>NC_141697.1:531764262-532445858 GCF_964263255.1 Lissotriton vulgaris
TGCCCCCTACCGTGTCCCGGTGCGGCCGCTGCCCCCAATGTCTCATACAGGGAGGGGGAGAGAAGAGCACACCGGCCCACAAATCGCCAGTCCAAGCAGCCCACAGTCCCCAGCGCTGGTGCCCGGATTCCCGGCACAGGCCCAGGTCACGCACAGCGCGCACACTCTCAGCGCTGGGTAGACAGTGCCAAGGCCGCATATGGAGCACCCCGACCCAGGTCCGGGGATGGATCGCTCCACCTCAGGTCTCCGGGGTCAGATCGCCAGTCGCCAGCTCAGTAGCGCACAGGTCAGCTCTCTCTCTCGCAGTGGGGACTCACATTTACCCCGGTAGGCTCCAGTCTCTGCCCTCAGCGAGCGACGCCATTTTCTCGCTCCGTCCCTCTGTGGCAGGCACTCCCAAAGTATAGGCTAGTCCGCCCTGGGGGATCCGGATGAGCCCAGGTACTCTGCGTCGATGCCTCAGGTGGTCGGGATTTACTTTCTTGTGATCCGTGGGGAGTCAAAATATAGATTCAGGATGTGCATGTACAGGATTTTCGAGCTCGGGCTCCGGGGCTCTCCTAGCACACGTCTGCCGTGCTATGCAACTGGCCACGCCCCCGGAAGGACCCCACATTATCCTGTTATTAGATGCTGAAAAAGCATTTGATGCTATACATTGACCCTTCTTGAGGAGTACTGGTAAATTCGGATTTGGCCCAAACTTTATAGCCTGAATAAACCTACTCTATAACAACCTGATCGCTAGAGTTAGGGTGAATGGTGAAATGTCTGCTGAATTCTCCATAGAGAAGGGCAAAAGGCAGGGGTGCCTGTTATCCCCCTTTTGTTTGCCCTGGTGTTGGAACCCCTGGTACTTATAACCAGGGCCCACCAGAGTGTAGAGAGATTCAGACAAGCAGAGGGCGACCTAAGCGATGAACAAATATCGCTATGTGAGAACGACATCTTTCTATATGTATTTTTTCCATTGATGTCACTCCCAGCTTTGTTCCATATCTTTGATAACTATAGGGTCCATGCAGGATACCGAATTAACTGGAATAGGTCTAGGCAATACACAGCAGCAAGTTCCTTCATTGAACAGAGATGTCCCAGACAGCAGTGTATCAACAGGCAGGGATTTAAGTACTTAGGTATTTACGTGACGCCTGATATTGAAACCAGTCTTGATTATAGTATCAAGAGGGTGATTCGAATTCCATGGGGATGTGGAAAGATGGAGAACACTGCAGCTGATGATATTGAGGTGGGCAGCAATTTTCAAAATGGTGTCACTTTTAAAATTCCTGTATGCCATAAGATCCCTGATGAAGTGTTTGCTAGGATCGAAAGTGAAACCCGAACGTTGATGAGGAATGGGAAACATCCGAGAGTGGCACTAGGGACAATCGAGAGGAAACACCATAATGGGGGTATTTCATTTCCTAATATACAGGCCTATTCTATCACTGGGCAGCACATCTAATTGTGATCAATGAGTGGAGTATCAGCCTGGAAACCACCCAACTTACTTGCTTGAAAAAACCCACTTTCAGTAGCATTATACCTACATTATATTTATGGGGGTATGGGGTCGCAGGTTTGTTGACTGCTACTCAAGTGACCGCGGTGGCAGGGAAAGGGTAATGAAATGGGAAAAGAGACTATCATGGGAAACATCTCTATGGCTGGGAACACCCCTAAAAGAATTTGGAATGTTACGGAATTTCAGAAAGTGGGACATGATTGGCATCTCCAAATTGAGGCATCTTATCAAAGAGGGCGAAATTGATTCCCTACAGCGGAAATACTGTTTACACACATCCCAGTATTTTAAATACCTGTAGTTAAAACATGCCTGGCAGGCAGAAAAGATAGTAATAGAAGACCTCCAGGAATATACCCCACTTGAAGGGCGGCTCCTTCAAGGGAAATTAATAAAGAAGGCAGTATCATGGACCTCTAAGACTATCCTAAACAATGTCCCTGACACCCTGACAAAACTAAAAGAAACCTGGAAAAAATGAAGTGCGTGAATTAGACTCCACAGACTGTGAAGCGGCCTTGATGCACCCTAGAGAGGTGGCAATCAAATCCTGCCTGCGTCTTATTCAATTTAAAGTCCTTCATATGGTATACTATCCTAGGGCACACTTCCACAGATTTCGCAGGGCTGTTACACCCACCTGTTTGAGATGTGGAGACGAGATGGCGTCTTTTGTACACACATTCTGGTCATGCCCCAAGATAAGTGTTTACTGGCATAAGATAGTTGAAGAACTTAACAAGATACTAGGAGTCATCCTACCAATAGCCACCAAATTAATCGATCAATCACCTTCACCCGTGAGGGTCTCAAGGAGCGATTGGGGATGGGAGGAGGGGTGCAGCTCCGAGTTAGCCGAAGAGCCAGGTCTTGAGGCTCTTCCTGAAGGTGTGCAGAGTGGGGGAGTGCCTGATGTTGGCCAGGAGCTCATTAGGGCCTTTGCCGCGACGTAGGAGAAGGCTCTTCCACCCGCTCTGGTTCTGCGGATGCGCAGGGTTTCTGCTAGGGCGAGGTCGGCGGAGCGTAGGTTTCTTCTTGGTACGTGGAAGGAGACTCTTTTGTTGAGGTATTTGGGTCTGCTGTTGTGGAGGGATTTGCAGGCGTGGGTGAGTAGCTTGAACCTTACTCTCTTCTCGACGGGGAGCCAGTGGAGGTCTTGCAGGTGTTGGGTGATGTGATCATGTCATGGAATGCCAAGGATGAGTCTGGCTGTGCTGTTCTGGATGGTCTGGACTTCGCGTAGCAGGGTTTTGTTGATTCCAGTAGTGTAGAGGGCGTTTCCGTAGCCCAGTCTGCTTGTTATGAGTGCATGGGTGCTGGTCTTTCTGGATTTAGGGGGTGGGATCCATTTGAAGGTCTGGCGCAGGATGCAAAGGGTGTTTAAGCAGGTGGAGGTGACAGCATTGATCTGGCGGGTCATGGAGAGTCAAGTATGATGCAGAGGTTCCAGATGTGGTCCTTTGGGGTGGAGGGTTGTCGAGGGCGGTCGGCCACCAGGTATTGTCCCAGGCTGAGGATACTATGCTGAGTCCATGCTGCCTGATGATGGCGGTGAGGGGGGCCATGTAGATGTTAAAGAGCGTGGGACTGAGCGATGATCCTTGGAGTACTCCTTAGTTGAGCTCTGTGGGTTCAGAGAGGGAGGGCGGGAGTCTGCTCCTTTGGGTTTTGCCGACGAGGGAGGTGCAGAGTAAGTCAAGGGCGGTTTACTGTATGCCGGTGTCGTGGAGTCTGGCTGCAAGAGTGCGGTGGGAGACGGAGTCGAGGTCCGCGGTGTGCCCTTGGTCGAGGAGCATATTAAAGAGAACAAGGGTCCTCAGGGGATTCAATAGACAGACAAATAAACTAATAGACCACAATCAGTACTATAGTTCAGTTTCCAAGCCCAGCCGGGCGAGGAATGTTTAATTTGGATTTAAAAGGAATTGGATTGACCTAAAGAGGGTCACATACAAACATTTAGATAGGGCACAATCCTGTACCTATACCAAGAATTAGAAAGACCATAGGATAAGGAAAGAAAGTAAAACAAGAGAAAAGTTTTTAACAGGCAAAAAGAGTTTTGGAGCCAACTGTCGCTTGCGAATTATTAATCAATCACAACAAGTTTCGACATACAGTGTGTACAGATTAATATACAAATGGATTTCATGCAACACTGTTTTTAAGCGTCAACATTTCGATCCCATGGCTCCTAATGAACCGGGATCATCATCAGAACTGTATTAATCACTGCCTGTTTCCAATACGAACGCCTGCCAAGTCTCAAGGGTTGGCTTGGTCAGGCGCTGTTGAGCGTAAGGGGTACTGCCAAGTGCCCAGGATTGGAGTTGCCTTGTCAAGGACGAATTTGTTTGAAAGGCCGTAGGTTCATGAGTCTTCCTTAGTATAGGGGCTCGGATGTAGGAGTGCGTTGCTCCTTGGATTATGTACCGCTTAAGGCAGCGGTCTCTGGTGCTTACTCCACAGTATAATCGACGGTGGGTGGAAGGTGGAGACACGATGGTCTCTCTCCTCTTCTCCGTCAGCGTGGATCCGCTGCTCTGGGTTCCCTTGTTTACGTAAAAAAATACTTGGTCGAGGAGCATGCGGATATCGTCTGTGGCGGCGAGGAGGGCAGTCTTGTGATGTAGTTGCTGCAGAATCCGGACTGGGAAGGGTCGAGGATGGCGTTCTCCTTGATGAAGTTAGTCAGCTGGGCGTTGAAGATCTTCTCGGTGACTTTGGCCGCGAATGCGAGAAGAGAGACGGGTCGGTCGTTTTTCAGGTCCGTCGGATCTGCAGAGGGTTTCTTGAGGAGGGGTTTGACTTCTGCGCATTTCCAGTCCTCGGGGAATGTGCCAGTTTCAAAGGTGGTGCTGATGGTGCGTCATAGCTGGGGTGCTATGGTAGCAGCGGCTCTGTGGAAGATGTGCGGCGGGCAGGAGTCCGTGGGGGCTCCTGAGTGAGTGCTCTTCATGGTCGTGGCAGTATCTTCAGTGGAGACCGAGGTCCAGGCGGTGTTGCTGGGCTGGCTATCATTGCTGGAGGAAGGGGTGGTTTTTGGAGTCTGTTCGCTGAAGTGGTCATAGAGGGCCTTGATTTTCAGATGGAAGTAAGAGACTAGCTTGTTCCAGTAGTCCTGGGAGGGCGTGACGTCCGTGGCTTCACTGGGGGGTTTGACTAATTGCTGAATGATGCTGTATAGTTCCTTTGAGTTGCTGGAGTTGGTGAGGATTTTGTTACAGATGAAGGTTCTGTTGTTGGATCTGATGAGTTGGTGGCGTTCTGTCATGGCATTCTGGTAGGTGGTCTGGTCTTTTGTGGTTTTGCTGTTTCTCCATCATTTTTCGAGACGTTTGCGGGTGTGTCTGGATTCTTGGAGGTCGGTGGTGAACTAAGTTGCCTTCCTGGGGCGCTGTCTGTCGGGATTCCGGAGGGGGGCGAACTTGTCTGCACAATTGGTGATCCAGCGTTGTAGTTCTTTGACTGCAGAGTTAGTGTCTGTTGAGGCTGGAGGGGGATCGTAGTTGGGGGTGGATTTGAGGTGCTCCTCTGTGACCTTGTTCCAATTCCTTCGCTGAGGTCGTGGAGTGGGTTTGTGTACGGTGGCATTGTTGAAACAGAAGTGTACGCAGTGGTGGTCAGTCCAGAGGGGCTGTGTAGTGTGGCTGAAACGGATGTTGTTCCCTCCTGCGAAGATGGGGTCGATGGTGTGTCCTGCCTTGTGGGTAGGGGTGGCGATGAGCTGTTTCAGTCCAATGTTGTCCAGGAGGGCGGTGGAGTTGGGGTCGCTGGGGTTTTCGAGGTGGAAGTTCAGGTCTCCGATGAGTATATAGTCCATGGAGGCGATGGTGTGGGGTGCAATGAGGTCGGTGATGGTAGTGATGAACGAAGTTCGAGGTCCGGGGGGTCTGTAGGCAAGGGTGCCACGCAGCGTTGTTCTGGGGGTGGTCTGGATCTGGAAGTGGAGTTATTCAGTTGGGGAGGGGGAGTCGCTCGTGGTGGTGGTGGAGAGTCGGCGTGAGCTCTAGTGTGCGAAGGTGAGTCCTCCTCCCGGGCGGTTTGGGCGGTCCTTCCTCTGGATCTTGTATCCGTCGGGGATGGTGGTGGCCATGTTGGGGTGGATGAGGTGTTGGTCCAAGTTTCCGTGAAGAAGGCGACATCTGGTGAGATGGTGTCGAGGAGGTCCCAGATCTCTATGACATGTCTGTGCAGTGAGCGCACGTTTAGGAGGATGCCCCTCAGGGCTTTGGTGGTGCTGGTGTCTGGCGTGGGTGCGGCGGCCGTGGGGGTGCAGAGGGTGGTGAAGGAATGTCGGCAGTGTCGGCAGGAGAACTGGCCATGGGTGGTGTTCAGCAAGGCAAGCTGGCAGTTGTTGCTCCTTCCGGGGTAGAGTGCGAGCAAGGCAGCTGGGTCGGAGAACCAGGGTTCCTGGTGCTGGTCACTGTCGGGTTGCGGATGGGCGCAGACGGGCTTGTCTTTGGTGCGCCCACTGGGTGCGGCCACCATTAAATAGGTAAGGGGCACAGAAGTGAAGCTGGGAGGTGGGAATGGGCAGGGGGGAGGGGCCACGGGGGCAGCAACGGTGGGAAAGGGCGACAAAACAGGCACGGAGGACACAACAAGACACAGGTAATGGAACACAAAAAACAGGCGACTTAAACAAAAATAGATAGAAATGACAATTACAGTCAGAAAACAATTACAGGCACAAAAATGCTCACCAGGTACAAAAATGGGTAGACACTACAGGTCTCGAACACCTACTTACTAGGAGAGGTGTGGGGGCAGCGGCACAACATCGGAGCTTCTGGGGCAGAAGGAAGAGTCTCTGACCAGGAGGTCAGAGGTCTTCATCCTACTGTGAATAACCACAGAGTAGTCATACCCAGAAGCAAGCTCCTCTTTGGAAATCAAGGCATGGTAGTTGCAAAATGATATGTGGCCTGATATTGGGAAGCCCCTGAACCACCAACTCTACAGGAATGGCAGCGGGGAATGGGCCTATTCATGGCAGCAGAGAGGGTTACGTATCAGGCAAGAGGCTGTCCCAGGAAGTTTTGTGAGATGTGGGGCCTCTGGCTTGAATAATATAACCTTTATATAAGGCCTCTGAAGGCAAAGGTTTTAGCCTGCTGAGACTTGTGCTGGCAGAAGATAGAACACTTGGGTCTAAACTGACTATGTACTGTACCACTGAACTACTAGGGGCTCCGTATGCTCTACCCTATGTAATTTTGTTACTGAATATGTTGTAAGATGACAAGACATGTTTAAAGAGAAAACTGAATACAATTTTTTTTTTTTTACTTGTAAAATGGACAATGCAATTGAAACAGAGCAATTTAGGCTCTACCCCTCATGTCACAGAGGCACGATGTTCAGGTGGACCTGACACTGTGTGCTATTGACATGAAATTAAGCATTTAAATGCATCATTGATATGTATTCACTGTAGAAACTATAGACCTATATACATGTGAAGGTTACATTTTAGTTTAACTATGAAGATATGTAATTCTCATTCACATATACACTTGTGTTTCAAGTTATACTGCATTCATTAAAACATATTGTATAAGTAATCATGAATCCATTTATTCATGTTTGCATTTATTCTGATGTTGTATGTGCATATATAATCATATATTCAAAATACACATTGAAGTACTTAACTAAAGCTAGCTTGACTAAAGGCCTTAATTTTGGAATTTATTTTTGTTTGCCTTGCATGTTCTTTCTTTTGCTGGTGTGTTCTTCTCATGATTTCATAGCTAGAGAAAGGAGAGTTGTTGTATTATTGATAGTGAGACCTGAGAAGCGAAATCTCAGCAAGGACGTGAAGAACTGATGAGCAGAAGAAGGCTCCTATTCATCGCGCATCAGGAACGAGGAGATGCTCAAGGTTGCAGTGACTGTCCAAGTTTGTAGGATGGGAAATCCGAAGATGTTGCTGATGCCTACTGTAGTGAGGAGAAATAATTGGGTTTTTGGTGATATGGGGATAGATATGATTGTTCTTGAAACTTTTGGGTTTTGATTAGTCTCACACAGAGTTCGGTTCAGATACCTTTCGACTCTGAGGGGTACAGTAACCCTGTTTCCATGCAAGTGTGTAGTTTTATGCTAAACACTTATTCTCATTTTTAGAAGACTTTTGCTGGAGTTTTCACTATGCTGACACATTCCTTCACTTCTGAAATCTTCTGAGTCCTTTCCCAATGACTCATTTGTATCTTATATTCAGAACTTGGGTTAGGTGATTTAAGCATCTATTCATGTTTAGGAAGGACGATCAGACTTTCTTCAAGGAACACCACTTTCTATTTCTCAGTATCTGTCTTTCTGTGACTGTGTTCATTGCAGGTCTTATGATATTGTATCTGAATCTTTTTCGATGTTTCAGCTTGCTAGTTATAATTTTGTACCTTTATAACATGTTCATGATTTGCATATATATTGCATCAGTTATTAAGCTGCATTTGTTTCTCAGAGCAGCCTAACTCCGCATCGATGGTTCGGCTTACTGAGTCAAAGCGCCAGGATGCCCTTTGGGTGACAGTTTAGCGCTATATAAGTATGCCAAATAAATAAATAAATAATAAACTTGTAATAAACCCACTTAACTTCTTTGTATGGCCAAATGGGCTACACAGAAGTTGGATTGTTTTAGTAATGCTGACTCCCTTGGCCTCTCATTCAACTAAAAGGTTAATCGGATGAAAAATTGTAACCCTGCACATTTATGGGTAGTGGCATATCTCAAAAGGATGCCCCCTGCACTGCAGAATGCAATGAGGGACCCTATGAATTCCCATATCTCAGATATTCATTGGATGGAGGAGGACCCCCCTGCATCGCAGGGGTTGCAAGGGCCTCCGTGATGCCCCTGTCCCTTCCTCTCATCTGTTGAGAAAAAAATGCAGCTAATTTTTGATTCAAAAGTGTACCAAGCCATCTGCATTTTATTTAAACAAAATGTAAAGCCTTGAAGAGTGTCTAGACCAGAAATGGTATGAGCAGTTTAGGGGGTGGGGTAGAATGAAATTCTTCTAACCTCAGGAACATGGGTAAACTGTGAATAAGCTAAAATATTCTACCAAGTGAATATTTTGTAAAAAACTTCAACTGTAGAATTGAACCTTAAACCAGCCTTTCCATGGAATCAATACTTCTTAAGCTAATGCTTCTATTTAAGGAAAATCCAATAGACATTGCAGGTGTTTTTCCTTGTGTGAACCCACAGTTCTTACATTTCCATGATATGCTACCATAAAAACTGAGGGCCAGATGTAGGTAAAATAGATTTACCGATTTTTAATTACCGAATTTTACCGATTCGGTAATTAAAAATCGGTAAATCTAAGGGGTGGATATGTAGGTATTTCCAGATGTGGAAATACCGAATCTGTAACATTCAGTATTTACCGATGCTTTGAAGCCCATAGGAATCAATGGGAAATATCGATTCTGTATTTACAGAATCGGTAAATACAGAATTTTGCAAGGGTGCAGGGGGTGTCACTTTGACACCATCTGGCACCCCACAAATAGGCATGTGAGCCATGTGGCACACAGACATGCCCTAAGGGCATGTCTGTCTGTCACATGGCTAGGTGTGCATGCACACCTGATTTCGGTATTTTACCACACAATAGGATTGTGTGGTAAAATACCGATTTTGTAGGGCCTTTGGGACTCAGAAGAGTCCCACCTACATCTGAGATTTACCGAATCGGTGAAAATACCGATTCGGTATTTTACAGAATCAGTAAATTTACCGATTCTGTAAAATTGCGCCCCTACATGCCAATTCTTGAATACCGGTCGGTAACGGCCGAAAATAACGACCGACCTACATCTGGCCCTGAATGTTTAACTGGTCAATATTATAAATAAGGGATAACAAATAACAAACATGTTCCAAGTTTATCCATTAATCACTGTGACAAACTAAATGTGAGTAACTGAAAATTTATTATTAGACAACATATATAAAACTACTGAAATGTTCTCTTTTCTTTACACTTTTCCCACATGTACACACTCAAACAGATGCCAGAATCCTTTTCAACTTTTCCAATGGTAAGAATGAGTGCTACTAAAGGCTTCAATTACTCAGTTACTTCTATAGGAGTCACTTATACACAAATGTTGATAGTTATAAACTGGCCCACATTTTAGAGGCTCTCCACTAGCCCCGACGAAGGCCTAATATGCCCCCTCTTGAACTACTTCAAGTTTACTTTCCCATCACTGGTGTGAAATCATCTTGCTAAATCAAGTCAGAAGAACTCTACAGTTACCCTCTTTATCAACATCTGAGCCCTTTTATGGTCTGGACTGAAAACGCAGCTGTCCCCAGACTATTGTGTGCGTGACAGGTGAGGGGGGCTTTGACTTCACCCACATGTTGGGAGCCAGAAGTATATTGGTTTTTTTGTAAAACATTTTTTTGATGACAGTGTTACAACAATTCAGACATCACAATGGTTATTCATGTAAAAATGTACTTTACCATTTGAGAAGTATTTGATTGAGCAGACGTTTTGTGCTTCCACAAGAAAAGTGTTTGCCCTCCACGGAGTTGTGATCACTTTGTTTTTTTTTATCCAGTTGTCTAAGCTTGAACTTTCACGGACACACACATGACAATGAAATGCTATTAAAGTGCTTTAGATAATAAGATAATGTATGTTGGTTTTCTCTGGCAGCAGCACAGATGGAAGGAGAGCAGTCAGTAACCTACAATACATAGATTTTTAGGTCTGGCTTGACATTGCAACGGCCACCTGACCTTTTAACCTAAACCAATATTATTCTACAGTTCTCTGCTTCCACACAAATACATTTTTACTGCCATGCCATTTACTTGTAATGCTTCATATAACCATACAACATTTCTTTAAAGCCAGACCTAATGACATTGCCAATGCTTGTCAACAATGATTATTGGGAGGAGGAGCTTAGTGCGCATCCAAGATGGTCGCGTGAGCACAGGGCTCCCCGGACCCTCGCCACTCCTCGCAATTTATCCTGAAGATATCCTGATTTCTTGGACGGGCCTTCGAAGATGAACCTCGACTGAGTCCATAACTCTTTTCAGAATTGAAATCGGACTTGGGTAACCAAAATTACGGCACTTTGAGGCCCACCTGGAGGCTGTGCTGGGGACTTGGCGACTTGCGGATCCGGGACGGAGTTGAACAACAACGGCAGTGGGGCCTCCTTGGTGGCCGTACCTCCACTTTCGGTTTCGTTTCCGGATCCTTGCAGGGTCTGATTGAGAGACCGTTTCGCCCGGCTGGGGACCAATCCAGCCTCCATTTAGTTCCGGCACTGCCTCCTCATTTTAGCTCTTTTGGGTCAAATTGTGACTTTTTCTTGGCCATACGAGCCAGCCCTTGTGGTTTGTTGGCGCCCGGCCTGCCGGCGGCCATTTTCACCAGGTCGCGCGGGCCCCTCCGGGGAGCATTTTCCAGTATGGCGGGCAGGGGTGACGCCGAGAAGCGGAAGACCAAGACGTCTCTTCGTGGGGGACCGGTCCAGACAAACGTTATGGACCGGTACACTCAAGCCAAAGGATCCCCCGGGCTTTCCAGCCGTACCCCGGAGGACGCCAGAGACGACCCTTCTGTTCCTGTTGACTTGTCCCTGCAGGACATTATGGTCACCATCACCGGCATGATGGAAACCATTGGCCAGCAGTATGAGGCTCTGGCTAGTAAAATCGACACAGTCGCCATTGATGTCACTCTGATCAGGGCTGACCTGTCTAAAACTAACGAAAAAGTGAAGTCATTGGATTTGAAGACTTCCAGCCTCACGGTCGATGTGTCGGAACTCCAAACTGAACTTGGGAATTTGAAATCGGCTAATGACCTTTGGAACTCACTCCCTCCCGAAACCAGGCAAATCTCCTCCACTACACTCTTTAAAAAAGAAGTAAAAGCTATCCTCATGGCTAAATACACTTGAACGACTATCTAGAACCCTATTAACACCCAGCACCGATCTGTACTACAGGTTTGACACATTTACGTATGTGTTTGAGTTGTCTTATTACTCACATGATTGGCTTTGCAGTCACTTATTTGTACTATTTGTACTGTATGATCTATTGATTTACTTGTTTGACTATGTTCCCTCATGTACCCTTATATGTAAAGCGCTCTGATATCTGCGAAGATCTTGTTCGCGCTATATAAAACTTTAAAAATAAAATAAATAAATAGACCTAATGTCCCATCGGCTGGAGGATTTCGAGAACAGGGCAAGACGCAACAACATTCGCGTCATAGGTGTTCCAGAAAACCCCGAGACTCACTGGGTGGACCTCCTGGTCGAAGATCTAATCGTCACCCATCTTGCCCCTTCTGGACTGAGTAAGTTCTTCGCTGTGGAGCGTGCACACCGTGTCCCGGGCGGTAAGCCCAAGCCGGGCGCCCCTCCGAGGCCAATCATCGGAAAACTCTTTCATTTCAGAGACCGTGTTGTGATCTTGCAGGCATCGAGAGTGCATGGCCCGGTGAAATTTGAAAACTCTTTGGTCAATTTTTTCCCGGACTTCACTCAACTTGTCCAGAGACAAAGGATGGGTTTTCAGGGGGTTAGGCGACGTCTCCGGGACCTGGGCTTGAAGTACGCGATGCTTTTCCCTACCAGGCTTCGAGTGGAATATGAGCAACGGACCTTCTTTTTCGATCGACCGGACAGTGTGAGTGACTGGTTGGATTCCCTGCCGGGCCGAGGCGATCGGACGGAGCACCCTGGCGGTGCCGAGGGTGGTGAGCCTGCACAGAAGTGACTTTTCGGTCCCTGACTTCCGAACATTGGACGTCGCTCAGCTGGGTGCTATTTCTTTTGTATATGTTGCCTTGTGGTAGTCCACTTCTGGGTGGCGGGTGGGGACGGGCCTCTTTCCTCCTCTGGGGTCTTTTTGTAGAATGGGATTGTTAGGGCAACAGGCACACTGCATTTTGGGGTGGCTTTTTAGTCTACTGCAGGGGTGCAGGGAGGGGGGAGTTGTAACAGGTTTTAGTTGGGGGGTGGGAGGGGGTGTTTGTGTTTTCCTTTCTCAAGGCGGCATATTGGTTCTTTCTCTGCTTCTGGTGTCCTGCTCTTTGTGGGGAGCCTCATGCAACACGTTTGGGGGTGGGGGGTAGTGGGTTGAAGCTCATATCTTGGAACGTCAATGGTTTGGGAGATCGTATAAAACGGGGTGTTGTACTGCAATATTTACGTCGTTTGTCCCCTGATGTGGTACTCCTGCAGGAGACGCATTTGGTCGGCAATGTGTGTCACGCTATGAATAGGTGGGGTTACCGATTGGTTGCACACTCCGGGTTCACCACTGGTTCTAGAGGGGTTGGTATTCTGGTCCGGTCTTCCCTCCCTCTGGAGATTGATAATGTCATTCTTGATGACAGAGGGTGTTACGCCGCCCTCACCGGTAGGTGGGAGGGCAAGACTCTTTCTTTGGTCACGGTGTATGTTCCCCTCGGCCTCCAGACCTCTACTTTCTCGGATGTTGGTCGGATGATGCTGGGGCTCCCTGATAGTCTTCTCCTTATGGGTGGGGACTTTAAATCTGTACTTTCCGGCGATTTGGACCGCCACCCCCCCAGGGACCTTCCCGCTTCCCAATCATGGCTTGGTGGGTTCCTGGACACCTTTGGTCTGGTGGATTGCTGGAGGTTAATGCATCCGACGCTACGTTACTACCCTTATCACTCCGGTGCTCATGGGTGTCTCTCCAGGCTAGATTACTTCCTTATGCCCGCTGTCCAGTCCTCCTACGTTGGTGGAGGTTAGCCACTTGGCCCGGGGTATTTCGGAACATTCTCATGTGTGGCTTCTTTTTGAAAAGGGGCTGCACTCTGTGGGGCGGGTCGCCCCTATCAATCCCTGGCATCTGTGCAACCCCAAGACCCGCACCAGCCTCATGAAGTCGCTTGACCACTACTTCCTGGAGAATGAGGGGTCTGTTTTGTCCTCAGTGTCCCTGTGGGAAGCCTTCAAAACTGTTATTCGCGGACACACCCTATCTTTAATAGCTGAGACTAAGAAAGCTAGGAATAGGGAGGTCGAGAGTCTGGAGGCTAAAATACTGGATTTGGAGGCTGACCTAGACTCAGGTGTCACCCGGGACAGACTCCACGCCCTTAGCTTGAAACAGTTTGATTATAAATCCCTTGTGACAGATGCTGCCAAAACGATGTACAGGGAACAGCAAGGTAGACTTTATGATGTTGGGGATAAGGCGGGTAAATTGATTGCCTGGCTCGATAAGAAGGAGAGAGCGAATCGTGTGGCCCTTGTGATTCAAAATTTTGACGGTGTGAATGTGACTGACCCTGGCGAGATTGTGGAATGTTTTGCTGACTATTTTAGTGTGGTCTACTCCCCGGTGTCAGACAGAGATGAGGATGACTCTCGTTTTTTGCTGAGAGACATCGCGCTGCCCTGCCTGTCTGAAGAGGATCGAGAGTGTATGGAGGCATCGTTGTTGGTCGACGAGATTGCGACTGCGATCCGTTCCCTCCGTTCTGGCAAAGCCATGGGGCCCAATGAACTGCCTATTGAATTATACAAATTACGCCCGGACAAGGTTGCACCCTATCTTCGTGATATGTTTACGGAGTCGCGTGATCTTGGCTCCCTCCCTAGTGACCAGCGTCTGGCTACTATAGTGGTAATTCCTAAGGTGGGCAAGCCTCGTGACAGTTGTGCCTCATACAGGCCTATCTCCCTACTGAATGTTGAGCCGAAGATTCTCGCCAAGGTCCTTGCTAACGGTCTCCTCACTGTTATTTGTGACCTGATCCATCCGGATCAGTCTGGTTTCATTCCGCACCGGAACACTGCTCTTAATTTGCGGCACCTTCAAGGCGTTCTCGCTAGGGCGGAGCTTCTGTCCGAGCCGGCCATCTTGGCTTCATTAGACACCACGATGGCCTTTGACACGATAGAGTGGCCATACCTCTGGACCACTCTGGAGAAGTTCGGTTTCGGTGCGGGATTTATCAGTTGGGTGAGACTTTTATATACGGATCCGCTGGCTCAGGTTGTTGTCAATGGTAGGGTGTCCCAATCCTTCGCTCTTGGGAGGGGTACTAGGCAGGGGCATTCAGTGGACCCCCGATTTTGAAGACCGGGTTTTGTTGTATGCCGACGATATTCTCTTGTATCTCACTTCCCCTCGCAAATCCCTTAACGTCCTATTTGACGTCCTCACTTCTTTTGGCAAAAACTCCGGTTTGATTATTAATTGGTCTAAATCGTGTGTGTATTTTCATTTCCGGTGGCCTTCCTTCCTTGCCGACTAGGTTCCCCATTCAAATTTCACAATCTGGCTTCAAGTACTTGGGGGTCTACGTATCGTTGGACCCGGCTGTCCTCTACGAGCATAATCTCCTTCCTCCTCTCCGTCGCTTGAAGCTTGACATAGCTCGTTGGCGTAGATTGCCGTTGTCACCACTTGGTTGAGCGGCACTGTTTAAAATGATGTCCTTGCCCCGATTCCTCTACGCACTTCAGAACTCTTTTGATATTATTTCCGGCGACCTACTTTCGGGAGGTGGAGGGTTTACAGAGGAGACTTGTTTAGGACGGTCGCGCACGCATCGCTCTCTCAAAACTAACTCTCCCCTGGTATGACGGGGGCATTGCGCTCCCGGACATCGGGAGGTATCATTGGGCCTCCCAGTTGTCCGCCATCAACCATGCTACGTATGCACCCGGCCCGAATCCGGCGTTTGAGATGGATAAATACCTGTTGCCTGGTGGCGACTTCAACAGAGCGCTCTACTCTCGGACGGCGGGGAGGAACCTAACGGGACCCACTAAGATTGCAGTGCGTGTGTGGAAGGATGGGAATGTGGCCATGGGGTGGAATGATCGACTGACGCGAGCGACCACTTTGTTTGCTTCGGAACGATTGGGATTCCTCTGGACGACGAAAGGTTTTGAGAACTGGGATACGATTGGCATTAGCAGAGTGGGTGATCTTTGGGTGAAAGGTGCGGTCAAATCCTTCGCGGTGCTTCAGAGTGAGTATGAGTTAAGTGAGCGGGAGTTCTTCAGATATGCACAAGTGCGTCACGCTTTGTTGTCGGTCTTCACGGCCGGTACCACGGTCCCCGAATCTTCCCCGCTTGAGGAACGTATACTCGATGGTCATCTGCCCGATAGTACGATTTCCTTGATTTATAAGAAATTAATCAACAATCGGGCGGATCTCCTTGTGCGTCTTAGGGAGGCCTGGACTGGAGACGGGTTGGAATTGGATGACGAGGACTGGCAGTCCGCACTATCCTCCCCGAAAGAGGTCGCCATTCCGGCCCGTCTCCGTCTCGTCCAGCTCAAAATTCTTCACCGTGTGTATGTAACGGGTCCTCGTTTGGTTGCTATGGGTTTTTCTTCGGATGGGTTGTGTAGGCGCGGTTGTGGAATGAGTGCCACCTTCCTTCATATCCTTTGGGAGTGCTGTGATGTCGCGGCGTATTGGCACCGCGTGCATGCTGTAATGGAGTGTGTCACTGGGGTCGCTCTGCTGCCTGAGGCTCGAAGATGTTTGTTGAATGTGTGGGAGCCGAATGACTACAACGTTGCCCAGGCCCGGTGGGTGGCACTTGGGAACATGATTGCCAAAAGGGATATTGCGCAGCTTTGGGGTTCCCAACGGCCTCCCACCGTGTCAATATGGAAGGAGAACATGGATTGGTGCATGTTTAGAGAGAAGACGGTATATTTGGCTAGGGGCAAGCCTAGGACGTGGAGTAAAATTTGGGGCCAGTGGAACGCCTACCGAGGGAACATCTGTACGCCCCCCTTCGAAGATACTCCAGACATTTCTCTTTCCCACTGACCTCTGAGGTTCCTAGAATAATGTATTCCTTTGCTGATTGTCCTGACTTCTCCACTGCCTCCCCCCCGGTCATCTCTATTGTCCTCCTGATTCTCTATCCGGTATGGTAGGTCTCCCCCTCCGGAGCTCGACATCTTCTACAATGTTTCTCGCCTTGAGTTTTGTTCTTTTGTTTTTCTCTTTGTTACTTTCTAAAAATTTTACATCCTGTCTACCTCCTGAGTTGCCGAACATGTATCCTGTACTTCTGCTGGACCTCTAGGGATCAGTCGCCGCTTCTTGACGCCAAGTAATTGATCTACATGCACTAGCGGCCGGCCCCTGTGGTTGAAGGCCCATATCTGTAATGACGTTGTTTTGCACAATAAAGTTTTCCAAAAAATAAATAAATAAATAAATAAATAAATAAATAAATAAATAAATATAAAATGCATAGCCAGGTAAAAAAAAAAAAAAACAATGATTGTTGCCAGCATCACTTGCAACAAACCATAGGGCTTTCTATTTGGGTTTGTGTGCCGAAGCGTAGTGGAAATAAAAATAAAAATATAGAATGTATTTCTAGCGCGCTACTGGAAAACGAATGCATTGTTCTGGCAAATATATGAACAATGGGAAATGTGGTACAAGAACAAAAGCATATTCTCACAAGTACTTCTTTGAACGTTTTCACAAAATAATACCCTTTTCATAATAGAAGTAGTAAAAAGTCAAAAATATTATACGGTTGGTTATTGCTCGTTTTAGACTGCAACCATTACATAGAATACTAGTGAAATGGGATATTGTTTGACAGGACCTAAATAGCTCTCTGATGCCTGGGGTTATGACAGACTGCCTCACATTCTGTTAAGTCATGCCACTGCTAAAAGAAAATGGGCGCAGACAAGAATGAACTCAATAACTTCAGACCCGTCTCCAACCTTCCTTTCCTAGAAAAAATTCTTGTGAGATGTGTTCTCTTACAACTCAACCAACACATTGACAGCAACAATCTCGTAGCACAACATCAATTGGGCTTCAGAAAAAAGATGCAGTGCAGAAACAGCCATTCTGAATATAGTAGATGACTTACACAAATCCTTGGATACAGACTGATGCTGCCTGCTCATACTCCTCGACCTATCGGTGGCCTTCGACGCAGTCGATCACAAGCTTCTCTTGGACCCCTTTTAAAAAAAGGATCGGAGCAGAAGGGGTGGTCCTGCAATGGTTCACATTTTTTCTACAAAACCGCTCTCAACAAATAAAGATAAACAATTCGACTTCAGTCATAGTGACAATAACCCAGAGTGTTCCCCAAGGCTCGGTTCTCTCACCTACACTGTTCAATATCTACATGTAGCCTGTCACCGTCATCCTCAAACAAGCAAATGAGACAGACATTCTTCTCTTATCCAACAAAGGACAGACCCCCCCCCCCACTCAGATGCAAGAATGGCTAAACTCCATTGACGCCCTAAATTGCAAAGCAACCCTTGCTGACTCAGCCAAATCACTAGGAATTGCACTAGACCCACGATTGAACATGAAAAATAATATAAAGAATACGGCTAAGAGTGCCTTCTGCAACCTAAAACTCATGTACAAAATCAAACCCTTCCACCCTGTGAATGATCTTAAATCTACCACACAATTTCTGGTGCTTTTCAGATTGAACTACGGGAATGCCACCCTTACAGGCACTGCATAAATCCCATCTAGTCCCCTTAAGAAGCACTCTAAATGAAGCAGCTTGGATGGTCACAGGAACCAAAAAATACAATCACATCTCACCTTCCCTGAAATAACTAAATTGACTCCCGACTAAAGCTCTCTGCAGCTTCAAAACTTCCTATCTCACTCACAAAGTCCTTCACACCAGTAAACCAACTTACCTTACATCCCAACTCAACAAGGCAGGTCAGACGAGAAACCTATGAAAAGAACAAACACCCTGCTCCTCACTCTGCCTAAAAATCACAAAGAACCCGGGCACGCTCCTTCTCAGAAAATGCCCCTGAAATAGGGAACTCCATCCCAGTATATATCAGAACTAGCCCCTCCTTTGTGCGCTTCAAGAGGCAGCTAAAGGAACTCCTCCTTAATTGGCATCTCGTCCGGCTGGATAACAATCGCCCAGCGCAATAGAATTTCTATACCCAGTTATTTTTGTACTTTCATTTCTGTGTTTTTCTTTCTTCTAGGTCAACCCCTGATTTGATTCCCACACAGCTACACAGCTGTTTTCCTGAACTAATTGTTGTATGTTATCAATAAGATAATGTTGTTAAGAGCTTTAATACCTTTGGGTCTTGCCAGCGCAATGTAAAACTCTCATAATAATAATAATAAATATTCGCACATGCCCTAAATTCAAAATACACCTATCTACCTGGTTAAAATTTAGAAAAGGGATCATCCAGCCATCACTAGGTAACATAAGTTTAAGGCACAATGAGATTTTCACACGTGCATTCTCTTCAGATAGAGCCACCATTCCTTAATATTGAGAAGTAATGGAACTTTCCAGTGCGTAGACTCAGTGGCCAGAAGCTATCTAATAATACGAGAATCCAAGCAATCCTAACATTTGAAAACTTACAGGAAATGTTCTGATCTGCATTCCTGAAAGCACATCTGTACAGTACAGGAACCATAGAAATCACCACTAAGTAGACAAACCCAATGGAAGTGCCATGTAATCAAGCAATGATCCTAACATCGGTAACACTGATCGATCTTCCGGTCACCACTCTGAAATGAGATTACCGGGATAAGCGCTTGTCAAAACCTCACAATTTAGACATTGCGTTCCACGTTCCTCCTACCCCAGAAACTTGGAGGTCCCACAATACCAAAGGCTTCAGAGAGGTGATGGAACTTTCACAGATCAAGGTAAATTCTGGCAGATATGATGGAGAGCTTGCCTGTACTGCTCATCGCCAACGAGGAGAACATACTTTGCTTTAGAAAAAAAGATAAAACCTGGTACATCTGTCTGCTCGCTTATAAACTGTCACATATCAAAACATTTTTTACTTTGCCCTGTCATCAATAAAAAGAATATACAAAAGAGTCAAGAATATGCTTAGAAAATTTATCGAACGAGCTCCTAAACACACTCTCATAGGGTATGCTTCTGGTGGTCCTGACTTTTTTAAATGTCTGCTCTACCAGAACCTATCAAAGTCTTCCTGCATCAAACACCACCGAAAGGTTTATCAACAGAGCTAAGATCCAGGACACTCTTGAAGATGGAATTAAACTCACTTTAAACACACTGAGTGTAATGTTATTAATAGCCGCTGAGGAATACTGAAAAGGCTCACATTTCACATCTGGGCATCAAAGTTCTATAAGTCCTACTGTAAACTGTTGCACTCCAAAGTGACTGCAAAGTAGCATTTAGGGCACAACAATGTAACACTCCTTCTTAATCAAAAAAGACCATTTGAGCTGGAATTTGAGTTTACAAATGAAGTAACCATAAGCAATAGTCTAACATCCGTGTATCAATTCTGACCACAAGGTAGTACAAATGCTCAACTATCCCAATTAACCAACTGTTCCCTCTTCATAATGTCTCCTAGTGCCTGGCAGGATGTTTACACCATAGCGTTCCTGTATAAACAGCACAAACAGATGAGATATTTTAAATTGCACAAGGTGCTTACTCTTGCGCAGTCTTCTGGGCTACCTCCAAGGGTAGGGATTAGGTGGTGCCCACTGTGCTCCAGGTCGCTTCCACCAAAATCATCTTCTGATTCATCAAATGAGGAGGCAGAGGAAAGGCCGGCAGAGGAGGAGCTGGACATCTTACGGAGGAAGAAATAGGGTACTGGTGAGCCCCCACAGCCGCTGTCTGAGCACGGTGACTCCACCTCACCCAGACCCTTGGGATCAGGACCTAGCTCGCCGTGGTACAGGCAAGGGATGCCCTGGTCCTCGTTAAGGCTCCGGCATGGGCTGGGCTCCTGGGTGACTATTAGCTGCGGGATGGGACCTGAAAAGTTCAGACCCTTGGGAGTCCTTCTCTGTTGGAACTGAGAGGCTGGATCAACCTGGGAGGCAGTCCATATATCAACTTCTGGTGTGATAGCAGCAGAGGTCCTGTCACTTTCAGCACTCGAGTTCTGTGGGAATACTGCATCCTCCAACCTCCTATGGCTCTCTGTGGAGGCTGAGACTTGGCTCTCATGGACCACAAGGCCTATCTTAGTACTGCTGTGGGCACCTCTTTCTAAAGTGCCATCTTGTGGTACCTTAATACAGTCATTGCTGCCTCTCGTCTGCTCATGCAATGTCTTGACTTGTGGAACACTCACAATGGAGTTGCTCTGTTCCAGGGATGTGATCTGTATGGTGTCTGTCCATTCTTCATAGCACATTGTAAATCCAAATCCGGTATTGATGGGCACTGATGGCTCTTTCACTGTACAATCTTGGGAGCTCCTTTGTTCCTTATTTATCTCCAGAATGCTTCCTGGTTCATTTAATGTTCTGTCCTGGGAAATCTGTGGCTCACTTGTAGACCCACTCTGAGAACTCCTGTACTCCTGTGCTGTCTGCTGTTCCCTCATATTCTCGGTCTCCCTGTGGAGTACCTTCAAAGGCTGGACCACATGCTGCTTTTGATGCTGTCTCCTGCCAGTGTCCAGCTTTGAGCTCACTATACTGCAGATAGTCCCCTCCTGGCCAATCTTGAATTTCACCTCCTCCTTTATGTCCTGCCCTGTTAGCTGAGGCTCCTTTTGGACCTCTCTCCTGCCTTGTCCTTCCTGCTCTTCTCCACCCAACTTCATTCCAGAGTCATCCTGTGCCTCCTGCTTCCAGTCCCTGGGCAGGGTCCCATTCAACTCCTCCCTGGTTTCACCCTTGTCTTGCTGCAGCAGAGGTGATACTTGCTCCCTGCTCCTCCACTCCTCTTTCTCCCTGCTAGGGATCATATGGATTTTCATTCTCCGCCTTTTCTTCCTCCTGTGCAGGCTACAATCCAGGCATAGTGTTAAGGACTTCTTAGTCGTTGCCTTCTCTTTCCTCCCACACCTGGATGTTCTTTGGCCCATGTTGGGAGTTGTATCTAGTCCTTGGGTGATGATGTGCTTTTGCAGCTAGGCTTGGTGGCTTTGAAGGAAGGGTGCCACCGGCTGCTCTCCGAGGGGTCTGATTTCCAAATCCAATCTCCTGATTTAGCTCCTTCTCTTATTGTGATTACTGTTCAAGAGAACTTCATAAGGTTTCTCAGGTCTTCTGCAGATTAAGAAATATAAAAAAGAAAATAACATTATTACCACTCATAGCAAACAAAACTATTAGCACACATACACACTTGTGGTACTTATTTTGCAAATAATTATTGTACAACCTCCTCAGCTTGCATGCAATAAGGCCCTGCTTTACTGACATGAACAGATGTAAAGGTATTTCTTTGAAATTGAAAAAAATTATTTTACACACAAACTATCAAAAATATATCTCTGTGGTCAATATATAATATGAAAGGTGATGTGGTCTGACTTGTCCCAAGAATCAAAGTGTAAATGAAGGAAGTCACACTTCACTAGGAACTGAGGAGAACTGCAAAACTGAGTGGCCACAACCTTGTAAGAAATAGGGGTGGGAGAAAATTCTGCTCCACTTGCGGAGTTTGTGGAGTTTTCCCCACTCCATTTCCACTTGGAACACAGAGTATAGGAAAACTCTACCAACAGCCGCATGGCAGAATTTTTTCTCAAGTGCACATTTGCGTCCCCTAGTGCAATTTTCGGGTGCTAGAACGCCTCCTGGCGAGAGTTCTCAACGCGGGTGGCCGGGCAGGTAGCGATCGTTTGCATTGAGAAAGCTATTGCTTGAGTAGAAAATCTACTTGAGTTTCAGAAAGAAGCAACACCCTCTGGAGCAATGTTTGGTGCTGTTCGCACTGTTTTTACAGCGAGGAACAAGCTCCCAGTGCTAAAAATCAGAGCGAGCAGCGCAACACACCAAATTCCACCTGTGGACCTCGGCAGAATCTAGCGGATTTGTCTAGATAACTCCGCGGAAAACCACAGAGTGAGATCTACATACTATTGCCTTACAAGAAAACTGGGTGATGAATCAATTACTTTTCCATCGTAATACTGTTATCAGTACTTGTGAACGAATCACATTACCACCAGGTAAGTAAAAGTGCCAATTAATGGGAGGCAACAGAAGCAAGTACCAGTCAGCAAATACTCCAACTGCCTGGAACTAGGAACATCAAGTTGTAGGCTAACAAAGCCCAACAATAAAATCAAGAGAACCCAAAAATAACATTCTAGAATAACCTCTATAACCTACATAACAAAGAAAACCTATCTACTACACATTTCCCCCTTTGGAAATACAAAAAGACAAATAATCACCTTCAAAAAAATAAAGGATGAAAAAAAAGAGTCCAAAACAAGACACAACCTAATTTTTATGAAGCTGCTGTGTGAAAATATACTTGTGGCAATCCCATCATTTGATACATCAGATAGTCGTCAATTATTTTCAGAACACATTTGTTCCTGGAACCTGATTATTCCTCAAGTGCACAACTCTCTTTGCAACGTGCCTTAGAATTTGGTGTATAACTCTTTTTACACACTATCCTAGACATTCCAGTTAACTCAACACCCAGTTGATGTGATACCCAAATCATTCTGCTGTCCATGTAATTGCACCTTATCCTTACATTGAAGCTCTGTACTTGTCATACCTCCTGGACTATCATGTTTGGATCCACCACCAAAAACAGCAAAATCACTTTACCAAAATGTTCATCTTGTGTGAAGTGTCTCCGTTCACCATGGCAACTTTTCCCAGATTCCACCGGGATCTATAGCTGACAATGTACAAACACAAGAACTTGTAAAGGCCCTTTAACATTCAGGCCTGACTTTATTGCTAGCTGACCCCGTCCACTATTAACCTATTAATTCTTTCCACTAACCAATTCATATTGGGAGTGTACAAAGCTGTATGTTTATGCTTTATTCCCTACTTCTTGAACAACTTCTGCAATTTATAAGTTGCAAACTGTGTACTATTATTCGATGTGAGAGTAAATCTCTCCCTCAAAAACTCAATTCCAGTATCTGTATCAGGAGTGGTTAGCCAATTTAATTCAACTCATCTGGAAAAATAATCAACCATAACCAAAGCACCTCCTCACTATGTTCAATACCCTAAGACAGCGTCAACAGATCCAAGTAAATTTCTTCCATGATCTATCAGCTAATTTTTACCACTTTTTCCACTACCATAGTTTTGTACGCAATGACATACCGCACAATTCTTAACAAAGATCTGATTTCTGACTCCATATATGGCCACCTGAATACTGCACTGTACTTTTGGCCAGGTCTTGTCTCATCAATGTAACAAAAATGTGCCAACTCTGAGATTTGAGATAAAAAACAATGGGTACAACAAAGCAATTACCTTTCATCATCTCGCCATCCTACACAGACAGTTCTTCTTGTATCTTACAATACACATGTAACTCTTGAGATAATTACATTTTTCCATACTATCCACTCAACAGATAATTTTTAACCATGTTCAACATAATGTTTTGTAAACTTGCTCATATTCAGTCCTCTTTGGTCAGTATTTGATTTACTCCTGCCACCACATTCACAGAAGCTACCCCACCCTCTTCGCTAATCACCTTCGTCAACATAACATACTGACATATAAATCACGAAAGACAATCTCCTCAGACACTGCAATACCCCTTACCCATTTTCTTTTTTTAGACAAAGTAAACACCAATGGTTTTGATCAGTTCTTAGCTGAATCATTCCTCCCTGCACGTATGTCCTTAAGTATTGCACACTCCAGGCACATCCCTAAGCCTCCCTCACAATCACTGAGTATTTCTACCCTGCCTCAGACAACAGTCTTGACGCAAATGCTATAGTGCATTCTACACCTCATCTCTTTCTCTTTACTCTTTACACTGGCATATCCACCATAATAATACTTCTAGCATCATTATTATAAGAAGACAGTGTCACTAATAATTTCTTTGTTCAGCTTCGTAAAAGCCCAGCCTACTTCTCCTCCCAATTATACTTTGACTCTTTTTTAAGTACGTTTCTAAAGACATGGCTAACTCTGCAAAATTCTGAACCAACAAAAAGTATTCACAGAACCCTAGATAAGTTCTCAACTGATCCTTATTCTCTAGCACCTTAATTATCTCAATTGTTTTCAAAATGAGTTCTTTAGGTGCAATCCTCCCACTGGTAATTTGGTGCACTAGACATTCAACCTTTGAGGTTACAAATTTGCACTTCTCAACTTGCGCTGTTAACCCTTTCTTTTTTAGCAAAGATTAACGCCTGATACCAATTTTCACAAGCATCTCAAATAAGTCAGCATACATCAAGATGTCATCCTGGAAGGCACTGACCTCTCTCCCCTCAGTGTATCCAAAGAAGCAATGCATCAGCATCTGAAAATTTAGGAGGTTACTGACAGCACCCTAAATGCCATCCAAGTGCAGCAAAATGCGCCATTAGAAGTAATCAAGGCGATGATATGGCATGTCTCCTCAGTAAGCATAATCTGGTGGTAAGCTAACTTTAAATCAATGGTTGACAAAAGCGTAGCCTCATCCAACTTGAATTGGAGGTAGTGGGTGACAGTAATCTACAATACGTTTGTTCACAGACCGGAGGTTCACGCACGATCTTAACTTTTCTGTTTTTCACTGGGCTAATCCATTCTGAAGCATTGCCCGGTTCAATCATCGCTTCCTTACACGTCATCCAGTGTCTATGGCAACTCATTACTCAAAGCCAAAGGAGCAGGCATCACTTTGCATCATATTGTAATAGCATTTCCCTTTAACTGGATGTGATGCGAAACTCCCATCACCTCGCCCAAACTCCTTATGAAATCGACTCGTGTGACTATCCAATAAGTTTTCAACCGCACCATTCTAGACATACCACTGGGTTGATGGCACAGAGATGCAAAGTTAATCCCAATTTTTTCTTGGTACTGCCGCCCTTGGATGTCACATATACTTTCCCCACAACAGTTTTATGTTGGAACTGTATATCCACCACAAAATGTATTTTTCTCCCTTGACAAACACAAACACATTTACATAAATCTATTGAAGACTCTTGTTTTGCAAATCCTCATACAATTACTAATCAGACAATATTGTGACTGGAGAGCCTTAATCCACCACTACATCACAAGAAGGAGTTCAAGATGGTACTTCATCAATGCACACAGATAGCACCACTTCAATTGGACTCATATCTACCTGTGCACAACCATCTTACCCCCTAAGTAATCGCACCTTTTTCTCATCCAACTCCATGGACACCACCATATATCCCTTCAGTTCGACGTCTGACCAAGAATACTGTTGAATCAGCAGCACACTATTGTTTGCATCTGATAAAACAAACTCCTAGCATTACCCCTTTTGCCACACTTAAAGAATTCTTTGTTCCTGCCCTGACACAGCTTAAATTGTGCTGAATGTCTATTACACATAACTTTTGCTATGTTATTCTGTCGAAATTGCACTCCAAAATTCGTATATATTTCTCACTCTAAGTGAAATTACCACCACCTCAATTGGTTTATTTTGAATATTTATAGTTTTGAATGATGCAATTGACTGCTCCACACTCTTGATAGTCTCAATAGCCTCCTGCAACAATGGATTTCTTTGGCAAAGGAGCTGCTCCTGGATCTTTTTGAACAGTGAATAATCAATTGATCTTTTACTAAGTGTACATGGTAAGGCCAAACTCACAATCTGTTAAGAAACGTCTGAAAGCCAACACGTATGAATACATAGGCTCCTTGATATGCTGATGTCCATCACAATGTGTGTCTCTTCAGTAAAATGACTTTTAAACCAATCCAAGCCTCTGTAAAACAGTCTCAGACTCCGGCATCTACCCTCTGTGGTGGCTGGTAGATGTTCAAATACTTCCTCAGTTTCCTTGCCCAGAAGTTTCAATTCAATAAAAATGCCTTTTCCTACTGGAGTGAAAAGTATCAAAACTGATGGCTAATAAATCAGTGTTGAACATCCTAACCCATTTCATGCATGATAGATTAGGCACACTGAAAAATTGAGGTGATGGATTGGCACATGGTCAACTCATGGTGAGAAGTAAGATACTGCTTTGAAATGGTTTTAAAGAGACAAAGTGAATGCACTCTAACCTCAATCGGTGCTGTGAGAGTTTCGGCGACCCGACCCAACCCAAGATGGCCGCTGGATGGGTCTACACCGGAAGCGAGGTTGGCGTACCAGGTGCACAAGCAACAACAACCACGACTCCATCCGGCCCGGAGATTCAAATGGCCGGCTACGCGGGGAAGGGAGTGTGTATGCCGGAGCCGAAGTCCCGTGACGATGACCCGGAAGCCGAGTACGAGGACGGAGAGGAGGACGGGGAAGAGACCGCGAATTGCCCGGAGGAGGAGGACAGCGCCCAAGAGAATCCCGACAACGCGAGCGAGACCGGCCCCCTGAGGGAACCAGAGGAGGCGGGATCTCACCGAGCCACGGTCACCAGGGACCGTGGTAACAGGCAAGTGACGGGGAGACTGGGTTTTCCATTAAGAGGTGGTGGGCAAGCCGCCTGAGCACTTCACCAAGTTAATAGCACTTTGCCCCCCCCCCACATAGGCACCTCACGGTTAGGGACTGGTGTGGGAAGGGCACGTCTACCCTATCCTCCAAAACTATTGTACACAGAAGCCCTGATACTTGTTTTTTTGTGTGTTTTCCTTTTTCCTTCTGCCCTACTGGAAGCCGGTTAAAGACCATGCCGACGTGAAGTAGCACGGGACTAGAAGACTCCAGGAGGAAGCCAGATGGGGCCACCCTGAATGCGACTACTTACTGAACTATTCCCTAGAGAGACATTATCTCTGATCCCCCTTTCAGTTTGTGTTATTATTTCCAACCATTATCCTGACATCCTAAGACTCAAACCTTCCAGTCTGTAACTGGGATGCTGCCCAGTATATGGATAAAACCGAGCATTTAACCCCAAAGAGAGTGAATAAAGCAGTCAAACCATACCCTACGACTCGCTCTAACCTTCATACCACCAGGGAGCGGGGCAGAGTTCCCCACAGTGGTGTCAGAAGTGGGATTTCGACCTCTGTTTTGCAGTCGGACCCCACCAACATGGAGAACATCGTCACCCAATTAGCGGAGGGACAGCGACATTTATAACTGATGGTAGAGGAGCAAGGGAAGCAAGCCCAGAAGGATAGAGAGGAGCTACACACAGCTCTCCGGGATCAGGCGGCTCCTCTGGTCAATAACCAACAGGTGCAAGACACAGCCATATTGAGACTGTCTGATGTCGTAGCCAACACTAGGGTTCATCCCAACAAGCCCAGTGCCGTATTACAGAAATACCAAACCAGCGATGACCCTGACTTCTTTTTTGTGAACTTTGAGAGAGTGGCCACCACCGCTGCATGGCCTCCCGAGCGTTGGGGTCAATATGTCGCCCCCTTATTATCAGGAGAGCTACAGGCAGCCTACCAGGCGGCTAATCCTGACGGACGTACCCCCTATACGGACATAAAGAGAACGATCCTAGAGAGACTAGGATATGACACAGATTATTATAGAACACGCTTCCGAAAAGAAAGAAGGTCAGCAGGCGACAACCCTAGGACTCTACATTATCGGGTTCGGGACCTAGGGTGTCGTTGGCTCCAACCCACCACCACGTGAGTAGACGAGTTGACCGAGAAAGTGGTCCTGGAACAATACCTAGAAGCACTGCCAGGAAACACCCGGAGCTGGATACACCAACATCCTAACGTGTCAGTCACTTTAGCGGTTGATCTAGCCTGTGCCTTCCATCGCTCTCTGGATTTTCACCCCTTAGCACATCGCCCCAACACAACCCCTGTCCGTCTTCCTCTACGACCACCACCCCCTTCACTGGATCACCGAAATACCCCTTCCTCAGTCAAAACACCCCAGATGTTCCAACCGGCCGTGATACCATATCAGGGTCCCCAGTGTTTTCACTGAGCAGAATGGGACCATATTGCACGTAACTGTCCAGCCAGGTCCCCTGCCCCCGAACCCATGGATGTAGGCTATACAAAGGGGAGGATCTATAGCACAGGAAATACAACCAGCCCTTATAACTTAAAGATTCATGTAAACGGGAAACCAGTAGAGGCAGTGCTTGACACAGGCTGCCAATAAACCGTGGTGGCTGCTGACCTAGTCCCAAAGGCCCTTTTGATTCCAGACACACAGGTTCAGGTGACTAGTGTTCATGGAGAACACAAACTTTATCCACTGGCAGAAGTAACCCTAGAAATATTAAAGGAAATACAACTAAGGAAGGTAGGGGTTATACTAGGACTACCCGAGCGGGTCCTGCTAGGGACTGATCTTCCACGTTTTCCCGAGTACTTACAGTCATTAACCGGGTCTAAAACATCCTCCGAGTGGTTGCCTGACGCCCCCTTTGCACAAATCCCCATAGAGCAACCACCAGAGCGAAAGAGAAAAAGTAGAAAAGAAAAGAGACAGGAAAGGGTTCTCTTCTCCACACAGAGTAAATCCCCCTCAGTGAATGTTCTTTTCTCCCCAGAACCACCGTCAGGTGCCAGTCGTAGCTTCAGGGCAGACCAACGGGAAGACAACTCCCTACAGAATGCGTGGACACAAGCCGAGGAAGAGCAAGAAGGGAAGGTAGGTCCCTATTTCGTGGTAAAAAGGGGTTTGTTGTATCGCCTTACTCAGACCGCTAGAGGGAAAAGGGAACAGCTACTAGTAGCAGGCCCATTCAGTTACAAGGTCCTACTCTTGGCTCATAGCCAAGTTGTAGGCGGCCATTGCGGAAAAGAAAAAACCCTAGACTACTTATTGGAACAGTTCTATTGGCCAGGGGTGTATCACGAGGTCGCCAGGTTTTGAGCTGCTTGTGTCCGTTGTCAGCTGGTCAATAACCCTACCCTGCCTAGGGCTCCCCTTCAACCCTTACCCATTATAGACATTCCCTTTAGTCGGGTGGGGATGGACCTAGTGGGACCTCTAATTCCCTCTGCCCGGGGTCACCGCTTCATTTTGGTTATCGTGGATTACGCCACTCGATATCCCGAGGCTTTTCCCCTAACCACAGCGAACTACAAAGCAGTTGCTCAAGCCATGGTAATCCTATTTTCAAGAGTGGGTTTCCCCAAGGAAATCCTTAGCGACCAAGGGACTCCCTTCATGTCGCGACTTATGAAGCAAGTTTGTGACATTCTCCTGATTAAGAAGATAAGGACATCGGTGTACCATCCCCAGACCGATGGTCTGGTGGAACGGTACAATAAGACCATAAAACCCCTGTTGAGGAAACACATTGATAGCACCGGCAGGGATTTGCATCAGCAGCTACCCCTGGTTCTTTACGCAATTCGCATCCATGAACAGAGGTCTACGGGTTTCTCGCCATTCGAACTTGTGTTTAGGCGGAGACCCCGTACTTTGCTAGACATGGCAGCGGAACAGTGGGTGGAAACTGAAGAGTTAGGAAAGCCTCTACTTCAGTACAGCAAAAACCTTAAAGACACCTTGGCGTCGGCTTAGGAAGAAGCACACAGGCAGTTAGAGAACGCCCAAACACAACAAAAACGCCTCTATGATCGACAAACCCGATTAAGAGAGTTAGCTGTAGGGGAGAAGGTCCTTATCCTTTTGCCTTCTTTTGACAAGAAGCTGTTAGCGACCTGGCAGGGACCCTTTTCTGTATTAGCCAAAGTTACCCCTGTCACTTATCGGGTGGCCGTTCCCCATCACAATAAAGCATCACAGATATACCACATAAACCTCCTGAAAGCCTGGGAAGAACCTATAACTGTACCCTCCTGCTCCAAGCCCAACAGTCTGTTGGTTGTTACCACCAAACCCCTAGAGGTGGCCCATTACACCCAAGAGGACATAGAACACCCAACTTGGGGCTCCCAGACCACTGAAGAACAACAGAAACAATTAGAAACCCTCTGTGCTTCCTTTCCCACAGTGGTATCCGGTAAACCCGGAAAAACAACCCTAGTGGAACACACAGTAACCACTGACAATACACCACCCATTAAACAAGCACCCTACCGTATCCCAGCAGCCAGGCAAACAGCAATAGAAGGAGAAATTGAAATGATGTTGGAGGCAGGGATTATTGAACCCTCCAAAGTCCCTAGTCCTCTTCCATCGTGTTAGTGCCGAAGCCGGATGGAAGCATTCGCTTCTGTATCGACTTCCGAAAACTGAACGCAGTGTCACACTTTGATGCCTACCCTATGCCTAGGATAGACGAACTAATAGAAACCCTAGGTCAACCAAAAGTCATGTCCAGTATAGATCTAACTAAAGGATACTGGCAGATTCCGTTAGAACAGGAGAGTAGAGACAAGACAGCCTTTACAACACACATGGGTCTCTTCCAGTTTAGGGTGATGCCCTTCGGTCTCCATGGAGCCCCAGCGACGTTTCAGCGTCTCATGGATGTAGTCCTGGGGCCCCATAGAGAATACGCAAGGGCATATCTGGATGACATAGTGGTGTTTAGCCCGGATTGGGAAACCCACTTGTTGCATCTACATCAAATCTTCAGAACCCTACAGGATGCGGGTTTAACCATCAATCCCAGGAAGACCACCTTAGGAGCCGACCACATAGACTACCTGGGCTATGATATCCAGGAGGGACAAATCCGTCCCCAAGTGAACAAAATAAAGGCCATCTCCCAAATTCCACGCCCCACTACCAGAAAGGAGGTACGATCCTTTTTGCGTTTGGTGGGATACTATCGGCGGTTTGTTCCACACTTTTCTTCCTTGGCCAGCCCTCTAACAGACCTACTCATCAAACCTTTAAAAAGAGGCACTATGCCATGGACCTCTTCCTAGGAACAAAGCTTTAATACCCTGAAAACAGCCCTTTGCACCAACCCGGTTCTGAACTGTCCCGATTTCCAGAAAATCTTTGTTTTACAGACCGATGCCTCGGAAAGGGGCGTAGGCGCCATACTATCACAACCAGATGGACAAGGGGTGCTACACACGGTGCTATACATAAGCCGAAAACTCTTCCCTAGAGAGACAGCCTATGCAACTATAGAAAAGGAATGCTTGGCCATTAAGTGGGCAGTGGAGGCGTTGCAGTATTACCTTTTGGGCAGACATTTTATTCTCTTAACTGATCATGCGCCCTTGACATGGTTGGCCCTACATAAAGACACTAACCCTAAGGTTCTTCGGTGGTTTCTTGCCTTGCAGCCCTTCTCCTACAGCACATTCCACATGCCCGGGACCATGCAGACCAATGTGGATTACCTGTCAAGATGTCCTGCAGCCGAATGGCCCGACTGTACATTCTCGGAGGGAAGGCAGTGTGAGAGTTTCGGCGACCCGACCCAACCCAAGATGACCGCTGGACAGGTCTACACTGGAAGCGAGGTTGGCGTACCAGGTGCACAAGCAAGAACAACCACGACTCCATCCGACCCGGGGATTCAAATGGCCGGCTACGCGGGGAAGGGAGTGTGTATGCCGGAGCCGAAGTCCCGGGACGAAGAACCGGACGCCGAGAACGAGGACGAAGAGGAGGACGGGGAAGAGACCGCAAATTGCCCGGAGGAGGAGGACAGCGCCCAAGAGAATCCAGACAACGCGAGCGAGACCGGCCCCCTGAGGGAACCAGAGGAGGCGGGATCTCACTGAGCCACGGTCACCAGGGACTGTGGCAACAGGCAAGTGACGGGGGAGACTGGGTTTTCCATTAAGAGGTGGTGGGCAAGCCGCCTGAGCACTTCACCACGTTAATAGAACTTTGCCCCCCCCCCCCTCACTTAGGCACCTCACGGTTAGGGACTGGTGTCGGAAGGGCACGTCTACCCTATCCTCCAAAACTATTGTACAGAAGCCCTGACACTTGGTTTTTTGTGTGTTTTCCTTTTTCCTTCTGCCCTACTGGAGGCCGGTTAAAGACCACGCCGACGTGAAGTAAAGCAGGACTAGAAGACTCCAGGAGGAAGCCAGATGGGGCCACCCTGAATGCGACTACTTACTGATCTATTCCCTAGAGAGACATTATCTCTGATCCCCCTTTAAGTTTGTGTTATTATTTCCGACCATTATCCTGACATCCTAAGACTCAAACCTTCCAGTCTGAAACTGGGATGCTGCCCAGTATATGGATAAAACCGAGCATTTAACCCCAAAGAGAGTGAATAAAGCAGTCAAACCATACCCTATGGCTCGCTCTTACCTTCATACCACCAGGGAGCGGGGCAGAGTTCCCCACAGGTGCACTTCACTTTTTAGATTTCCCCCAATTAAGGGATTGATTGCGATGTAGTCCGGAATGGCTCTGAGCGGCATTCGATTTGTCCGAATCCGATTCGGAATCCGCCTTTGCGACCGACTCAGACACTTTTCCCAATGAGCGATTACAATGGCTGGAAAGCGTTCGGACTGTCCGACTCGGTTCTGAAAGCCATTGGGAGTAACCAAGTCAGTCGGAGACGAATCGTAGCGGTCTACAGACCGTGTTTCCAGCCAAGCGATTAGGATGTCAGATTTGGACAGCCTTTCAGAATCGGTTGTTTCAAGACAGCTTGCCTGTCGGAATCTCACTTTGATAGCCCATAGCAGGCCCCCCTTCATCCGGGGCCCAACGAATCGAGCCAGTGGGGGTACTCATGCGTCCCTCCTTACCATGCATGCCCAGTGTGGCAGGCATCATGGGGTGCCTGCCACAGGGTGCAAGGTTTTCGCCAACAACCCCATTTGTCAATAGTGGTTTGGAACACAGGTAAAACCTGATTAGTTTGGAAGCGATTCCGAAACCGATTCAGTTGGAAGAGTTTCCTAAAGAGATCGTAATCGGCCCCTGAGTATGAAGACATTATGAACCAATTCTCTTTTTGATACAGGGGTTTGATAACCAATATGCTCAATACACAGTGGATAATCTATATTAGCTTCCTCCTCAAATACTATCTGCCAATACTATCTGCTTGCATGCCAATGCATATGCCTAAGCATAATGGATCCTCCCAGAGTCAAGGAAGATAGTCGCCCACGCACTCATCACCAGCAGACTGTACTATATAAACAAATTATACGCCGGCATAAACAAGTCCCTACTACAAAAACTCCATACGATACTGAATACTGCCGCCTGACTTGTCCTCGGCATCCCACAGCACGAACACATCAGCCAACACCCACGGAGGCTCCACTGGCTGCCGGTGGAGAAAAGAGTCACCTTCAAAATCCTCACCCACGCCTACAAATGCCTACACAACACCGGACCCAAATACCTCAACGACAGAATCAATTTCCAATTACCCAAAAGAAACCTCTGATCTTCCAACCTCGTACTGGCCGAAACCCCACGCATTCACAGAGCCAGAGCAGGTGGAAGATCCTTCTCTCACATTGCAGCCACAACCTGGAACGCACTCCCGGCAGACATCAGACTCTCCCCTTTCCTGAACACCTTCAACAAGGCCCTTAAGACCAGGCTATTCGGCTAACGGATCAGCAACCCCTCCCCCCCTGCACCCCCCCCCCCCTTTCAGCGCCTTGAGACCCTCACGGGTGAGTAGCACGCTTAATAACCCCTGATTGATTAAGCATTCCAGCTCAGAACACTAAGCAATGATTTTGGTGGCTGCTGGCATTGGACAACGCTCCTGAAGTAAAGTACTAGCACATACCTCTTTGCACACACCAACAGGCCACTCCTCAATGCCCCAAACAGAAAGGCCTGTGACCAAGCCACCTCAACTGCTTCCTCCTCCAAATTTACTGTGATTACCTGCCCCTGCATCCGTGAAGCAAATCACCTAAGGTAAAAGGCTGGCCCCCTCCAAGGGAAAAATCGTACAGCAGTAGCCACTCCTCCTCCACAATCACTATGCACTTTGCCTACACAATAGGATCAGGAGGTGGGTGCACCAGAAACACTTGTTGCCAAAATGTGGAAGAATAACATTCCCACCTGGTATGTAGAAGTGCCAATGCATTAGAGAATCCATTCACAGCTACCTGTGCCAGTCAGCAAATATTCCACCTGCCTGAAAATATAGAACATCAGTTGCAGGCGAACAGAGCCAACCAATTTATACAAAGAAAACCGTAGGACAGCATTTTGGTATAACCCCACATAACCTTGCAAACAAGAAAACCTACCTACCACTGTCCTCAACTGTGGCATCAAATAAAGGGCACTCCATGTAAGTGTTTGCAGTCATACTTTCCACATGTAAGGTTTGGAACTATATGGTTCTGGATTCACAATGTAAAATCGACCTCCAGCATAGGTAGAGAGGTTTAACAAGTTCAGTTGGCAAATATGATTCCAGCTAATATATGTATCTGCCTTGGTAGCCAGAACAAGAGATTGGTATCATATGTCATGAAGGCCTTGGAAGTTATGTCAGTGGAGCTCCACAGTAACTATGTACTTTTAATGAGCAACTTGAATGCTCACATTTCACCCAGGGCTATATTGATTGAGAGCTAATGTCAAGGGATCTGATCAAAACAGGAACCACTATCCTTATTTGGGCACTGCAGTTGCACCTTACTCTCATCACTAGTAGGATCATGAGTGATAGCTGGGAAAGGCAACACATTGCCGTAGACCCTCCAGTCACAGTACGTTATATCTTTGCAAGCTACTGCGTATGGAAATATCTAACTAGACCAAAGGTGCTTCCCTCCAGTCAAAGCAACCATAACATTTTATCTTTAGGCTTGGGTGGTGTTCCTAATGAAGCTGATGACATCCCTGCCATGTGAAGTGTCCATTTGGTTTGAATCAAAATAGTATGACAAGGGCCCTATGAAATAGGGAATCATTGCAGGTACAATCGAGATGTATCGTATGCAATTCCTTTGGTTTACATCCTACTTTACTGTTTGAAAAAAGATGCAATAAACATTCTTGTCTGTAAGACAGCGAATATTGGTAGAAGGTATGTGTCTAGAATTAAGAATCTGAGGTAACATCACTGAATGGTTTGTGAAGGTAATTACATTCCACTTTTGTCTATGACAGACTCCGCAGTTGTCTCTTAGCCATGTCGCATGAGTTGACCAATAGAAGGTCACCAAAAGCCTTACCGTTTTTTAACTGGTTGACACTGAATGTTTGCAGTTGACTTAAACTCATCCAAAAAATTACAGCTATTCTAAAGAGTTACAAGTCCAATCAGGCAAATGTATTCAATGTTTTTATATAGTGTGAACTGGCCCTACTACTTCAGAGCACTTTACAAAGTACAGCAAACAATAACATAAGCAAGAATGTATAGACACACAAGTAGGCTTTAATATGGGAATACATAAGAGAAAACCTTGTGACTACAATTGGATACTGGTATCATTTTTATTAAGATATTGACAGATATTGACAGTGGGTTCTACTTACACCTGTGTGCCTTTATATTTACCAGCCCATGTTCCAATTTTGTGATTTTCACTGGATATAAGTTTCAATTTATTAAGATATTGACAACGGGTCCTACTCACACCCGGGTGTAAATATATTTATAAGTCCATGCTTCTACCTGGTGACTATTATTGAATTATAGTTTTATTTTGTAAAAAATCTGTTTAAAGAAACTTTTGGAAGCATTCCTCGAATTTATGTGAGCCTTTCTGAAACCTGTTGTTTGATCCAGGATTACGTGGACCATTCAAAATTGATCAAATCATACATGATCTCGTAAATATCTGTATTTGATCGACCTTGGAATATTCCAGTTTTTCATATATTAACTGATATTTCCAGAAAGCCCTGACGAAGTTCCGTGGCACTAGGGAACGAAACGCGTTGGCTGTGTGCCGGTTTTAAAGAAAACAAGATTTAATAAAAAGAAGAACTTTTTCGGACTACAAGTGTGGCTCCTGTTTGACTTCTATCCAGTGCACCTTCCTTCTTTGTGAACTTTTATACTAAACTAGCTTACCCGTCGCGCGTTGCTGCGATCTCAGAAGAAAGGAAATTCAAGGAAACTCGTTATGATAAAATTAAATTTACATTGTGTCATTGTTATTGAAACTTATTCATTATATTTTTAGAAACATTTCTAAGTGTGGCTTTAGCAGTGCGTCCTCGATTGGCTTCCAATCTTGATTCTGGTTGCTCTCCTGTTTCATTCGAGCGGGCTTGAGCAGTGCGTAATTGATCGTTTTCCAATCTTGATTCTCGTTGCTCTCCTGTTTCATTTGAGCGGGCTTGAGCAGTGCGTAATCGGTCTGTTTCCAATCTTGATTCTCGTTGCTTGTTCGTTTGAGAAGAACAGGCTTGAACAGTACGTACTCGATCGGCTTCCAAACTTGATTCTCTTTGCTCGTTCGTTTGGGAATCACGGGCTTGAGCAGTTTGTATTCAAACAGCATTATGGGCTTGAGCCGTTTGTATTCGAACAGCTTCTAATCTTGCTTCCCGTTGCTCGTCTGTTTCTGAAGCTCGTAATGCCTTTTTCTTTTGTGCTTCAGATGTAGATTGACCAATCGATTTCCGTTTGGGGGTCATAATTGTCGACGATGCTCGCATATTCGCTGTCTATTTCAGTATTCAAAAGATTATGAGGGCCCTGTGGGGCCGATTTTTAAAAAGTTGTTTTGACAGAAACCTTCGCGGGAGTGTACTCAACAACTTCCCAAAGTTTCATGGCCATCGGATGAATGGTGTAGTAATGCATAAAGGACAAACAGACAGACATACTTTCGTTTTTATATATATGGATTGGCATCTTTCAACGGCAGATGCTGGGAGTTGTTGCACTTATCTTTGGATTTATGAAACTAGTGAAAATTAAGTGCTTGACCTTGGTCAGCTGTTGTGTTCTTTATTGTTTTTTGTATAAACTATCCACATGATTAGTTGCAGTGATCCACAAATTCAGCTGTTCTTCTTCATTATTATTTATTTGCCTTCTACCTAGCTCAATATCAAGTGGTTGCAGAGGCTAATTCAAGGAAAAAAATCACAATGCACTATGCTTCTGTATACAGTACTTAATGAGTGTTCACTAAAGTAGTAAAACATGAGCAAATATGTGCAGCAAGTAAACTTAGGGTCCAATAGTGACTGTACAAACATTAAAATGGACCATGCATAGGTGGTATCACTACACACAAAAATTCACGTCAACTCTTTCAAGGGAATCTTTCATCACATCAAAGGCCATAGTGGATAAAAAGGCTAGAATGGGGATGAAATGAAACGATTTGGAACAAGCAGCAACATTTTCCTTACAATTGTAAAGTCTAGCATGTAGAGCATCAAAACATTTGCAATTGATGTAGATCGTTGCAAAAAGCTGTTTTATTCCCCCCAATGACAATAAGCCCTTTGCGTGTAACTGGTAATGTAAATGTACATGTATTTATATAGCGCAAATCACCGACCCGGTATCTAAGCGCTTGCTTAGGGAACCCGTCCTGGTATTCCCCTGTGAGATAACCCCGGCAGGGTATCCACAAGGTGAAAGCCAGGCATCCCACCACGAGGGGCCGTTGTGGAGATTAAGCAAGCTATTGCCCAGAGTCGCAGAGTGTGAACCCATGAATCGAGTAGGCACCAGAGCGAGAATTGTCGAGTCCGTGGACATTTTCGGACTCAAGACCCGCCGAGCCAGGAATTGAACCCTGGTCCTGGGCTGACCTCTGCTTCCAGGTCTGCCTCCTCTAACCAGTGAGCCACACTTCTCCTCTAGCAGACACGAGTTAAACAGAAGAAGACATATCTGGCTGAACGGAGACAATTGTTTTTAGAGGGCTCCCTGGTGCAACTGAGCTTGTTTTTGGGGACTGCAAATAGCTTTGAGTGGTTTATTGAAGGGCAAATTTAGCTGATTGGAGTTAGTTTATTTGCCATAGCATAAAACCAGTTTTCCTGTGAGAGATGCAATAATATTTTAAGTACATCTGGAGACAATGGGTAGAAATTAAAGGTGACACAGTGTAGCTGTGGCTCCGCATGGATACAACTGATAAATAACACAATTCTGAATTATCAAGCCATTGTGATCCATCTTGTTTGTTCTAATACTTACATGCATGCCCCAGGAGCATGGAGCTGATAACTTAATTTGCAAACAGATTGTTCTACAGTACACTTATTGTGAACAGTTGGTATCTAATATTCCCCTAAAAATTCAAGCCCAGTGCTGCACGTGTGCTGCGTGCAACTCAGTAAGTGAAGGGATTAATACAATGGAGAACTTATACATTTGGTATTCTCATATAGAGGTTTGAAGGGAATTTAAATTCAAGTAATCTTGGTATTGTTCCAAACCATTAGTGTTGTGCAATGGGGAACAGCACTTTGATGAACACAGGAGAGCAAACTCGATATCAATGTTTAAGCTACTGAAGCGCAAGGACAAATTCTGCATCTGGCAGCGCCTGTGGCAGCCAGTGCCTGTAAGACGTTCAGTAAAAGCAGGCAAAATGACTGCAACACACAGGTCCCAAGGGACATAATATAACAAATCCAGTGAACATGTCTGGTTTGTCCATGGTGTACTGTATTAACTATGGATCAATCTAAATTATAGTTTATCACTAGTCACTTAACAGTTGGTGGTGTTTAAAATGGCACTTACTCTAGTACTGTGCCGAACTCTTACTAAAGAAAGAAATATCTTAGATCTGAAAATTAAGTTTCCTCTTTTGAAGGAATAATGAACACATAAGCTCAAGAAATAGAACTGTGCACAATAAAGCAAAACTATTTATTGTTGTTTGCCATTTGATATGAAGGTGCTCAATTTGTGTGAGGAACCTTTTGATATTCTTGCATTTGGATCCCCTCAGTTGGCTAGACTTCCTGGTGAATTACAAGGCACTCGAATCACCAGGGTTTGGCAAGTCTGTTTGTCCTCATACTTTCATGGGACCAACGTCTGAATTTTAATCCAGGTTTCAATGCTATAAAAATCAGCACTGTCCAAATTGCAACCCCAGGGTCTATTGAGTATGACAACTTTGGCTCCTGTATTGTCTAGTGTCTTAAGGAAAACAGCGCAGGTTGCAAATATCGGAGTCTCATTAACATGCATTAGGGAAAAGTGAGAGGAAGTGAGTCAATGACTCCACCTGGCTGCGCCTTCATATCCAGGGCGTTTCATTTCACATGCCTGTGCCACTGAGGTCAACTTCAACTGGTTAAACTGAAATCTGTTAAATGTTTTCCTTTATGCAGGAGAGTGCTGCTAAAACCAAATACCAAACGTTTTCCGTCTGAGAAACAGCAAGTTAATTCACAGGTTTCCTATGAATGCTTCCTTTGTTTGAGAAAAGGTTTTGGTTTCTTAAAGTTTGAGCCAAAATTGGCCCTTATTCCAACCCTAATCTCCGTGGTAGTTCAATGATCCCAACATCTCTAAAAATAAAACACATACAGATTCCTAAGCAAGGATCTGTTTGGACAATGAAGTATGTTCACATGTAGCAGTCTGAGCAAACAGAGGGCTTATACTGGAAGTGTGCATGTTGTTAGCTTAACATTATCTCACACAATCTTTAGAGCTGAGACAAGGGGGCTCGGTGAAAGAGCCAGGACCATTCTTCTGAACAAACTCCCTTAAGAGTGAAATGCAGTTGCTGTGCTTGGTATCAACACAGGGGCCAATCGTAGAACTTTAAGTTGAAGTCCCTCAGTGCTGGTATTCCTCCGATACCCCATTGCTGAGTGTTAAATGTGAGGAATGACCATCTCCGCTTTGGCTGATACGATGCAATTTGTTTAGGAGAATTTCATCATTGTATATTCCACCCCTACCTTTTGCTTCTGCAAAGATATCCCAGAACCTTATACCCACTCTGGTTGAGTGGAAATCGATAGCCACAACATATTAAGGTAGTATCAATCACTCACTGAGCACTCAGATGTTTCTGGTCTAGAAAGACTGTCACAGTGTGCACTAAAATTTGGCAGGGATTCCAGCATTCTGCAAAGCAATTTAACAAGCCACCTCAAGGCTTCTAAAATGTCTTTTTATGACCTGATCTATAATGTTAAGTGTAGAAGTACACCCATACCTTATAGTGTACATTTTGACGAAGTAATATGCAATCAATGTTGCCATACCAAAATCGAGTCCTCACGATAGATAAAGGAGTTACATTAGGATTAAAAAGCTTATTGTGAGACGTGGCCAAGATGGCGTGGTGAGCGGTCGAACTCTCCACGAGCTCCCGCGAACCTGGGCCCCTAAACCGTAAATGTTTGCTGATCTACCCCCGCTCTGCTGGAGATTTGCATCGGAGGTGGGGGAGCATCCGTGGACCCACCCCGGAGCACAGAGCGATCTCGGAGTAAGCAGCGGCGGAGCCCCGGAAAAGCGACCGAAGGCAGAGGCTGCGCAGAAGGAGAGGTCGGGAACCGGGGCCCGTGCTGGAGACAAAGACATAGAGTCCAGGCCTGGGGCAGAACAGAACGGCGCAGATCGCCCGGCAGTGGGAGTGAGGCCCTAGGGAGATCCCCGGCGGAGCCCAGCAGAGAAGGGGCGCCCGGAGACAGGCGGCGGCGGAGCACGTGACTCAGCATTATGCCCTACGCGAGGCCGGGGACGCGGCCTACCGGCGGTGCGGCTCGAACCCCTGCGGAGGGCTGAGTGGCAGCGGCCCTCGCTGAGGGCAAAGTGAAGGCAAATAGCCGATGACGAGGAGGATAACAACGGAGGGCAAGATCCCAGGGAATGCACTGCATCACCGCCAAAAAAGAGGTATTGAGCCCGGATTGGCCTCGCTGGAGGAGCGCGGCCCCTTTGGCGAACGGCCCAGAGGACGGCCGGCCTACGCAGCAGAGGACCCGGGCGTAAGCCGAGCCCCCCATAAATCTGACTAGACCCCTGGTGGAAGAAGTTCGCAGTAGCGGTCTGCCGAAGCGGCCTGTGGCCTGGAGGAGAGCACACCGGACGTTACCGACCGGGGGGCTGCGGCCCGGATTGGACGGGGGAGGCCAATAGGTCTATTAGCCGCGGGAACGACCGGAGAAAGATCGCGGCTGGGCCGGTGAGACCTTGGGGGCTGGAGACGGAACCTGCCCGACAATGGCAGATACCAGATGTACCTGGTGCCCGATGGGACGGAACAGCAGTAAGTGATAGAAGGGCGGTGGTGAGGCACAGACGTACTAACTGGACGAACCCTACCGCGACCGCCCTGAGGCTGGTGATGACCGCCGACCTGTGACTGAGAGCGGGGAGCAACCTGAAAGATCGGAGGCAGAGGTAGACGGACCGCTGTGCCCATTGAGGGAGGAAGGCCGAGCCTTGGCAACAGAAGGAGTAGACGCCCCGGGTAGGTTGCGACCCCTGAACTTTGCTGACCATTGAAGCTGGCCGACAGCACGACAGGACTCCAGCCAAGAGGTCCCCACTTATAGGATGGCTGGCAACAGAGGGGGCCAGAAGTAAGTGATAGAAGGGCGGTGGTGAGGCACAGACGTACTAACTGGACGAACCCTACCGCGACCGCCCTGAGGCTGGTGATGACCGCCGACCTGTGACTGAGAGCGGGGAGCAACCTGAAAGATCGGAGGCAGAGGTAGACGGACCGCTGTGCCCATTGAGGGAGGAAGGCCGAGCCTTGGCAACAGAAGGAGTAGACGCCCCGGGTAGGTTGCGACCTCTGAACTTTGCTGACCATTGAAGCTGGCCGACTGCACGAAAGGACTCCAGCCAAGAGGTCCCCACTTATAGGATGGCTGGCAACAGAGGGGGCCAGAAGGGGGAACGGACGCTGCCAGAAATGCTGAACACGGGTCCAGCGAAACAGGACAAAGGACAGCACTCGCCGGGCCCCTCGAGAAGCTCGCAGGAGGCGAGCCGTGGGGAACCACCGGTCACCAGATCCTTCCTGGAATCTCTTTTCAGTTCTCTTCAAGATGACTTCCAGACGCTGAAGCAGGAGGTGGCCGGAGAGGTTTGCGAGGTACGGAGAGAGGACGATTGCCTTGGTGAAAGGGTGGCTACCATGGAAGGAGCAGGACACACGAGGGATGAGAAAATCGTGCAGTTGTAGCAGGAAGTGCTACGCTTGAGAGATCAACAACTTGACCTTCAGGCGCACAATGAGGACCTCGAAAACCGGTCCCGCCGGAGCAACGTCCGGGTCCGGGGGGGGCGCCTCCTAAAGAAGAAGGTGAGGACACTGTTGGGTACCCGCAGGCCCTGTTCAGGGAGGTGCTGGGTGAGCCGGAGGACTTCCTCATCAGAATTGACAGAGCGCATAGAGTGGGCCTGACACGTCGGGCTTCAGCGCCACCGCCTGATATCCTGGCCTTCCTGCCTGACTTTCCGTTGAAGGAACGGATCCTCCGTGAAGCGAGAAAGCAGCAGTCGTTGCGATTCCGGGGGCACCCGGTTGCCCTCTTCCAGGATCTGTCAGCAATCACGCTCCAGAAACGCAAAGCATTCAAAATAGCGACTGACTTTTTGAGAGACCATGGGACGCAATACTCCTGGGGTCACCCTTTCCGCCTCATCTTCCGTTGGAACGGCACCTTGCACCAGCTTGGCTCCCTCCAGGGTACCTGCGGGGTACTGGGAATCACCGCGACGGATAAAGACGCGCCCACACCACGTCGCAGACGCACCACCAGAAACGGCTGGCAGAGAGTCTCTGAACGTCGCACCTCTGCATCTTCTGCTCGACCGGACTCACTCACCATCCGAGCGGAAATGGACAACGCAGTGTGGGAGGTAGCCAGGGACACGGCCTCTGGTGACGTTGCGCTGACACCCTGAAATGACTCCGGGGGGGAGATCGACATAGCCTTCTTCACAATGCAGGTTTTGGGGTTCTGGGGAGGGGGGGTGGCGGGCGGGAGTGTAGTGGCTGGACATCCACTTAAGTAACTTACCACAGACTTGTCCACTGAGGACAGGGAAAAGGGAGGGAGGGATGTTGGGGTTGTTCTGAGTTGGGGTCAAGGGGGGGTGGCCAGGGGGGAGGGGCGGGGGAGTTCTGGTTGGAGGTAGGGGAACCAGGGGGGAGGGTGGGTCGTCCAGTGCACTAAGCAAGTCTCAGCCGCCCCAGAAGCATTCATACGCCATGTTCCGCACCGGCGGGGGTTCTACGCTTTTACTTCCATCATCCCAAATGCCACCCACGACCCTTAGGATTGTGACTCTTAATATCAGGGGCCTAAATAACCCGGTTAAGAGACGGGTGGTGTTGTCTCTATTAGAGAGTTCCCAGGCGGATATCTGTCTTTTTCAAGAAACCCACTTGCTGCCCCGTGACTGCCACAGGCTGCGCTCCCATAAATTTCCAACACAATTTTTCTCTTCCAGCAACACTAAGACTGCAGGGGTGGCAATTCTGGTGGCCCGGCATTTCGGGGGGAGGGGGGGGGGGGAGGGGGGAGTTGTCCTCCACAAACAGGCAGAACACAAAGGCAGGCTGCTTACTTACAGGTTTAGGATTGGGGGGTTGTCTTCACGATTGGGTCCCTGTATAGCCCTAATGAACAACAGGAGCGCTTCTTACGGTCGGCACTGGTGGACGTCACGGCCTCGCAGGACAGGCACATTATCATTGGAGGTGACTTCAATATGGTCTTCGACTCTACCCTAGACAGGTCCGCACAACGTTCTCCGCAATTCGGGGAGTTCTCGGCCGGATGTAAGGCGCAGATGGCAGAGGTGGACCTCCATGATCTCTGGCGTTGCACGCACCCCAATGACAAGGGATATTCATATTATTCCCACGCACATAAAATGTACGCGGGACTGGACCATCTATTGGTCACGACCCCGGTATGTGCTTTGGCCTCGACGACGGAGATAGGGGTAGTTTCCCTATCGGATCATGCCACGGTGTCCACCACACTATGCCTACCCCTGGTGTCCTGCCCTCCCAGGGTATGGAGCCTTAGGGACACCTTATTGCACAGGAAGGCGGTGGTAAAACACATAACAGATACTATTCAGGACTATTTGTCTCACAATGATAACTCTGATACCTCCCTGGCGACACAATGGGCGGCCCTGAAGGCGGTACTTAGAGGGGAGTTTCTGGCCATCTCTTCAGCTGAAAACAAGGAGCGGCAGCGCAAAAGGGAGGAACTCACACAACGGGTCCGCAAACTCGAACACATACACCGTCGGACAGGGGCTCCCCGAATATGGAAGCAGCTCGTAGGAGCGAGGAAACTCCTGACGGCCCTAGATATGGACCGCGCAGAGTATGCTGCGCTACGCCTGCGCCATACCTACAACTCCGGGGGGGACCGCTGTGGCCGTCTGCTGGCGAACCGGCTCCGAGTGACACACCAATGACAGATGGTGAAAGAGGTCTCTGACTCCACGGGGAGGATGGTTACGGAGGACGCTCATATCGCCGAAAACGTCCGCAGGTTTTACGCAGATCTTTATGCCGGATATCCCCCGGATGAACCAGCGACAGCGGCGTACTTGGCCTCGTTCACCCTCCCTTCTTTAGCCCTCTCGCAGGCCGAGTACCTGGACAGGGATATCCGGGTCGAGGAAGTGATCTCCGCATTGCCAAACTTAAGCATGGGAAAGCTCCGGGGCCGGACAGATATACGTCTCTCTTTTATAAAACATTTTGCACGTCGCTGGCTCCGCTCCTCACCCGCCTATTTAACTCGTTCGCTGACCCTGGTGCCATCCCGCCTGACCTTTTATGGGCTTCTCTCACGGTCATCCCCAAGCCGGGGAAGGACCGGACGCAATGCGGCTCATACAGGCCGATATCTCTCTTAAATGTAGACCTCAAGCTGTACACAGGGATTCTCGCGGCCCGATTGGCCCCCCATCTACCGGGACTTATAGAACCGGACCAGGCAGGATTTGTTCCCGGGCGGCAGACGGTGGACAACAACAAGAGGATTGTTCACCTCATAGAGAAGGCCTCCCGAATCCCCAGAGAGAGAATGATGTTGGCGGTGGACGCCGAAAAAGCGTTCGACCGAGTACATTGGCCCTACCTAGAACAGGTCCTGTTGAAAGTGGGTATAGGAGATACATTTTGATCCATGATCTTTAATTGCTATAAATTCCTGACAGCGGTCATACGTGTGAATGGCCACTCTTCACGGAGTTTTGACATTGAGAGAGGTACGAGGCAGGGGTGCCCGCTTTTGCCCCTGCTTTTTGCCCTATATATGGAGCCCTTTGCCCAGCGAATACGTACCAACCCCGAGGCGTCGGGGTGAGGTTCGGGGGCTTCACTCACACCATAAGCCTCTACGCAGACGATGTCATATTGTCGCTGGATAGCCCCCGGACTGCCCTCCCGGCGTGCATTGGGGAGCTAGACTCCTTTGCTGCGGTAGTGGGCTTCAAGATGAACATGGGGAAATCGGTGGCCTTGGATGTGTCCTTCGCGCCAGCCACAAGATTTTACTTAAAAAGCCAGTTTCCTATGCTCTGGTCATCGGATCTGGTGCCTTATTTGGGGATCCAGCTGGCTCCCACCCTACCAGCTATGGTGGCAGCTAACTACACCACCTTAGGCAAGAAGATCCGTGAGGAACTCGGAAGGTGGAATAGCAGCACCCTTTCTTGGTTAGGCAGAATAGCTGCGGTTAAAATGACGATATTACCCCAGATTCTGTACCTGTTCAGGGCCTTACCACTCCAGCCGCCCACGGGGTGGATCCAACAAACGCAGGCAGATATTGCGCGTTTTATTTGGCAGGGTAGGAAACCTAGAATGTAGAAGGCAATCTCTATGCTGGCCCCTGAGGCTGGGGGACTAGGGATACCGGATCTCCGCAAATACTTTCAGGCTGCACAGCTGCATTATCTGGTGGAGTGGAGTAGGTGGGAATCGGACAAGCACTGGCTCTTCCAGGATCAGGCGGTGGCGGGCCGGCCCCTGCAGGAGGTACCATTCCTGCGTCGAGCTCATCGCCCCGCAAATTTATATGCTTCCGCTGTCACCAGGGTGCCCCTGCGGGTCTGGGATGCCACCAACATCGCTCACAATCTCACCACATTTCCTTCGCCACTCACGCCACTGGTCGACAACCCAGACTTTACTCCGGGGATGGAAAAAGGGGTCTTTACCCACTGGCGAGCGGATGGGTGTCGTGCCCTGTGTCATGTGTACGACCCGGAGGGTGTCATCCCCTTCCCGCGCTTTCAACAAGTGCATTCATTCCCGGAGACCGAAAGACTCCGCTACATGCAGGTTCGCCACTGGGCACTACACACACAAGTAGGGAGATGGCGGATAGGTGGCTACTCCCCTATGAGAGGTGGCTCTTGTCGCGCACGTCAGATGCGAAACTGATTACCGACCTCTATAAACTACTGCAACCGCCCTCTTCACACTTCTACAATCCCGGGAGGGAACGTTGGGAACGGGAATTAGGCAGGACACTGAGCCATAAAGAATGGGAGCAGATATCGTACAGGGCAAGGCACTCGGCATACCATATGGGACTCACTGAGACACTGACCAAGGTTTCTACCTACTGGTATTATACGCCAGAACGTGTACATGAGATGGACCGTACTATGGACAACACTTGTTGGAGGGGATGCGGGCAAGTGGGCACATTGACACACATTTTATGGGGCTGCCCACTTCTAGACACTTACTGGAAAGAAGTGATAGATGACATTGACTCCCATTTCGACACTGAACTGCCACGCTTCCCAGCATACATACTGTTAGGACTCCCGAATGGGCTGATGTCTCCTCTTAGATCCCGCAGAGGCAGACAGATAGCTATTGCACTAGGCTCAGCAGTACAGAACATCCTCCTACACTGGCACCACCACGCTCCCCTCTATCACAGGCTGGCTCCATAGACTGTGGCATGTGTTAGGAATGGAGAAACTATCACTCACAGTGGCAGGGGATATAGAACAATTTGACGACCTTTGGCAGCCGTTCCGGTCCCTGCTGCTCACTGAATTCAGGGAAATCACCTGCCCAAGATACCTCCGCCTCTTAAGGCTCACGACACCCGATGAGTCGACCTCTTGAATGGACGCTGGGCTGGACTCTTACACTACAGGGTGGCCGGGGTGGACGGCAAGGAATAGACCTGCGCACTGGACGATGGGGGGGGGAGGGGTAAGGGGATCGGGGAGTTGGGGTACTGGGGGGGAGTTCGGGGGGGGGGGGGGATTATTATCTTATTGCAACATTGCCTTTCTTTATGTGTCACTGCGGACTAGTCTTCAATTAAGATGTCCCTTGAAGAGACTTGTGCTGAGAGTGTGGCCCTAGCCGCCGTGAAGTGACACTTTATATGCTTTGTGGGTTTTGTTTACTCGTGTTGCACCAATAAAATGCTTTAAACCTAAAAAGCTTATTGTACAATCAAACAATCTAGCACTTACGAAAATGTGTTCCTGGCCAGGGATTCAAGTAGTGTTTGCATTCATAGGACAGATCTACAGAGTGATACTAGGGTATACACACATAATTCCCAATGTAGAATTAAGGATATTTTTAGCTCCCACTCCTCATTATTTGTCAAGGAATCACTTGAGATATTAGAGAGCATTTTACAATTAATATAAAGGAATAAAAAAAACAGAAACTTGGGAATTCTGTCAGATGTCCCCATTTGAAAATGTGAAAAAAATAGTGCTGCTATATTGGTGCCACTGTATTTCAAAGAGAAGAGAATTGGCAAAACATAATCTGCAGAACTGGCAACCACCAAAAATAGTGGGTACTGACCATATCAACAGAAACAGTGTCTGCTACTGGATTAGTTACCCATTTTGAAAATGGCTGATAACGTTTTTAAAACTTTGTTATGTAGTACATAATGGCTAGAGAACCAGTATTAGGAGGCACAATATCTTCACACCACGCACCTTACCCCAATCTATCAAGGCCTGGACTTTCAAACTGTACCCATGTCCCATTACGTAGTTTACCCCCACAGTTTTTGCCATGTTGCTCTACATACCATATTGGCATTCCTCTTGGAGGAATTTAACCAGATGATTGTACTTCATCTTTTCCTCAAAAATATGGAGTCACCATAAAATAGCGTCACTCTACCCTTTATGATATAGATTCTTACTTTTTCTCATGTCTTCTGCCACCTTTTTTATAATGGCTGAGATGTTTTTAGCATTTCCACTCCAGTCCCATGAGCAAAATTTCTAGCCCTAGTCTAGAATCAACTTGAAGGTCAGCTGACTAAATTGACGTTATAGTTAGGAATTGATGTATCTTACAAAATACACCCGTAGAAATACGCTGAAAAAATCAATTTTTACGCCATCACCATGCACAGTGTTGTCATCAATTATGTTAACATTTCAGATGTTGCAGAGATGTTGCCAATGATATCTTTGTACATGTCATGAGTAATGTGAAAATGGGAGGTAATTAGCAGGGCATGGCGAGGGAGAGAGTTATAGTTACTTTAACTACGGGAGATAACTATAACTCGTGAATTTCAGTGGTTTTGTTTGTTTAAAACTGTATGTTTTAACTGGCATTGTCCAATAAATAGAGAGGTCCCCTTAAATGAATTCAGGGCAGACAGCAGGGGATAACAAGAGCAACCAAACTAGAAAGAGTCTGCCCTGGTAAATGATGGTTAGCGGCTCACAAGGAGTCCAAAAGATTCGAGTTAAACAACATTGAGCTCACCAAAAAACACAATCAGGCCACACGATTGATCAAACTACATATAGAAAAATAGATATTTTTATTCTCATTTTGGCTTCGTAGTGCATCAAAGATTTAAATAACAATAACATTTCATATTTCACAAGGTTTCCTAACGACCCCACCTCACCCTCTCAACAATCATCCAACATCATCCTTTCTCTTCACTTATACCTCCTTTCACATTCACACAACTTACCACACGAAACACAGTTCATACAACATCATCGTAATCAATTAACACAATAATACATTTAGGGACCAAGGAGGGTCTTCTCGGCACGAGGCCGGAGACCCCAGATCAAATTAGAAGGATCCCAAAAACAACGCCAACGCGCGTTTCGGTGCTTGGCCAGATCTTATGGCTGCACCTTCATCAGGGCTTGTGCGTCGGTGGGGTGGGGTAGAACAGAACGATCAAACCGGTGGCCAGTCTGTAGTGTATATAAAACACGTTTTAACATTTGCATCATGGGAACACATTATATTGACAACATTCCAGTATTATTCTAGTTCCGTGGTTTGCTATGGATTAAACTTAAATTAATAAGACATGCGAACATGAGAGATATTTCATTTCAAAAGGACATCATGGTACCAACATTTAGATTGTGGACGTGATGGGCTCAAAGGTTGTTCATACATAGTAGATAAATATGGTTAAAAGGTGAGTTCACACATAGGGCGAACAAATGACAAACCCCTTCGTCACATAACGTTCATACATTCACACTGGTGCCGTAAATCTCAACTTCTAAACAGCTCATACTAATCAGTCATATTAGTGGAGGTTTTTTCCAACTCTGTACAAGTCCCTATAGAGAGCACAGCTACACTAATCTACGATAGAAAAGAGCTCTTCGCATCATTTCATCCATATAATATATGAAAGATTTACCTAAAAATTGGGCCGGTCTAGGCCTACAGCGGAATATCTTGTATACCGAAATCCTGGTATCAACGTTCGTGGGGACAGATACAACAGTGCACAGGATGTACACCTAGGGAGTAATGATACAACATCAACACTAAAGCAATGTTGCAAGGGAGGGAAAGTTCAGGTTCGCCTTGTCAGTCTACAGGAGCTCTGTATAGAATCCGCCAAACACCCTCCTAATTAAGGGTTCATTTCCCGACAATGGATCAGGCACGGAAAGCTAGTTCAAGATATGTAAGACTCCGGGGTTTGAGCAAGGTAAGTCTACACGCAGTAGTCAAGAGCTGCAGAACAAAGAAAAGGGATCCGTAAGGGTCAGGTCGAACATGTAACAAAGGGGCTACATAGGTTCACACCAGATCGCATAATTCAAAACCCCTTCTCTAACAACGGCTTGTAGGTGACTAATAATTACTGTGTGTGCGCCCAACAAAATGTCATACGATCACAGAGGTTCGTCGCAGGGACTCGTAGGAAAATCTTCAAGGCAGGGTCCACCGGGGCACAAATACTCAGTTTCAATCAAAGGTCACGCACTGCTGAATGAGAAAAAGAATTTTTGTGGAATTTCAAGCAGGACATGCAGCATAAATGCTATAAAATTTCAACCTGATTGGTGCGCCTATTCCTAAACAGGAGATTAGTAGTAACTAGTAATTACCGTGTATGCGGCTAACCAGTGGTCACGTGGTCACAAGGGCTCGTTACAGGGGCTCATCAGCAGAATTCCGGGGCAATAATCGCAGGTTCACAGGCATTCATTTTTAATTTCGACGGTTGTTATATAGATGCTGAAAAACAACGGAACCAAAGTGGAACCGATCGTAAATACAGGTTTCGATTAACCATGATTTCAATATATTTAAATGTAACGGATGGTTCTAAACTAAGGTGCGGTCTATATCAGCCTCCAAAGGGGAAACAGGCAGCTCTGGAAGATTAAATCCGGAGCCCTGCTAAACAGATGGTCATAGGGAGTCCAGGCTTAAAGGAGAGGAACAACAAGGTTCGAGCCATCGCCGCTCAATATTAATAAAACCAATGCATGAAGCTAGCGGGCCGAGAGAATCGGCTGAGCGGAGGCCATAGTAAGCCATAAAGATTAGGGATACTAAGGCATCAGAGCTCTCAAGGTCAGGCTCGCTTACCTGATATGTCGAATCCAGGGCAAAATAATGCCATTTTCCGAGCCTCCGTCACGCCAGGAGTGCTCCAGTAAGAATTAGAATCAGCGTCTTACAGGGTTTAAATAGGGGGCCCAACCCGACGAGATTGTTAAGTCACGGCACCTGAGTGGCAGTTTCCCCAGGCAACGCGACTCGATCTAAAAGACGGACTGGATATCGGGTTGGATTCTCTTACTTTCCCATTTAATGAAGCTTGCTAAAAGAACCATAGACACAGTGCGTTTACGATCTAAAAGACGCGAAGGATTCCAGAGATGGAATTTACAAAGAACAGAGATATGCTGTTTCATAAGCCTGTATGGTGCATCCTGGGAGCGGTGCATCGTAAATCTGAAATACATAGGATTCATCAAGGATTGGGAAAACAGAACAGAATAAAGAATAAAACAAAAAGGCAGAGATGAGAGAAAGAGATATGGGGGAAATATATTGAGCTGTTGGCTAACGGTTCAAGCTACAATTTCGAAAAAGGCACGTTTTCAAAAAAACACACAAAGGATTAATAAAAGGTTAGGAGGACCCAGAGTAAGAAGGGAAAGGCAGAGATTCAAAAAACAGATAAAGGTTCAAGTTGCCTTTAGAGAAATTGGATACTCATGAAGGGGACTCAGGTACATTGCGTAGCAAACATGTACAAACCATACATCAAAACAAGAACAAATCGGCCAGAATTTCAGACAGGATGTATCAAATCAATATCGGTGGTCAATGGAGCTCATACGTAGAGTAACACCAGAAGGGGAAGGCAAAAAGTTGATACCACATGTCCAAGAAGCGTGTGGACAATTTACAGAAAGACATTTTCCCACGGGCACAAACCGTTGAGCCCAGATTTAACAGCATCCAAAAGGAAAATCCAGAACACCTTTCTTTTTTCCTAATAGAGGTGGCGTCCTTACCTGGTACACTGTGCACTTTTTCCAGGATAGACCATTTAAGGTCTGTTTCCAGGTGTTTGGCTAGGGACCAATGAGATACCAATGGGGCCCGCTTCTCTGATTGCGGATATTTGACTTGTGCTCACCAATCCTGGTGCGGCACTCCTGGCCAGTCTCCCCCACATACGGGAGCCCACACATAGAAATACGCTGACAAAATCAATTTTTACACCCTCACCATGCACAGTGTTGTCATCAATTATGTTAACATTTCAGATGTTGCAGAGATGTTATCAATGATATCTTTGAACAGGTCATGAGTAATGTGAAAATGGGAGGTAATTAGCAGGGCATGGTGAGGGAGAGAGTTATAGTTACTTTAACTACGGGAGATAACTATAACTCGTGAATTTCAGTTGTTTTGTTTGTTTAAAACTGTATGTTTTAACTGGCATCGTCACCCAACTATTAAGTTCCTATAACCTTTGTTTTTTTCCCTGTGAATTCTATTTTTTGTAATGTAAAGCAAGATATTATTACAATTCCTGATGATAACATCACTTCAACCTATGTTTCTTTCTGTGAATTTCAGTGTTTTTTAAATGTAAAGTTCGATTCCATCAGCATGTGCAATGTGGCCAGGATCTGTGCCCAACTCCCTTGGCCTTCAGTCGTGTGGGTTTGGGCACCCTAACGTCTGCTGCTGAGCCTTACGCTGTGAGCTGCATGAGGTTGGACAAGCATGGCTGATACATATGATTGTAATTGAATTTATATAGCGATCACTACCCCTGACGAGGCGCCAAATCGCTTTTCAGCGAGTAGCATGCTACTTCGGAACCTAAGGAGGATTAGTGGTGGATTAGTAGAGGGAAATATAAGTTCTTGATTGGATTGGTGGGCATGTGAGTCTGTTAGTTGGACTAAATAGGATAGGGGAGGGAAGAGTCTAGAAAGGAATATTTAGGAGATCATAGTTGCAAATTGTGGTCTGGAATAAGTCTAAGTAGGATAGAGGAGGGAGGAATCCAGAAAGGGCCACCCAGGAGACCATAGCAGTAAAATTCGACTCTGGATAAGTCAAAGGAGGGATAAAGGAGGGAAGAGTCCACAAAGGATTATTTGGGAGATCACAGTAGTAAAATTAGACCTGGGATGAGTGAGAGAGTAGAGGTAGAGCTGTATTGAAAGAGGTGTAGACTGAGACATAGAGCAGTGAATTGAAGAGTCTTGTTTTATCTATAGTGGGAGTATAGTAATAAATATATAAAAACATAACTACAAAAAAAAGGTATATATGTATATGAAAAACAATAAAGAGACGAAAAATTGCACTATACGAAGTCCCATATGTACATGCATGGACAAATATTTAGAAACCCAGGCTTTCAATTGTTGCTGCATCTAAAGCTAACTTATTCAGTTATTTGTATTAATAAATTTTGCCAATTTTATGTTCTTTTTATTTTATTTTTGGTGAAATGTATGTAATTTGGTTTTGTGCAATTATGTGAGGTGGAGAGTGTTTGTGTATGTTCAGTATTGGTAAATAAACAGTTGTTAATAAAAAGAGTATTGGCTCAGCATCATCAAGAGATAAATATATAAAAAGTAGAGCAATAAACTAGTCAACCTTGCCCCTAATACTGGAGGGCAAGAGAATGTGTATATGATGAGTTTCAGCACTGGCATGTTTGACAGTGACTGGCATCGGGTCTGTTGTGCCAGGGGCCCCAGGGTACTCAGAGGGCATGTTCTGAGCTGTATTTGAACCTCTGGATGTGTGAAGGTTTGCGGTTATCAGCAGAACTAGGCTGCAAGAGAGGGTCGTCTTATACCCTACAACACCACCATACTCTGAATGTGCTCACCTCAAATGTTTGTTTTTTTGGCAAACTTTTTAAGCATAGGATGAGCACAGTGCTATACACTGAGCTCGAAAAGGACAAAGTCTTTTGCCATTTCTACAGCAAAGTCTTTACAGATAGGATTAGCACAGTGCCAACCATGCCAAGCTGTAAAATGACAAAAGTCTTTTATCACTCCAGGAACAGTTTACAGCTTTGGATTGGTAAAATACCATGCAAGCAAACCTGGAATTAATAAAAGCAACCCCTGACACGTTCACTACAATTATAGCTCTTCAGGGAGATTTAGCTTTGTCCAGACACAAGGACAGTGCACTATTTTGTTCCTTTTTTGTATTTTTGTCTTGTTATATTTGTAGTGTTTTTGTGTCATTGTGTATGGTGTTGTGGTTATTTGAGAGGATGCCTGGATGTGTGAGAATGATTGGGGGCTATATGATGTGCTTTTTTGACTGATTTGAACTGTACATATATATATATGTTTTTTATGAATCATTGATGGACTTCAAATAATAAAATTATATGTTTTCTCTAAACAATTTTGCTTGTGTGGGACAATGATGATATATATAAATTAATGGATACATTACCTACAGATTTATAATGTTCTAGGAGAGGTTTTTCTGTGTTTTTTTATATTCCCAGTGTAAGTCAAAACAATACCCTTTCAGACTTAGAGTGTCACAAATTATGAAAAAAAGAATCAGAGAACTCCGGGTAGTTTCTAAGTTTAGGTGGACAGCAGATCCTGTATAGAGCACCCTACAACACTAGCAGCAAGTCTGTTTTTCTAGCAAACGTTTTGAGCACAGGATTAGCACAGTGTCGTCCATTACACAAAATACATTAAGCAGCAGCACTAAATGATTTGATTCTCCAGTCAAATTCTTGATTTTATGAATAAAGGAGGATTTATAGTTAGCTATTGATCTCTCAAAATGGAACCCTAAATCTCCCATATATTACCATTCACAAGCACACATACACCCAGCACATGCATAACATACACGCACTGCACAGTATTAAATCTTCCATGTATTGTACCATTAACAGGCAACCATACATCCAATATGTGTAAATAATACACATGCATTGCCCAGCACAGGCTCATCCCTGTATTGTGCCATTAACAGGCACAAATACACCGAGTAAATGTATATAGCACACATGCAAAGCGCAGCATTACACTCCAATCCGATGTAGGGCAAACGTGAGTTAAGAGTACGGCAGCGGAATTTAAAATAAGTGAGCCTGAAGGCCTCAATCCAGTGGGAGGCAAAAAAAGCCTGTTCACTCCTCTTGATCACTACACAGTAAACTTCGACCACTCTGCTCATGCGGGTTAGGTCATGGCAAAGGCAGTAACCTTTCACCACTATGAGGGTAGTGCTTTAGATGCCCCTCCTTGTAGTGTAGTTCCTATATTCCCAATAGGCTCTTCGCATTGGAATAACATAAATGATAGCTTAGACGTAGGACTGATGTCGACTAGGTCTCTATTGAATATGTTAGACTTAATTGTGTGTGCCAGCTAGCTCAGAGGTCACTAGAAACTTTCTCGAGTAAACAAGAAGGCGTTTAGCTTTCCTGAATAGACAAGAAGGGATTAGCTTCTGACAACCATATCACATGACAACTTTGTTCCCCCTGCAATAAGGAATATATCTCTAGAGTTGCGGAAACAATAGATAGCTATTTTACTCAGTCAATCGTGCATGCTTCCTTTCACCAGAAATGCAGAGAAATAGAGACGGGCGTTTTCAATAAAAGGGTTATTTATTGAGCAGTCTTCTTTCTCATGCAAGAGAAATGAATTGCCACAATTGCAATACTTGTCATAAAGTAAAGTGCGTACAGTAAAAGGAGTATTATGAAATAATACTGTAAAAGCATTTATATGGTTTCTAAGCCATAAGATACTTAAAATGGATAAAATACATACAATGATAAAATAATGCCTAAACGTACTCAACTGGTGTTTCTAAGATACGCCTACCCCAGTGTACCTAACCTAAGCCTAGTACAGGGAAGGAGTTACAGTTTTTGCCAAGAATCTGAATCAAGAATTCTCTATGGGTCTAATCAGTTCCGTACCTTGGGTATAGAATGAAGGAGGTCTTGTATCTCTCTCTCAGGACTCGATCTCCCAAAAACCCGTGAGGGTGTCAGCGAAACACTGGAGCTGGATTTTCTCGGCAGGAGAAAAGACAGCGTCTCTCTCAGTGCGTTAGCAGGGAGGGTATGCTTCCTTCGGCACTCGCATCAGCTGGGCGTCAGGCAAATAGATAGCCGATCTGCTCCAAACCACTGTGTGCTTGCTTAAGGCAGATGCTGGTATATTTATACCTGGAAGGTGCTGAGTTTGACTTAAGGTTGGACATAAGACGTCACTAAGAACTGGCAGTTCTTTCAGGACTTTCAGGAGTTCTAGGACAAATCAAAACAGAAGCAGGGGAAATTCCCGGGCTGCTGGAGGCTTGGTTTGTTTAAGAACGCATTGTACTTTCTAGGAGTCTATGGGAATAGCCTTGCCTGTATTTGGACTGCATTGGCTATGACTTAATATGGATATGATTATTATGCCTCTATATGGATATGATTTATTATAACCACACAAGGGCATAAATCGGGAATATCTAATTAGGGTCCTAGATACATTCACAATACCCACTCCACGTATAATGTCCATCATTACTAAATACTAAGCAATAATAAACATATAAAGATGCATGTGTTTTTCAGCCCACCCCAAAATACATCGTTTGCATTTGAAATGGTGTATACACGAAAAATGAGTATAATACTGTACGTTTTCAAGCAGTGGTATCATTCAGAAAATGCATATTTTGTTCATTTAGAATGTTAACTGAATGAATCGCGAAAATTACATTCATGAAATGGCTCACATATTTATACAAGACTGTACATGTGCTAGAGGCTAAGTCAAAATATTGTCTCTATGTATTTTAAAAATAGAAATCTTGGAGGAGCTACGCCGCGAACTAAGATGGCCGCATAGGCTCCCGGCTCCGCCGGCGACCCGTCTATCCTGTTGTTTATCCTCTACCCACGCCCTGTGCCTGGATGTATGAAGGTTGCCTGATGCCAACGGTGCTTTCCCGGATTTCCTATCTTATCCAGCGACGAAGTTATGTCGTGTCCCATTTCTGGCCTACTCCCGGGCTGCCGCCGGGACCTCGATTTTTGAAACACCCGAGAGGGACATGATCAACATCGGCTGTGGGACCGCGATTGTGGCCGGTCTTCCAGGTCTGAATAATTCTTTCCGCTCTTGACTCTTGTCCTCGTTGATGGATGGTGCCGGAGAAGAGACACTGTGACGTGCTGCGATCCTCCTGCACCGCGGCTGTGGGTTGTGTGCCTGACCCTCGTTTCCCGGTCCGGGGGCTGACGGGCTGCACCCACGGCCGGTGTCTGTCCTGAGTGTGCCAGTTCGGGGCGCCCTTGTTGTTGCGATCGCCAAATGTGTGCCCGGAGCCCGGCGATGTGGGCTGGAGATTGTGTCCCCCTCCGTCCTCTGGACCCCGGGATGGAAGGGATGGCTGGCGCACATTCATTGAGATCCGTAATGGCGGCGATTGGGGCGCTCCGCTCGCAATTCACCGGCGCATGTGTCTCCCTGGTGGCGAAACTGGATGGTGTCTGCTCGCGACCGGCCACGGATGCTGCAGCGCCTGTACAGAAATCTGCGATCCAGACGAGCGATTTGACACTCCATCTGCAGGGGCCCGAGCGGCAGCCCGACTTTGCTCCTTTGAGAGTCGGCCTCACCTTTCCTTCACCTGCTACAGTACATGGTCTTCCCTCTACGTCTCCTATCCGATGGTGTGTCGTCGCTGGATGTCCTGTTCTTCATTGCCGAGTCTCAGGGCCCCGTCGAAGGGGATAGCCATTTTCCTTTGTTCCGGCCCGTCTGCATAACGGATGCCGCCATTTTGAGACCGGACTTTGCTCCACCTTCACTGCCTTGGTCCGCCATGGACGCTTTGACTGCCTCTGGTCGGATGTGGCTTGGTTGGGATGTGCTCCGGAACGGTTTCGCACTGGTCAGGGCTGACTTTGACTTTGAGGTTTTCTTGCTCCTCGCCACTGCTTTGGACCATCTGAGACGCTCCCTTGGTTTGCAACTGTTATGACTTTGGAGATAGATCTCCTCGTGAAGCTTGCAGGGTTGACTTCTATTTATCTGGGGTTGCTCCGTTTACTTTTGCCGGGACTGCACCGAATACCTTACCGGGCCGGGGGTAGGAGGGGGGGGTTTCCTGGTGACTGTCCTCCCCGTGATACTGCTGACTGTTTTTGCTTTATTGATGATGATTGTGCTATGGGGGGGTCACCGCCGGCGGGAGGTATCAGGTGTACGGGGGCTTGTTTGATTTTCTCCTCCTCCACTTCTTCTTATATTTTCCCTTCTGTGGGGCAGTTCCGGGGCGACAGGCCCGCTGTTAGTGGGTTAGGCCGTAGCCATTACAGGGGTGCAGGGTGGCGGGGTTTGTTATTTTAGTTTGTTTTGTTCTATGGTCCCTATTGCTGTTTTCCGGCTTTGGGAGGGTTCTTTCCTCTTTCGTAGGGTTGGCTGTCTCTTGGTCTTGCACCTTTCTCTTTTCTTTTTTCAGCTTCTCGACAAGCCTCTGTTTTTCTGTTCTTGGGGGGTAGGCTCTCTGGGGTGATTTTTAGAAATGTGGATTATTGTATTGTGGTTTACTGTCCAGTACTATCGCCGTGGCTGCCCGGATTGCATATTCGCTTTAGTTATAGCCTATCTCCGACTGTAATTGGGGTAAGTCCCAATCGTCTCCTTTGTGCTCCTATCCTGTGAGGTGCGATGTCCTTGTTGTTGCAGCCCCTACTCTTTTTCTAAAATTTATAAATGAAAACCTCATATCCTGTTTGCGAGCCCCACAACCGCATCTGGTATATCTTGATATATCCTGTTTACTGATTGGCTTCAGTTTCTCCTGTTTTCATTGATTGTCTTTGCGGCCGGTCATGATGGTTGTGGGCCTGCGCATGTATCTCCTTCTTTTTGAATAAAGGTTTTCCCAAAAAAAAAATAGAAATCTTGTCCTCTAAGAATAGTTCTACTTTAAGCAAGTATCATGTGCCAAAAAAAGGTACATATTTTGGGAACTGGAGAAAAATAATTTCGCTTTCGGGAAGAAAATAGTCCCAATGTTTTTTTAGAAGTTCTGTTTATCAAAACTGAAGGCAGAATTCAAAGTTCAGGGGACGCTGTGTGCTCGCTATTTCAAATATTATTCCCGTTGTTAGGAGAGAACATTACCTCAGATACGCCGGCAAAAAATTTGTCTACAACAGTAGGTGAAAGATGGGCCAACTCCAAAAAAGTGGAAATAGTGCATACATGCGATGCATTGCCATCATCGGTGTTTAGATCAGCAATGGTCACGGAAGGTTGTACCTGTGTGCCGCTTTCATCTCGTACCTCACCGCCATCTAATCGTAATGGTGAGGTCTCAACGAATGCCGTCATCAGAATGGGTAGCTGCTGGGGACAACACGTTGCATGAGCCGTTACCGAACCAAGCAAAGTATCGACATCCATAGGTACTGCTGATGGAAGTGTGAGACAGACGTCTAACAAGCATTCTTCTCCGCAAAGCAAGCATCTTAATATAGGTAGGATGCAATCTTGCCAGATTGGTTTGAATGAAAGAAACCAGGTAGTATTCAGATCTCTTAGCCGATCCAAGCCGAGGACTTTAGTGATCCGCTCTCGGTATTGTACTGCTAGGATTGTGTCTTCCATTGTAGCCTCAGTTTTGTCAGTGACTGGACTTGCCATATCGGAGCAGAAGGAACAAAAATATGATTCCTGCTATGAGTCCCAAGATGAGAGGCAGGCCGTTGAACACAGAATGCACAAAATTCGGGAAGATGCCAAGAACTGCTTCGAAGGGTGTTAGCAGTCCTGAAAAAATTGTCTTAAATACATGTGCGATGCCGCTGGTATCAGACATGTTTAAAATTTGACTTAACATTTCTATGACGAGGCAATTTGTTGATAATAATGCCTGTATCTCTGCTGCTGTCCTTGCAACTTGCAGATCATACGTTTCTCTAGACGAGGTTAAAGGCACAGTTGTTTGTAAAAGAATAGACTTCATTCTGCTTAAAGTATCAATTTGAATAGAAGAGATATTCAAAGAAGGCCATATTGCTGCCTCCATGTCTGGTTTGCTATTTGGATATAATACTTGCATACAACAAGTGACCATGGAAGTAACGCTCACGAGATAGGCTTTTCCTGGCACCATGCCACAACAGCTATGGTCATTTATTAGAACGTAGCTGCCGTTGGAAAGCTGTCTGAAAAAAGGCTCTATCTGTGTAGCAGGGGAGCCTTGCTGGTGACATGAAAGGTTAATTGAAGAACCTTCGCAGGCTCCATGCAAGTTAATTCCTTGACACTGAAGTGTACCGCTTAGTGAATTTTTACATTTGTTACCACTAAGAAATACTTCTTTCTTGCCCCCACTCCAACATCTATGTGTATACAGTAAATTCCAGGTTGTCTTGATGAATCCTTTACCCAACCTTTCATACAGGCCTGCTGGTATATACTTTTGGCAGTATTGAAACTGAAACGTTGTTATTGGGATTGTAATGGTGCCATGTATTATCCATTCAATGACCGGTCGTTCTGACATTGTCAATGGTAATTTTTCTAGTTTTTCAATGCTCAGCACCGTATAGTCTGCCCCTCTCTTTGCCAAAGAGATTTGTCTATCAGTAAGGTTATAGATAGAAAATAATGACGTTGAGTTGATTAGACGCCATGGCACGTTGCCTGAACGCAAATTTTGTAACATCCAGCCTAACTGTACAATAGAACGTAATTGGGACTGGCCATGTTGTAACATTAGCATATCCTGTTCTATTATATCAATAGCAGAAGATACAATGCTGTCCAGTGAATACATTCTGGAGGACGGAGTCGTTAACCCATTGTCCACTACAGAAAGTGATTTTTCCAAATTAATACGATCAATTTCTCGTATTTTTTCTGCAGTTTCAATTTGTGTTATTTTCCAAGCTTCATTGTAAGCTGCGTATATACCGGCGTATATGAAACGTTTTTGACGCTGTTTGCGAGGTCCCACTAAGAAATCTCGCAAGTCAGCACCTTCTTTAAGTAAAATTACGTGTTTCTTAATTTCGGGAAGTGTGGATCTCTGTAGCTATTCGAGGCATAGTTTTCCTACACTGTATGTTATAACTATCCCTGGATGTTGTCTCTGGGAATATCTTGGGTCTGGCCTATTCTGTTTGAACCCCTGTATTTTGTTCAGGAATCTATCTTGACTGTTAGTAGCGTCTGTGGGCCAGATCAACCATTTGTTCCAATTAGGATTTGTTCTGTTTTGTTTTAAAATATGGGAGAAGTCTAACCCCTCATCTGTAGTGTTGTTTCTATCAGGCATAGGCTTTGGTATAGACAGGTTATTTAAATCTTTTATCTTGGCTAGACCAAGACAGGTTGTTTGTTGAATGGTGTCATTCAGGAACATTATTTGTTCTGGGATCATGCAGGCTCTGAACAATGATTCTAAACCTTTGTAACTGCCATTCTTTTGTATCCCATACAGTTTTTGTCTCAATGTTGTTTTTCCAAAATTCAAAACCAAATGTAGACATTTTTTCATAACATTTTTCAGAATAAATCAGTTTAGTGTCTGTCAACATGTTTTTCATTCCTGTCTTATTTATAATTTTAAAATAAAACGTTTCTGGATCAGTGACATTAAACTCTGAGAAGTATGGGAATTTTGCATGAAATGTTTTCAAACTACCTTTTGGTGGAGTTGGACAATGTTCCCATTGATTATGACTGAACACATTTCTAGGATTAGCAGATTTATGCAAATAATGATGCCCAAAATGATTGAAGCAATACATTTCTTCATAATTCGATGAACCCTGTAAATAATCATGTTCTGTAAAATTTGCTGACATTTCTAAATCTGACATCATATTAATATTTTCAAAGTCCCAATCATCAGAGAAAGTACTAGGTGATACAAAGTCACTTAAAGAAATCTTGGGGGGCGCTAGAGGGCGCACAGCGGAATGGCTGCCTCTTAAGACAGCTCCGCCGGCCAGGGTCTTTTAACAGGTGAATATAGCGTAAAACTGGAGTTCCTGATGTTGAAACTGGCATAAATCGAAATCGGAATGCACCAAGACTGCCGAGAAACAATGAACAGAACAAATTGAGCTGCCACTAACCGGGAAACTGCACAACAGTCTGAAGGTGAGGGCGCCCGACGCGATACAGTTATGACCACATTGATGACATAAGGGGCACACTCAGAAATATATCCACAATTGTGTATGTGTACTACTGCGGAAAAGCAGCGATGTGCAAGCCGAGGGTACAAGATGGCGGCGCCGGTACGAGACTGACTGGAGAGGGCGGCTGCGGATCGATAAACTTATTGTGGAGTGAGCCTTGATGCAAATCTCAGATGAACGATTAGTGCTGCACATAAAATATTGGTGCGCGGTGGAAATGGGCTACTAGTGCGCTGATAAAGTGCCAGCGGAAGAACCACTGTGCCCCAGTGAAAGTCGAACCATCGGGCGCTCAAAAAGGCGCGAAACGCGGTGAGAACAAGAGGGGAGAAGCGCGAAGTGAAGGAGACACTGAATACACAGTGATTGCGCCCTATAGCAACTGAGGTCGGTGCCACATGGGAATTTCGAAGCACTAGCGTATAAGACGCACATAAGCCTCCTTCGACAACGTATACAAGAGCTGGGATCAGAGTGGACACCAAGCTAAGGAGAGATAAGTGGGGAATAAGCGAGCCACCTGTTGGAGATAACACGCTACGGGCTGTTCAACACACTACGTCGGCAGGTGAAGACAGTAAGCAGGGTGTCTAAGGAAAGGAGCTGCATAACCTGTATAGATAGTGAGGAGATACTCTGTAAACACTGTCTGCCTGCGCACGAGCACTGGAGAGGCATACTTGGCACGAACGGAGGTTAACGAGGCGGGCAGCAATGGGGAAGCCGGAGAAAGTGCAGTCAAAATTGGCATTCGATTCCAGGAAAACTGCGAGGGGAGCTAGTGCGCCCTCAGATACGGAGATGGAAAATGACACTGAATCGCAAAATGGATTGGCGCAAACGTTAAAAGCTATACACAAGAGCCTGCAAGACTAGATTCAATAACACAAAGAGTTGACAACATGGCCGTAAAGCTCGATAAACACGCGGAAATGCTGGAAGAGGCAGAAACGCGACTGCCGGCTGTAGAAGATGAATCACACACGACAACGCAGAAGTGTGCGGAGATGGACAGAGTGCTGAAAGTCATAAAAAACAAGGCGGAAGAGTTGGAAGAGAGATCCCGCCGCAATAACGTCCGCATAGCGGGAGTACCTAAATCGACCAACACTGGGAAGATGGAGACTTATGTGGAGGGTTTGCTGAAATCGATATTTGGAACTGAACATTTATCGGCGGTGTTTATTGTGGGACGAGCACACAGAACCCTGGCGCCGAGGCCTAAACCGGGAGCATCTCCACGCCCTATTGTGGCGCGCCTTCTAAATTACAGAGATAGAGACGCGGTATTACAGATGGCTCCGGAGAAAAGGACAATTGAACATCGAGGATTCAAGCTGCAATTCTATCCCAACTTCACTGTCAACGTGCAAATGGCGCGTAAAGTTTTCGCGACTGTAAAGCAGAAATTGAGAGACATGAATATTGACTATGCAATGCTATACCCGGCCAGATTGAAAATCACCACTGATGGAAAGTCAGTGATCTGTCAGACTCCCAAAGAAGCAAATGATTTCCTGAAAAAGTTAGGTCAGAGGCGACGGGAGCAACGTAGACAGGAACAGCACCAGGACTCGGAGTTAAGCATGCAAACTTGCAACTAACAAGATGGACGAACCGCGAGCGAAAGAGCTTCAGATTGGAGGAAACAATTGCCGCAGTACCACTATACTACAACAGGGAGTGTGAAGGAAACTGCAAAATACCCTTTCTTTTGAACGTGCGCCCCCCCGCTGGAGTAGTGCGGACATAGACCTGCTATGTGTACAATCTGGTTGGCACAAAAGCGGGAATTGAAGCACTGGAGACTGTAGCAGCTGAGGCGCTGCTCCGAGTGGAGAGGGCAGTGTATGCTAAGACTGTTGTGCACCTAGTTCGGAGGCATGAGGAAGACTCAGTGAAGCGTGGTAATGTATGGTGTCTGTCTGTGCTGAGCTCCGATAGGGGCAAAATGGCTGCGACCATTGTGGACATAGTGGAGAGATGGTAAGACTATAACTGGGCAGCCTATGCTGGACCCGTGTAGCGGTGCGGGAGGGAATAGACTAGAATCTCCAAAACTCCTGTGAAAACATAAGAGAGACATGAGAAGATAGGGGGGAGAGCGGTAGCAAATGCTATAAAAATTGTACTTGACATAAATGGAACTGTACTAGCATCGCGCACAACCCCTGGCCACATCCACTATGTTGGATGGAGAAATGTGACCCAAGTGGACCCCCTAAAAGGGTGACCCCCTACAATGGTTTGGTTATGTTCAGTGTTTCTATGAGGGAGTGTCTTTGGCATGTTTGGGGTGCTAAAGTGGGTGGGGACCTGCTCCATAGCGGTCGCTCCCTCGCTCTCTGCCTAACCTACCTACGCCTTGAGCCTTGCTGACCTCATCGCCTGCCTGCCCTGATACAGCGCTGCCTGCCCTGATACAGCGCCTGAATTGCACATAGCGCCTGGTATCGTTAGGATTTCATTTTTATTATTAATCATTGGCCTTGCATTGCGGCGATTTTTAAAACAGCTTAAAAGTGTTTTTGTGTTTTCTGTGCAACTTTACCTCTGCTCGCACTCCGGCTGTGCCCCGGTTTCGATTTCGGCCATTTGGTTGTGGTGTTTACTTGTGGCTCGTGTCTCCTCCCCGCTCCCGCCTCCCTGCCGACCCTCCCACCCACTGGTAGAGTAAACTCGCCCGTCCTCTTTCTCTTTGTGACCGTCTGGACCTGCTCCATAGCGGTCGCTCCCTCGCTCTCTGCCTAACCTACCTACGCCTTGAGCCTTGCTGACCTCATCGCCTGCCTGCCCTGATACAGCGCTGCCTGCCCTGATACAGCGCTGCCTGCCCTGATACAGCGCTGCCTGCCCTGATACAGTGCTGCCTGCCCTGATACAGCGCCTGAATTGCACATAGCGCCTGGTATCGTTAGGATTTCATTTTTATTATTAATCATTGGCCTTGCATTGCGGCGATTTTTAAAACAGCCTAAAAGTGTTTTTGTGTTTTCTGTGCAACTTTACCTCTGCTCGCACTCCGGCTGTGCCCCGGTTTCCATTTCGGCCATTTGGTTGTGGTGTTTACTTGTGGCCCGTGTCTCCTTCCCGCTCCCGCCTCCCTGTCGACCCTCCCACCCACTGGTAGAGTAAACTCGCCCGTCCTCTTTCTCTTTGTGACCGTCTGGACCTGCTCCATAGCGGTCGCTCCCTCGCTCTCTGCCTAACCTACCTACGCCTTGAGCCTTGCTGACCTCATCGCCTGCCTGCCCTGATACAGCGCTGCCTGCCCTGATACAGCGCTGCCTGCCCTGATACAGCGCCTGAATTGCACATAGCGCCTGGTATCGTTAGGATTTCATTTTTATTATTAATCATTGGCCTTGCATTGCGGCGATTTTTAAAACAGCCTAAAAGTGTTTTTGTGTTTTCTGTGCAACTTTACCTCTGCTCGCACTCCGGCTGTGCCCCGGTTTCGATTTCGGCCATTTGGTTGTGGTGTTTACTTGTGGCCCGTGTCTCCTCCCCGCTCCCGCCTCCCTGCCGACCCTCCCACGCTCCGCCCCCCTCCACTCTCCATTTAAGACAGATGAACCAACGTGCAGCGTCCACGCGCTGCGGCCGCGCCGAAGGTGCGCCAAAGGTAAGCCCGTCTACGCCCGTCCGCGCCTGGACCGCGCCCACGCCAATCCCCCTGGTCCCCGCATCACCCACCCCTCCCGCATTACATACGACGCCTCCACCCTCTTAGCACTTAACCCCGGCCGACTCCCTAACTGCGCCCAAGCAGCACCTGGACACACCCATGGAACCTTCACCTGCCACCCCTGCAAATTCTCCTGCATCAAGACCCACACCAAACCCACGAACACCAAACAGAGATCCAACACCAACCACCTTAAATGCATCCTTCTCAACACCCGGTCGGTTCACAAACACGCCATCGACCTTTGGAATCTACTAGACACCTCTTCTCCGGACATCACCTTCCTAACAGAAACCTGGATGAATGCCTCCTCTGCTCCAGACATCACCATAGCCATCCCGGACGGCTACAAGATCATCCGTAAGGACCGCCCCATCCAAACAGGAAGAGGCATCGCCATCGTCCACAAGAACACCATACGCGTCTCAACTAGCTCAGAAGACTACCTCGCGATCGCCGAACACCTTCACTTCCAGATACACACCGACCCCAAGACCACACTCAGAGGCACCCTCCTCTACAGGCCACCAGGACCCCGTACAAAATTCAGCGACATCATCACTGACTTCATCACCCCACACGCCCTCCCCTCGGAAGAATACATTCTACTGGGAGACCTCAATTTCCATCTGGAAAAGAGCAACAACAGTAACACTACCACCCTTCTGGACAATCTCGCCAATCTCGGACTCAAACAACTTGTCAACATCCCCACTCATTGCGCAGGACACACACTCGACCCTATCTTCACTTCCAGCAAGCACATCTCCTTCACTCACACCACACCCCTCCACTGGATGGACCACAGTTGCGTCCACTTCACTTACAACAAGACCACGATCCACAACCACCCTCAACCTACTTTGCGAAGAAATTGGAACAAAATCACCATCGACCAGATCTCCTCATCGCTTCTTCAAAAACCACCTGCCTATTCAACGAACCCTAACCAAGCCGCTATCAACCTCACACAATGGCTAACCCAAACCGCCGACAAACTAGCATCCCTGAAAAAACATCAAATCAAGCAAGGAAGCAAGAACTCCCCCTGGTTCAACGATGACCTCAAGAAATCCAAGAAGCTATGTCGCTCCCTTGAAAAAACTTGGAAGAAAGACCCAAACACTATCACCCAAACCGCCTTCAATAACGCCACCCGCAAACACCACCAACTAATCCGAACAGCCAAGAAATCAGCACTCAAAGACCGACTAGACAACAACACTCGCAACAGCAAGGAACTTTTCAACATCATCAAAGAATTCACCAACCCCACCGCCAGCTCAAACGACATCACCCCCTCTCAAGTCCTCTGCGACTCCCTCGCCTCATTCTTCCATGACAAAATCGCCGACATTCATAACAGCTTTGACAACCAACCTGTAAACCAGTCCACCCCACTCACCTCTGAACCTCAACCTCCTCCGAACAACCTTTTCGACTGGAACCTAATCACCACAGAAGACACCATTCACCTGATGAACTCCATCCACTCAGGATCCCCTACAGACCCAAGCCCCCATCACATCTTCAACAAAGCAAACTCCGTTATCGCACCCCATCTCCGAGACGTCATCAACTCCGCCACATTCCCAGAAAGCTGGAAACACGCCAAACTCAGCGCCCTTCTGAAGAAACCTACAGCTGACCCCTCCGAACTCAAAAACTACCGCCCCATCTCGCTCCTCCCATTCCCTGCCAAAGTCATTGAGAAAGCCGTCAACAATCAACTCGCCGCCTTCCTTGAAACCAACAAATCACTCGACTCCTCACAGTCTGGCTTCCGAGCCAAACACAGCACCGAGACCGCCCTCATCACAGCAACAGACGACATCCGAACTCTACTGGACAACGGAGTCACAGTCGCCCTCATTCTCCTTGACCTCTCTGCAGCCTTCGACACAGTCTGCCATAGCACCCTGATACAACGCCTCAGAAACATCGGAATTCAAGGAAAAGCATTGGACTGGATCATCTCGTTCCTCGCTGGAAGAACTCAGAGAGTCCGCCTCCCCCCTTTCAAGTCAGAGGCCTCCGAAGTCATCTGCGGCGTCCCGCAAGGATCATCACTCAGCCCCACCCTCTTCAACATCTACATGAGCCCCCTCGCAACCATCGCACGGAAGCACAACCTCAACATCATCTCCTACGCTGATGACACTCAGCTAATCCTCTCACTCACCAAAGACCCAATCACCGCCAAAACCAACTTACATGAAGGGATGAAAGAAGTAGCCGAGTGGATGAAGCACAGCCGTCTGAAACTGAACTCGGACAAAACGTAAGTCCTCATCTTAGGTACATCCCCTTCCGCATGGGACGACTCTTGGTGGCCAACGGCCCTAGGAACAGCCCCCATACCGACGGACCACGCACGGAACCTGGGCATCATCATGGACTCCTCACTCTCGATGACCAGACAAGTCAACGCCGTCTCATCATCATGCTTCAACATCCTACGCATGCTCAAAAAAACATTCCGCTGGATCCCCACTGAAACAAGAAAAACGGTCACCCACGCTCTGATTACTAGCCGTCTGGACTACGGAAACACCCTTTACGCCGGTACCACCGCAAAACTGCAGAAAAAACTCCAACGCATCCAAAATGCTTCAGCCAGACTCATACTAGACATCCCTCTCAAAGACCACATCTCCGGTCACCTGAAAGACCTGCACTGGCTCCCCGTCAACAAAAGGATAACTTTCTGTCTCCTCACCCACGCACACAAAGCCCTCTACGAACTCGGACCGGATTGCCTCAACACGCGCCTTTCCTTCTACACCCCCACCCGCCAGCTGCGTTCGTCCAACCAAGCCCTCGCCGCCGTCCCGCGCATCCACAAAGCCACCATGGGGGGAAGATCCTTCTCCTACTTAGCAACCAAAACCTGGAATTCCCTCCCAACCCACCTCCGCCTCACTCAAAACCACCTAGCCTTCAGAAAACAGCTTAAAACCTGGATATTCGATAAGTAAAACTCCCCCCCTTCCTCAAGTGCCTTGAGACCCTCTGGGTATGTAGTGCGCTATATAAATTATGACTTGACTTGACTTGGGGGGAGGAGGGAAGGTGTTGGAAAAGTTTGAGTTGTAATGCTGCATTTGAGAGACACGGACGGAATCCAAGGGAGACATGTGATTGTTTATGCATTGCATCTGCTGGAGAGGTTGCACTACATGAAACATCCTAGAAACTACAACCAGAGCAATAGGAAACTAGAGAAAGACAATGGGTGATACTCAGAAGTTGAGTGATCTAAAATTGATAACTTGGAACGTGCGGGGTTAAAAAATCCTAAGAAGATACGACAAATATTAGCATACTTCACGAGGTTACACGTAGACATAGCCTTTCTTCAAGAGATGCTCGTAGATCCTCATACACCATCACATATTGGTACAAGATGGGCGGAAGCTACTTATGGAGCGGCCTGCTCCTCGTAATCGAGAGGGGTCCTAATACTATTCAGAAAAGGGCTGAACTTCATCATGGAACACGTGCGCATTGATAGCGAGGGGAGATATGTGGCAGTCACGGGCACACTTAGGGGACACAGAATCAATCTGCTGAACATATATGCACCAAATGTAGACGACCCAACATTTTACGATACCGTCTGGAGAATACTGACTGAAGTACCAGATGCCCCGGTGGTGTGGGGAGGTGATTTTAATGTGGCATTGAATGATGAGGTTGACAGGTCAGGTGCATCGGCAGTAACACACAAACAAGCGTTGAAGAAAATACACGACATATTGGGGGATAGGCAATTAGTAGACCTTTGGAGAATGAAGCATCCAAGCATGTTAGAGGCAACACACACCACAGCGGCTCATAACAGCTGGTCAAGGATAGATTATTGGATTGGATCCCCCGAAGTGCTACAGTGGATGGTGGATATCACACACCTGCCAAGAACACAGTCAGATCACAATCCGGTGTTCTTGACGCTGATTTTGCCTCACTATGTGCCACCTCCGTTTAACTGGAGATTCAATGGGAAAGCACTACTTGATCCGATATATAAAGACAAGATAGGTAAGGCCATAGCAGAATATTTTGCACTTAATGCACCCACAACTGATGACCCAGGGCTTCTGTGGGAGGCTTTCAAAGCCACAATTAGGGGTACATGCATTAGCACACATGCAGGAATATTGCGAGACTTAAGACAGCAATTGTCAAAGGTGAGGCTATAATAAGAGACCTGGAGTTGGAATTTGCGCGAACTCAGGTACTGGAAATACTAGGTAAAATTAGAGTTGAAATATCTGCATACCAAAAAAATGTAGAGGCAGAACTAACTTATGTGCACAGTCGACGGGTAGCAAGAAATTTTGGTGAGGCTGGGAGACCTGGAGCCACACTGGCTGCAAAAATAAGCGCGCAGAGGCCACCTCCGGTGGTGGCAGCGGTAAGGGATACCGGTGGAGAGCTACGGCATGACACATGGGGGATATTGGAGGCCTTTAGAAGTGAGTTCGGGAAACTGTACACTGTGGACACAACTGCTCCAGCAGCCGAAATAGCGCAATATTGTGATGACGTGGCATTGGCCTGGCTGTCGGATGCGCAAAGACAGTACCTATCACTGCCAGTGACGGTGGAAGAGTCACGGAGGTCATACAATCCCTGCCAAACGGCAAGGCACCCGGACCGGATGGGTACACCAGGGAATTTTATAAGGCCTTTGTAGACATGCTGGCGCCGCATATAGTGGCTATGCTGGGAGATGCACATGAGAAAGGGACACTGCCCACTTCCCTAAGAGAGGCCATGATTTTAGCGCTGTTGAAGCCAGGTAAAGATCCAATTACATGCAGCTCTTACAGACCACTTTCGGTGATCAACGTTGATACTAAAATACTTTCTAAAATACTGGCGACTAGACTTCAACATCTAATGACCAGATTGATACTGCCGGACCAGTCAGGCTTCATCCCAACTAGATCAACATCCCACAACACTCGAAATCTATTTGCATTATCCCATTATTTGACGCCTGATACGAAGGCAGCGGCGGTACTATTAGACGCTGCTAAAGCGTTTGACACCATAGCGTGGACTTACCTGCTCACTACCTTGAGCTGAATGGGATTCCCGCCAATGTTTCTTCAGTGGGTGCACCTGCTCTATACAGCGCCCATTGCACGCATTCGTGTTAACAAATATGTCTCGGAGCCCATTACTATTGAGAGAGGCACCAGGCAGGGTTGCCCACTCTCCCAGTTACTGTTTGCTATAGCGATAGAGCCTCTAGCTTGCAAGATTCGTCAGGGACATCACCACTCAGCGTTGCAATTTCCCCAGAGACTGCTCCATATCTCACTATATGCAGCTGATGTGCTACTATACGTGCGAGACCCGAAAGAAAACCTGAATCAACTACGGTAATACCGCTTACTGATAGCACTCTCCCCTTCCAAATAGAATACCCATTGGACTGGCAGACGGACCCGGTGCGATACTTGGGAGTGTGGTTTCATAGAGATCCCGAAGTGGTAATCCGAACGAACTATAGAAGAGTGCTTGCAGGGCTAGAACAGAAAATAGACAGATGGATCCAGCTGCCACTGTCCATGGCGGATAGAATAGCGATCGTAAAGATGGTATTGCTACCAAAGATACTCTACATATATAATAATATCCTGATCAAACCACCAGCACCAGCATTTAAAGCGATAAAATCTGCAACCCTAAAATTGATTTGGGCTGGTAAGACTGCTAGAATAGATCTGCACACACTGACCTTACCGTTTGCGAGAAGGGGATTCAAGGTGCCGGATTTTCTGCTGTACTACCTATGTGCACAGGCCCAATATGCCCACTTTTGGTATCATAAGGTCCCATTTCTTACACATGTGGCGGTGGAGGAGGGGGACGCCCTTCCTACACCCCTGGATGCATACTAACACATGACACGCCTCCCTTGCACAAGCAAGATATAAATACAATAGATGCCACAACTGACGCATGGCGACTGATAGCCAAAATGGTAAAGAAGCAGCCAATATACGCACCAGAGCTTCCACTACATCATCATCCGGCATTGTCGCTAACACAGGAGAAGGTGGGGATGGAGCTCCTTAAACGGGTGGGAATGGACAAAATAGGGGACCTATACCATGAAGGAAGGGTCAAAACATTAGATGACCTTGACTACCTCCAAAATCAATTGACGCTCTTTCGATGCACATACAATAGGCTACTGAGAGCACTCAAAACACATTACCCGACCTACCCAGCAGAGCCTGATGTACTTATGACTTTACAAATGCTATTGAAGTCATCGGATCCCAAGCATCTGGTGTCCAGGCTATATGTATCACTGCAGGCTGAAATAGGTGAGACTGCACATAAAGCAATTCGGAAGTGGGATGCTTGCTTAGATACACCACTGACTGAAGACGAATGGAGTGTATCGGGCACGATCACTGACTTATTAACCCCAAATGGCAATTTACGGCTCATACACATTAAATACCTACATCACACTTATCATACACCGCAAAGACTGGACAAATATGGCATGCGCACAGACTCTAGGTGCCAAAGATGTGGAACTGAGAACACTGATTTTATTCATATGGCATGGTACTGTGGGGTGGTAGCGCGATTCTGGGTGGAGGTCACAGATATTCTAGGCAAGATGGTAGAAAACAGGATTGACTGCACTATACGAGCATGCTTACTAGGCCTCCTACCGGGCATTAGGGCAAGAAGACGTAAGTTTTGTGTAATAGCCCTTCTTATGGCCAAACGAACCGTGGCGATGTGTTGGGGAGGTAAGAAGGCACCACAGGTCAAAAAATGTATTAGGGATATGGTGTACTGTAAGGACACTTTGAAACTGTATGAGGAAGACCTGCCGCTACGAGCACGACCAAAAGACTACTGGCAATATTTAGTAGATTACTTAACTGGGTTGGATGAGCAACTGTAAAATTCTCGAAATGTACTGTACTTAGATGTAATGTAAAGGGTCATCATGTAGTCTTTTGGACATGGAGTGTTTTAATGCAGCAAAGTTGTAAAGGGCATGAATGCCTCATGTTTGGATCCCTGGGCGTCCGTTGTTGTAATTGAAATGCCAATAAAAAAAAAAAGTCACTTAAAGAAATCTTGAACTGATGTGGATATTTCAAGAGTTCAACCGGGCCATAGATTTCGTAATCAGTATTGTCCCATGCTACACCACCAGGTATAGGAATGGCTGTGATGTTCACTGATGATAGTTCTCTTTTTTCAACGTGAGAGAATCTGTGAGGTTTTAGAACCAAGTTAATGTTCTGGCTTGCTGTGTCCATTGTACTGTATTTTCCATCAATCATTCTTCCCAAGCCTAAAACTAAGATGAGCAAGAGCAGGAGGAAAAGTACACCCAACACAATCCACAGTTCAATCCAGGGTGAAATCAGATATGTTTCTCCAAGTTGATGAAAGAGTTCTGTAATTTTGTCTTTGAAAGTTTTGTTTGCTGGCTTGTCTCCATGCTCACTTGGATCATCGGAAAAGTCATCGAAATTGATAAAGTAGCCAGATGCAGTTCTGTCAATTGTTTGGATGGCATCAGGATTGTTATTAATCTTTGCAGTTGCTCCTTCCTTTTTAGGTTTCGCCTGGCGTCCGCTGCGCAGCAGCGTTCGCGCAGGCGAAATCTTATGTTAGAACAGTACGGGGGCTTTGTCCAGCCTGCTCTTCGATTGGCTAGCTTCATAAATGGAGGCTAGCCATTGGAAGAGAGATCTGTCAATCATTGCCGGAGCAGATTCGTGGGCGTTCCGGCGATTTTTTCGCTCTCCGCCCCTTTAAGAACGTCATTGCAGCGGTGGGCGGTGGTTTAATATTATTTTTTTTTTAGGTTGTTTAGGTCATTTCTCCGAAGATGGCGGCCGGCGGGGGTCCTGTTCTGATGAATGCCCGTGCTCAGCTCGGGATGTCCTTGATTCCGGCGAGTGGGGAGCACTGGCACGTGTTCTTGTTGACTTCGTCTCATGGCTGTGCTTTTGCATGTTTGTAACGCGAAAAGATATTTCCTTCCTCTTGTGCATTTCCCAGTGACTCTTTGCTTTGTTTGCCTTTTTGGTGTGTGCATAAGTCTCTCCACCTCTTTTTTGCGTTCCACGCCTCTCTCCACCCTCTTGTTGTTATTATTTTTGGCTGTGTCGATGCGCTTTGTGCGGACATCATTTCCGTGGACCAGGCTCAAAGGTGCAGCCCATTGTTTTCATATACTGTTTGCGGCGCCCATTTCACGAGCACTGCACTCTTTCTTTTCAGCCCACCCGTCCTCTCTGGTTCGTTTTCGCTTGCCCGTTTGCCGTAGAGTGCCCCACCCTCCCTGTGCTGCTAGTTGCTTCTCGCACGTGCTGTCCCCATTGCTTCATCCACTCCCGCCATCAGTGTCGCCCTTCCCTACATACCGTCTCCCTCAGCGGATCCAAGCAGTTTGAAGTACAAAAGACCTGAAAGAGTCTGAGAAAGACAATTTTGAAGAAAGTGGCACAGCAAAGATTCAGTGGGAGGAAATGAGAAAGAGAACGAGACATAGGAGGAGAAACTGAATTGCCGAAGTGTTCAGAGACAGAACAGATTATAAGAAGAGTGGTGAGGTAGGAAAAGTGACTTAGCAGCAGAATAGGAGAAGACGGCAGCGAAACAGGAATGAGCACAGGCAAATGGAAATATCTGCAATGGGATGAACATTTCATGAAACTGCCTACCAGAAGTGGGGGGAGCTGGGCTTCTGTGAATCAGCCCAGACATGGATAATCACATCATGGACCCCCACGGATGCTGGAGTTCATGCATGGTTGTTCTGCGGCTATGTTTCTGCACAACGCAACTCCGCAAGGGGACTCTGCAGGACCTGTGCCCACTCATCTGAACGTGAGAGGCAGGCAGCACAGACTGTATAAGTGAAACTCTGTCTCAAGGCATCCATCGGGAAACCAGTCATCCTAGGCCACTCCAACCCTCAGATCCTGCCGTTCCTCCACTCTTGTGCCAGGTCTTCCCAGCTCCTTCACCTACATCCAGAAGTTCTGTCACAATTACGACTCCTCTCCTCCCTCGTACACACAAACCCAGCAGTTTCACCACAGTTCAGCCTCCTCTCTCAAGGCCACCGAGTACAATCAACTATAGACAAACAGGCGGTTTTTCGTTTTAATGTATGTCCCGATTTGTCTCGCAATGTATGGTGGTGCAGTGTATGACTGGGCGTTCAAGACCAAGTGAGTTGGGAAGGGAGCATGTATTGTATTGCACAGTCTTGAATACACTACCTCCTACAGGGACGCCTGCTGATTCTCCTCTTGACACTCTTCTGCAGGAGTAAATGCACAAGCCAGTTTTCATCGTAGTGCAAAATGCTAACTGAAATAGTTTCAAGGTGCATATACCATTACTTTATAGTTTGGAAGTAATGCAAGTGAACAGAATCCGAAAGAAGCATAGCCTTTCCTCCAAACAGCACGTGCCCATGCTTCTGACCAGCTCACAAAACATTTGCTTCGATGGGACTTGCAGACCGTAGATCACAGATCGGCCTCCGTCAGTCCTTGGCTTCTCGGCTGAGACTGGCCAACAACAAAGTTTAGATGAAAGTTAGTCGGGATACAGGTTTTATTCTGCAATCTGTACTGAAACAAACAGCTCATTTAATTTGTGGCATAATGGACCAACAAATGATGCAAACTTTTGCATAGGTGGGACTAATTCAAGTTAACAATCAGTGAAGGTCACTTTAACACTTCTCCAATCTTGTCAGCCCTGTTACCCTATCTGTACAGCTTTCCCTTGGGTGCCCTTTACTCCTGCAGTGCTTCTCTCTCACTCACTCTCTCACTACCTCACTCTCTCTCTTGCCCTCACTACCTCATTCTCTCTCTCTACCTCACTACCTCACTCTCTCTACCTCACTCACACACTCTCTCTTACACACAATCTCTCTTACACACACTCTCTCTTACACACACTCTCTCTTACACTCTCTCTCTCTCTTACACACTCTCTCTCTTACACACTCTCTCTCACACTCTCTCTCACTCTCTCTCTCTCACACACACACACTCTCTCTCCCACACTCACTCTCTCACACACACTCACTTTTTCTCACACGCACTCACTCTCTCTCACACTCTCTCTCACACACTCTCTCACACTCGCTCTCTCACACTCGCTCTCTCACATTCTCTCTCTCTCGCACTCTCTCTCTCACACACTCTCTCACTCTCTCTCTTCCTCCCTCCGAGCAGGGAGAGAGAAAAAAAAAAAGGGGGCTGCGGGAGGAGGAAGTGCTGCATGGCAGCCACAGAAAGAGCCCCCGCACCCCGAAAACAGCACCACATACCCCCCTGTCCCTCCCGAAAATCACCCACCTGCAACACCAAAAGCGACCCAAAGGACATTCTCACCAAAAACCCCGGTCATAGCATGGAAAAATACAACTCCGCCACACTGATTCCATCAAGCTCAGAGAGGGGAAAAACATGTTATGGAGATTTTCTTGCTAAACTAGTTTTCTTCGCAAACTTGCTGAGAAGTAAACAACACCCGGGGGAACAATACAGAGAGTGGGGTGATAATTGCCAATGCAGATAGGAAACACCAAGAGCCGCGTGGTCTGTGGCTCTGTGTATGTGTGTGTGGTTCTGTGTGTGTGCGTGTGTGTGGCTCTGTGTGTGTGTGGCTCTGTGTGTGTGGCTCTGTGTGTGTGCAAATGCAATAGGTCTCGCATTTGCGAGAGATTTAGCTATTGGCATTGTAAATGACAATGCCATTTATTTCTCTGTTTTCAAAACCAACACATCAATAAAAGTGTGTCATTTACAATGCCAATAGCTCTAACATTTGCAAAGGCGAGACCGTTGCATTGTAAATGCTTGTTCATATTGGAATAGTCCGAGGCTACATCATTGTAGACAGGTGTTTCTTGACGAACTGTTGAAATTTGGGTTTCAAGTGGCACAAGTTCCATGGCTTTGTTGCATAGTCCTTTTTTATTCACTGCAGGTTTATCAAATGTGATTAGTCTCTCAGTTTGAACCTCTTGGATTGTAGCAAGGTTTGGTCTTCTGCTACTTCTTGGGAGTCCACTGGGTCTACTACTTATTATTTGTCACATGGTTTTGTTTTACCAGGTCGATTGATACAACTTGGTTCTCCTTTTTACCAGCAAGGGGCGGTAGTACTACTGATCTTGTTCCGCTGATAGCTAAGACAGGTACTGCTTTTCTGTAAGAAGGCCCAAATTCCTTCTTCACCGCCATTTTTTCTCTGACCAGATCCCCAATCTTTGGAATCCAGACAGGTCTTGCTGGGAAAGGTGGTTTCTCTTCAGTGGTTGTTGGCTTTAGTTTTGTGTTACTTAGACTTCTTCTTGTTTAATTCAAGTTCTGTAAAACAGCCAAACGATCTTTGATATCAAAAGTTTTTTGTTCTACCACTGAAGTCTGACTATCGAGGTCTTCGATAATCATTCTTGTACCAAACAAAATTTCATACAGAGTGATTCCACCCAGAGAATTTCTTGGCAGATTGTTAAGACTACGTTGGACACTTATTAGATGTTTTACCCACCCATCACCCGAACCTAATACCCTCGCTGTTATAGATTGCTTTATGTCACGTTTTTTTCTCTCCACTACCGCATTTCCCTCAGGATGGAATGGACTAGAGTACCGCAATACAATGCCCATGCTGGCCATGGCCTCCTTGTAAGCTCTAGAGCTAAACGCAGGACCTTGGTCAGAATGTAGCATGCCAATTGCATATGTGCGGATAAAGACGCGCAAATCTTTTATAACAGTTCTGGCGTCAGCTGAGCGCTGGGGCCACATCCAAATGAATCTCGTGCTAGTAGTTGTGGGACCGCATATGTCCATTGGGATGCATGCGTGTAGACAGTCTAATGCTGTCTAACAGAGGTGCCTGGGCTGGACTGACTGTGCTATTGTCAGTCTCCTGGTTCGGTTCATGACTGCGATCTCTATTGCAGTCCTGACAATCCATTGCAAAGTTATAAATTTGCACGCTCATTCCCGGCCACCAGTATCGTGATTGCAATTCTATTAGAGATTTCAGGATCTCTTGGTGCCTCAGACCCAATCCCATGTGTGCTTCTTGAATCAAGAAGACTCTCTGGTTCGTGTTTGGAATTACTCTATCCCCCACTCCAGGGATTTGAGCAAACGGAACAGAGTTCGCATCAATAATGTATGTATTTCCGAGTGGATAGTTTAGAGGTAACGCCGCATAATTGCCTTCCAAGGAGGCTTTTACTGCAAGCAGCGTTTCACCATCTATTTGTTTTTTAGAATGCTTTTTTGTAGCTACGGAAGCCGAGTGACCAGCTGCCGCTGTGGCTTTAATAGCCAATGAATTCCCTGCAAAGTGAACGCCATCACGTTGAAGACTCTGCGTATGTATCACGTGAGTCTTTTGTAGTTCTTTCTGTGAAAGAACTATTTGTTCCCATAGTTTTTTATATTTTATTGTGCCACCTCTTTCATCTTTGTAACCATTTTTAATCCAGGTCTGCATGGAATTATTGTAAGATTCGACGCAGTAATGCGAGTCGCACACTATTAGTGTGGGGAATTCGCGATCTGCATTTTCAAGCGCCATCTTTAAAGTTCGTAGTTCAGCTTGCTGAGCTGTATAGTTTCCAATTGATTCAGTTTTAGTGACCATCTGAATTTCCCTAAGCGCCAGCGACCTTTAGCACTCGCACACGCTGAATTGTAAACCTTTTTATCTACAAAGTAATGTTGTGCAAATCTATCTGCGTATATTACACAGGTGTACTGTTCTAGAGGTAGAATTTCGATCGACAGAGGACATTCTTTTTCGTATTCTAGATGTTCTAGCTTTTTCATTCTGGGATCAAATTTGTATACTACGTCTGGTGCAGCAAGAGAATTAACCCATTGTATCCATTTCGGATATAAGGCTTTAGCATTTGGAATGCTTGCTCGTTACTGCTTCTAAAGCAGGTACAGGTGTAACGATTATTATACGTTTACCCTGTGCGAGGGCTCTTTCTTTTGCTACAGCAGTTTGTACCACAGTTAGAATTTTTTCAGTAGAACTGAATTTCATTTCAGCTTGTGTGTACAAGTGTGATTTGTAAGCTATTGGTACCGTTTCTCCCTCTTTGGAGGACAGGTATGTAAATCCGCATCTTCCTGGGATGACTCGGATTACAAGGTTGCGTTCGTTTGCGCGTGTTTGCAGTTTTGTTTTAGTTAACATGTCTGTTTGTAATGATCTTAAAATCTTTGTGTGTTTCTGAGTCCAATTAGTTGGTTTAAAATCAGGGTTTATTAATTCGTAGAGTGGTTTAGCCCTCTCTGCATAATTTAGAATGTAAGTTCTTCCGAAGTTCAGGAAACCTAGAATGGATTGTACGTTTTTCAGCGTTTTTGGAGCTTGGAGTACTGCACACTTCTCTAGGAAGTTGTCTGCTAGGCTTTTGCCTTCACTTGATAATTCATATCCTAAAAATAGGACTGTCTGGTGGGCAATTCGTGATTTTTTAAAGTTAAATTTGTACCCTTCAGATGCGAACCCAAGTATGATGGTGTTCACTCTCTTCAAGTGTGTCTCCAGGTCATTGTCTATAGATAGATGTCATCGACATAAGATAATGCCTCATCATCATATATCTGTAGTAACTCTGTTACACTAGCTGAGAATAATCCTGGGCTGTTCTTGAATCCTTGTGGGAGACAACAAAATTGCTTTTGGGCCCCCATGCTGGAGAAAGCGGTCAAATACCTGCTTTCTGGTGCAATGTTTTGACAGAAAAAAACATTTGAAATATCTAATGTTGTTTTATATATATATATTTTTTTAATTTTATTTTTGTTGTTGCTATCACATGGTATACAATGACAATCAATCGTTCTGTAGAGCAGCGTCAACATTCGGCTGTCTACGATTAATAGAGCAACTTTTTATTTTTTCCCCCCCCCCAACATAAAACTTGCTACTTCAAGGGTTGCCGTACATGATCTTAAACTGTAGGCTATTGCAACATTGGTGTGTGTATAGGCTTTCAGCAGCCCTAAAGACAGTCTCCGGTAGTACCATTCTCTCCTCCAGTTATGTCCCCCAGATCCCGGGGCCATGCTGTGTATCTGGGCCTTCCTCCTCCCCCCTTTCCTTACTCCAGATCCTCATCGTCCCCTGAGCTGTCCCCATCCTCCTCTTCAGGCAAGGGCTCACAAATGTCCCCCCTGTATACATTCCATGGTGCCCAAATTCTGTTCCATTTACGTGGATTATGTCTCTGCTGATATACTGCCCTCTCCGTCACCATGAGCACGTCCATATTCCTGCACCATTGCGCCAGTGTCGGTGCCTCCAGTGCCCCCCAATTTTTCGCGATATCACGCTTTACCATCATTACCCCAATGACCACCCAGCCCTTTGCATGCAATGACAAATCCGTTGGGCCCCACACATTCAGGAGACAAATTCTGGGGTCAGGCATGAACGGGTTCTGGAGGGCTTGACTGATCGTGCGTGTGACACGCCTCCAGTAGTCCTGTATGATTGGGCAGGTCCATATAGTGTGGAACAGTGTACCCTCCTCTCCACATTTTCTCAGGCAATACGGGTGTTCTGCTCTGTGTATTTTGTATAGTGTAGTGCGGGTGTAGTAGACCCTATGTAGTACTTTGAGTTGGACCAGCCTGAATCTGGTGGAAATGCCCGCCTCCCTGGGCGATGCCAGGGCTGCGTTCCAGTCTGCCTCATCTAGGTCTCCTATCTCATCCTCCCAGTATTCCTTCAGCCTTTCAAGGGGATCCGGTAGGTTGTTCATCAGTTTGCGGTAAGTGAGGGAGGTTGCACTGGACTCCATGTAGTCCGTAAGCAATCGGTCCTCTAACGGGGCTGATTCCGGTAGCGTCACACCTGGTTCCAACACCGACAAGAGTGCGTGCCTAATTTGTATGTACCTGTATGTTTCGGTCACTTCTAGGTTATATTGCTCCCTCAGGGTCGCAAAGGAGAGCACGCCATCCCTTGTCCATAGGTCGCCCACCGTGGAGATCCCAATGGTATCCCATTGATCAAACCCTTTTGAACTGCGCAGGTTGCCGAGGGCTTTGGTGTCCCACAGTGGCGTGAGGTTAGTGATCACTCCCTCCCATGCGAGCCGTCTTTGCGCTTTGTGCCAGATGGCTACTGTGTGTTTGGTAGGTCCCTCTAACTTTCTCACTAGTCCTTTGTTGTAGAGTGAGGCCAGAAGGGTGGATGTGCCCAGCTGGTGCCTATCCGCCTGATATGCCGGGTCGTCATGTGCCGCGTGGACCCATTGGTTGATCACCTTGAGGTGAGCGGCCCAGTAGTACAATTCGAGGTTGGGGAGGGCTATCCCCCCACTGTACCAGTCCCTGGTTAACTTCAATTGCGCAACCCTAGCTGGTTTGTCACCCCACAGAAGGCCGGATAATTGTGCCGCCACTTGGCGGAAGAATGATACGGGGACCATCGCCGGCGTGTTTTCCAGGACATAGAGGAAGCGGGCAGCGCCATCATCTTGAAGAGCGCTGCTCTACCTAACAATGTTAAGGGGAGATTTTTCCAGTGGCGCACATCCGCCTTCAGCCTGTCCAACTGGGGTTTAAGATTCAGGTCAATGAAGGTTGAGTGATCCCTCGTGATCCGTATCCCTAGGTACTTAAAGGAGATGTGTTCTACGAGCAATTGGCAATCCTCAGGCAGCGCTGGCAGGTCGCCCTGCACCATGAAGATTATGGACTTGGACCAGTTAAGTTTATAACCTGAGGCTGTACCGTGGGTTTCGCACAGTGCCAGTAGGACCGGGATGCTGTTCGTGAGGTCCATGAGGTAGACGAGCATATCATCGGCGTATAGGGAAACTCTATCTTCCCAACCGCCTCCCCATTGTACGCCTATCAGCAGCCGGGTGGTTCTGATAACTGTGGCTAGGGGTTCCAATACTAGGGCGAACAGTAGTGGCGAGAGTGGGCACCCTTGTCTCGTGCCCCGTGCCAGCGAAAACTCCCTTGATATGTGGCCATTTGCGGTTACCCGCGCCACGGGTTCGGTATACAGTAGCCTGACCCATGATATGAACGTCGGGCCCATACCCATGTGTTCCAGGACCGCAAAGAGATAGCGCCACTCCACCATGTCAAACGCCATTTTGGCATCTAGTGACAGTACCGCCGCTGGTTCTTCCAACCGCGGGGCTCGGGCCAGCACCCCGTGCAGCCGTCTCAGGTTCAGCGCCGTACTCCGGTGCGGCATGAAGCCCGACTGGTCCGGGTGTATCAAATGCGTCAGGTGAGGCAGGAGCCTGGTGGCCAACAGTTTCGCCAGGATTTTACTCTCAGCGTTAAGGAGGGAGATCGGGCGGTACGATCCGCAGTCCTCAGGGGGTTTGCCGGGCTTGGGTATCGCGATAATTGTGGCCGTGCGTTGGTCAGGAGGCAGTCGCCCCTGTTTCCGACACTCCTGGAACATATCAAGCAATGGCGTGGACAGCGTTTCGGACATAATTTTGTACCACTCTATCGGCACACCATTGGGGCCTAATGCTTTCCCCGGGTGTAATGCTGTTATGGCTATCTGTATTTCCTCCGCCGTCAGGTCGGAGTCAAGCTCGTCTCGTTGGTCGGGGGTGATAGTGCGGGTCGGCACTCCTATGAGCGAGCTCTCCGCCATCTCCCGCGTGACCTCATACTCAGGGGTGTACACGGAGTGGAAGTGGTCTGCCAGGAGTTCCACTATTCTTGCCGGACTAGTATGCATCTCGCCATTAGGGTCTTTCAGCTGGAGTATGGCCCTCTGACCTCCCCGTGCTTTCTCCAACCATGCCAGGAGTTTCCCTGCTTTGTCGCCCACGTCGTATACCCTACTCGTAGTTGCCGACATATGTTCCCTCACTCTGCGGCGCAGAAAGTCGGTATGGCGCTGCTGGGCCATTCGGAGCGCGTGTTGTGTGTCCCCAGTTGGGTTCCCTTCGTGGTCCTGTGTCGCCTTGTCAAGTTGTCCCTCCAGACCTATTAGTTCCTGACGCCGTGTGTGCTTGTGCTGCGCGATCACTGAAATCGCCTGCCCGCGGAGTACCGTTTTATAGGCCTCCCACAGGGTCGTAGGCGACGCCACTGAACCTACATTTTCGGTGAGGTAAGATCGTGTATTTCTTTTCAAGGCCTTGGCTATGTCAGGCTCCCCAAGGTAACCCGGGTAGATAGGGAAGATTCGCCTATGGGTCCGTTCCTGACTGGAGAGAGTCAGTGTTAGCGGGGAGTGGTCGGAGACCCCTCGCGGTCCAATCTGAGCGTCAGTGAAAGTGAGGAGACCCCCTTCCAACGTCAGGAAATAGTCAATCCGTGACAGGCTGTCGTGAACTGCCGAGTAGTATGTGTATTGCCGGTCTACTGGGTGGAGTAGCCTCCAGATGTCCACTAAGCCCTGTGCTTCCATGAAGTCCTGCAATTTGGAGTGTGCCGGTGTTTGTGTGCGCATCGGGTGTCGGTCTAGGGAGTCTTGAGCCACTGCATTAAAATCCCCGCCCAGGACAAGGGTCCCCTCTGGAAGGTCTAATAGGAATTTACCTAGTTCCGGGAAGGCTATAGTGTGCAGTGCCGGCGGGATGTATACCAATACTATGTTAAGTGGTTTCCCCTCCCATTGTCCATGCACCGCTGCGAAGCGGCCCTGTGTGTCCACTGCCACTGCCACTGATTGGATTATAAACCTGGACGAGCGGTGAATTAGTATCCCGGTGCCCCGGGACCCCTTCGTGAACTCAGAGTGGGCCACCATGCTATAGCCCCTCCTGTCTAGGGCCTTTGTGGCCGTGCCTGTGAGATGTGTTTCCTGTAGTAGGACCAGGGCGGGATTCAGTCTTTTTATACTTTGCAGGACCAGCCCTCGCTTAATTTTGTCGCCCAGACCCCTCACATTCCAGGACATGAGGCTCAACGGGGATGCCCGCCCTATATCAGTGCCCTCCCCCATCATGTTCGGGTATGCGGACTGAGAAGTCGTGCGCATGGAGGACCAGGAGGTCCGTGTAGCGACTCTGCGTGCAGCATCGTGACATTATCATTCTGTGTACATGTGCCCCTTCGTAGCAATCTTGACCCCGTGTAGAAACTAAGAACCATAGCCCCATCCTACCCCCAACTCCCCCCCTCCCTGCCCCCCTGCTCAACGGACTCAAAACTGCCCGCCCCCCCAACTCAGCAGAGTGCTTGATCCCAACCCATAACATAGTACTTGCTCGCTGGGGTGAAGGTTTCTCCGTGGTCGGCGGCCCCCTTCCTCAGCTGCGGAGGCCCTTCCGCCCAGTGTCCAAAGCGGCCTTGTCATTCTTCATTTTCATCGGTTCATCCAGGCAACAGCAGTGATTCATAGCCCTCCGTCAGCACTGTCCACATGATGGTCGGCCAAAGGAGAATGTATCTCTGCGTCTTCATCGTCGGCTTGCGATCCCTGCCGAGAGCCAGCAGTACGGTGCTTGTTCTGTCTGTTGGAGCGACGGGGGAGGCCCGCCGGTCTCCATCCCTCTAACCAATCTTGCGCCACCTCCGGGGAATCAAAAAACCAGGTCTTGTTGTCAGCCACGACCCGAAGCTTGGCCGGGAAGAGCATTGAATACGGGATTTCTCTTGGTCTCAGTTCTTTTTTGACTTCAAAGAAGGTTCTCCTCCTCCTTGCAACCTCGGCCGTGTAGTCAGGAAAGAATGCCAGTGTCGCGTTTTGGATCTTAATGGGAGGAGAGTTCCTCGCCGCCTGTAGGATGGCGTCTCGATCCCTGAAATTGAAGAGTCTCGCAATTATTGGTCTGGGGTTAGCGCCTGTCTTATGGCGCCCTCCCGGTACCCGGTGCGCCCTTTCCACCGTGAAGAAGGCTGAGAGTCCTTTGGGCTTCAGAGTCTCTTTGATCAGGTTCTCCACGTATAGGTCCATCGCCCTCGTGTCTTCCGATTCTGGCACACCTATTATACGGATGTTATTCCGTCTTGAGCGCCCTTCCTGGTCATCGAGCTTATCGCGCAGTTCCCTATTTTCTTTTGAGATGCGTTCCATGCTAATTTGCAGTTCAGACACGTCTTCAACCAAGGATTTGGTCACCACTTCCATGTTGTTCACCTTCTCCGTCATTTTATGAAAGTCCGCCCTTATAAGCGTAATCTCAGCTGAGATCGACCCCACCGTGGCTTGTACCTGCGTGAGGGCCCGCATGACGTCGTCAATTGTCGCCTTCTTGCCGCTGGGCACGTCGGCCGTCTTGCTTGATTGTGGTTTGGCTTCCTGCGAGGGAGAGCAAACCGGTCCAGGCGTGATTGCGCCGCCACGTTTTTAGGCCCCTTGCCGGCCATTTCGGAGTACCTTGGGCCGACCTGATGTTGCGTCGTCGCTTCACCCCAAGTTCCACTGGGGGCCGTTCCTCCCTGACCTCCTCAAACAGCTATTAGGGGGTGGTCCCGGGGCCCACTCGGTATGTAGGGGTAAGGTGCAGTCTTTGAGGGGCGCTCTAGGTGTTGCGTCTAGTAATGGTGCCAGGCTGGACCGGGTCTCCGTTGTTTGGTGGTGTGAAGCTGCCAGTAGGGTCTCGGGCCAATTTGCGGGGTAGGGGACCGGTCGGTGTCACCCTGAGGGAATTGTCACTGCCCCCCTTAATTGCCACGTGTACCACCTCCTTCTCGTGGCCGCCGGAGCCACTGCTCGGGACCTCTGATGTAGGTGGGGGGCCCCGGGCTGATGCCAGACAGACCCTACCGGGTAAAGGACGAGTGCCCTGTGTAGACGCAGCGCTTCAGGGGTTAAGGATTATATAGTTCACGGTTTGCGTTGCATCAAATAGCTTTGCAGAAAAGTCCCATTCCGTTATGCTCTCCTCTTGTACTGTGCAATATGAATAGGTAGAAACACCCCCTCATTGGTCGAATATAGAGCCACGTTGCTTCCAAAGTTACAATTAAGTACTAGCTGGCTGCTACCACTTCCGTTGTAACTTGTACACAAGATTTCAAATGTGCATTTTGACATGAACTAAACTGTGAACTAAATCGAAGGCAATTCGCCGCTCAGTGCGTCCTCGGGCGGCGGGGGGGAGTTGCTGCACGGTCTAGTTAGCAGCGCGGATCCCCGGTCTCCTTCCCCAGCGCTCCTGTCGCCGCCGGCCAAGATGGCGGCCGCCGGCCTGGATTTCGCCGCTCTGTGCGCCGGCCTTTGCCCTCGCCGGGCGCCCGGGATTGTTTCTCCCTCACCTCCGACGTGCCCCACGCCAGGATTCGCGGGCTTCTGATGTCCGGTGATGGCGGCCGGGTGCTCCGGTCAGTTTATTGCCGCCGCTCTCCGCAGCCGGGCACTTCCGGTAGTTCGGTGCCCGAGACGGGCCACTTCCTCCCTGTCTTGCCGCTCACTGTGGTCCCCGGTCTGGTCGCTGCGCGCAGGCCCCCCCTGGGCACTGCCAGAACCGTACTTCCCGACCTCGGATTGAGGTCCTGCATGTCCGGATCGCTGCCGCTTGGTCCTAGGCTTCTGTGCCTTCCCGCCCGGGAAGTTTTAAAAACGGATAGATGATCGGATTGATCCGGGAGCCGCCTCAAACACGGAGTTCTTCTTTTAGGCTGCCTCCATCGCCGGCTGCTAGCCACGCCCCCCCGTTTTATATTTTTTGCGCACAATATTATTCATTAGTGCTGCACTGTGTGAGTTTTGCACTGTAAACGTTTTACAAGAAGAGTTTCGGTGTCTGTAGTCCAAAACTAGACAATATGAATCGTCTGGCTTGGAGACAGGAAACAAAGGATTGTTCATTTGTGAGGTGCAGGTTTCAATCACCTCCTGATATTCAAGTTGATCTAAGATCTCTCTGACTTGTTTTTTAGCTTCTTGATTAACAGGATACTGCCTCTGAGCAGTTGGTTGATTTTTTAACTGGATTTTATGGTGAGGAGAATCCTCATCCCATCCTACATGATTTTTATATAATGCAGGAGCTTGGGCCACTGCCCATTTTCTTGCATATGTGTATTTTTTATGTATTGGAATGTGATTTGAGAAGGCAGGCATAATCATTTCTTCGCCATGTGGGCACTCCCTGTCAAACTCTGGTGGCCAGTCTTTTTTCGCTAGAAGGATATCAAAGCCTTTAGATAGGTTTTCCCAGAAGAGACCTTTTATTTTCCTAGTTTTATCTCCCTCTATACGTAATGTTATTTCATATAGTTTATGGGGCACGCTAACTCGGGTGTCTGCAGTTTCCACTTGAATGTATTCAATCGTGTCCACTGTCTCTAGAAGATTCATCAGGATCTTGCGAGCTATTGTCACTTCTGCTGCGCTGTCTAGCATTGTTTGGGCCCACTCTCCGTTCTTGAGTTGTGTCCTCAGGATCCTCTGCATGTTTTATTTTAACACCATCAGTGCTGTAGCAATTCATCCCGGATGCTGCACTTTCTTGAATCCTATTGTTCATGATGAGCTCAGCTCGTCATCAGCACACGAGCAGTGTACTTCATGACGAGCTGAGTTCGTCATGAGCATTGAAGGGGTTAATACTGGCTACCTTCTTTTTGGGAAATTGTAATTTTTTACTTTGATGAGCAGCTTCTTTGTCTTTGGACTTGACGCGCTCTTCTTTATGTTCTGACCGTCCTCTTCTTTCCGATTTCTGTGAGGCAGTCTGAAAAGATCGAGAGGGACGTGTATCAATATCGTGATATCTGTCAGGTTTTCTCAAATATTCCCTATTTCTAAGGTTATATCTTTTTTTAGAGGGCTACAATTGTGGAGACTTGCCCCCCCCAACCCCCCCCCCCCCCTCTTCTGGAGATCTCTCCCTTCGTTGGGGAGACCTTCCTCTGGTCTTAAAATGTTTTTCTCTGGGATTTGTTTGCTTATTACACTCCCACTTCTTCTTTTGAGAAATGAGATTATTTTTAATGAAAGTCTTTTCAGGATTTTCAGTTAGTTGTGGTTTTAGTGGTTTCCCACCCAAACTGTCTCTACCTAATACTTCATAGGATTTTTCAATTATTCTGGCAAGTTCAAAAGCTTGGTCTGCTATATCTGTTTCTTTTAGTTTTTGGCGGTAGGTTGTACCGTCAATTGTCAATTGAACTAGTTGCCTATATGCATTTGTTAATTCTTTTATTCGAATTAAAAGTTCTTCGCTAGACATTTTTTCAATGTCAGGATGTGGTGTATAGCTGGCTAGAACCGGCCATGTGGCTCCTGGTCTACCTAGTGGACGTAGCCTGGCAATGTGATGTTGATGTTTTAAGGCGCCATTGAACCAGAGCTTATGCTCTTGGTAAGTTATTGGAATTTCGATTTCCTCAAAAGGAGTGTATTTGTAGTAGTGGAACTCGTGTGTTACAGCATTTGCTACTGTAAAATTTATCCATGAATAGAATACCTCTGTTTGCCGATACTCTCCGCGAGGGTGTCAGGGAAACACTGGAGCTGGATTTTCCCGGCAGGGAAAAAGACAGCGTCTCTCTCAGTGAGTCAGCAGGGAGGGTCGGCTTCCTTTAGGACCTCGCATCAGCTGGGCGTCGGGCAAGTAGATAGCCGATCTGCTCCAAACCACTGTGAGCTTGCTTAATGCAGATGCTGGTATATTTATACCTGGAAGGTGCCGAGTTTGACGTAAGGTTGGACATAAGACGTCACTAAGAACTGGCAGTTCTTTCAGGACTCTCAGGAGTTCTAGGACAAATCAAAACAGAAGCAGGGGAAATTCCCGGGCTGCTGGAGGCTTGGTTTGTTTAAGAACGCATTGTACTTTCTAGGAGTCTATGGGAGTTGCCTTGCCTGCATTTGGACTGCATTGGGTATGACTTAATATGGATATGATTATTATGCCTCTATATGGATATGATTTATTATAACCACACAAGGGCATAAATCGGGAATATCTAATTAGGTTCCTAGATACATTCACAACATCCTGGTTCAAAAAGCCCACAATCCATGAGACAGGGCTATATAATGGCACACACACATGATTTGTGTTCGTCTATTACAATAAAAATCAACATCCGGGATCCAGACATAATTAGTTTGGGCACTTATGTCAGGAGGACATGCCCATCACCATGGCCCCCTGGCGATCCTTCAAACACAACAATACTAGATCAAGACCAAAGGCCAGTAGGAACAAGGAGGAAACACCACTGAAAACAACTGGAGTGCAAGCAGAGAATAAGTAAGGATAATGTAGACAGAAGCTCCTTCAAATCTGCTTTGAGACGCTGCCACCGAATGGCCCAGACCACCAAACTAGCAGCTCTGGAGGACTGCGTCGATGCCAACACCAAGAGAAGCAAAGAAATCTTTGCTTCTCTGAAATTATCACCTCACCATCGGCCACCTCAAACTTGATCACTCCCTTGCAGGACCTCTGCAACAATCTCTCTCAATTCTTCAGCCACAAAATCATCACCATTTACAGCAACTTCCGCCTGCAAACGACCCAAAAGACCCCGCCTAACATCTCTCGATCTTTTCCATAGTATCAATGCTAACTACCTGGCCTGTCATTACCCCAGAAGAAGCCATCACCACCATGACGTACATCCACTCAGAGGCCCAATCAGACCCCGGCCCCCACCACTCCTACTCCAGAGGACTGCAACCCATTAGTACAATGCTCACATTCATTCTGAATGCTTCCACCTCTTCCGTTCCCTTCCCAGATGCCTGAAGACATCCTACTGTCCTCCTATTGCAGAAAAACCCTCTGAGTACTCTTCAACGCTGGGCAACTACAAACCGATTTCCCGGCTACCATTCCCAGCCAAGGCCTTAGAGAAGATCGTCAACAGACACCTCACAGAATACTTCAATGACCACCAACTCCTCAACTCCATTCAGTCTGGTTTCAGACCCAACCACAGCCTGCAAACTGCCCTCATTGCTGCCCCAGATGACATCTGCATCACTCTGGATAAGGAGACAAGGTGGCCCTCAACTTCCTGGACGTCTCTGCAGCTTTTGACACAGTCTACCATCCATCCTCATCCAATACCTACACCACATTGTACCCAAGGACCTGCACCACAATGGATCTGCTCCATCTTGACTAAACCGACCCAGTCAGTCAGCCTAACACTGTTCACCTCGGACGCCAAGACCTTATCAGTGGAGTGCTGCAAGGACACTCTCTGAGCCCGACCCTCTTAAATACATGCATGATCTCTCTAGACAGAATCTTGCAATATCAGTGTCCTCCCCTATGCCAACGACATGCAACTTATTCTCTCACTTATGGACTGAATGCCCATCATGGCTTCCATAAAGGTTGTACCTCTGAATGGACTTTCAGAGTCCTAAAACATGAGGTTTTGGGCACAAACAATTCTGCACCAAGACTTCTGCAACTATGGGCCCCTTTTTACAATAGAAAACCTTTGACTCTTTATGTCACAATGCACTCCAAAATCCGCATCAATATTTCAGCTATGCACCCTGGAACAACAAACAAGAATGGGTGGAAACAAACTACTGCTCTGGACTTCACTGCTAAAGGCCACACCGTCATCGATAACCTGACAATCCAACTGTTTTCACAATAGGTGGAGGACACAAAACACACACTTGCAATGCAGAACCTCTCAACAATGACGTAGGTGCCAAATGATATTACTATAATAATTAATACTCCAGTTTGTGAAAGCATCCACTCATTGACGAACAATAAGCAATGTTTAACATAACTCTCCCCGTATAACAATAAGAATGATGACACTTATTTTACAGCTATTATAGCATGTTACAGGAGAAGCATTGAAGAACACACCATGAAGAATGCCTCAACTCTTATTTTTAATAGAAGAAACATGTCAACAACACTCTATGCAAAGGGTAGGTTCAGTATGTTTGAAAAAAGAAAAAAAAAGACTGACTCAAGTTGTTTAAATTATTTCTATATTGATCTCATCAAGACCCAGCACAGTCAGGCTCGGTTGTATACTTGTTTCTACTAGATTTGTGGCATCACCAGACCCTGTAGGGACAGACACTTATAGCCAGAATGGAAAAAGAGGGATCCTCCTTTCCTTACATTTCTAATTCCACACAGCCATACAGAAATTGAAAAACTCCTTTGCAAGCTTATAAAGAGTCAAGATATTGCACAAAACATGTCTGAAGTATCCTTCCAGAGGCATAAGCTACCACTAACAGCCGTGTATCACCTTCCATTTCTGGGGAGGGTGACAATGAAACACCTTGGCCTGCCTGGAAAAGGTCCTTTGCAAGCAGTCAGAAGCAGAAAGTAAACTTTAAGCTGACCTACACATCACCTGCAGGATTAAATTGGTTAACTTAAACATGAAGTGGTCAGGTCATTGAAATATCTTTAGGGGCGGCCCCTCTGAAGCATCTAGCTCAATGATTCAAATGGAGGTTAGCTCTTACCTCTTCAGATGCTTCCACTGCATCATCCTTTCTGCTGCTGTTGTTCTTCGGGCTGTTTTTCTCAGTTTTGGGGGCTCCTTGTCCTTCTTGAGGATGTAGTGGGATTACCCATTTGGGTGCATGGCTCTGTTGTGCTTTATTCATGGCACGTGTGTCAAACTAGTTGAACAAGCATATTGAAACATGTCTGCGCTGCATGGCCTGGCTTCCAATAGAAACAATGCATAGTGCAGCATTTCTTTCTCCCTGTTCACAGCTTTTCTAAGTTCAGAGAGCGGTATCTTCCTTTCTGAGTATCAAAAATTGGGTTTTGTTAGACAACAAATTGTTTTACATTGTTTGAGGGCTGTAGGCGCTTAAATGCAAACTAAAACTTACACCTGTGATAGTTACACATAGGAAACTGGATTATTAATTAAAGTGAGAGAATACCCACCACAACCAACATTCACAACACTTGCCAGAGTATATCCTCAAAGTCACTAAATTAACCAGAGCTCAGGCCCCTCATAGCAATGGCACAGAGCAGAGAGGCTCAACTTAGGGCAATGTGTAAAGTACTTATGCAGTACCAAAACAGTAATAAAGTCAAAATCCAATCCAATATAATTCCTAAACCAAACTGAGAAGAATAGAGTAAATATTAATAAACCAAATGACACTAAAATGACAAAAATTCATTAAGGGGAAGCAGAGATATGATTGTTTAAACTTTGAAGTAGAAATAGTGTCAAAAACCAGAAAGAGCCAATGCTAGACAATAGTCAATGGCCGCAGCAGACCAGGACCTAGGCACAGTTTGAAGCAGACTACAATGGAGTGTAGGTAGGATAGACCAACCAGGCTGATCCTGGTAACAATTTTACCCTCTATCGTAGCCTTTTAAGTCCTAAGTACCACAGGACTACACTTCAAAACTCCCCGGGCCTCAAGGTGGCACCTAGGAACTCACAAGGTATCACAAAGAAGGCAAAACCCAATCCAGTTGCCACTGGTCAGCTGGGTACCTCCAGGAAAAGGCCTCTTGCTGCTTGCTGTCTTCCCATAGCCACACAGGAGATCAGCCAACTGACGCTTGGAGTTCACTTTTTTTGTCCTGGGTGCCATAGGGTGCATGTCCAGGCCTTCAGGGATCCTCTCAGTTCACAGACAGCAGGTCCGTCCTCTTCAGATCTTCTACAGGTCCAAAAAAGGGTTCTTAAGTAGGTGGCTGGAGGTGCCACATTTTTGACTGGCACTAGCTAGTGGGTGGGAAGGACTCCTGGGCACACTCTAACCCCTTTATTTTAGTATTTCCCATTTGCCTTACAGCCAGCAGGCCCTAAATGACATGTGTTAGGATAGTTTCAAGATGGCAAAAGTCTTCGGCCACACTGAACTTGGGCTCTGGGTGCTTGGGGTGTGTGTGTGTGGGGGAGATCGTACTATGGTAATACTAGTATCCTCCCATATATAACACTAAAATCCAGTTTCATACAGGCACTGTACCCACAACAAACCCAGAGGCAGACATTTGGTAGGATCAAAAGCAGGTTCCTCCAACAACCAGACAGTGGACACACAAGAATTGTTTCAATATCCTGTTCTCACCCTTTGAAGTGTGCCTGAAGAGTTACATGTGTCTCAAAAGACACTGTAGTATCAAAATGGATTCCCACAGCACCCACCATGCACCATGCAGAGGAGTCATCTCTTCCCATTCAAGTTAGTCTAATGATTGCTCCTGGGAGGTATTTTACACCTTCATTCAGGGCTGAGCACAGGCTGAGAGGTAGCAGAGACTTGAACTAATTAGTTATCATATAGTTCATGTAGATGAGGGGTAATTTGCAAAATGTTACTTTTCAATAATATTTATTAAAAATCTGACTTCACTATTTAATTGGATTGTTAATAACTATTACAAATAAATATTTAATTATTTTTCTAGGTGGTCAAATTCCTGAGATATAGTATTAGTATTTCAGTCTGTACTCTGGTTTTCCACATAGGGCCAGTGGACTTGCCACAGTGAAAATAACTTGTACGGTACTGCCACAGTAGGGAGATGGTAATATCATTATTCTACATGTGCTACGTTTAAATACCATACACCCCACCTTATGGGCTACAAGGCTCACATATGGGCGACTTACAAAAATTTAAACAGGAGGTTTAAAGGATGTGTTTTGACAAGCCAATGTGAATGTTTTGCTCGGTTGCAGTCAGTCTACAGTGGTAGGCCTGAAGTCATGTTTGAATTGCTACTACGTGGATGGCACACTAGTTAATAAGAATTCTTCAGAGAATCAGTGACAAAGTGTTTGAAATTAAGAAAGTAAGAGAGAGGGTTTGTCTGCGATGGGCGGCCAGCCCAAGCTGGGTGGGACCTTTAGCCATGTGCAGTGGAGGTTGCACGCAAGGTCTAAGACCAGCCTAGCCAGGTGGCCAACCTCTGCTGCGTACGGTCTTTGGTTATGATTGTGCACAGGTTTCCTCCAGGGTCAATCCTTCCAGCCAGACCCTACACCAGGCAGCCGTGGGCTGCTTATCCATGGTGTGGACGGCCTTTGGCCATGTCCCGAGGGATTGCCCAAAGACCAGGATCTCCTGCCAGGCACTAAACTGGCCTGCCACCGCTGGTCAACCACCACTATGTATGGCAATTTTACGTCACTCTACTCTATTACACTGTAGCCCACAACACTCTATTCTATGCCACTATACTATACTCAACACTACTTCACGTCACTGTGCTCCACTCTACAACAGCCCACTCCATGCCACTCCATTCAATGCCACTTTATGCCAATCTACTCTATTGAACTCAATTCCACTCCCCTCTATGCCACTCTACGCCACTTCCCTCTAACTCACTCTACTCTACACCATTCCACTCTACTCTACACCAATCTACTCCACTCCATCCCAATCTATGCCACTCAATTTTATGCCATTCTAGGCCACTCCACACTATGCCACTCTACTCTACGTCATTCCAATCCACCTCACTCTATGCCACTCTAAGCCCCTCTATTCCAAGCGTCTCCACATAATGCCACTTTACACCACTCCTTGCCATTCTACTCTACGCCACTCCACTCTAAGCCAATCTATTCTATGCCCCTCCACACTATGCCACTAAATGCCACTTCACTCTACACAATGGCACTCTACGTCACTCTAGTCTATGCCACTCTAACCTACACCACTGCTTTCCTCCCCATACCTCTCTACGCGTCACTCCTTTCCACACTACGACCATCTACTCCACTTCCCTCTATGACACTCTATATGATTCTGCTGTATGACACTCTACTCTATGACACTCCACTGTATGCCACTCTACCCTACACCACACTCCACTCTAAGCCGCTCCACTCTACTCTAATCCACTTTCTTCTATGCCCCTTACCTCTATGCTGTTCTACTCTATACCACACCACTAACTTTTAGACATGCTGAATGGCAGCCACACAGCCTTACAACATGGCTAAAAGACACTGGCAAAACCATAGCTCTCACATAGGCGAGACCTAAGGCATTTCCAGTGCTTTTTGAATTTGCAGATTCTCACATTAAACTTTAACTGGAACTTCAAAACCTGGGTTTGCAGAACCAGGCTATGAGGCGTGGCCTGAATCTGCAGCATCTAGTACAGGAGACCAGTCTAGCTGTGGCACTATGCACCAGTAGTAGCATTGTTAGATCTCTAGGCCAAGGTAAACAGAATTACTTTAGTTAAGGCAAGATTGCACTATGGCACTAACTATGGGAATGTATCAATGTAGGGAAGAATTTTCTTCACATTTCATATGCAAGAAGCAGGTGCTGGCTATTTTGGATATGTAGGGCTCCAAGGAAAGGCCGGCATCAATATGAATACCTAGATTTCGTACCACGTTTGGAGGGGGCAGAGGTGGGCCCATAAGCCCTTGTCAGATAGAGGGATTTCATTTATCAATCGTATTTTTGGTAATTATGAGCTCCGTCTTTGTAGTACTGAATTTCTGAAAATTTGAGGCCATCAACCACTGCAAAGTAGACAGAACCTCAGTGAATACGTTTTGGGCTGGCAAAGAGATAGAAGGATTTTCCTACTAAGTGGATAGTTTGAACATTAGCTGCATGTCATCTATACATTCACGTAACTGTACTCCATATTGTGTAAGTGTGAGCAGAGTACAGACCCTGGGAAGACCCCACAGTTGATGCATCTCGCCTCCGATCTGAAAGGTGAAAGGAAAGTGGTCTTGAATCAATGGCGCCAGAAAAGACTATCTTTTTGATGGGCAAGCATTCAAAGGTACTATGGGTGAGTCATGTTTTGACCGATCCAAAAATGTGCCTACCAGGCTTATCTTGAGTATATCTACCAATCTGTTAACAATAACAAAGATATAGCCAACTAATAAAACAAGCTGAGTCGGATACTCTAGATCCGGTGTACTTGACAGCCCTGCTGAAAACCATGAAGGGGCTGTCAAAAGATTCTCACCTATATGTTTTATTTGGCTGCTTCATCATGGAGTCCTTCATCCAGAATGACAGTGCATCTGGAAGGGAGCAACCTAAGAAAGGGAGCTCTTGATAATGTTGATCTGAGGGATCTTATGAAAATATTCTGTTAACATTACCAAGTAAGCTACATCAAGTAATGTATTTATTAGTGGGGTCCTCTGGTAAGGTTAAAACAGAGGTGGCACAGGGAGATGAATATTACTCCAGCGCTGAAACTTCAATGGGTCTACATGCAGTAGCCATCTTTTAAATTGTCCTAAAGGGTCAGATGACATACATCAGGAACAAAGATCCCTATCAATTTACTTTTTTTTTCTTCTTTTGGTAATCCTCATATACCATGATTGGTACTCTTGATGGGAAACTGGCGCCTCAATGCACTTTTGTCGTCCTGATCCAGCCCTTGTTGTAATCGGCCAAAAGCAAGGCGGTAAGCCTGCACCCTCAAGTAGCCACTACCTTCCCATCCATACTCCTTTTCACCAACCTGTGGGCGCCCATGCTACTTAGGAGTCCAGGGAACCAGCAGGGCTCCAGATAAATCATTGGAAAACCAATCATCGAAGTTGCCATGCCTCCAGGGCCGCCCAAACATTAACCTGACTCGCGGGATCACAAGCCATGTCTGACTTACTAATTAACATGATTTGCCGTAAACAGCTTGGGAAGGTGGGTGGAATTGAGTCCTTTCAGGCTCTACAGATCTCACGCCTTGCAAGTAAAATAACATAAAAAACAAATTTAGTGGGGAGATCGTTTACTTTATAACCCGAAATAAGCCTTGATAGTATAGTGGGGGTAAAGATTGTGATGGGCATAGAAAGAACATTTTCCAGAAATTCACTAATCTTGTCCCAATATTCTTTTAGTTCGGGACAATCGGCAAACATGTGGACATCATCCGCTTTCGGATGACCACATCTCGGGCAATGGTAAACTATGTTGGAATATTTAGCCAGTTTCTTTGGAGTTATATAGACCCTGTACATTGTGTACAAATGATTTCTTTTTAGTGCTGCTGGCTTTATTATTGCGTTTAAAATGCTAAAAGAGTCGTACCAAAAATCCATAAAGGTCCCACTGTCCAATGTTAAAGCATTGGACCACAGTTTGTTTACCTCCGCTTCTGTCACTTCTTCGCCCTCTAGCAGCGCTGAGTACCAAAAGGATAATTGACTCTTCCACCTGCCACTTCTCGTCACCGCATCGAATTTAGGATTTGGGGTTTTACTATCTGAGGGTCTTATTGGCCTTGTTGCCCACCACCCAGATAATTGATAGTATTTAAATCTGGTGAGGGTACCCCTTGTCAGATTGGAAAACATATCCCAACTCAAAAGCTGTCCATCCTCCTGCAAATCCCCCCAGTAATTCAGCCCCACCCATTTTAATGCCAGTGACAAGTGGTCGTTTAGGCATGCTGGAAGGCCTGGTGAATCCCATATAGGGGCCTGTGATGCGTAGTAAGGGATATTCAACGTATTCCTCACAAATACCCAGTTTTTCAGAGCTGTCCCCAAAATCTTCAGCCTTACTTTTGAAAAAAAATTTGGGTCCCCAAACTTAAAGAGGAAATAGTCTAATTCCTGTGGGACATCCTGTAGTAGGGCAGAAAATAGCAGACCCATAGATGATTGATCTATTTGGCCAGCCATTAATCTAAAGTGTTTGATATGAAACGCCTGGCAGTAAAGAAGTAAGTCTGGAAAAGCCAGCCCTCCTGTTTTTAGGCTTCTTCTTAGTTTTTTCCAGGCGATTCGCGGGGCTTTAGAATTCCAAATAAATGATCCCAATTTCCCTTGCAGCTTTCTAATTAAAGATAATGGAAAAGATAAAGGAATAGAATTAAATAAGAATGTGATTTTGGGGAGGATAATCATCTTCAGAAGATTCACCCTCCCATAGATATTTAAGGGGAGAGAGGACCATCGTTGTAGTAGGGCATTTGTGTCCTTGATAACTCTATCTAGATTAATTTTTGGAATTTCTTCAATTTTTTTAGCTAGATGGACTCCTAAGTACCTCATTTTATGTTTACTCCCTACTGTATCTACCTGCTGATTCCATTCCATTGTTTCCGTTTTCTCTTTATTGATTGTATACCCGGAGATCTCACCAAAACCTTCAGCAAGTTGTATAAGTCTAGGTATGGCTTCTTCCGGATTTGAGGTATACATCAACAAGTCATCTGCGTATAATGCAAATTTCAGCTCTATGTCTGCGATCTTAAGGGGTTTAATTAGTGGATCCGATCTTAATAAGCAAACAAAAGGCTCAATATATAGATTAAACAAAAGGGGCGACAGGGGGCAACCCTGTCGAGTACCTCGTGCAATAAAGATCTGATCTGTGAGGGAGCCGTTTACTAAGATTTTTGCTGTTGGAGCAGAGTATAATGATTTGATAGCTGTAATAAAGTAAGTTATTTGGGAGGCCGAATTTGGCCATAGCCATCCAGAGTTATTCCCAATCTACCTGATCGAAAGCCTTGGCGGCGTCGACTGCCATGATGGTCAGGGGCAGCTTTTTCTCTTGAGCAACATCTATTGCCGCAACCACTTGAAAAGTCAGTTCGTTGAGTTGCCTATCTGGAATAAAACCCCTTTGGTCACAGTGTACGACAGATTTTACTACCTTGGCCAGTCTAGTCGCTAATACCCCCGCATATACCTTATAATCCACATTAGGTAGAGAGATGGATCTATATGACTCTATCTTGCTTGGATCTTTATTCACCTTCAGTAGTAGTGTGACTATAGCCTCAGCCCATTACCTTGGAGCCTGCCCCCCTTGAAGTAAGATTTCAATAAATAATAATGTCAAGACTATAGCTATTTGTTCCAATACAATCTTATAAAGTTCCACGGGGCTTGCCTTTATCCATTTTCAACAAGTGAGTCCTCACCTTCCCTTATCTCAGAGCTAAGGAAAGACCTTTCTGAGTCTGATAACTCAGGGAGCTGTATGTTATGCAACCAGATTTCTGCCTGCTCCCTGTTCAGAGAAGTATTGGGACCATATAGAGACTGCATGTACCTCTTGGCCTCCTTTCTGATGAGATCATCGTCATCTGTGGTTTCCCCTGTGCTTGACAATAATAGTTTATCGATCTGATTCCTCGTCCTGTCAGCTCGGGCTTTCCACGCGAGAAGGCGCCCACATTTCTCCCCATACGCAAACTGTTGTAATTTGCTCACATCCCATTTGTCTTTTAAGTCTTTATGTAGCTCTGCTTGATACTCTGCTCGCAGGTTGTCCAATTCCCTTTGAAGGGGGAGCCTACTATGAGACTGCTCAGCTGATGCTCTCTGCAGTTCAAGTTCTTTTGCTTTAATTTTCTGTAGTCGTACTTCCCTTTTCTTCCTCCCCTGTCTGTTCTTCCTTATCATCAGGGTGGTCAGAAGACCTCGGGTGAAAGCTTTGTATGTTTCCCAAGCAGTTTGTTTGCTTTCTGACCCGTTGTTGACCCTAAAAACTCCTCAGTCTGAGTCGCAAGGTCCTGTCTGACCTCCTCATCTAGTAGTAATGTCCGGTCTAAGGTCTACCTCCTTTACTGTACTTTTTGCCTCAGCCGAATCACCATTTCCACCACTGAATGATCAGACAAGATGGCCGGGATATAAGTTATGGAGTCCACTACTGAGGAAAGAGTTTTGTCCAGTAAAAAAAAATCTATTCTGGAATGATGGCCATACCTTCTGCTATAGAAGGAGTAATCCCTTTTCCCTGCGTTTTTAAGTCTCCAGATATCTATTAAGTTAAAATCCTGCATGATGTTCTTCAGCTCCAATCTAGTTTTTTTGGGTGGAGTGAATCTCACTCTAGAGGTACGATCCAGATCTCTATCAAAAATTAGGTTAAAATCGCCCCCTAGAATTATAGGACCATCTGTCTCTATTAAGCTGTTTTTGAGTTTCAACAATGCCCCTGGAGCATCCTGATTGGGACGCAGTAATCTGCACAGGTGAGAGGAGTACGCCCTAAAATTAGAGATGTCACCAACCATCTCCCAGAGTAATCTGTCTCATGTTTCGTAAGCCTGATCCCTGTGTTCGCCCTAATTATTATGGCCACCCCTTTCGTACTGCCACTTTGCTCTGAGCAGACAACTTCCTGAATCCACCTGCATTTTTTAAAAACTTGCTTACATTCCTCCTTCTCTAAATGAGTCTCCTCGAGTAGGCAAATATATGCTCCCGGGTTATACAGAAAATCAATTATCCTGCGAGCTTTCTAACTGTCCCTCAGACCATTGACATTCCAACTAATGAGTTTTATTTTACATGTCATATTGACCGAATTATGATATATCCACCGAATGATTCATTAACCAGCTCCCAATTGGGATAAAGTGTAATTTGTTTATGTATATGAGGATTATTTTTTCCCGCTTTTTCCCCTACCCACCTCCCATGAGGAACCCCCCTTTTTTCCTTCTGGCGATCTTGTCGCCAATTTGAGAGCTCATCGGAACCCTTGAAGGTGGTCCCTCTGTAGTGTGCTAAACTACATACAGGCGCCTAAACGCTATCTTTAAATCCTACTTATAAACCCTTAAACCATTGAATAATGTTCATGTATGTTCATGTGTTCCAGTATACCTAAGTGCGCTTTCCCATTTCCCTCTTTTTTTTTTTACCTACTTATGTCACTCTTTCTCCCTCTCATAGCATCCAACAGTATGTAATTTAATTTCAAATTATTCCGTTATTAGCCAAAAGATATATATTCGAGTTTTTTTTCTGTCTTTTTTCTTTATTCTGACCCAACATTTTGTTGTGAATTTTCTCAGAAATCCTATACAGTTTTGAAATTTATACCTCAATGGTCTTACGCTGTATTGATGGTTAACCAACTTCCTAATGATTTAAATTCAGATATATTTATATTTTATTAAAGTGCACTTTCGCGCATTAGGGTGAGAAAATCATCAACTTCTTGAGGTGAAGTAAAATTATATGTTTTGTTTCTCCACACCACTCTCAAAAAGGCTGGGAACTTCATTTGCACCTGTGCGCCCATGCTCTTTAAGTCTGGCATCCGGATCCCCAGCTCCCACTGTCTCTGCGCAGTTACTTTCCCCACATTCAAGCGTATAAGATAGTGAGCAGAGCCAATTTGTAGAGTTTTATCTTGCAGTGCCCTGCTTAAAATCAATTCTTTCACGGTGAAAGTAAGAAAGTTTACCAGAATCTTTCTTGGGCCTGACCTCCCTGCGTGCTGCCTGAAGGGGTCTCTGTGTGCTCTTTGGATCTCGGCCTCTAGATTAATATCTGGGCTGTCTTTGAGAACTCCCTCTCTTAGGAGTTTACAAATAAGACCTTTGACGTCACCATTTTCTGCTCCCTCAGGAATCTTTAAGAATTTTAAATTGTTTCTCCTTGAATGGATTTCTAGTCTTTCGACGTCCATCTGCAGGGCTTTGTTCTGCACCCTAAGGGTTTCAATGTCTCTATCATGCCTTTTTGAGGCCCCAGTAAGCAGGCTAACTTCCTCCTCCAAAACATCCGTGCGTTTACAGACATCGTCTAACTTCGCTTCCAGATTGGCTCACTGCTCATGAATGCTTCTTTGATTAGCTTCGGATGTGTCAAATTTTTTATCCAATTTCGACATAAGGTCTTCCCTGAGGCTAAGAAGAAGAGTCTCTACCTGTGATATGCTCCCTTCTGCAGTTACTGGTGGGGTTGTTGTGGCTTTATCGCTCCCAATTTCGACTGCTGGTTTAGTTGAAGGAATTAAAGAATCGACTTGATCAGCCTGTGGGGAGTTCTGACTTGGAAGCGCTCCTTCTGTTCCTTCCAATTCTGTTTGTTCAGCCTGCTCCTCCGACCCCTCTCTGTCCTCTATTTTTGCCAGAACGGTGTATTTATTTTTAAGAGGCACTGGGGGGGACATACTGAGCACACTGGGTGAGCTGTCGATAGGTGAACTTTGAGCGCTAAGCAAATCTATCACGTTCGGACCATCAGCTGACTGGAGGCTAGGAGTACTGATGCTAAGAGTATTAGGGATACTAGTCACAATTCCATTACCCATACTAGATGTTTGTACAGGGGTCAGGGTAGTAGACCCCCCCCACCTTGGGGTCAACCACCTTCTCCATAATTCTAAAATAGGAATTTAGAGAGGGTGTAGGCTTTGGCAGAGACGAGCACACATTCGGAAGCTTTCGCTTCTTGACCTCACCAGATCTTGCAATATTCCCCCTTCTTTCTCTCCTCTTCTCTTTGGGGGTTAATGGTGTAGCTTCTACCCTCAAGGTACTCAGACACCCAGTTTCAGTCCCAGTCCCAGTCTTCTGGAGTTCTAATCTAGACCTTAGCTGGAATCTATTCCTGGCCTGGGGAGCGGGGGGCATGTGTGGAAGCCCCTTGTCCTTTCTCTTGAAATTGCTCTCCTCCCCTACCGGGCTACACTTAGAGGGACCAGTCAAGGATGCTGTCGGTCTCTGTTATATGGAGGGGTACAAATGCACTGTGTCAGGGGTTGTACCTGGGTCCATGCCCTTACACTGCGTCAGGTTCGAGATAGCAGGGGTACACTTCACAAATTCCACACAGCCTATACCAGCCCTTGATGACCTCCTTCCAAACAACCCAAAACCTACTGCCCCTGCTGCAAATTGGCAATCCAACTCCCAAATGTTCCCCGTGTCCCCTTGACTGACCTCACTGAATACGAGTATGAATGGTTGCCGTTTAAAGGCGAGCTGAGGCTGACTCTTGCCAACAGCTGCCTCGAACGCCGCCAGATACTCGACGGTCTCCTCCTCCTATGTGCCTCGCTAATTCACCGGTACGCCTCATTCGTAACTCAACGAAGTCGACGTCTGCCTCTCCAGCCGCCTCTCCAGCCTCCCGGTCCGCCGCACAACAGGAAGAACGTCCCCACCAGCCCATAGCCCGGGCGCTCGCATAGCTTGCCTTGTCCGCAGGGTCCTAGTGCTCGTTGAATGCAGGGACAGCCAGGACGCGGCTAAGGAGCGGTTGATTTCTCGCCGCAGAAGAACATAAGGAAATAATATGAAAAACAAATCAGAGCAGGGTCGCTGTAAAAGGTGAGCCTACATATGTTTTCTCACCGTTTCGGAGCCTGCGATTCTGCCTCATAGTAGGAAAACCACCTCCCGGTCCGGAGCTCTCACGGCAGACGTCAGCCTGCCGCCATGTTCCTTCCCTATCAATTTACTTGATTGCAAGCCGAAGTGTAGTTTATTTGTGGGAAACATATACATTCAAGCATTTAGGATATCTTACTGAAGTGGCTATGATGGCAATGAGAAGTTTAATCTCAATAAAGGAGTTGAAGAGTACTCCACAAATTCTGGCCAACATGGCAAAAGTTAGTTACCCAGTGGATCATAGATGGAGCTAGAAGTGGAAGATGTTCTGGAGAAGGGAAAGTATATGAACTCTGTTTTAGAAGAGTTCTGCACCATCCTCTATGGTCTGGACACCCACACAACAGGTCATTTCTAATCCCCTACACATTTTGCTGGACACACATGAGATATCCCAACTAAAATCATCTTTCCCTTAACTACATATCAACCTTGGAACAAGTTGAATTTGGAGGAACTAGAAACCTGCTTACCTACAACACAGATCTGGTTACAATCAATTATGTACAAACACTCTAAAAATGGCTCCAGAAAGCTTTTGATCTCTTATTTACACTGATAACATCTACACGTAACAAAATAACTCAACCCCCTTGGATGAATGCAGGATTAAAACATGTTAGAAAACATATTGTGAAGCTTCAATGCAATTATCTCAAAACAAACAACCCCATAACAAGATAAACCCACGCAGAAACAACATAATATTCAAGTCAACAATCAAATAGGCAGATTTTTTTGATAATCAACTTTATTCAGTATTTTAAAACAGCAAAGAAAATTCATTGGCAGCAGTTCACAAATCAACATGTACAATGGGTCAAAATCAGCAGTGCATATGGGTAGGGTCAATCCACTCCAGTCCAACATTACAGCTTGTGTGGCAATAATATCAACTCTTAAAAACAGTTTGTGTACCTGGGTTCACAGCGGGATCATGTTAAACCACTTCCCCCATATTTTAAGAAACAGTTCAGGAGAACACCGGGATTCAAATAGAACTTCTTCTTGGGCGCCACACCAGTCCACCCCCCTCCTCCATCCCCCCACCGTGGGTGCCACAGTGCGTGACCAGTGTTGAACTATGTCCCTCATGGCCACGGCCACCGCCGTTCCTAGTAGGCGTTTATCCAACCTAGAGCCATCCAGACCATCGAAGATCCCCAACAGCATTCGCAGCGGGTCATGAGGAACCTCCCAACCCAGGGCCTGTGAAAGCTCCTGCTCCACTCCTTTCCAAAACCTCTCCAGCACCGGGCATAGCCACACCATGTGGTAGAAATCGGCCGGGGATTGGCCACATCTCGGGCAGTATGGGGAGGGTCGCAATCGGGCTCGGAAAAGCCTCTCTGGGGTGAGGTAAGTCGTATGTAAATAGTATATGTGCACCAGGCGCAGCTTGGATGATGTGGTCAGGGTACGCAGGGCCATTAAGGTGTCCCTCCAAGCGGCCTCTTCTAGGGGTCCCACCCATCCCTCCCAACGGTTGCGCAGCCGGACTAGGGACAAGGGGCTGTTGTTTCCGAGGGAGCGGTAGATTCGGGATACTCCTCCCCTACCCAGATTCCCCATCATCACTTGAGCTTCTAGCAGGCTGAACTCTGGGAGGGTGTTTGGTGAGGGGAGGTGTGCATGAATGGTGTGGCGCAGCTGCAGGTATCAAAAATGCTGGGCGTGGGGAAGGGCGTGGCGCTGTTGCAAGTCAGCAAAGGCACGGATGTGGTCCTCCACCCAGACATCTCCAAGGACCGACACACCGATAAGGTCCCAATGACGGAATCCGCTCAAGGACGATACCTCCCGGAGCCAGTTGCCATGCCACAGTGGTGTCTGACGAGTAAGTTTGCGGTCCCATCCTGTGTGGGGCAGCGCGGCGCGCCAGGCCACAAGGACCGCTCTTGTAATTGGCGCCATGGTTTGTGGCACCGGGCATCCATAGAGGAACGCCTGGATCTGTGAGAAGTCCGTCTCCTCCAGTTCCACTCGGTACGCTGGATCCGACCAGCCGCCCGTGTACCAATCATGGACGACAATTAGTTTAGGGGCAAGATAGTCGATGTAGAAGTGAGTCACCCCTAGGCCCCCATCAAAAGAGGGGATGCGGCTGTGTGCTAGGGAGATCCGTGGTTCCGCCACCCCAAAGGAATCTGGATAAGGTTCCGTCAAGCTCGCGGAACCAGGTGCGAGAGAGGGGAAGGGAAATGTTTTGTAAGGTGTAGAGGAAGCGGCGGAGGACCATCATTTTGAACAGTGCGCATCGTCTCAAAGGATTAAGGGGGAGGGTTTGCCATTTTTAAGGTCTGATCGCATTCGGGCTACCAGGGGCGTGATGTTCAGTGCCCATTCCAATTCCGTCAGGAGGGTTACCTATATCCCCAGGTATTTAACCGAGTGGCGTCTAAGGGGGACGGACGACTGCCAGTCAAAACATTACCGAGAGGGATGCAGCGGAACCAGGGTGGATTTGGCCGCATTAAGCCGAAGGTCGGAGACTCTCAAATTCGGCAAGGATCAGCAGACATTTGGGGCCCGAGGTCGTCGGGTCCGCCAAGTACAGGAACAAGTCATCGGCGTAGAGGGCTATTTTGTCAACGTGGCTCTCATTCCAAGGGGGTCCTGCCGGATGAGCATCGCCAGGGGCTCCATCGCTAACGCGAACAAAAGTGGGGAGAGGGGACACCCCTGGCGTGTGCCTCTGCATACCGGGCCTTGGGATTCGCGTGAAGAATCCCAATGTATCGGCGGAACAGTGGGCCAAAGCCCATCGCCTCCAGCACATATTGTAGATACGCCCAGCCCACCGTATCAAAGACTTTCTCAAAGTCGAGAAAGAGGAGGGCCAAATATCGGGACAAGCGGGAACGGTGGGCCAAGGCCAACTGGAGGCGGCGGATGCAATGACGGGTACCTCTGGCCGGCATGAACCCACATTGGTCCGGGAGGACCAGGTCCTGTAGAAGGGGTTTAAGCCTCTGGGCTAGTATCGTTGCGAAGAGCTTAATCTCGGGCATGACCACGATCGTGGCCAGGTCCGATTCGGGGGGAATGGAGCCATTTTCCACCACGTGATGAAAGAGGCCCAGTAGTTGGGGAGCCAGAATATTTCGGAATACCGCGTAGTACTCCTGTGGGAACCTGGCCGGACCAGGTGTCTTGCCAGGGTTCAGAAGGGGGATGGCCTCCAGGACTTCGTCCAAGGTGAATGGCTTCTCCGGAGCCTCCGCAGTTGATGGGGCAAGAGCGGAGAGTCGAGTACCGGCACTGCATAGGAGGTTGGTCAGAGGCGCGTCAGCCGGTCGGGCCGCATAGAGGTGAGCGTAAAAGTCCGCAAAGGTTCCGGCTATGGCCTCAGAGGTCACCTGGAGGGTGCCATCCGGTGCGCGGACCTCCAGAATAATGCGGTGGAACTTGGGGTAGGAAACCAGGTTATGGAGGAGTTTACCATTTTTATCACCCCAGCTGTATATCCGCGCCACTGACGACCGTCACAGCTGTTGAGCCGAGTCCAGTGAGATCTGCCGGAGCTCTTCTCGGATCATCGCCAATTGGGGTCATCTCGACCAACGGCGACTTGCTCAGCCTCCAGCCGGGCGGCTTGGGACTCCAACTCCGCGAGCCTGGCCAACCGGTCCACTCGTTTGGCGTGGACAAGCCCCCTCGCCACCCCGGGAATCACCACCTTGCCGGCCTCCTATAGGGTCCCTTGCGAGGGAACCGAACCCTCGTTGGCAGAAAAATAGTGGGTTAGCTCCTGCCCTAGCGCGTCCACTAGCGCCTGGTATTGCAGGAACCACGCGTTGAGACGCCATACCGCTCGCGGTCCTGTCGGGGCGGAGCCAATTCGGAGGGAGACGGGGGAGTGATCAGACAATCCCCTAGGCAAGATACTCGCTCCTGAGACCAGATGGGAGTGCCGGGAGCAGGAGGAGGTCAATGCGGGAATGGGTATGATGGAAAACCGATGTATGAGTGTACTGTGCCTTGCGGGGGTTCCAGACTCGCCAAATATCACAGAGCCGCAGAGCCGAAGCCCAGCTCGACAGGGCAGCTGCGGAGGAGATTCGGGTCGCAGAAGGGGTACCGGTCGTCTCTCTCCGAGGCTGCATTACGGCGTTGAAGTCGCCGTCAACTACCGTGAGGCCGTGTTGGAATCAGGAAAGGATCTGTGTAAGGCACCGGAGCGTCGGGGACAGGAGGGCGTGCAGGATGTAGAGATTCAGGATATTCAGGGGGCAACCCTCCACCATGCCCGACATCGCCACATATCGCCCCTGTGGGTCAGTGTATGTCTTAACCAGGGTGTAGGGGAGACCTCTCCGGAGCAAAACCGCCACCCCTTGGGATCCGGGCTTAAACCCCGAATGCCAGACCATCGCAAACCCGTATCGGGCCAGGAAGTTGCATTGTGTGCCTAGAAGGTGGGTCTCTTGGAGAAGGAAGACGTACGCCGAGTGGCGATGTGCTGCTCGAAGAATGGCAGAGCGCTTAATGCGGTCAAGAAGACCGTTGACGTTCCAAGAGAGAACGTAGAGGGGTCTAACCAGAGTGTACGCCATTGGGGGAGGAGGGGACATGGGAAAGCATGGGATCAACGGGAGACGCACCCCTGAGGGGGGGACCTGCAGCGTCGTGCCAAGGCAAAGGAAGGTAGTCAAAGTGGGCCAGTGGGACATAGGCACCAAGGGTCCAGGTGGGAAACAAGGGAAAGGGGGCGACTGCCTGCGGCCATCTCCCGTGGCAACCCGCTGAAACCCAGAATAACAAAAGCATCAAGGAGCAGGAGGTGTGTGTGTCAGGAGAGGATATACCCACCATATTTCATCAAGAAGAGGAGCTGCAACCAGCAGCCCGCAGGCAGCAACAACGGAGGCGGAGGAGCTGCGGAACAGAGCTAAACTAAAAAGCGGCCCTTAGGCGGCTAAAAACAACAAACCAATGGGAGCCAACGGACTCCCCCCTCCCAGGTACCCCCCAACTCCCCCCACCCTACACTTCAAAACAGGAAGCATCTGTCGCCCTAAAGTTCAAACACCCAAAGAAGAAACCCCCCGCTAGGGGAATGAAACTAAACTTAAACGGTTAATTGGGAGCAGTAGCACCAATCTAGAGTCAACTAAGGAGGACCCCCCTCCATATTGTCGGATAAATGCCAGCAGCTATAGACAGTACAGCTTCAAGGGAAATACGTTTCAGGAAAGTTGCAGCAGTCTCACAAGGGACAGAAAGGATATAATAGCAGGAGGAAGAGGAAGACAGAACTAGAGCGCAGAAAGGAAGGAAGACATGAGCAGTTCGGACTCCTATTCCAAAGGGGAGCCCCTCCAGGCATCCAGCACTCAGGGCACTGAACAAGGCTCAATAGGCCGGTCAGGGGGCGGCCCGGCTGTTCGGGTTCAGTCATTCCCAGTCAGACATCCCGTGGCCCCGGCTCAGGCCTCTGCATCGTGTGAGGTGTCCCGGACCACAGGGCTGCCAGACAAGTCCGAGTCCGACCTTATCTTACGCAGGCTCGCACTCGACTCCGAGGACCGGTCAATGGTGACCAAGGATGGTGACGCAGCAGTGGGGGGGACCTCCTGATCCGGGGGCGGAGGAGGCCGCCGGGGTCTCCCCTCCGGTGAATGAGAGGTCTCCTGTCGCTGGCGGCCCGCCTGCGGGGTCCAGTGCGGCATCACCGCGGCTTAGGCATCTCATGGGTAGGCCGGAGAGTGGGCCCTCGGATAGGGGATGGCACCCGCCCAGGCAGAAGGGGACGTTCCTCTGTGAGCCAGGTCCAGGCTGCTTGAGGGGTGTCGAAGAAAAAGGACTTGTCCTTGAGGCAGGCCGGGAAAAGGAGAACATAGCGCAGCCCCAGCGCCCTGAGCTTTTGCTTGACCTCGTCATAGGACCTAAATAGGCAGATTAACTATATTATTTCAACCAAGTCCACAATGCAACGTGTCCCAATAAAGAATGTTATAAAATACACAGAGAATTCCGTAAGCCAAAATGCAAAGAAGCTACCAATCCCATTTCTCAAGAATTTTGATGAAAACTGGCAAATCATTACACAACTAAACAAACATGTTGGGGTCTTAATTGATCAACAAATAAACAAAATCCCCAAACCATTTCTGACAAAAACCCTTCAGGGAATGGCCAACACAGCCTCTAGGCTCCTTCAAAGAACTATCACTGACTGACCTTCTTGAGCTTGCCAAAGCGTGAAAGCCAGCTGGCTGTCCCTCTGACCCATGTCCAAATAAAATCTTCAAAAATATTCTACTATCAACCTCAGTGACAATCCCAAACAGGATTTTCCCCAGAAGGCTTAAAAAAGGCATACGTAAACTAGTTACTAAAAAGAAAAACCTAACCTGGCTAATCAGCAACTAAAGACCCATAGAAAAAGGATAATTACTGGGCAAACTTATTGAAAGAGCACCTTTCACTCAGCTGTCACAATTTACTCGAGACAATTTCATACTTTCCGACTTCCAAATTGGATTTCGTCCAGGAAGTGGCATTGAATCGGCCCTGATCTCTATCTGAGATGACAGTAACAACACTGTAGACCAGAACATGATTGCAGCCCTTCTTCTCTTGGACTTTTCAGCTACCTTTGACAAAGTGGATCACAACACACTAATCCAAAGACCAAAGGGAGCCGGAAATAAGGGCACAGCTCTCAGCTGGATCATATCACACCTACACAAATAACTAATATTATGCAAACTCCACCATTTCCTTCTAAACCATGCAGCATTAGTAAAGGAGTCTCTCAAGGCTCAATCATCTCACCCATGCTTTTCAACATCTACATGAAATCATTTCCAGATCTGATCTTTGGTTTTGACTTCTCCTGATATTAATACACAGATGCTTCTAAAATTGGAAAGCAAACAGTACATTAGAATATCAAAAATCTTCAGTTGCCTTTGAGCCGTTGACTCAAAGGCAAGTGAAGATTGATGACATGGAGCTACCTCAAACCAAATGCAGCCAAAACTAAAATACTCACCTGTGGCTACTGGAGAACATACTTTCTGCACCTGACGATCCAGGATCACCACCAAAAATATCTAAAGAAACCTCAGAATTCCCTTGGACGCCAAGCTGTCATGTCCAAGTGGATACTGTGACACAACCTCCTGCTTCTAGGATTCTCCCACAAGATTCAAGCTACCATCTCTTTTGTCCTACCAAAACTGCATTACTCTGTTAGTCTGTATCACGGCTCACTTTTGTCAACTAAAAGATTACTGAGATTTCAGAACACTGCTGCTAGACTCCTACTACATGTAAAGCCACAAGCACATATGCCACCTGGCTTCAGGGCCCTACACTGGTTACCAGTTGCCAGAAGATCCACTTTTAAGCTGCTTTGTATCACACACTAAGCAATACATGGCAAGATGACCACTCTTCATCAGAAATAAAATCAACAAATACACACAACAAAGGAACTTACACACGATAATGGCTCCATGCCTCACAATTCCTACATTCAAGCAAAAAAAAATTAGTGAAAAATATTTCTCTGGTCTAGCAGCCAAACTATGGAACTGGTTTTCCACAAACATAAGATCCAATGACAACTATCTCACCTTCAGAAGATTGGTCAAGAGCTTTCTCTACCCCACATGATGACTGTACTCATAACACAATAGGGTACCGCAATTACACAGCATGGAGATGAGGTTGTCATTATTTGTTTGCCATTGTACATTGATCTAGGCTTACTATTATAAGCACATACATTAATATAAGGGGGGAACATGTATATTACATCTCAAGATACATGTGTATTTCAAAGCATGTCAGAACTGGTGCTTCTATGTACATTTAGATGCATACACAGATCGGTTTATGTATGCTACTAAAACTTTAAGAAGTGTTACGTGTATATATGCATCTATAAGTTACAGTATTTTGGGCAAAAAACAAATGTTGTACTCTACTGCTAGGTAAGTTTGACCGTCAGACCATGTACATATTGCTGCTTCTATGTACCTATAGATATATCAAGTCAAGTCAAGTCAAAAGAAGCTTTATTCGATTACATTTAAAATCATAAAAGCGACAGGACAATATATAATTAAAAAATTGATTACAATTTTAACAGAGTTCATGAGGTTAAAAATATATATATAGGAGTTTACTCCAGTCACTAAAATGTTACCAAGTGTCATGTGTACATATGTATGTATAAGTTAATTTCAATGTTGTTATAAAAGAAATACTCCCTTCAACTTTTGTCCCATCCCTCCTCTTTCTGACTCATCCTAAACCTTTCTGAATACTATGACCTCCCAAAATCCTTCTGAAGCTTCTACCTCCTTTTTAGCCATATTACCCAACAAGCACACAAGACTTATACTTACAAAAATACATTACTACTGACACAGAGCAAAACGTTCTACTCCCTACTCTAAACTCTACTAAACACACAAAAAATCAAGAGCACAAACCTAACACAGCTAATGCACAATGGATAAAAAACACGTACTACTAATCTGCTAACAATTAAACTTGTATTTCTGTTTTCGGAATGGCATGCCACTTGTTGCAAAGTGCTTCAACGCCTCATCGGAGTAGAAAGCGCCATATAAATACGATTTACAATTACAATGAAGGAGCATAATCCCATTCAATGATATATAACAAAAAAGGTAGTCTAAATCATGCAAGGTTGGAGAAGAGGTGAAAAGGTACCGAAGGAGACACACATTTGTGTGTTACCCCATGGTGGAGGTAGAAAATCTGAATGAATAAAAGATATTGCCAATAGTGGTAGTGCGGAGTGAGAAGAGAGACCACAGTACAGCACAGTGGTAGTAGTAGATAGAGAGGGGGTGTGACAGATTGCCAGTCCCCAGCGAAAGACTATGTAGGAACTAGGGTCACCAGGTCCCCGGGGGTAGCTTGGCCCGAGCAGGTAGGCACCCGAAGCTTAGTTGTAAAGTGACCACACAGCACACACACCCACTGAGACAGGTAACACACACCAGTGAGATTGTTTTAAACAATGTACTTTTATCTGGATTAAGGTCATGGCTGATAGACCATTCGGGGCGATCAGGTAATCAAGGTAGCATTAACTCAATTCACATTTCCTTAAAAGAGTATACTTTTCATTACACAGCCATAAATAGATAAATAAATAAATAAATAATATATAGTAAATAAGCGTAGGCCTGGCATCAGCCTTGCTCCTAGTCAGCAGCTGCAAGAAAATACACGGTAATAACCTCTTTGTCAAAATTATATCGTATCACCCCCTGCAAGAAATTCACTAGTGGAAACCTCCATCAATATTGCATTTAGAAGGGGCAGATCTGGTGCATGAGGTCATCAATCCGCTTCTCAATAAAGAAGCAGTATGAACATTACATCAGGCCAGGGTAGACATTTCCATTAAAAACTAGGCAACATCCTTAAATCAGTGTGAACCTCCTCTTACGGCAGGTATAAACATTTCCTTACTCAGGAGTAACATTAGGTAAGGCAATCACCACACTCCTGGTAGTAGGGTCTAACAGTCGCCTGTAACCAACTACTTTCCCCAACCAGGGGTTAACTCGGACCAACTTAGGCCCCAAAGGTGTCTCTTGGGGTTCCGTCCCAGTTCCAGTACTTGGGAATGATTTCACAGGGCCAACGGGGCCCAACAACAGTATTCCCTGGGGGAGGGGTGAACTCGGGGCCTACTGTGGCCTTCCGCCCTCATCCCAGGGGGTTACCTGGTCTCTTCCGGCCTCCTCGGCCCCTTTGCGGCGATGTCAGCAGGCCTCTGGGTGAGAGGGGCCGGCTGCAGGCACATCAGGGAGGCACAGGCCCCGTGCTGATGGTAGGGCCGGCCCGAGGGCGTAACAGCTCGGAGGGGCTCTCAGGTTCTTCCGGAGCCCTCCGATGGTGAAGCTGCTGGTTCCCGGGCCTGTCCTGATGTCAGCGGTGTGGGGGACCAATGGGAATGCTGACAAGGAAGGACCTGGCTCTCGCGGCATATGGGGGCGCAGATAATGGGGGTGAGCCAGCCAGGACCAATGGTTGTGCGGCGTTTGACGGGGGCGGGATCCAGGAAGACGCCCCCGTCACGTGATGGTGGAGGCAGGCTTCAGGGCCTAGCGCGGCCTTCTCCTCAGAAAATATCTTTATTTAGATATAAAACAAATATCTTTAAAAGAGGATTTCAGGTTTGCATTCTTCATAGCATTAAAACGGTACAAGCAATCAATTGTTAAAACTGCTCCTATGAGCTGCGAGTCCATACATAAAACAGCCCCATGCACATGAACTACTATTTAAACCATTGTTAGCGTTGTTTGCCCAGTACTTTGGGGTTATTTAAAATACATTGATTAATTTAAAACAGGTAAGGGTAAAGCAGTGACAGGCTGTTTTTGTTTAAAAGTCTGCATTATCTGGGCTCAGTGCTGCAATAATGGCTTGCCTACAGGTCCGAACACCCAGCCGATTCCACTCCCCCTTCAGCTTAACCCTGCGTTGGAGATCGAAGGCGGGACAAATGCAGACCACATGCAGTAGCGTTTCTGCTACTTCGCCACACCCTCTGCAAGTTGTGTCCTCCTCCACGCGACGCCAGGGGGGTAAATTTTGCAAGAATCGCCAGTCACCCATTCTAATAGTGATGAAACTGCGTTTTAAGTACAGTGAATAAGAACTGAAAAAGTAAGTGGCAGGGGTCAGCCGATTGTAGGAATTAATAACTGCCCACACGTGGCTTCGTTTTGAAAACAGTGTTTTGTCGGTAATGAGTGATAGCGAACTTACACATTTTTTTATAGCAAGCTTAAATGCAGACTGACTAGGATTTAGGGCCCAGAGGCCGTCTGCTGAAATTTGTTGGATATAGTCCTTAAAAAGTCGACCAAATGATCCTCCTGGGTTTTTCTCAGTTATTTCTAGCCAGACTAGGGACTCTAGTGTGCCTGGGTTGGATTGTCGTAATTTGTGGCAGAGGTTAAGAAATACCCCAATACAGGAAACCTTATAATTCAATAACCCATCTCTAGTCTGATCTGTGAAGGGGATGCGGAGTATGGCAAGTGGAGAACCTTTTTATAAATTTTAGTAGTGTGCTGATTTAGAGCACTGTTCAGTTTTCCCTTAAAGATCCCTATGCCATACGACAGGGTGGGGCCAATTTTCGCTTTCAAGACTTCCAAGAGAGGAGACAGCGTGGGACCTGAAAGGTTTCTTGAAAGCTTAGTCAATGACACCGCAAGCGTCGTTGCTTTAACTGCAATCTCTTTGAGCTCATTTATAAGGTTGCCTTTGGAGTCCAGGTGGACCCCCAGGTATTTGTACGACTGGCCAATGGCGAGGCTGTTGTTATTAAAGGACCATCCGCCACCGGTGTATCGCTTCTTCCCAAATGGGACAACCTGAGTCTTCTTCATATTGACTTCTAGTTGGTTCTTGATCGTGTATTGCAGCAGTGTGTCAAGCAGCCTTTGCAACCCACCCTGGTGAGGCTAAACAAGGCCAGATCATCGGCATATAAAAGATTGCTCAAGGCCGTACCTCCTACTTTTGGCGAGTGGCTATTTACGCCGTCCAGGGTACTAGACAAATCGGCAATGAACAGGTTGAATAGGAGGGGGGCCAGCACGCATCCCTGCTTGACCCCTCTCGTTGTGAAGACTTTTCGCGAGAGGTGCGTACCGGACCCCAGCTTCACTCGAACCCAAGTGCGTGAGTGCAGTTGGATAATTGCATTCAGCAATTTGTCAGGGATCCCCCCACTTCCTCAGCTTTTCCCATAGGGCCTTTGGGGACCCTGTCAAAAGCGGCTTTAAAGTCGACAAAGCAGCAAAACGCAAACCTAGATGTTAAAAGGGCTTTGTCGACATTAGATGACACCACTAATAAGTTAGTCATGGTCCCCGAGTTGGCAGTGAACCCGGTTTAGTTCATTAGCACCCTATTGTGATCGTTTGCCTATTGCCTCAGGTCCTCCAGGAGGAGCCCTGAGTAATGTTTCGCCTCAATGTCTAACAGGGCTATAAGTCTATAGTTGTTAGGGACAGCTCGCGAGCCTGACTTATAAATCGGATGAATAATTGCACCCCGCCACGAGTCTGGGATTGTTGCGGTTCTCAATGCATAATTAAAAAGATTAGTTAACAATCCAGACCAAAAAGTTATGTCTGATTTGAACAAGTTTTGTGGGAGGCCGTTAGGACCTGGTGCTCCATCTTGTCTGGCCTTTGTCACGGCTGTGATAACCCTGTCATCCGTCACCTGATGAGCCTCGTCAGAGAGTGGTAATGGGTCGATGGGAGTGCGCTCTTTAATCCCAAGACCGGAACCCCATTCTAAAGGCAATCCCTGTCCTGATGGACCTTGGTGGACTTGTGAATTGAAATGATCCGTGAGATATATTGCCCATTCTGCTTCTTGAATGTTTGCCGTTCCAAAACTTGAGGAACTTGAGGTTGATTGGTTGATTAGGGCCCAAAATTTCCTAGCATTTTTCCTTTTACTCAGATCGCGGCCTGACTAAGATTTACGGCGGCCCTCTCCTGGCACCCGGGGGCCACCGTGGGGGTGATGAGGTCGGCGCTTCTGGGCCGGCAGAGGCCGCAAACGGTGCCTGAGGCTCTGGCGGGGCGGCAGGGGTGAGTGGTGCCACCAGCGCTTCTCCTCAGCGCTTCAAAGCACAGAGCTAGCAGGGCTTCGCAGCGCTTCTCAGGGGGGCAAATCGGCTCGATGAAAGGCAGGACGCACTTGGAGACATCAGTGCTTCTCCTGGGGGCCCAGCGCTTGGGTGACACGCGCTATGGGGGCAGTCACAGCAGTTCTAGCAGGACAGGCAGTCTGAGTAATAGCGCTTCTCAGGTACAGCGCTTCAAGGCACAATAGCTTCCAGGACCTCAGCGCTGTTCAAGGGGGCACTGTAGGGGAGCGCTGGGTAGGCAGTTAAGGCAGGACAGCGCAAGGGCCACAGGTGCAAACAGAGGGGGCAGAGATGGCACAGCCCAGTACCTGGTTGATCCCCAGTAGTCCTGGTCAGTTAGGTTTCCTCTTGGCGCTTGGTGGTTCTGGCGCCCTTTTTGTGGAAGCAGATTCTTGGTTGCTTGAAGGGGGGGGGTTGAGTTCAAGGCTGACAGGTTTCCTCAGCAGGTCACTGTAGGTGGTCTCTGGGTTCCCCTCTCGCCGGGCCAGATCAGTGGGCTAGTTCAGTGTTCCTCACACAGCTTGGTGGGCAGCGCCTAAACCCTGTCACCCCCAGTGGTATAGGTTTCTGACTAGGCCCTACCGCCTAAGTCTCCCGCGTAGGGTCCCGCCGGTCAGTGATGCCCCAACTGACTGAAAACTTTCCCTCCTTTTCTTTATATAGGCCCCTGTCAGGTGACCACCCTCTAAGACGGCAAAAGTAGACTCCGCCCCTATTCTAGAAGGTTCCAGGAGCTTCCCTAGTCTAGCTATGGGCAGGCAAGGCAGGCTGGTATTGCAACAATGTTTAGGGGTTCCAGCCAGCTCCTGGAAACTAGAGTGCGCCTAAAAGGACCATGCTGCAGTAGCAGGGGTCAGTGGCAGCCATGTTGGGGGAAGTGAGCACCTGCACCTTAGCATTGGTTTTAACATTAAACAGGGCATCTCAACCTTACAGGGCCTATACAACTTCGTTACAATGGGGGGACATCCTGAATTAGGGGAGCGAAAAGCGAAAAATTTCAGGGAAAAGGGCCAAGTCCAACAGACTGGTAAGAGAGATAGAATGAGAACCAACTCAGAGCAGAGTCTATAATGCCAATGGTTGGCAAGTAAGAAAGGATGATCAACTGTGTCCCAAATAGTAGAGGATTTGGAAGTATGAGGTTGGATGAGAGTAGGTTGTTGTGAGCAAAGACAATGAAGTTATCTGCATATATGAGGGCTGTATCAGTGGAGTGAAGGGCACAGGAGCTAGATTGGAAGGGGCTAAGAAGATTGTTGGCATTGAGGTGGAATTAAATTATTTGTGAGAAGAAGGGTAGTAGAGAATTGGGGGTTAGTTAGAAGGACAGGTGAGGCCTGCAGTAGGTTCCTTAAAAAGGGAAGAACAGCAGTTTTAAATTAAGAAAGATAGGTAGTACGTTGTAATGCATGGTTAACTAGGGAGGCCAGAGTAGTTTTTTGGAGGTGAGCTATTGATTTTATGGTTGTGGACTAAATTGGTCAGGTGGAGTGCAGGAAGTGGTAATAGGTTTGAGTATTCAAAGAAGCTCTATTGGGGAATATCAGTTAGAAGTCAGCAAGCATAGCTATGAACCTTGGTGGAGCCGTAGGGATGTCTTCCTTTGCTTTGGGATTGAGAAAAATACCCATACTGGGATGATTTTTAGGGATGTTTTCCCAATCCTTACTCTGCAATGTCTTTAAATCATCACCACTCCGAATACCTCACTCAGCGTTTCACTCCAAGGGTCATTTGCAGATGGATCTTGGATGAGTCATTCAGTGAAATAAAGGAGGCACCAGATCCAATCTGACTTTTAAATGCTTCACAGATCTAAAAGAACAAATTCTATCAACACATTCATTAACCCTCCTTGTCTAGCAGTCTCACAGCGGGTATGCTAGAAAAAACCTGCTAAGTGTTGAACGTACAAGCATTTATCTTGCATATAGTCATTCATTTATATTCACATAGTACAACATGTAAAGAAAACATAAATCGTTTTTTTACAAAAGAACTCGGGCAGCTGTATATTGTTTCTACATTAATTTGAAATATTAACTGTAGCAGGGACCGCTAGATCCAGGCTACAGAGTTCCTGCCAGAAAATAACAAGCATTTAAAATGCAAAAGGTCTCGCCTTTGATTAAGTTAAAGCCATTTGCTTTGCTAATGGTATCGTATAGCAAAGCAAATGGCTTTAACTTAATGAAAGGCGAGACCTATTGCATTTTTAATGCTTGTTCTTTCTTGTATGTAAAGCGCTCTGATACCCACGGCTCAGCTAGCGATATATAATAAACGTATAAATAAACCCCACTTGTCGCTATATCACCCTCCAGTTTTCAAATTCACTCACAGTCATTCGCCCTGAGTGTATTTTATACTCTATGATGCAGATTCTGGGAGGTGCATTCCTAAAGGCAGCTAGACAACCATTCAACCCCCAAAAGCCAGAGTCCGAGATCTGCCCAGATAAGCTGCACAGCTGTGTTGTGGCGCGTGCCTGTATCCCTCGCACCCTGATAGCCACGCAAGGCAGCTCTCCACCTCACCTGCTGGTTGCAGCCGCAATGTTGAACAGGTAGGTGGCTGGTATGGCTGTGAGAGACAGCACAAAGACCCCGGTGGCCACTGAAGCCCTCATTATGATTTCTGAGTGTATTCTTTTTACCCTAGCACCTTGTTGTATTTTTCTAACACACAGTGCTTATTTCATTGCTTTTCCCGGCAGACGGCTTATTACATTGCTTCTCCCTTCAGACTTCCCAGCGCTGAGTGGAGCAGGCTGGTCTCACAGATGGTCCTGCGGTCAGTGCTTCTGGTTCCAAACCTTAAAAACTTTGTCAAGCCAAGTTATATGCGCCGGTGACGCCCCTCTCAGCATCCATGGCAAGGTATTACCAGTGAGAGGAAACCTGCACCGCCCTGCTACAGCGCAGCACAGCGAGGTGTCCTGGCTCTCTATGGGCAGCAAAAACCCGAGCCGCCCCTTGTTCTCCGCACTTACTGAACAGACAACTGCTGTCAGGGAGGACAGCGAGGGCGCATTCAAGCAGAGCACTGCCTATGTCAATGTTCACACGCTGCACAGAAAATATAAATGTGACATCACTCGATCGACACGTCTATGGGCCACTCACAAGGCAGTATGCAAACATTTCACGGCGTTAAGCGTAGAAACAAATAAAGTTGTGTTGCCTTTATTATTGCTCCCCGTCACCACATTACCACTCGTCCGTTCATGACATAAGAGGTTTTCGGACATCTACCAATGCTTGTTCTAATATGGCTACAGAAAGGGCTAAACAAGGCAGTTTTACTGTGCAGATGCTAACAGCAAGCCACGGGCTGGTGGGCTGTATCAAGAGGGGGCGATTGTGATCCATCATAATAATGGACGTGGCATAGCCGCCGAAGCTGTCCACAACAGGAGAAACAGCAGGGTCGGGAGGAGGTCACTGAGGCGTCAAGAAAGCCGCGTGGGGACCAGTAGTTATCAGGACAAACTTTGAAGCGCAATTCGGCAACCAGAGCCTCGGGAAGCCTATATTTGGTTAAACTGTGTAGAGTGGGACACTCGCGTCTGGCATACACAGGGACGGCTATGGCAGCCCCTGTGTGCCGCGGTAGTGTTTAAGAGCTTGCAGGAGGAGCGGCTCCTTTAATAAACATGATACATGCCCGTAAAACTAAACAACAACAAAGTAAGTAAGCCTCTTTGCAACGGGAACAACAAGTGGACCTCGGGACCGGCGCAATGAAAACATTAAAAAAAAAGATGGAATAACAATAAGCACACAGCGTGCGCCTCGCTGCAGCCAGAATGACAAAAAAAGTCCTCACCCTGTAATTAGAGGAGATAGTAACACGCCCCCAGTAAACGATCCAATCCCGGTGGGCGGGGCCAAAAGGAGATAAGGCGGCAACCAGGACGGACTAAATAGCCTCATTTACAATTAGAAGTCTCAGTTTAGCATCACCTATTTATTATTTATTTATTTATTTCTGAATTTGTAGAGCGCATGGTTACACTTCCGTGTGTCCCCGCGCTGTCAGAAGAGCCATCGACTCCGTTAGACAAACAAGACTGGCTAATCATTGGGAAAGAGGAATGTTTTGAGCTTTCTACGGAAGATGAGCTCTGATGTTTCCGCTCTTAAGCTCAGGGGGAGAGAGTTCCATTTACGTGCTGCCAGAATGCGAAAGGATCTTCCTCCCATTCTGGCTTTCTTGTGTCTGGGGACAGCGAGGAGGCCTGCTCCTAGCGAGCGGAGTTGACGAGTGGGCGTGTAGGGGCATAGAAGGTTCTGAAGGAAGGCCGGGCTCTTGCCATGTACTATCCTATGACTGATACAAAGGACTTTGAAATCAATTCTTTCATTGATCGGGAGCCAGTGAAGAGTCTGTAGGGATTTTTTTGAGGGGGCTCTTCTGGGCAACCGGAGGACCAGGCGGGCGGCAGCGTTCTGGATAGTCTGCAGTCGCCGCCGGCTAGAGGCATTGGCCCCCAGATATAGGGCGTTGCCGTAGTCCAATCTTGATGTGACCAGGGCGTGGACAAGGGTCTTCCTAGATGATTCAGGGAGCAGGTCGATGGTTTTGCGGAGTTTCCGTAAGATCGAAAAGCACGTACCGGCTACCCGTCTGGTATGGTAGTCGTAGTCCAATTTCGAGTCCACCCATATTCCCAGATTCTTGACCTGATCACTAGGGGTAGGAAAGGGCCCCAGGGTCTGTGGCCACCAGGCAGATGTCCAGACTGAGGGAGGTTTTCCAACAATCAGCACCTCCGTCTTGTCACCGTTAAGACGGAGGCAATTCTTCGCCATCCATCCCGCCATGTCCTGGAGGCATGCTGAGAAATTAGCGGCAGCTTGTTCAGCAGGTTGGGTCAGAGCGACCACCAACTGTGTGTCGTCTGCGTATGTCACTACTTCTACCCCATATCGTTCTGCCGTAGAAGCCACTGGGGTGACATATAGATTAAAAAGGGTTGGACTGAGACTTGAGCCCTGCGGCACTCCTTGACCAAGGTCAAAGGTGTCGGAGCGTGCTCCTCCTTGCTCTACCGAGAAGCTGCGGTTGGTGAGAAAAGATTCCAGCCATAACCAGGCCCGGCCTGTCACCCCTCCTTTCTTCAGACACTGCAGCAGCGTATGATGTGCTACAGTGTCGAAGGCTGCACTGAGGTCCAGAAGCACTAGTGCTGCCACATGTCCCGCATCTACGTGCCTCCTCAGTGCCTCAGTTGAAAAAAGGAGGGCTGATTCTGTGGAGTGGCGTGCACGAAAGCCCGATTGGTTGGTGTGCAGGAGGCCTCTGGACTCTATGTGCGCGGAGAGTTGTTGGTTAACCAGCTTTTCCGCCAGTTTAGAAAAGAAGGGTAAAAGCGAAATGGGGCGTAAGTTACTAAGCTGGGACGCACTGATGTTGGGTTTTTTCTTCAGAGGCAGTACGACTGCCTGTTTCCACCGGAGAGGGACCTTGCCGGTGTCAAAGGAGGTAGATAGAACATGGCCAACATAGGGTGCCAGATGACTCATGGCGCTGTTCAGAAATTTGGCAGGGGCAGGATCATGCGGGGAGCCTGATTTAATGCCTTTAGCAATGGCTATCAGGAGATCTTCCGACGGAGTCTGGAATACTGTGAGGCAGTCTTCGATCGTCGCCTCCCACGCTGCTTCTTCGTGAGGAGGAAGAAGGTTAGAGCCAGTTCTGGCATCATCTGGGAAACTGTTGTAAATGTCGCGTACCTTTTTATGGAAAAATTCCGCGATGGCGTTACATGATTGTGCTGATGTATCTGCCTGCTCTAAGACAGGGGGAGGTGTTGTAATCTCTTTATAAATCCTAAAGAGTTCCTTGGGAGAACATAAAGCACTATCTATTCGATCCGCATAGAAGGACGCCTTGGCTTTCCTAATTAGGAGGTGATATTCTTTTATGTTAGCTCTGTAAACATCTCTTGCCTCTGATGAGTAGTTCCTTCTCCAAGCGCGTTCAAGCCTTTTACAGGCTGCCTTGGTTTCTCTAAGAGTTGTATTGAACCAAGGTGCAGTTTTAGTTTGTCGCTCCGGGCCCTTATTGGCCCAAGGGGCAGTCATATCCAGGGTTTTAGTGATGTGTTCGTCCAGGGCTGCGCAAGCTCTGTCAACGTCCACTCCTAGGTCTGCAGGGGAACCGTTTAGTAGGAAGTGATGTTCGAAGGACTCCATGGAGAACCTGGCCCATTTTCTCTGCAGTTTATTTGCGCCATGGTGAGTTTTTATATGATGAGGCATGACTAGGAAGTGAAAAGGAACTAAGAAATGTCCACGGCAAAGGAATGGGAGTATCCTGTTTCAAATCCTCCATGTTGTTAAAAATGGGGTCTAGAAGGTGCCCATGGCGATGAGTCGGGACGTGGGAGGTAGTGACTAATTGTAGGATCTGCAGCTCTTGGCATAATTCTTGAGCAGCTGAGTTGTTAAGGTCTTCAATGTGGAGGTTAATATCCCCTAATACAATGAACTTCCTATATCTCATAGCCAGTGGGGTGACGTTCTGGATAAGACTTTCCGTAAAGTTTCTGCTACCTCCCGGAGGTCTATAGATCAGTAAGCCTTTGATGACCGTATTTTTGTCAATATCGATGGAGAAAACTCCAGTTTCGCTATCTGTTATAGTGATAGGTTCGAGGATGCATGTCATATTCGTTCTGTAGATTATGGCAATGCCGCCTCCCCTTCCCTTAGGTCTATCCTGCCTGCAAATTGCATAGCCTGGGGGCAGGGCCTCCCTAACTTCAGGGTCTGAGTCTTCGTCCAGCCAAGTTTCAGTAAGGCATAGTAGGTCCCATTTATTGTCAGTTAAAAGGTCGAATACTTCCAATTTATGTTTTTTGAGGGAGCGGCAGTTGAGTAGAGCGCCACTGATTATTCTACTGTGCTCTGGTTGGACGTTGCCGTTGGGCGCACTTGCTTTGGAGTGTTTGTTAAGGGTGAAGCCGCAGTTTTCACAGGGGTTGGTGGGACGACTGAGATCAATACTGTGCTCACATACCTTGAGATGTTTATTGCGAAGGCTGAGGAGCTCTTCTTTGTCGTAGCGGTTATCTGGGGGGTGAGGGCCAGGGGGTCTGGCCCCGTGCCCCGGTCTGCCGCGGACGGGCGCAGACGGGCTTGCCTTAGGCGCGCCTTCGGCGCGCAAACGGCGCTCCCGCTGCGCTCGTCCGCTGCGCTTCCGCTGGCAACACATGATATAGGCGGGGGGGGGCGTGGCCTCGAAAGTGGGCGTGGCCTGAGCGTCGCCGGGGAGGCGATCAGGGGGTCGTTGCAGTCGTCCCAAGGACGCTGTTTGGATTTTAGAGATTGAGGAAGAGTAGGCAACAGGCTACTTGTCAGTTTCACACAGGTAAAAATCAATTTCAAACAATTTTTAAAAAAACGAGTCTCCCGGCGTCTGCCTGCGGAGCTCTGACACTTCTGGCGGCAGCTTCCCAATGCGCGCGCTCTAAATACTGTCACGGAGTGGGCGTGGCCTCGAGAGTGGGCGTGGCCTGAGCGTCGCCGGGGAGGCGATCAGGGGGTCGTTGCAGTCGTCCAAGGACGCTGTTTGGATTTTAGAGATTGAGGAAGAGTAGGCAACAGGCTACTTGTCAGTTTCACACAGGTAAAAATCAATTTCAAACAATTTTTAAAAAACGAGTCTCCCGGCGTCTGCCTGCGGAGCTCTGACACTTCTGGCGGCAGCTTCCCAATGCGCGCGCTCTAAATACTGTCACGGAGTGGGCGTGGCCTCGAAAGTGGGCGTGGCCTGAGCGTCGCCGGGGAGGCGATCAGGGGGTCGTTGCAGTCGTCCCAAGGACGCTGTTTGGATTTTAGAGATTGAGGAAGAGTAGGCAACAGGCTACTTGTCAGTTTCACACAGGTAAAAATCAATTTCAAACAATTTTTAAAAAAACGAGTCTCCCGGCGTCTGCCTGCGGAGCTCTGACACTTCTGGCGGCAGCTTCCCAATGCGCGCGCTCTAAATACTGTCACGGAGTGGGCGTGGCCTCGAAAGTGGGCGTGGCCTGAGCGTCGCCGGGGAGGCGATCAGGGGGTCGTTGCAGTCGTCCCATGATGGTAAATGACGCACGCCAATTCAAATTAGGGGTTGAGCTGAGACACAACTTCTGGAATCGCATTGATTCCAAGAAGCCCTCGTATGACCAGAGCAGCGCATGCACTGCTCACATCAGGCCGAGACCTAAAAACTAGCATGAACAATCAATCACACAGAGCAAAACGTTCTCAGACAAAAAAATAAGTGTTAAGATCAAAGCTACAGTCCACACATAGAAAGTTAGAAATGCAAATCACTCCCATAGGAGGAATTATAAATAAATGTTTTTGAAGCAAAACTAAGGACATTTACATTATTTGCGCTTTGAAATTGTATGTAAACCCAAATGAACCTCGCCCAGGAACTGGGCGTTTACACAGGCCTTCAAAGTATGTAGTCATCCATACACTGAAAAAAGCTTAAAAAGTTGGACATGTGCACACCACAGATCTAATTTAAGCTTGCCTGCCTACCTGATTTACAAACGCATGCACCCGTAGGGCGCCTCCATGAACATAAGTAGACACCTGAGAACTTGGACGCACTTTGTTTGTCGTGTGCATCCCAGAGCAACAGCATTTCACAGTAAAGTAGACATGGAAAACCTGTTTGAACCAACTGCTGATTTGACAATTCTTTGTAAAGCCGTATTTCTTTTTTAGATAAGCATATGTGAATCCCGAAGAGGGTCTCAGAGTAGAAAAAGGAGACAGGATATGGCGCACAGTGCATTGCAAACGTAATTCTCCTTTATTAGGTTACTGGATAGGTAGTATGACAGAAAACAAGTAAGTACAACACACCGGGAGCAAGGATAACTGTACTACTCAGTCTCCCTTTCTAACTGGTATGGTTCACTCATATTTTAGATAGCACCACTTCTCAGCCAGTGCAGGGCAAGAAAGGCACACAAGAAATATTTCATGTCCCCTTTCATACAAATATGAAAAACGACAACACAATTCAGAAATCTTAATTCGGCTATATTCCAAGCCATAAAAGAAAACATTATAAAAGACAAGGACTTTCTGATTTAGTAAAAAGTAAACAATATAAACCATAATTTTTAAAAAAGAAGAGAAATACGAATTTACAAATGTCCAGGTGAAGAAAGCTCATGATATTCATATCAACGCCCTAAACACAACAATGATTATATTAGGACAGAAAGAAGCCACATTCTAGTGCCAAATGTCAGCATTTTAAAAACAGCAATAAATATAAAGTGCAGTGGTAAGATATAATACAGACTAATTTCCCAACAATATTTCTGAGCCGAACTGAAGTGGAGATATATCTATAAACCATCAAAGAGAAACATTCATCCTTTAAAAGCTGCTTGGCATCTTCTTATATTCAAATATTTTAAAAGTGGTATCAAAAAAGTGCGCCTTGGATTAATATAAAGATTGCAAACAAACAAAGTGCATTGTGCTCTGCTTTTGAATGCGAATCACATGGACATACATCCAATCCAGCAACTGTATATACATTTCGTGGATATGAAACTAGTAAGCGTGAGGTTCCAAACCTAAACCTTAGAAGATACTATAATTTAACATGACTGAAGTAAAAAAGAAAGGTAAGGCTCAGTCCCCATTGAACACACCAAAAATGAGTGGTCAGTAACCCTGCTTTTTCCCATCTCCTGCATGTCTCTTTTAAAATACAAATGCGCCATGTATTCCTTCTTTAACTTGGCCCTAGGTATTTTAGCAATATTCACTGGGTTGTCAAACCAATGTGACAAACCCAGGTCCCTCAATGGAGCTTTAATATAGGAGAGCCAAGGGATTTTGTTCGCCCACTCTAGTTTCAAACAATCTGTGATAATAGTACGATTCAAAACCGTTTCTTCTTTTACCCAGATATTGTGAAACAATAAAAGAGGTGCTAGTTGTATTCGAAAGGATAGGGGAGTCAAGCCAAGTTCACTGTGAGACATGGTTGTAGGGGTGCTTTGTGGCAGGGTCCGCAAGCGTCTCAAAAACATGTTTTCCGCTCGCTGAAGACCTAAACTACTGCATGAACCCCAGACTCCTGCGCTATATAAGGTGGCAGCGCACGTGCGAGCCATTAGGTTTACAGGCAGTGAACCTAGTTTTTTACTAAATCTAAAAATACCTTCAAGATTTTGAATAAAACCCCTAATCCTTTTCTCCATTAGCTGCCGCCATGTGCTTTTTGAGTCAAAAGTAACTCCTAAATAAGAAAAAGTGGGCACATGAAGCAATTTTTCACTGCCTATAATAAAAGTCTTTACAGTGGCTGGATGTTTGCCCAGCACCATAATCTGAGATTTTGCAACACTAGTCTTAAGGTCAAGGTCACTCATGAAATTATTAAAACCAGTTAAAAGACGTTGCAGCCCCACCCCTGTTCAAGACATCAAAACACAATCATCTGCATACAATAGAGCTGGTAATAACCTTCGGCCTATCTGGGGTGCATCCACATGCCCATTTGTGATAGAAATTTCCAGATCATTTATGTACAGACAAAATAAAAATGGGGCGAGCACACAGCCCCGGCGGACTCTACGGCTCACTTTAATTGGATCAGTGAGCTTCCCGTCTTCTCGATATCGGACCGTCCCAGTGACTTCCCAATGCATGGCAACTATGAAATGCACAATTGATGGTTCTATGCCCATCCCCAACATCTTCTCCCAGAGCATTCCTCTCTGCACCTAGTCAAAGGCAGATGTCAGGTCCATAAACCCTAAATAAAGGGAACCCTATTTAGCTAGAGTATATTTGCATATGACCAGGTGCAGATTAAGGCACTGTTCGAGTGTCCCCAGGCCTCTCCTAAATCCATATTGAATGTCAAAGAGCTTACCATTCTCTAGTACCCAGGCCTCTAATATTTCTAAGATGACTCTGCCCATGATCTTGCAGGTGCAGTCAATCAGAGATATTGGCCGGTAACATTTTGGATCAGCCCTATTGCCCTTTTTGAAAATGGGGATTATTGTCACAGTTCTCCAGGAGTCAGGAGGTCCTTGAGCTGCATAACAGCCTAATATGTTTGTTAATAACGGAAGCCACAGGGATGTATTGGCCAGGAACAAGTTTGCGGGTATGCCGTCAGGGCCTGAGGCCTTATTCCTCACCGTCTGACTTAAGGCCCTTTCTACCTCATCTAGTGTTGGAGGTTCCATGCTTAAAGCCCCAATATTAATATTAATGCTAAAAACAGGATCACTAATAGTTTTGTATAAATTTGAGAAATGCTCCACCCAAGTCTCAGGCATAATTGCCACGTCAATTTTGCCACTGTTATTCACATTAAAGTAGTCCTGATTAACAGTTTGCCAAAAGACTTTGGAATCTATGGTCTGGCAGGCTAAGTGCAGTTTTTCCCAACCTTCCTGCCTAATCTTTAACTTGCGTTTCTGTAATGCCTGCTTGTAGTCCAGGCGTAACTGTATAACCTCTAGTAAGTTTCGGGGTCTTATTTTCAGTGTCTTAATTAGTTTGTTATGACAGGAAATACAGTCGGCATTAAATCATCTTTTGGTATCCCATGAACTAGGCTTAAAGTTCTTAATTAAAATGGCATTTACAGTCTGAGTTATTGCCATAAAAGATGTTACCATAACTGATGGAATTATGGTATATTCCAAGCAATCTAGAACATGAGTCATGTTTGCTGTAAAAATTTGATGTAAAACCCAATCAGGATTAATAGAGGATACACAATACACTTCCCTCCTCATACAGCATGAAAGACGACGTCCAGAAAGACAGAATACATGGGGGGGGGTTTTGCCTCTGGGACGCCGAGAGTGCTGCCTGCCTCTAAGCCCTTTTCTGCTTGTTTCCAGCGCCACGCCTCGCGGCCCCCGCTTCGCGTGTGCCGCTCGAAGGCAAAGACTTTTGCTGTGTGATTTGCCCCAGGACACCTGATAGTGCATAGGAGCACCAACGCGATACCAGCGAGTTGCCACCAACCTTTCTGCTTGAGGCGGGACTGCGAGGACCAGCGTGCAGCGCGGCGCTGATCGGCCGCAGCTGGTCCTCTTCCCGCCCCCTCCACCGATAAAGTTCTTGCGGTGTGTGAGCAGCTTGGGTTTTGCCTCTGGGACGCCGAGAGTGCTGCCTGCCTCTAAGCCCTTTTCTGCTTGTTTCCAGCGCCACGCCTCGCGGCCCCCGCTTCGCGGGTGCCGCTCGAAGGCAAAGACTTTTGCTGTGTGATTTGCCCCAGGACACCTGATAGTGCATAGGAGCACCAACGCGATACCAGCGAGTTGCCACCAACCTTTCTGCTTGAGGCGGGACTGCGAGGACCAGCGTGCAGCGCGGCGCTGATCGGCCGCAGCTGGTCCTCTTCCCGCCCCCTCCACCGATAAAGTTCTTGCTGTGTGTGAGCAGCTTGGGTTTTGCCTCTGGGACGCCGAGAGTGCTGCCTGCCTCTAAGCCCTTTTCTGCTTGTTTCCAGCGCCACGCCTCGCGGCCCCCGCTTCGCGGGAGCCGCTCGAAGGCAAAGACTTTTGCTGTGTGACTTGCCCCAGGACACCTGATAGTGCATAGGAGCACCAACGCGATACCAGCGAGTTGCCACCAACCTTTCTGCTTGAGGCGGGACTGCGAGGACCAGCGTGCAGCGCGGCGCTGATCGGCCGCAGCTGGTCCTCTTCCCGCCCCCTCCACCGATAAAGTTCTTGCGGTGTGTGAGCAGCTTGGGTTTTGCCTTTGGGACGCCGAGAGTGCTGCATGCCTCTAAGCCCTTTTCTGCTTGTTTCCAGCGCCACGCCTCGCGGCGCCCGCTTCGCGGGTGCCGCTCGAAGGCAAAGACTTTTGCTGTGTGATTTGCCCCAGGACACCTGATAGTGCATAGGAGCACCAACGCGATACCAGCGAGTTGCCACCAACCTTTCTGCTTGAGGCGGGACTGCGAGGACCAGCGTGCAGCGCGCGCTGATCGGCCGCAGCTGGTCCTCTTCCCGCCCCCTCCACCGATAATGTTCTTGCGGTGTGTGAGCAGCTTGGGTTTTGCCTCTGGGACGCCGAGAGTGCTGCCTGCCTCTAAGCCCTTTTCTGCTTGTTTCCAGCGCCACGCCTCGCGGCCCCCGCTTCGCGGGAGCCGCTCGAAGGCAAAGACTTTTGCTGTGTGATTTGCCCCAGGACACCTGATAGTGCATAGGAGCACCAACGCGATACCAGCGAGTTGCCACCAACCTTTCTGCTTCAGGCGGGACTGCGAGGACCAGCGTGCAGCGCGGCGCTGATCGGCCGCAGCTGGTCCTCTTCCCGCCCCCTCCACCGATAAAGTTCTTGCGGTGTGTGAGCAGCTTGGGTTTTGCCTCTGGGACGCCGAGAGTGCTGCCTGCCTCTAAGCCCTTTTCTGCTTGTTTCCAGCGCCACGCCTCGCGGCCCCCGCTTCGCGGGCGCCGCTCGAAGGCAAAGACTTTTGCTGTGTGATTTGCCCCAGGACACCTGATAGTGCATAGGAGCACCAACGCGATACCAGCGAGTTGCCACCAACCTTTCTGCTTGAGGCGGGACTGCGAGGACCAGCGTGCAGCGCGGCACTGATCGGCCGCAGCTGGTCCTCTTCCCGCCCCCTCCACCGATAAAGTTCTTGCGGTGTGTGAGCAGCTTGCGTTTTGCCTCTGGGACGCCGAGAGTGCTGCCTGCCTCTAAGCCCTTTTCTGCTTGTTTCCAGCGCCACGCCTCGCGGCCCCCGCTTCGCGGGGGCCGCTCGAAGGCAAAGACTTTTGCTGTGTGATTTGCCCCAGGACACCTGATAGTGCATAGGAGCACCAACGCGATACCAGCGAGTTGCCACCAACCTTTCTGCTTGAGGCGGGACTGCGAGGACCAGCGTGCAGCGCGGCGCTGATCGGCCGCAGCTGGTCCTCTTCCCGCCCCCTTCACCTGCTCTTCCTATAACATCGTTCAGAGCAACGCGCACGCGGGACGCGCGCGGGGCAACGGCCGGGGCGAAGACTAGGCAAAGAGCGGGCCGTTTAAGGCCGTTCAAGGACGGCAGAGGACGGCCCAGGCCCTGAATCCCTGTCTCTTCGCCCTGAAACCACCATCCAGGTAGGCTGATCTGTCGCTTACTCCTCTTTGAGGCCACATCCTTTCAACGCCTGGTACCGTCTTACCAACGTTAAATCATGCGACACAAAACTAGAAGCTGTACTAAAAAAGCTACGGAGGTAGCACAAGTGACTGGTCCCATTGACCTTTTTATCTCACGGGTAAACGAGACAATTGACAAGAGCATTGTACTTCTGGAGAAAAGAGTCTCTTTGGACCTTATGAATGCCAAACGCTCCTCCCTGGGCTCCCTTGCAAATGCAAACTCACCTTCCCAGCAAGCCTTGAACAATCGCTCTTTACCCTTGCCCTCGTCCACTATAGGCACTGCTACAGTACCGAGTGCCGTTGACTTGTCAGTTACTTGTTCGGACTCGGACCCGTCCTTTGTGGATCTGGAGGCGACCCCAGATCTAGAAGCCTGCCGGACACCTAGAGGGACGGAACCGGGCCCGGATGGGCTAACTGCCAAGTCGACCCCTTCCGTGCCTAGTGACTCCGGGGGTAAGGCTACTACTATACCTATAAATGCAGTGCCCAAGTCTAAATCCAAGGAGTCTAAACCCAAGGAGAAGCCCAAAGCCAAAGCCAGGAACCACAATTTGGTATCACCTACTCCACATTTAGCGTCTGGCATCCCCTGTTGGGTCGAAAATATGGTTACGGACCTCAAGCAGGATCTTGAGGCCACAATAGCAGCCCAAATTAAACCCTTGATTTCTAAACTCGATAGACTTACGTCGCTCATTAATACAAAATGGCCCAACAAGATCAATGAGCCTGGGTCTGTCCAGCAACAAGGGCACAGAGAACCACCCCCTAATCCTCAACCTCCAGTCAAGGTCACTAAGACTATAACCGACAAGGCGAAAATACCCCCATCCACCAAGGATCCACCTGCATCACACTTGCCCCATCTAGGGAACAATTTTGTTCAACCCCCACTTATCCCCACTCCAAAAGCGGTGAGCGATGCTTCGTCCTTGCAGCAACCAGCCGCTGGTACTAAATCTACCACCTCCCAAGCAAAGGATTCCAAAGGGAAACCCACGAACACCCCAGTTTCTCACTCTACAAATAACTCTGAAGCCCCTAAGCCTAGGCAGGCTCGCTACAAATCTATTAGCCTGCCACCAGAAGTCTCTCCTTTCGTGGTTGTGTTGACTGCTGTCCCCCCACTGAAGGAAGGAGTCAAAGAAACCTATGTAGAGTTAAGAAACAAATGTGCCCAGTGGCTCCAACTACACAGACCGCTACCCAGTAGTATGAGTGGGGAAATCCTTGCTGTGCGTAGAGGGGATTGGGTGGGTAGGAGCAAGAAAACAATATCAGGGGATGTAATTACTGTCAATTTTAGGGATGTAGGGGCAGCGAGTTTCATCTGCAATACACCTAACAGTGGTCCTGCCACCCAAATAAAACCACTCCCCTTGTCTTACTTCCTCCCTAACTCGTTAAGATCCAACTTCCATCTGCCAATTTTTCCAAGCAATCAAGGACCTGCACATCCCCCACAATATGCCCCTAACCACTGGCAGCAGCCGCCTAATTTTCCATCTCTGGTTCCGCACCATGCTGGCCCCCAGTGGCAACAACCTTTCCACCCTTTACCACCTTTTTTCCAACCTGCCCAGCAGTGGCAACAACTCCCTCAGCCATCAATTTCTGCTAACCATCAATGGCAACAGCCATGGCAGGACCCGTCTTCGTCCTTTAACCCCTCTTATTCACAGTTTGCCCATCCAAATAGGTACTGTGTACTAGATGAGGTCGATTGACTTTCCCTAAAGGGAGGCCTAGATACTAACCTCCCTCACAGTAATAACACTACGAAGGATGTAGTATTGGATACATCTCTTCTTACATACCCAGAGGTGTCACCATCTTCACCAATTAGGGGCAGTGTAGATCCACCTAACCCCCAATTTGCCGTGATCCCAGATGGAGACTCACCACATGGCGAGCTAAAAATCCTCAGTTGGAATCTTGCTGGGATCTCAAGGAAATTAGGCTTCCCGGAGTGGAATGCCCTGGTTGATACTCATAAAATTTGTATATTCCAAGAGACATGGGCTACTGAACCACTGCACCGGGTTGGGTTTGTCACTTTTTTTACACCAGCAGTAAAACCCAAGACAGGGAAGGGGCGGCCATCGGGGGGGCTTATTATTTGGATAAGCATCCTGCTTAATTGCAGGCTAACTATCAAGAAGGCAGGAACACCTGATATCCTTGGTATTTCCCTACTGGGCTTACAGGGAGGAATAACTGTCGACCTCTATAATGTTTACATTAGAGGAACAAAAAATGGGCGCATCTCACCTACAATAATGGAGCTTGAGGCCCAACTAGGGGAGCTGAGTGGACTTGGTCATATCTTAGTAGCAGGGGACTTTAACTGCACATACGAGCCACTCCCCCTAGAAGGAATACCTGACTTAGGAGAAGAGGATAGCAGATGGGGTATCCCTACCCTCTCTATCCCACCCATCAAGCGCTGGACTCGTAGTGCAATCCATCTAAACGCACTCACATTGGAGTTTGGTTTAAGAGCAGCCAATGGCCGTACTCGATCTGATCTGCTGGGTGCTCCTACATTCAACAGAGTTGGTCACTCTACACGGATTGACTACATCCTGTTGGATAGGGGCCTCTGGAGTCTTGTTATCGACATGGTTGTTACTACTACCATAGAGAGTGACCACAACTCACTTTCCTTATCTTTAAAAAACCTTTGGCCCACTGAAGTGTTGCCAGTCCCACTAAGCTGCCCACAGGGGATTACTGTCTCCTCTTGTGGCAGGCGTTTAAAGTGGAGCAAGATTATGTGCAACACCGACAAATTATCCACCATAGATGAAGTGGTTAAAGGCACGCAAGCCGAAATTGGCTCTATTGATTTAATTAAATCAGCAGTCAAGGCCACTGCTATTTTTGAAGCTGCCATAAAAACCATAGGGGACCTCTTTTGGGTACAATCGTCTTCAGGGAAACAGAAACCTCCATCTCAACCCAAAGGCAAACACGACTGGTACTCGGCAACATGCAGGAAGGCCAAATCTCGTTTAATAGAGGCAGTTAAAGGGAAGTCCCTCCCATTAATTAAAATTGCCAGAAGAGAACATAAAAAGGCCCTGCAGTTAGCTAGAAGGGAGTGGGATGATGCCTACTGGCTAACCCTCAAGGAAGCAAGTATGAAAAAAGATTCCAAATGTTTCTGGGACACTATAAGGGCACGAAACAGACCGGATAGTGACCTTATAACCTGCAACATTTCGGGACAAGTATGGGAGGCCCATTTCTCCAAACTCTATTCCTGTCACAATGGCCCCAATGAGAGAAGGTTTGTTCAATCCTCTCCTTACATTAACTATATGCTTCTCCCTAGCGACCCTGACTTTACGCTAAAGGAAGTGGAATATGCTATAAACTCTATCATTCCACAAAAAGCTGCTGGACCAGATGGCATTCCCGGGGACCTGTTAAAATCTGATAGTGTTAAATGGGGCAAACTTATCCACTCCCTCCTTGCTGCCATCTGTAGGGGCGCCCCCATTCCCTCGTCATGGAAGGGGGCGGAGGTGGTTCCCATCCACAAGAAAGGCCCAAGGGATGATCCGTCCAACTATAGGCCGATTAGCTTGCTAGATGTCAGCCAAAAAGTTGTCGGTAAAGTTCTTTTACTCAGGATACTCAACTGGGTAGAAGAAAACAAAATTCTAACCGATTTCCAGGCCGGTTTTAGAGTAGGTACTGGAACGATAGAGCAAACATTTAGGCTTATGATGATTTATTGGAAGGTGGTAGTGATAGGCAAGGGCAGTCTTTATCTCGCATTCATCGACTTAAAGACTGCCTTTGACCTTGTCCCTAGGGACTTGTTATGGAAGGTTCTGGCCAACATGGGGCTGCCACAGTATCTACTATCCTTACTGGTCAGGCTCCATCAGGACAGCTTTGCCCAAATTAGGTGGGGTTCTGGAGGGGAGAAAACGGGCTGTATTCCGGTCGAGAGAGGGGTCCGCCAGGGATGTGTTCTGGCTCCCACCCTTTTTTCTTTGTACATCAATGGGGTGGTTGAGCATCTACTTAAATCTCCATCTGACGAACCATCCCTGGCTGGGGCACGCATACCGACCCTCCTCTTCGCGGATGACACGCTCTTAATCTCTAAAACCCCAATGGGACTACAGAAACTCTTGGACAATTTCCAATCATTTTGCACTGACCGGGGCCTGGTAATTAATACCAATAAAACAAAGTACCTGGTCCTTAATCCGCCCAAACAGCAAGTGCGTCCCCCTATCTTAAACACTGAGCCCTTGGAAAGGGTAAAGGTATTTGATTACCTAGGGATACGCCTTTCAGACAAAATGGATTGGACGCCCCATTTAGACAAGATGCTGCTGAGCCATAAAAGGATCACAGGTGCCCTCTTGAGGGAGCAACGTTCCAGCTCATCCAAACCAATAAGAACAGTCCTCGAGATCTACGCTGCCAAAGGTGTCAGCTCTGCCCTTTATGGAGCGGAACTTTGGGGCTCTGCATCTACCGAAGCTCTGCAAAGATCCGAGAATAATTTCTGTAGACAAATAATGTCCCTCCCTCAAAGCACCCCACTTTTACCCTTATTCATGGACCTTGGCTGTACCCAGATCGGCGAAATTGCGAAATTCCGCCCTCTCCTATTATGGGCCCGTATTTGGCGGGTAGAAGAACTTAGTGGCTACGCCAGAGGTCTTGAAGAAATAATGGCATCACCGCACTGGGCCAGAATCAAATGGCTAAAAGATATGAAAATCCTATTGTCCAACTTGGGCCTACTCGATTCTTGGTTAAGCAGAACCTCACCTCCAAAACAAACACTCAAAAAGCTCTATTGGGATTGGATCTGCTCCCAAAGACACTCCAGCACGTCCCTTGGCAGGCTTACAGAGGACTTTTTGATGTTTAAAGACTGTCCCAGGCGAGAACCCTACTTAGATATAATCGGGAAACCTTTTGCCCGGTCTTTGTATTTTAGATTTAGAACGGGTACTTTGCCACTGAATACTTTTACCAAAACATGGAAATCCTGTACAGGCAAAACTGATTTGTGTCCATCATGCTTAGCTCACCCAGAGACATTAGCCCATTTCTTATTTGTCTGTAAAGAATATGCTAACCCAAGAAGGGTGTGGTTGAAGAACCTATGCCGTCAGCTGGGAACCAGGAGCTATGATGTGGCAATTAGGATACTTGTTTCAGATAGCTATGTACCCTATGTGTGTGCCCTAGCCAAATTTTTATCCTGGGCTTGGGCTATTCGAGCCAGAAAGCTAAAATACTCTGTTTAATTCCTTTTTAAAGAATATTTATTCTAGTAATGTTTTGCTTCTTGTCATCAACTGGCTATGTGTTACTGAGTAAACAAAACCCAGAGTTTGTTTTTTATTCTCTCGATCAGGCCAGGAAGATAGAATTCTCTTTCTTTTTAGAAAATGCAACAATGTAAACTATAAAAATTATTATTAATTTTACTGTTTTGCTTTTATGATAATGAAATTTTATCGAAATAAAGCTTTTTGACTTGACTTGACTTGACTTGAATACATGGGGTATATAGAAGGCGAACAGACACATGGCATAGAATAACATATATCGCATTTTAATCGCATTTATATAAGGCCTACTACTGCTAACGAGGCACTGACACGGTTCATGGGCAGGTAGCATTCCACTCTGAAACCAAAAGTTAGTAATTTATTCAGGGGTCATTAGTTATTGTGGAAAATGTGTTGGTTATTGTGATAGTCTTGTGTTCTGATGAAATTGAAGTATTTTCTCCAGTTTCTAGTGGTAAATTAAGTTATTAAAAGTTAGGTGCAATTATCAGAGTGAGTTCATGCACGTGGGGAAAAGAGGTTAGATATTGTGAGACAGCACAGAAGGGGACATTTATGAGAATGACATGATTAGATAGGTCAGAAGGGTTAGGTATGGCACATATGGCTACTCAGGAGAGTTCATGATTTGTAAAAAGGGAGATGGTTAGTTTACTGAGGTGTAGTAAGGAAAGAGTAAGGAGAAAGACGTGAAAGAGAAAGGTACACTCAGAGGTACTAAGGCAGGCACAGGAGCGAGTGTGAGTATCAATCAAATAGATAGGTAGGAGAGAGTAACATCCTTGCTATTAATCACATTCATGCAAGTAGGTTTCGGAATACTGAGGTAGGATGTGACCTGGGGACGTGTAAGGAGCAGAAAAGTAAGGTTGAAAGTTGATTACCTGTGGGCAGGTGTAATAAATTGTTGCATTGCAGGTTGTTCCATGTGGTTCTTAACAGTGTTGATACAGTTTGACTTTTTTTTAGGTCTCACCTAGCGTTGCACCGCATGCGCTGCTCGCTCGGCAAGACATATAGTAAGAGAGGAGACCTCAGAAGGGGACTTGAAACCCCGCCCATCATTTTAATTGGGTCGCGTCAGCGTTTATGCTAAACGCTGGCTTCCCATTGAAAATGATGCTTCTTGGCGACTGTCCTTTCTCCCTTTCATCCAGCCCATCCGGACTGGTTCCTCTGCTTCACAGCTGTCGTGAAGCAATTTCTTATCTCAACATCAGCCACGTGTTTATTTTTGCATCCCGCTTTCACTTAAAGTGAATGCGCGATGCAAAAATAAACACGCGGCTCATGTTGAGATAAGAAATTGGTCTAGTTCTTTACATTGTTTGGAGGTCGGGGTGTCTCCCCATCTTAGATTTGGGCAAGCTGTTAAATGTGTCACAGTGTTGTGAAATGGCACAGCCTCTGGCGGTATCCTGGCACTAGGAGAATCTGAAAGAATCTGTAGCTGTGATCTCATGAGAACTCTTCAAGAGCTCATTTTAAGGAGTATTTGCTGCCTGAGCACGTGTGCGCTGGTGATTTTCAGCCTGATTAGTATTTTGCCGTGACCATCCATGTGGACTGTGCACTGAGGTCTGGCCTCCTTCCTCGTGCACGCGCATCGTTCAGGCTTCAGTTCTGCCCTCTTGGTTTCTGCCAGAGTTGATTAAACTCTTTCCTGGTCGTTGAGCCTTGGGTTAGCTTCTCGACAGATTAGGGCCTAATCAGGGGCGCGGGATCACCGTCTGGCGAAGGCAGATCTAGTATTTCAGGAACAAGACCTTCGAACTGCAGGCAGAGTCCGGAGTCCACGCATCCTTCGGTTTGCACACAGCCGATGACGGCTGCTGCAGCATCCGTGAACGTCTCCTGCACACTGATCTAGAGGAGCGGGTACCGCCAAAGACAGTGCCTGCTCTCCTCTCCTTGTGCACAGCATGAGCACTGTGTGCGAAGTGCACGCATCCTTCAGTTGTGAGCACACAACCAGTGAGAAGTTGGCCTGGCATATGCTGTCCACTAGTTATAGTGGGCACCTTGCACCAGTCCAAACAACCCTTATTGATGATAGGTTTAAGACAACCTTTATTGAAAGCTATCCTAGTGGTAGCTATGGGGAGCAGTCTTCAGGCTAAGTCTTGAAGGAGTGTAAAGCAGCTTGGTCTACCAGATTATAACCTCTTGAATGACCAAATAAAAGGAGAACCAGGTATATATATATAATATATGTATTTATTACTAAACACGCTCTACCAACCTCTTTTTGAGATTAGAGAACAAGATACACAATATCAACACACTAGAAGGTCAGTACATAGCACAATATACAAAGGGCCCCAGGGGGAGACCAAACCATATATTAAGAAAGTGGTATAAGAATCACGACTTCACTAGACACAGTGCCTAGAGCATGTAGAATCGCTCGGACCCCAAGCAACCACATAAGGTAGTGACACAGGAGACCAACGGGGGACGCGTGCAGTGTGAGAACATAGCCGTGAGCTCCATACATTCCTATGGGAAAGTCGCGGTTGGAAAAGTAAAGATTAAGGACACTTTGGAGAGGACTTGGAGCAAACCCCTTTAGACTTAGAAGGTACTAAGGCCAGCACCCATGTGAGCACCAGAGTACTCGTGTTACCTCACCCAGGGAAGCCAGGTGCATAGGTGCCAAATGGTTTCAGGAATTGTTGCTGTTTTCAATGACAAGTTGCTGCAAACTGATGCTGCAGTGGAAAGGAAAAATGTCTGGTGCGATCCAAGCCTGGATCGAGGATGTGAAGAGCCTGAAAGCAGAGGAGACAGAGTCTGGGTCACGCCAGGGTGACCAGGGGCACGGTAGACCAATGCCCACCAATGTTGGGTGTTTCAGGTGCGAAGAGGTGAAGCTTGACTCCGCTGCCAAGGGGACCAGGAGACGTCGACAATGACCAGAATACGCAGGCGAGCTGACCCACGAAGGATGTCGAGTGCTGGGGGGTCGGTGTCTGGATCGGAGACCAACAAGCCTTGGCAACAGCATGGGCATCCGCAGAAATGTTTCCGGGGGGGGGGGGGCTAACCTGGCAAACAAAGGGGCATGGCTAATGTTAATTAATAGGGGCGGTGCTAAAATGGCAGACAATCAGGATCGGGTAATGCTTAGGCCAAGCTGAGAAAAAAAAGTGGTGAATTCTGCATTTGAAACTGGACAACAATTGGAGCACCCTTATGAACCCTAATATTACCCCCTGCCCCCTTAAAACTCATATATTCCCTGATCCCTAAAATTAGCCCCATGGCACCCAAAACCCATACCCGCCCTGACCCTTAAAATTGTGCCCCTGGCACCCATACCCGCCCTGAACCCTAAAATGTCCCCCCTTGAAACCCAAAACCCATACCCACCCTGAACCCTAAAATGACCCCCCTGGTATCCAAAAACCCATACCCACCCTGAACCCTAAAATTACCCCTGCCCCCCAAAAACTCATACTCGTCCTGTACCCTAACATTACTACCCCTGGCACCCCAAAAGCCATATCCACCCTGAACCCTAACATTTCCCCTGACACCCCAAAACCCATACCCACCCTGAACTCTAAAAGACTCCTGGCAACCCAAAACTCATACCCACCATGAACCCTAAAATTATCATTGCCACCCCAAAACCCATACCCACCCTGAACCCTAAAATTACCCCTTTGGCATCCCAAAAGCTGAACGCTATGGGGCAGATTTACAAGCCCCTTGGGCCACTTTTGCGTCACTTTTCCCGTGTTAAAAGTGACGCAAAAGTGGCCCAAGGGGCTTGTAAATCTGCCGCTACAAGCTTACACTACATTTACATATTCGGAGGGGACTGTCCTCCTTGACGTTTAAATGCATGTAAGTCTAAAACACCGTAACCTAGATACGTAGCCAGTAGGTAATGCTGATGCTGTAGAATGCATTAAAGTTATTGGCACTTACGTTTTTTCTCTTTACTCTCTACTTTTTCTTCTCTTCTCTCTGAAATAACTTTTTAAAGACCAATGAATACGCTACCTTGGCAACACCATAAAACATCATATTTAGAATATCTATTTACCAATGAATGCATGTCAACATTGCTGCCTGTTTGCACTCTTCTTCCTATCTCAATACCTGCACCTGCTTTGAGATTTCGGTAAACTAATAACATCATTTTAACAGAAATTATCTTGTTCTGTTGTCTCCCCCCGTCAATCACTCAGCCTGCACTTAATAACACTTTTTCTTGGGGTCATGTATCTCAATTAGCACTTTTCATTGAAATATACATTTTCCTTATCCTTACAGCCTTGAGAAAGCCCTTGCGCCAATCGCTATAGAGGGCGAAACACGTGTCACATTACGATGTAAATTAGAGAACCTAACAGAATGTACAAACGAAATTCAAACTAGCCTTGAGAAAGCCCTGGCGCCAATCGCCATAGAGGGCGAAACACGTGTCGGCTGTCAATGCTCGAATTTGCACCAATAAAATTTGTCTTTTCTAAAACTGGAGCGACCATATCATTTGAGTCGCATCATGAATTCATGATTACAGGATTCAACCTTAAAATGATATGTGTACAAAAATGGAAAACATACTCTCTTCCTCCTAAAAACTTACGTAAAAACTGCTGCCTGTTCTTCTGATACTATTTAGTGGAGTCGGGCTGATCAGCAGCACTGTCGTCCTGGCATCCAGGCTCTCCCGAAGGTCTCACTTTCTAGATAAGTGTGGGTCAAATGTCTCCTGGATTATACTTGCCTGGGCCTCCTCTGTTTCTTCGCAGGTGCCCTTGGATGCAAAAAGAGACCGATTCATGGCCCTGTTCACCATTTATCTGTTGAGCAGCGCCGTGTATGTGTATTCCATACAAGTGCACAGACAGCAGGGTGAAAGGGAAGGCAGTGCAGGAGACACTTTTCCTTTGTAAAGTAATTCCTGCTGGCGTCATAGCCCAGGGTGTGCTGTCTGTGCACTAGTATGAATACACATCTATACAAGTGCACAGACAGCAAACCCTCGGCTATGATGCCAGCAGAAATTCCTATACAAAAGAATAGCGTCACCTGCACTGGCCATCCCTTTCCCCCTGCTGTGCACATCTTCCCACCCCCACCCCATGACGAAGCAGCTAGAAGTGGTGATTTGTCATTCTGAGGGGTGTGAATGTTATAAGAATGTGTGTGCCTGTCTGAGACAGCTTCCCAACACAGCACACACACACATCCGCACCGAGAACTTCAGACAGGTCTTTAAAAGATCATTTACTTGGTAATGAGGCTTTGTTGTGTTTTCACCCCTACTTAGAGCCCCTGCATCTCCACTCTGCACATGGCTTTGGCTGGATGAATTAGCCCCCCCTCCCATAAATTTGAAGGAGACGAGTTGACGTGAGGTTTAAAAGAGGGGTGAACGAGGGATTGAAGACGCAGTGGTAACCGTGATGGGGCAGACATTTAATGCAGTTTCCTTTTCAAATGGTTTTATTGTACAAATCTAATTTGAAAGACTCGCAGACAGTAAATGCTGGTGCCTTTCCATGGCGTCTGAAAGTTTCTTTCTGGGAGCTGGGTCGACGAGCTGATCGGGTTCTTTTCTTCCTTCATGTGGTGGTGATGAGTGGGTTGCAGGGTGCCTGCACTTGTAGCCTCTGTCATTGGTAGCCCCCTGCTTCCATCTGAACGAGGATCACCGCCTCCTCCCCCAACCATGATGTATAGGGTGACCAACTGGCATGGGTGCAAATTCAGGACAGTGAGTGTAAAAATTCAGGACAACGGGTCAAAATTCGGGACAAAAGGTAAGGTTTACAGACACATCAGAGAAGGTTGTGCAATAGTATATAAGTAAGTAAATAGACAACCACTAAAGTACAAGTGAAAATAAGTTTATATTAGGTTGAGACAATTGTGCACTTCATTGTTTGTCAGTATACGCGCAGCTTTAAGCAAATGTGCAGGTCTTTTTGTGGTAACAAAAGAGCCCCCACCTTTCCAGCTCCCAGAGAAAACACCGGATGCCCGGTCCGGCCAGTCTGGCCTTGATACCACCCTCCAATGGCGCCCCTCATCTTCACATAGACCCTCTTTCATGTGTATTTAATTTCTTCTATAGTGCTACTCATCCCAAGTATGTGGGGCAGAGTTTTGGAGTGTGTTACAACACACTCCAAAACATATTATAAAGAGACAATCACTCATATAAATGGGAAAGTCAATGTATGGGAAATGTTGCTTCAGATAATGGGGCTTACAATGTGTAATCATACTTTCATCCATCATTCAGTCTTTCACCATTCATTCTGTCCTTCCATCTGTGTGACCAATAATGTCCATATTCATCCATTTACCATCCATCCCGTTTCCATCCATCCATCATTTCACTTATCTATCCCTCAATCTACCCTTTTACTCATCCATCATCCATCCATCACCCTTTCAAACTATCTATCCATCCACTCTTCCACCCATCCATTCATTAACTCATCCATCCAGCCATTCACCTGTTCAGTCATCCATTTACCCATCCCCCTTCCTCTTTTAATTTTCCTTTCACTTAGCCATCCATCCTTCCATCCACCCACCCATCCATCTACTCATCCACTCATAAATCCATCCATTGAACCTATCATTCATCCATCCTTTCACTCATCCATCCACCCTTTCACTCCTTCACTCATCGATCCATCCTTTAGTTCATATACCCGCCCTTTCACTCACTCATCCAGACTTACATCCATCCTTTCACTCATCCGTCCACCCATTCACCCTTTCACTTATCAATTCATCAATCCACCCTTTTACTTATCAATTTATCAATCCATCAATCATTTCGCTCATCCATCCACCCATTCACTCACCCATCATCCACCTTTTCACTCATTTATCCATCCATCATTTCACTCATCTATCCAGCCATCCCTTCACTTACTTACTCACTCACCTTTTCACATTAATTATGAGACCCATCAAGAACTCCACCCTCGCTGTAGTTCCTAAAACAAGGGGTGGAGTGGAGCAGGGTTCACTATGCCCCTGCACATAGGCAATCTGAAAAAGTGGAAGGCATGAGTCATGCATTATGCACAGTGCCTTGACGTGGGGTGACTGTGACACTGTGTTGTTTCCAAAGCTTTAAGTGGGATGAAAAAACTAAGGGGGTCTCTCCAAAAGGGTGTTTGATGCAATAAAATGCGTGGCTTAAAACACATAAGCTAAAAATCTGTGCTTAATATATTGTGCCACCCGACTGGTATTTTTGTTGCTTCTGTCATTGCATCCAGATGCATAACACAACCAGTAACGTTACATTTCGAACAAGTAGCGTTACACCTACAAGCAGGTGACAGAATGCCCTGCCCTGGGCGGATGGTGTAGGAGGCCACCACATGCTGTGCAAGCCCAGACTGACCCATTGTCATTCTGTATGTGGCAATCAGCCCCACACAGAATGATAATGGGCGGGGTGGGGCTGCTCTTGTGCACAGGGGAGTGCGAATTCCCACGCAATGGAAAGTCAGGGCACGTCTGGAGCAACCAAGTAAGCCTGTTCAAAGTTACAGTACTCTTCTCAGGGACCCACAAGTTGAAGGACAAGGGGGGATCGCAAAGGTTCTTTGAGAGGAATCACTAAATACCAGCCCACGGGTCACATGTTGAGTGTAGGCCAGTAATCTTTGGTGGAATCACTGCTCAGGGTCTGGACTACAAGTAGCCCAATGCATAGCCTCAGGTATCCCCAAGAAGCATATGCAGCTGCAAATGGTCACGGTGTCCAGGGGTTTGGGTTGCACAGTCCCCACGAGGGCTTTGGATCTCAGGTTTGCTGAGAGCATGGATCAGCCTCGGGAAGCTTGGAAACCCACCTCTTGTGTTGCAAAGTCTTCGGAGTTCTTCAGGAGCTGCGTAGATGCAAACCGGACAGATGCGTCTTTGGTGCCTGCCTTGCAGGGGAGTAACTCCTTTACTCCAAGGGAGATTCTTTGGTCATCCAACAAAGTGTAGATAGTTGAAGTACTAGGATTCTGTAGCAGAGTTTCGTCAAGGTAAATCTAAAGTCCTGTAGTCAGCGTTTCCCACTTTATACCCAAGGAAGGGGTGGGACAAACTCTGGGGACCACCTATGAGAGGGTTAGGACAGAGAGGTGGTCCTTTGTCCAGTTTTGCACCAGAGCAGGAACTGAGTGCCCCTGCAATCGGTTTGAGCCTGTCTGGGAGGTGGTCACACCTCCCTCTGACAGGAAACCTATTGTCCGGCCTTCCCCTGCCGGAGTTTTGTCCAGCAGCAGGAGGGCTCGTGTCTGTGGCTGCAGCATCCATTTTGTGATGCCAGGGTCAAGGAAAGCTGGTACCGGGTAGCCCGGTGCCCCACACTAGTGATTCTACCATGGAGGAATCATACCTCAGACACCAGTTATTGGTGTGGAGGTATGATTTCAAGGTGTTTGACACCAAATACAACATGGTTCTGTGCACCCGTTTTAAAGTTAGCATTTAACACGAGGTTATAATGCACTTAAGAGTACATGTTCTAGGCTGCATTACTAACAACCCTGGAGGATAGATTCTGAAGGTTGCAGAGGGGCTCTGCTCATGCATGGGCACCCTCTCACACAAAACCCAGCACCCTGCCTTCAGGATTGATAAGGCCTGCCATAGGAGTGACTGATAGGTTTATATGTGTAGTGATAAGGTAGATATAGGGAACCTATATCTGAGTAAGGAGTGCATACACCACCTTACACAGGCTGCTCATTTTGCATGGTCTCTCAGGGGTGGCATAATACATGCTGCAGCCCCTGAGAGTCCTCTGGGGTACCTATGCCCTGGGTATATAGGATACCTTATACTAGGGACTTATAAGGGTACCCCAGAATCAAATCTGGAGTGTACCTAAAGTAAATGAGCAACCAATTTAGGGAGAAAGCAGATAGGCTGGGGTCCTGAATAGCAGAGTCCCAGCCAAACTAAGTCGAAAACCAGCAAAACACCAGGTTAAAAAATGGGGGTAACTATGCAGTCAGATCCACCTTCGTACACAACCGATGACACTTCAGCATCCGTGAACGTCTCCTGCACGCAGGTCTAGACCAGAGGGTATCACTAAAGACAGTCTCTGCTCTCCCCTCCTTGTGCACAGCACAAGAGCTTCAGCAGGGGCACTGCCCCACGTACACAAATCTCATAGCAGTCCTTGCAGCAGTGGAGTTTGAGCACACCGCAGACGCTGAGGAGATCTGCACTCAGGCTGTGCCGAGCTCATCACCTGATGGTTTCATGCTGTGGTCACAGCCAACAGCTTCTGCGTCCTTTAGAGTGTGTGTACACACACGAGGTCTGTACGTGGTGTGTGTGTGTGTCTCCCTGTGTCCCCGTCCGTTTGTACTAAATACAATTGTAAACCGCACTAAACAAGCATTTGCAATGCAATAAGTCTGGCATTTACACGCGTTTGAGCTATTGACATTGCATATAACAATCCCTTTTATTTTTGTTTTCCTTTTTAAAACAAATAAAAGGCAGTGTCATTTACAATACTGTAATTAATCTAGGGCAACTTCAATTCTTTGAACTACTTAGAACATGTCAAATAAGAGTAGTGACACTAATATTTAGAAAAATACAAAATCATTTATTTATTATTCATAGTAATATATCTATTATAAAAGGTGTGATCATGAAAAATCTAAAAAGAATTTTGGCTTATGTAACATATTAACTGCAATCATCCTTCATACATTCATACTTTTAAACTGATTCTCAAAAATTCAATTGTTTTGATGGAAATACAATTCATTGATGGGCATTATAGGATGTAGTAGAAATTTCATTCAAACACATAATTCTCGGGAATTTGTGTTCGAAAGAAATTTCTACTACATCCTATTTTTCTAAATATTAGTGTCACTACTCTTATTTTGACATGTTCTAACTTTTTGAAAGATTTGAAGTTACCCTAGATTATTTACAGTATGTATTTCCCTGTCTAGGTGAACTTCACATTAGTATCAGGGGGCCCCTTATCTTTGCAGTGTCATTTACAATGCCAACAGCTTAAACTTGATTAATTATGGAGTGTGAAAATATTAACCATATGGTATTACAGAAATGTAGCTTGAATTCACCCAGTCATGTCTAAACGAATTTTCCTTCACAAAACGGGGGGTTTGATAGCAATGGGCTTTAACTAAAAAGTGAGTGCAGGTGGTCCCATGGATACTATGGTGCATAGCTAAATACTTATAAGGTCCCAAACGCGAGACCGTTGCATTGCAAATGCTTGTTTTATGTAGATACTAAAAATACCGAAATTGTCTGATGTCTGCAAACCCTTTTCCCCTTGAGGGTAGAGGATCGAAAAGAAATACACCTCTACCCTCACATAGGCAGTAGGTAATAAATGAAGCAATGTATTAACTGAGTGGTAGCGATGATAAATAACCCGGAGGAACCAGATAACCAGAAAGATTCCTTACCACTTCAAACCCTTCTACCCTACTCCCAGCATGGTATCCACCTAGGAACCAAGGGACGTAGAACTTAAAACACTGTGCTTTAGATAAGGCAAGCTAATCGGCGTAGTACTTTAATCTCTGTTTTACATCTATATGAAGCCCTTAAAAGCATGAACATGATTTACTCCTTTATTCTATGCAGGGAGACAAAAATATGTTTGAGAATAGTTGAATACTGAATGAGAAGGACAAAGAACAGAAAGCTACTGTTCTGTGAAGAAAGTGGTCTATGGAAAGACTCCATGCTACTACAGCAACACAGATCTCTCTCTCTAGAAACGGTGAGTCGGCTACAACCACTTAAAAATGGATTTGGAATTTGTAGTGTCATAGTGAGGTAACAAATGCCAAGCCCATCATTTCCCACCGCTCCCAGCATGGAAGAAAGTTTAGGAATGTTGATCTGAATAGCCTTTTCTGGATGAAAGAATTGGAACACAAAAGAATTCTAAGAGTCCATCTATAGTTTTACCATCACAGACTAAGTTTGGATGGACCATACTCAACTGAGGGGAGGAAAGTAAGCAGCCGGCACGATACAGCCACCTTTGTTTTGGTCAGGATTTTGACAGGCAGCTTTCAAATATACCTACTACTAACAAAATACATAGAGTGATGTTTGGGTGTATCCCTTTCAACCACTGGCTTTCTTGACTAGCTTATTCAGCTACAGGTTTTAGCTCAGGCAGGTAGAGTTATTTATTTATTTCTCACCTAATGCTACTCGCTGTTTTAGAGTATCTTTCCACCTCCCTTGCAGTGCTTGCATTAAACTGGTTGAGGGACTCTTATGTAACTACAGCCTTCAATGTCAACTCCAGCTTGCTCCCTCCAGCTGGCTCCTTTCTGTGTATCTCACTTTAAACGTATTTTACTATGTTGGTTTTCTAATGCTTTTTTTTTCCTTTTCGCAAAGTCTTGCTATAATGTTGTATTCAACCATTTATTTTATGTTACTTTCTTTGAAACTGTGAGTTTAAAATATACTTTGAAGTTCCCTTTGACGGCTGGATCAGGGTGCAGTGAATACATATGGGATCTGGTGGACAGGGTTCAAGTCAACATTTAAGAGTGAAGGTGTGGAAGAGTTAAGACCTTACAGTTGAACTAGATGGGGTATTGTGATGTTGCTTGGATATTGTGCATAAAAAAAGTATTTAAAGCTTCTGCACCCATCACTGCCCCCACAAATGGGCACAATTATTTTCAGCTGGAAAACAGCTGCATACAGTAAAGGCTCAAAAAACCGTATTGTCACTATGCCTACATACTATTACAAGGGTAAATCTTTCTAATATTAAAACGAAAACCAAAATCACTCTGCACAAAAGGAAAACAAAATGATCCACCGGGGCCACAGGACAGCTCCCACCCTGCAAAGCTGGCTGAATAGTCTGGCTTACTGTAACACAAACAGCGAAATATACTCCAGCACCCTACCTAGCTCTTCTCGTCCTAAAGACATTTGGGGTCCGTACAGGTCTTATGTGGAAACTGTGAGTCGAGCCTCGTACTCACAACTAGAACAAGGAATTGTCCTTGAGGGGTGGGGTGACCAGCTTCGCCATTTCCTGCAGATTTCCCCACTCTGTTCTTCTAAGTCTTGGATGCCCGTGAGGCTTTGGCACTGGGGCTAGACTCGGGCGGTTGGATACAGATGGGCCTGGGGGCGGTAGCTGGGTACCGGGCAGTACCTGCAGGGGTAAGAGATGGGCCATCTGGACTGTATTTTAGAACCTTGCTGGTTAGCTTTATTCAATAGACACAAGATATGTCGTCTGCTATGTTGATGTTATATGCTCCACTTTCCTTTTATTCAAGTGTACTGAAAAAGCCAGTGAACAATTATGCCTATGTTGCTATGATGTACTAAATGGTAAATAACGTTTTTTAAAAATTGAAAATCATGGGTAAATGTGTTGTTGCCCATTCTCTCAAAAAGGTCTCTGGATATACTATAAGGGTCAACATCTACAGAACCAAGCAAGTAAGGTATGCATTTACTGGTATTTTATGACATGAACACAAACCTATCTCGAGAGCAATGGTGTTGTACATAAATAAAAAGGAGGAGGTTAGGTACTATTCTGGGGAGAGGATGATTAGCGATACTTCATACAATTGTAAAGGACAGATTAGTAGGAACCCACCATGCAAATACCCTCCATTTTGAAAATCCTAGAGACAGTGGTTTCAACCAGCGACACATTTCCTTGAAAGCAACTAATTTCTTCAAAGATATTTGCTGGAAAACCTCTAACTCACAAACCAGAGTAGTACTTGGGTCCTATGCACTTTTTATCAAGGCTGCTGCCCCTGAGCACCACCTTATATATCCGCGACTTACATTTAAGAATGACACAATAGTCATGGAGATTGGGAAGTTCACTGGAACCCATCATCCTAAAAGGACTTTGGTATAAAGGTGAAATCATACTACTGTAACATGAAAGTCACAACAAAAAAGGTGTGAAAAAACAATGAAAATAATGTTTTTTAAAAGGACAGAGGAGCACACCACCCAATGTAATTGTCACTTGACATTAAAGACTTCAGAAGCTCTACATAAAGCCCAGTTGCCATGCAGCAAATGAAAACAAAAGCTTGCACAGTGACAATACAAAAGCGACTATTCAACCCAAGGCCATGGCTCAGAAATTTCCAGGGAGGCAGTATGTCCTCATAGGTCTGCACTCCAGTATTCTTGGGTGTTGCTGTGGGCCAGAGATGGTCGACTGCAATAATGGTGATATAGACCTGGAGACAAGCAAATGCTTTGAAGTAATGCTTCTGGGTAGGTCCAGCTAGAAAATGCATGGAAGAACCACCAAATGAGGGTCCACTTTTGTTTTATGTTGGGCATTGGTGCTGGGTGTTGTCTCTTCATTCGTAGCCCAGAGAACTGTTCCTGTCAGGAGACCATCCCCCTGCTTCAATACTCTGGGTGAAATGCTTCAGCTGGACATTGGGGCAGAGAAGGACTCAAATGCCTAGTACTCCAGGAGCAACATCACAAATTAAAATGATGGATGGAGTGATGAAACCTTTCAAACACTCACCCCCAGTCACAGATATGGGTTTCATTTATCGTTGGGTCCAAACTGGGGTGGCGTAGTGAGCAAAAGAACGATGGATTTAATCCAGATCTCTTGACTGGGGTTGAATGTTTGGCTCATTCAGCAGTCTGTCCATCATTTGTTGCTGCAGTAGTACTCCCACAGGGCACGATAAGAAAGGAGACTGCTCCCACCATCACTGGCACTAATCTATGGAACCTCTTTCCCACTGGATGTGATGCTGTAATAGGGCACAAGGGCAGTGGAGGCCTATAATGCCTAGCATTCCTGGAGGGCAGGAGGAAGGACTGCCCTCCCCACCACCACTGGTGCTTTAACTAGTGTGCTTTTCACCTGCTGTACAGGACGCCCCAGCAGGACATTGTGACAAAGGAGCACTTCTACACTCAGCATTTATGGACTACCGGGGCGAAAGGAGATCCCTCACACCATCACTGCCACTATAGCAAGTGTGCTTCTCTCACGCTCCGTGGTACAAGCCCGGGCTGTGCGTGGGCAAAGACTAGGCCCATATGTACACCTCAGAGCCTGGAAGGGGCTTGCTTGGATCACCCCTCTGGGCCCTATTATTGAAAGAGGTACATTTGACTTTACCCTTTTAGGATTTTAATTTATTGAGAACAAACAACACCTGTTGAGGAAACGAGAACTATGTGTTAACTTTCCACTGATGGAAGTGCTATATTAATGAAGGCTGATTGAGTGTTGCTAGGCTTTTTTGGATTGGCCTTAAACTAACTTTCCAGTACATGCTATAGTATCACTCAATGATGATTTGTTATTGCTATGAGTATTAGTTATATCTATAGACGTATGAAAGCTCTTCTGTGTTTCTGGATAATTTTTAGTCCGGGGGGATTCAAATGATAACCTTGGTAATATGATCACAAAAACACCTCAAATTCTGATGAATGTTTAATTAAAATGGCTACCTTAATTTATGAAGTTGAATCATGATTAGACTCTAACTACTTATCATATGATCCTGATGTTACTGTTTCTAAAAGACAAGTAAATACGTTGGATGGCAATAGCAAAACAAACAATACAATCATTAAAGCTTTGAGAAAAAAACAACAAAACATCTTAGGCAATCAAAACTAAAATATGGAAATGATTTCTAACAGCCTCAATAGTAATTCCTTGGATAGTAATAGCGTACTAAAGTGCTGTAAATACTGTATCATAGTAGAAAAAGAAGACCTTGCACCAACCCCTCTTTGTACACTTCAAGTTCATTTAGTAATTGAGATCCTGCTAGTGCTGAGGAAACCATAAACATGCACGCAAAGCAATTCATTGAGACACCCACTCTTGTACTCCTCCTCTATGTCCATGTTAATCAAAGAAAGCAGAGTTATGCACCACTGAGAACAGTTTGATTGAAAAGATAAATGCACTAGTAAATGAGACAAACTATTCATAGGATAAATAAAAACCTGTGATGTTTCCACTGAAGAGCTGAGTGGCAGGGCTTCCAGCTTATAACTTGGAAGGCTTGCTTATGCCTAATTATAGCTGTAAAATGGATTATGCATTGGGGACAAATAACACTGGAAGAACGTTTTACTAGCCATAAGACTAACTGGCTAGTATATATGCTGGAGTGCTTAAGTTGGTTCCTCTGAAACACAAGGACAAGAATTCACTTGCTAATAAAGTTATGCTTTCGATGATATTTTAGGCACTATTACTCATTCATTAGGTCAGAAGTTGGTTCAGTAAAATGAGTTTCTTGTGATTATGATACTTTGATCACATAATTGTGGGGCTCACTTATATCAATCTGAGGAGTGGACAGTTGGCAAGAGACGTTCGGACCATTGCAGCTAATAAAACGAATGCCCAATTGAAGTCTGCTTTATCAACATACATACAAAAACCTTATGTTTCACAACTTACTATGCCACACAATATTACTGCTCAGAAAACAGATTTAAACTCTGGATCTGTTTTTCAATTAAAGACTGAATGTAGTGATATTTTAGCAGCTACTGATTGATTGCCATGCAGGCATCTCTCAAATACATATCTGCTACTGTACCTGATTTGACTTCTAAAACAAATGCTTTCCAAACCTCAAAGATCAAGTCTTGGAATATAGCTGGCTTGGTGACAGTACTTAAAGGCTCACGGTGGTAGGACCATATAGATAGGTATGATATATGAATATTACAGGAGACCTGGGCTTTTTGCCAATATTCCTTAACCGCATCGCTGCGGCGGTTATTTTTCCCCTGCACGGCTTTTTTCTAAAAGCCACGTAAGATGACGAGCTCAGCTCGTCATCCGCACACGCCCCCCGTGGCTGATGACGAGCTGAGCTCGTCATCAGCATCGAAGGGGTTAATAGTTTTGTAAATTTCTTTACTGAAGATTGCCCTAACTAAGATAGACCGGCCATTTGGCAGGTTCGCTGTATGAGTAAAAATATTAATAAATTATGATAGAAACGGATTTTGTACTGATTGTCCTGATTTACAATGTTTGACTAGCAGATCCCCAACTGGGAATACACAATCATTATTCAAAGTGCATTATCGAGAAAATAGGAGTCAATAACGTTGCTGCATTTTGACCATCTGTTAACATTTGGAGAACCTAATAACGATCATAGTGTGCTGTCGATTTTATTGTTATTTCTATACACATCCCAATGTTCATATCAGTTAAGGAAAATGAGAAGAGAATGACGTGTGGAGTATATGTCAATGGAACAAGACTAAGCTGAAACATACCAACACCAGGGCCTAGCAAATTGACTCATAGGAGCATGTAATGGAAGAACTCCCTCTGATAGCCCAAGTATGCCCACTTTCAAGATGTGCCCTTAGTTGTCACACATTGATTATATTTTGATACTTGTGTCTTATTGGCACCAAATCATAGATATGGTGATTCTATGTCAGGACCGGAGGCGAGGATTATGCTCATTCTTTCTTCACTTTATTTAACAAAATTCCAACAGCAGCTCATCATGAACTTAGTAACAACTACATTTCCCATAAGCAGGAAAAACAAACAGTCTCTTCATAATCCTTCCACGCTGTCCATGAATCCTAGCCAATAACTCATGCTGTCACTTCCTGCACTTCCTCTTTCTTCGCTGCTCGGCAGCTAGAGAGAAGTGCTTTCATCGTCTTCATGTTTGTTACACTGTAAATTGGCCAGTGGGCGTTTTGCTTGGAGGGGATTTGTGTATTTTGTTTCTACAGATTCCCCTTTACTGCAGCGGGAAGGCTAGCACGCTCCTTATGCAGCTCAGCCACTTTCCAGACCGCGGTGCGGTCCTCTGCCCACCAGAGGGCGCTGTGGGGGGCGCCGCGACTCGGTGCTCCCTGAGCGTGTTTCTGTAAGTCATCGCTCAAATGCGCTCGGGTCACCGCGAAAGTCCGCGCCCCATCCTGCCTGCATATCGCCCAGTTCTGGCCTGGGTCTGTACCTTTCCCCAAAGTTTAAAACGCCCGCGTGGCGGGTCGGTAGTGGTGCGCTGCACATTCAAGGTTTGCCCTAACACGCCCGGTGGCACAGGTAGGTTTTTTTTGTGGGGGGCCTTAGGACACTGCTCACAAGGACACCTGGGCAGGCAGAGTTGGTCCCGTTGTAAGTGTGGGAGTGTAGGTGTTCTGGGAATTGACAGCACTGTTAAATTATGTGCCTCTGGCCATCAAATAGCATCTGAGAGACCCTCAGCTACATTTTACCTCGTGCTACGTGTCCTTTATGGAGACAAAATACACAAAGTGCCTAGACCACTCTTTTCTTAAAACACAAGAACAATTAATGAAGGTCAAGAATACTCTTTATTGAATTCTGACAAGGTACTTATATTTTGTACCTTTGACTTCTTTTTAACTTTCAAAGTTTTTTTATATATACATTCATTAGCAAAGATAGAACAAACTGTACATGTATTTACAATACTATACAAACCAATTTATAAACAAAACAAAGCACAATGTATCTACACAAACTCAAAAAAACAACATCATCACAACAAAACACACATTAAATTGATGTGTACTTGATCTCAATGAATGATAGACAAAATCAAAAGGAGGAAAGACGCGTTTCGATTACAGGAAACCAGTTCCTGGAATCTCATCAGGGCCTTTTTTCTTTTTTGTCTGTATGATGTAAACGACAAAACAATAAAGTTTTGTATATAAATCTCCATAATTGTCTCCATTAAAGTTGCACGAAGGACCAATGCAATGTCTCTAACTTAAGACTACATACCAGATTTAGGCGGTGGACTGTGAAAGACTCTCTTGTTATGCTCGGAAAGTGTTCTTTCTTTAGTGATCCCCAGCGTTCTAGAAGTGTTAGGTACGGGGGCTGTTTAAGAAAATGACGAGTGTGAGTTATTCAAACCTAAAGCCTCTCTACCCTAATTTGAAAGCCGTTATGTGGCCTACCTTTGTATTCGTTGTTGGCAGATTCCTTTCTGGTTCTTCGCGTTATTTGTGGAGTTTACTCAACACATTCAAACTTACAAAAACTCCATGTCGTGGCAATCAAGACAGGACTGCAAAACATTTAAAAACGTTTTAATTCTGCTGTTCTGCCTATCAAGCAGTTCTAGCTCTTTATGGGCTCCATTGGAGCATTGCGACTCCTACTTGATCATATACAGTGATTTCTACGGCGTCTTTCTGCCACACACGTTCTAGTACTGTGAAAAACACAAGGGAAACACTGTAACCCCTATTAAATAACCGCTCTAGTAAAGCTAGTTTTGCCGCGATTATGGCAAAGCCCTTACCTATTTTTCAAGTCACTCTGAATGTAACACATGTCCCGGTCGATCTCAACAAAGATGGCCGCTCGTTGTGTGGGCGTGCTTTATGTCACGACTCAGAACCGAGGATTGGGGTACTTGTAGTAAAGTGTGTCTTTTCAATTACAATCCCAGATAACAGTGTGGGATATAAATTAAAAGGTACAAAATATAAGTACCTGGTCAGAGTTCAATAAAGAGTATTCTTGACCTTCATTAATTGTTCTTGTGTTTTAAGAAAAGAGTGGTCTAGGCACTTTGTGTATTTTGTATTGATAAAGGGCCCAGCCTATTCCACGCCCATAAAGGACCTAACTCCTTTGGGTTACAAGTTTCCTTATGGAGAGCACAATGGAGCAGGACTACTACGAGGAGGAAGACTCCTTGGTTTACCTGCAGTGGGATGATGAGTTTTACAACAAAGTTGATAACTCCGTTTATAGGGTAGTCACAGAGCTTATGACTCTAATGGAGCAGTGCTTAGGAGATAAGATCGAACAGCTGTGCGCGAAGGTGGTTTCCCCCAGCACAGCGGGCCCAGCCTCTGAGGGGGCGTCGGACACAACCCAGTTGGAAAGTGAGGGACCCCCTCCCCCCAAGAAAAAGTGTGAAGAGGGTGTTGATAAGGATGCGTTTGAGCGCCTTAAGCAAGCGTTCCTAGAGCTTACTGCCCCCATACCTCAGAGGTTTAGGATGACGAGGCAGGCTCCTCGAGATCGTGGAAGCCTTCGGGGTCTATTGACCCTCCAAAATCAGGCATAGCGGATATGCTAGATCTGGATGATATAGTGCACCCTAGGTCAGCGGAAAGGGGCCCTGCTGAGAAGGCAGCCTTGTATGTGGCGTCTCGCCTTAGGAAGCCCTTGGAGAACGAGACTAGGAGTAGATTCAGGGCTGAGTGTCCCCGTCCCTCCTTGGATGGTAAGATGGCAATCACACCGGAGATTGAGGGAAAGATGGTTACCTTCCTTGCAAAGTTTATAAAAGACCCAAAGAAGGGGATAGATCGGTCCTGGCGTGCATGCCAGGACAAGTTGCTGGATGCCATTGGTCCAATGACTAAGATCTTGGACATGGCGGAGGAGGCTCGTAGCTCTGGTTCCCTTATTGACCCGGAGGTTCTGTCGGCTTGGGCGCAACGCGCGATCTGCTTTATCGGGGAACGCAAACTGCGCCCTCTCAACAGAAAGGCGCAGGTCCCTCTTAATAAAGGTAAACCCCAAGTTGTGCGATCTGGCCTGTTCAGATGAAGGGGCGTCAGCGTAGGGAGGCTCGTTCGGCGAGCCGTTTATTAAAGAATTTTGTCGCCACATTCACGTCCCTAGACAAAGCGCAGTCGAACATAAAAAGGGTCTTTAGCCCTTGGGTTTTCCGCGGGGCAGGAGCCGCCCGCCCGGCCGGGGACAGCACCAGCAACCACAAGGAAGGGGGGAAGGCTCCGGACGTGAACAGTACCAAGCGGACCAGCTCTTTAATAATTTCAACCCCACAAGAGGGCAGCGTTTCTGCGGACGAGGCGGCTACAGAGGCCAGGATGGCAATGTCAACGGTGTGTGTTTTACCCACGGCGCAGTTGCAAGTGGGTGGCCGGCTGGCACAGTTTTTCCCCGCTTGGGAAGCTCTTACTGGGGACGCATGGGTGCCCGAGACTGTACGGGGTTTCCAAATAGAGTTCTTTAGGACCCCGCGTCAGAGCGTTTGGGCTCAGCCGATAGTTTTTTCTACGGCAGACGCGGTGATGGTGGACGAAGAGGTAGCCGGGTTGTTAAGGAAAGGGGCTACATGCCGGACGGAGGTTCATCCTATGGGATTCCTCAGCAACATATTTTTTGTGGCTAAAGCAGATGGGGGTCAGGGACCGGTTATCAATCTGCGGGAATTCAATGAGTGGCTGGTGTACAGGCACTTCAAAATGGAGGGCATTCACCTGCTCAGAGATGTACTCCAGCCACTCGATTGGATGGTGAGACTGGACTTGAAGGACGCATACCTAGTGGTGCCGATCTTCCCTCCACACAGGAGGCTCCTTCAGTTTCTTTGGCAGGGTCAAGCCTACAAGTTTGTTGTCTTCCGTTCGGCCTGTTCTCGGCTCCGTGGTGTTTCACCAAGGTCCTCAAACCGGCGGTGGAGTACTTGGGGCTCGAGGGGTCAGGTTGATCGGCTATTTGGACGATATTCTCATCATGGCCCAGTGTCCCGTGCAATTGTGAGCCCACCTGCAGATGGCGGTGACCTTGATTTAACAATTGGGGTTCGTGATCAACTAACAGAAATCCCTCTTCTCACCAACTCTGCATGCTTCTTTCCTGGGGTTCGTGATAGACTCCGTTTCAGCCACGCTCAGCCTGCCCTCCAGGAAGGTGGCGAAGATCCGTCACGAGAGACATCAAACCCTGGACAAGCAGGGGACGTCCTTACGGCAGGTAGCCAGACCGGTAGGGCTTTTCTCAGCCTCTATCCAGGCAATTTTCCAGGGCCCTACAGCGCTTAAAGGCGCATCACCTGTAGAAAGGTCTGACGTATTCTCAGGTGGTTCCACTGACGGACGAAGTTGGAGAAGAGTTGGAGTGGTGGCTGTCTCACATGGAGGCTGAAACGGCAGAGCAATCTTCGGTTCTGGCCCGACTTGGTCATAAAGTCGGACTAAAGCCGGTCAGGCTGGGAGGGCACGCTGTGGGGAATTCTCCACAGGCCGAAGCTGGTCTCCTCAAGAACAATAGCTTCATATCAATTTTCTCGAGCTCCTAGCGAGCTCCTTTGCGGTCCGATGCTGGACCAAGGACAGAGTTCAAGCGTCCATCCTTCTGAAAATGGACAATGTGTTGGCGGTTAGGTATATCACCCACCTGGGTGGCACGCGGTCCAAGGCTCTGGCGACTTTGGCGAAACCGTTTTGGGAGTTTTGCCTCTCCAATCAGGTATCAGTCACGGCGGAGTACCTCCCAGGGAGGGAGAAAACAGTGGCGGATTGGCACCTCTGTTACCTCCGGGACGCCAGTGTGTGGAAACTGGATCCGGAGATCTTTCGGTATCTGCAGGACCATTGGGGTCCTTTCTCTATTGACCTCTTTGCCTGTCGCCTGGACCGCCAACTTCCCCGGTTCTTCAGTTGGAGACCGGATCCTTTGGTGGTGGCGTTGAACGGGTTCACTCAGGAGTGGAGTCGGGAGAGAGGTTATGCCTTTCCGCCCTTCTCCATGATAACCCGAGTAAATGCCCAAGTTCACAGACAGAGGGCCTCTGTAGTCCTGATAACGCCGTGTTGGAGGTAGCAAGTTTGGTTTCCGGTTCTACTGGAACTTTCTTGGGATTCTCCAATCCGACTCCTCCCAACTCCCCATCTCCTGCTGAGTCCAGAAGGGACTCCTCACCGGCTAGTGGAGGAAGGTTCACTCCAGTTGATGGCATGGTGGATTACAGGCAATGTTGGCGATTGCCAGGCCTTTCAGGCCAAGCTGTGCCCCTATACTCCAGAGCTTGGGTGGACAGCACGTCGAAACGATACCGGTCAGCCTGGACACGATGGGTATGTTGGTGTATGCGACGGGAATTAAATCCCGTAGTCGCAGGTTTAACACATGTCTTGAATTATTTGGCGGAATTGGCTCAGAAAGGCTTAGCGTATAGATCAGTAAATACTGTCCGCGCGGCTATTTCGGCGGGACATGCCCCTGTGGACGGAGCACCCCTTGGGGGAAAACCCTTTCGTTTGTAAATTACTTTGTGTATTAGATTATCGCTCCCTCCGGAGCCCCATTATTCAGTCCTATGGGATGTGAATCAAGTGCTGAATTTGCTGTTGTCTTGGCCACCAAATTGTTTCCTTTCTCGGAAGGAATTGTCAGCCAAGTTGGCGATGTTGCTCTGTCTGGTGTCGTGCAGGAGAGTTTCAGACGTTAGAGCAATGGAGATTACGGCAAGGGTTTTCTCCCCAGTAGGGGTTACCTTCATGCTGAGTAGACGGACCAAATCCAATACCCGCAGAATCTCTTATCCTGCTTTAGCGGAAACACCATCTCTGTGTGGTGCAATGCTTGAAAGCTTATGAAGAAGCCACAGGGCGAACGACAACTCCTGATAGCTCTCAAAAAGCCTTTCAGGGCGGGTCCTCCCCCACGATAGCCCGTTGGGTGCGTTGGATCATGCAGGAAGCAGGCATTAATACGAGATATTTTGGCGCGCACTCTGCTAGAGGGGCAATGGCTTCAAAGGCGTTCAGCCTGGGGGTGCGTTTGGAAGATCTTATGAGGGCAGCGGATTGGTCTTCGGAGTCCACCTTTAAGAGGTTTTATTTTAAGCCGCTGCTAAATGTGGCTCAGGTGGTTATCAACAAGCTTTGAAGGAGCATAATCCTCGCCTCCGGTCCTGACATAGAATAGAAATTTGCCTAGCCTACGAGAAGGTAAGTCTCAATTCTATTAAGGATGCGGTGACGAGGATTATCCCTCCCAGCAAGCGCGTGGGTTGCTCTCCCGCCCCGTATGGCTGTAAGTAATTACTTTTTGTACTTCTCTGAGTTCATGTTATTTTCTTGCATTGCTTGACACGATAATGGTTTTCATGTTGATGTTATAATATCGATCTTGTATAATTTGAGTTAGTGTTTTGCCTATTTCCTTCATGTTCAGGAAAAGGTGATTGATCACTGTGGTTTCTTGAAGGAAACGACAATGTGAAGCAGAATGGTTAAACATGGAAAGGATCCTCCAGCGAAGAAAGAGGAAGTGCAGGAAGTGACAGCATGAGTTATTGGCTGGGATTCATGGACAGCGTGGAAGGACTATGAAGAGACTGTTTGTTTTTCCTGCTTATGGGAAATGTAGTTGTTACTAAGTTCATGATGAGCTGCCGTTGGAATTTTGTTAAATAAAGCGAAGAATGAATGAGCATAATACTCGCCTCCGCGTCCTTAATAGAATTGAAACTTACCTTCTGGTAGGCTAGGCAAATTTCTAATCCTGAGAGATCAGAGAGTGATCACAAGCATTTGTTAATAACTATTAAGGATGACGATTTTAAAAATGATCATCCCACAGGATCTGAAATTTGTCTAGCTGATGATCGAAGGAGGATTGAATGGCAAATAATACCAAAGGTAGACATATTACAAGAAACATTTAAAGACATTATAAACTTTCTGTAAGAAATAAAGGATCTGCCTGACTATAATCACTTCTTGTTAGATATTCATGGTTGACTCTTTTTAGTGATGTCTACAAATTGTACTCAGTGAAGTTGCCGAAATTGGGCCATGAGTCAAGTAAATCTACTTGAGACAAAATGACATGTAGGACTATGAAACATAATCTTTTAATTGGAATAAGGTCAAAAAACATGGATGAAACACCTGACGCTCATAGGCTGTATAAAATTATAATGAAGGCAAAAAAGATGAATGGATTCTTGAACAATGGTTTGAATAACAGTGCTTTTTGAAGGCTAAAACAACAAAAGAATCTGGCATATTTTATCATTTGGCACCCTATCTCATTCCATTAAGCCAGAAACACACATAATGCCAAGAGTATGGAACAAATAGTTTTTCACATTATATATGGAGGTTAGCATGGGGGGAATTCCTGTTCTGTCTTGTTGCAAGAGTATTAGTGATCTGGCATAGAATGGACTATCTAAAATGTTAATTCTGCTCCGAGTAGTTTAAAAAAACGTGCAAAACCCCAGACTAGGATAATACTCCTGGAGCTTTAAATAAGCATGAAGGGCCATACATTTAGGTCACTTCTAATGTAATAGCGAAAGGAGCTTCCATACCACCGTCCGAGGTTGGAGCAGAAATGTTTACATATATATATAAAAATTGGGTTGCAAACTGCCCCATTATACTACGACCAAGGAGGCTAATTGATTTTATAGAAAAGATCTACTACAAAATGATTCTGGTAAAACTGAAATCATGGTGTATAGAGGCTGATGTAATTTCCTCCGGTCATGCTGGTTTTTTTGAGAAAACTTCAGTACCATTGACCAAGTTTTTATATTTAATCTCTTTCTGTGTAAATTGAAAAACACAGCTTTTTATGTAGAATTTGTAGATCTTAAATGAGTCTTTGAGACATTGCCCTGCAGAGGAATTTATTAGACATGGGACTATCAACCCCATTACTGAACCTAAACATTTGGTTGTATTCTGATAACTAGAGCACAGTAAGACGTGGGCCTAATGGCAAATTGACTCAATATATCTTAATTAACTGCAATGTTCACCAAAAATCTGTAATGACTCCGATATTATTTTTGTTATATATAAATTGAGTGGTTAATGCTCCTGGAAGCTGCTTGAATGATACACCTAGCTTGGCAGGTTCAAAGACATCCCCTTTTTTGACACTGACCTTCATTAATATCTAAATCTACAATTGGGTTACAGAACACATTTTCTTAATGTTTTGGTTATGTGAGGAATGTGGACCGTTTGTCAACTCATCAAAAACAAAGTTCATGTTTTTTAACTCACCTAGAGTTTTTAAGTGTCCTCTTTAGAATTTGAAAGGCAACAAAAGGTTCATGACTTTGACCACTGGGCTTTAGGGTTGCATTAAACTCTTCTTGGGCAAAACAATTATTACTGTTGTAGTGGATGACAGGGCAAGAGTCTCTATGATATTATCTTACAGTCTGGGCCCACAAAGTAATTCCCTGGTAAATGGAATTTACAAGACACAGGCTCAATTTGCAGCTCTGTGTGCCTCAAATATGGTGGCATCAAAAGTTGGATACATTGAAATCTAGCTAAGCTAAATGTATCAAAACGTTAATATAATTACCCTTTAGCACAACATCTACCCTTTTACTGTTGGACCCTTCGACCTGAGGTATCAATGAAGTGGCTAAACGAAGGCTTATCCTTTATTGGATCAGATTATGGAGTAACTCAGAATTAAGCACTCATAAAGCAGTATTCTGTGAAATCTTTACATCCTTGGTGCACTTAAACTCAAATAAATTGCTCAACAAAAAAGCTAGTAAATCAGCATTATCGGTCTTGGTCCAACTTAAATCCACATGAATGCTCCATCTGGTAGTCTAATTGAGGCTTTCTTGCCTGTCAAATCTAATCCTCCATTTGAAATGTACTAGTATATGAGACTGATAGCTAAGACTAAGTATACAAGATGTAGACTCAGCACTTTACCATTAGCTGATTTTACTTCCAAACTGTTACCAGATACATGTCAGAAAAATTGCAGCTCATTTTACCCTTTGGAGGCTGTAACAGCGATACACCAGTTTGGATGTATGACGTTACAACGCAGGCTATTACAACGCCTGCCTTTACAACGCGGTTTTTACATCGCATACCTTTACAACGCATAGCGCTTAGAGGTGCTGGATAGTGAAAAGTTTAATTTTCTATTCCAACTCCAGTCCCCGTGGACACTAGGGAAGGTGTTGGATAGAAAATTAAACGTATTCCCTATCCTAGAGCGCCCCCAGCGCAATGCGTTGTAATGGTTTGCGTTGTAATGACCGCGTTGTAATGGTAGTGCGTTGTAAAAGGTTCGTTGTAAAGGTTGTTCACCCACCAGTTTTAACTCCTTCATACTGTAGACCTCGGTCAAAGTGGCTTGTCCCCATCATAAAGATCATGGGTTTACAAAATAATCTAGTTGTATGGCAAATTTTACAATCAGTTATTGCAAGGCTGACTCACACTTCAAACTATTTGCTGCTTGAAAAATAAGATTAAACCACATATCATTTGCAGGGGGATTAGTATTTTAATGTAATTTAATTTCTTCATTATATTCCTTTTTATACTGATTGTAAATTATAAATATATGAATTTTCTGCTGAATGTATTATTTTTTTTATTGTTATTTTTTTTATTTGTATTTAAAGCAAGGTATGCAATTAAAGTACATAAACATTAACTTGTGCTGATTCCGAGACAGATGTAAGAGTTCATATCATAAAAAAGGAAAAAGAACATGTAAGATACTACAACAAATACAACATTATTATGGGGTATCACAATATATTTTGTTAGTCTTTTATCGTTCTATGCAAGACTGCGTTAAATTTCAGCATTGAGCTTAAACCTCTAGTTTGAGTCAATGCCCTTTCCCTCTCAAATACCTCCACAAGAATAGCCCACCACTCCACAGCATTGCTGGGCCTAGAAGAAATCCAGGCCCTTGAAATAGATAATCTAACGGTAACTAGAGAAATGGAAAACAGTGTGTGTTGTGCATAGCTGGAATCTCCCTTATATCTGAGCATAATCTCCTGTGTAGTAAAAACCAGATCTAAGCCTAGATGGTCTTTACAGACTTGTATAACTCCCTGCCAAAATGTCGGTAGGAGTGGGCATGTAGCAAACATATGCACTATATTTGCAGCGTGTAGTCCGCATTTCAGGCAGTACACCTTATTGCTTGGGTATTGACCTCTTTGTCGTCACCAGCTAGCAATCTTTTCAGGAGTATAATACAACATACATACTGTCCTAAATTGTTGTAGCTTTAGATTAGTTGACCACACAGCATCTTTTAATATTGTAAGTGATTCAGCTACCATTATAGGGATGACTTCAGTCTCCAGAATGTTACTCCATTTTAAAGCTAGTTGTAAACAGGGGTCGACTCTATCCTGACAGATATGTGTATATGTTACCCGGATTGCAAGCTTCTGAGAAGCATTATGTACTAATACCAGTAATTCGCATGTCTCTACCGATCTGAGACCCTGTATTCTCAAAATAAATATCTCTAAATTGTAAATATTTAAAATAATGTTGACGTGGAATTAAAAAAGTATCTTGCAAGTTTTGAAATGTTCGGAAACCATTACAATCATAAAGGTCTCCGAGCAGATCAATCCCAAGCTTAGCCCATCGTTTTGAAACACCAGCATGAAAAATGCCCAGGAGTAATGGATTGTCCCAGAGAGGAAACTTATCATAGTATGTCGGAAGAGAGTATGTGGCTTGAATTCCCCATCAAATGAAGACTAAATCTCTAAGAGTCTTATAGCTTAAGTTTTAGTTCTTTGGGTCCTGGACATAATGGCAGGATGTTTTTATTAGCAAGTAAAACCTGTATAAAAGGTTCAAAATATAACGCGAACAGTAATGGAGAAAGAGGGCAGCCCTGGGGAGTACCTCTATATATACGAAAGAGCGCAGATTGTGAGCCATTCCAAATGAAGTAAGAGTAGGCCATAAGCACACCCATGCCACCCAATCAAATGCTTTTTCACCATTCAATAGTATCATTCCCAAATTGCTAGCAGATTGTCTAGCATAGTCAAATGCCATTATAGCAGTATTACCATGTGCCAAAGTATCTCTTTTTATATAATTAGAAAGCTCCTCTGCTACTATTGGATCCGATGGAGCACAAAGATTTTCATATAAGGATACGAATTGTGTATGTATTGTATGAGTTTCTGTAAAGAGTAGATTTCCCGCTCCTTTGATAGCCTTTATTGAGTTTTTAGGTTTGTTATCAGCCGGTTGATATGCTAAGATCTTCCCACTTGTTTGCCATATTCGTATTGGATAGATCAGTGTTTATTATAAGCAGCAGCCCCTCTTTCCTTAAGTATACCTGCAAATGTTTCTCGTGCATCTACAAGATTAATATAAATATGCATCTGATTACAATCATCTAAGTACAGTGTAATTAGCCCAGGCCAAATCTATCCTTGAATATTGTTTATGTGGGTAAGAGTAGTATATATACCCAGGGAGATTTGGGTGCAATGTTCTCCATATATCTTTTAGTTTATTGTAAACGTGCTGATTCGAGAATAGATGCCCGCACTTTAGGCATTCTTGTAGTTGTTCGCCAAGTAGTAGAATCCATAGCATAATTCATAACACAATTGAAATAACCCATAATTATTAAGATTCCTTGTCACTCCAGTATAATTAGCATTAGGGAGTTAATATCTCAGGGTCATCAATATTGGGCCCGTGAACGGCCACCAAAACATATTTAATACAAAAAATATGTCTTCCCTTATTGTCTGCTAAGACCTGATGAGTTTTATATGTGAGTGGTCTAGTAGCTAGAATGGCAACACCCCTAAATGATGCACCCCGAGATGTACACACAACGGTTTGATATCTAAGCTGGTTTAGCAGCGCCTGATCCTTATAAGCCAAATTAATTTCTATTAGAAATATCAAATTAGGCCGGTACATTTTAATCTCCTCACGTAACAAATTGGCGTTTACATCCAGCCTTTAACTCAGCCACATTCCAACTAAGACATTTAATTAGCCCCATATTACTAAAAAAATATATCACACACCACTGAATTGCCAGTGGTAAAAATAACTAGCTTTAAATAACCTTTAATAATGCAATCTGCAATGAACGTAGAAATTCCTACATACTGATTCTCCTCCCCAGTATTTTCACCTTCAAGTCTTATGCCAACCTTACTTTTACCCAACACCCCCCCTACCACCCCCAGACCCTTACCTACACCCACCCCGTGTCTATGAAAAGGAATTACCCCCCTCATTGCTGTCGCTGAAGGACAGCCTTGGAGAGATATCACACCAGAGAGCAACCCAGCCACTTACCTAGTCGGATGACGTATGAAATAAAGCACAGCAATAGAAAATAGCAAATATATAAAGTAAAGAAAAGTAGGAGGCAGGCCCGCTCAGGTATAGGTATAGTTATTTAGAGCCCCCTGTCGCCATCTGGCCAAGACCTGTTGGGCATCCTGCTCTGTATATGCCAGTTGTGTTTGCCCATCCTTAATAATTTTTAGACGGTTGGGTTCCTATAAAAAAAACCTGTGCCCCTTCAGCCTTTAGTGGATCGATAAACTGACGTAGTTTCCTTCGTCTGTTCATAGTATTTTTACAAAAGTCAGATCTAACAAAAACAGAGAAGGAGTCCAGACGAATAGGAGAAGTGGGTCGAGCCTTGATTGAGACTGTCTGTCTTAATAAGAAATCGTCAAAATAAATAAGAAAAGGCCTAGGGAAACGTCCTGCAGGTTTGGTAGAAATTAATGGCAGTCTGTGCACCCGTTGTATTTGACTGTCCAATCCCAGTTGGCCAGGTCAGAGAAAGATTTTTGGAACAGTTGAACAATGTATCCCCGTTGTCCCATGCCCTCTTCGCCTTCTGGGACACCAAAAAGCCGAAGGTTATTGGGGCGTTGCTGGTTCTCAAGATCCTCGATTTTCCCCTGCAGGAGCTTGAGCTGTGTATCGTGTACTTCTGAAGTTTTAGCTGATTTAGTAACATATTTTTCGGTATCCGCTACTCGCTGCTGTAATTCCGTAATATCTGATGCAAGGGTGGCCACCTTACCCTTTACCTCCGCAAGAGACTGTTTGATCAGTGAAATGTCAGCCCTGGCCTGAGTGTAATATTTTTGTGCTTTCTCTCTTTGTACCTGTAATGCTTGAAGAATGGCCGAAAGAGAAGCTTCATCCGGCCCACTCCATAAACCGGCGGGTTTGTTATTTTCTGCGACTGTTAGGGAGATTGGAGAGGCAGAGGGAGAGTGCCTGGTCCCATGTATACTAGATAGCCATTTATGGTAGAGTCCATCACATCCAAAACTACCAGCCCTTGGCTAGCACCTTGAGACCCCCGTTTTGGTTCAATTCCCATTGCTGGGTCAGAGGCAGAAAGTCGCAATATCACATTTTTAACTTCCCCCTTTGCCGTAACCCACTTGTGGAGAGGACTACTAGCTGAGGCTAACTTGCCAGAAATTATCCTGCTGTCTCATATATTGCCTTGCTTGTCAGCTCCTTTGTTTTGATCTAGTAGTCTTGGTTTTAATATTGCTTTTTTTGCAGCTAAGTGAAAAGTTGCCAAATTCAACATGCAATGTCCCATCACTTGCGGCAAGAATGTTTAGATCAATGTGAGCTATACTTGGGCTAGCAATGTCACAAGGGCTGCTTCCAGGAGAATCATCGGTAATGGGGAATGAAGGGTTAGTTGTATATTCTACCAGCCGCATCAAAGTATCATTCCATGCCTGGCCGGCTCCAGCATCGGAATTTAGCCCTAGCGTGTCTCCCAGAGTAGTACTGGGTTCAGGCATTGTCTCCCCTTGCTGATTATGTGGGGTATGATTAGTTACTAACTGCTAAGCTGCCAGGCTGGTGGGTTGTTCCATTACCCACCCCATTTGATTTATTTCCCCCTTTAGCCAAGTCCACAGGTAAACTTTCTGGGTTAATTAGCAGCCCTTTTGAAAGCTCAGTGTTGCCATCCTCCCCCACGGGAATTGGTTGTAGAGTTCTCATTTTCAGCATCTTGTCTTGCATTATCCCTTGTACCTGAAAGAACAGCCCCTAAAATAGCATCCACCAACTCAGTCCCTGGTGGGGGAACCACCGTGCCTTCAAGAATAATAACCTCAGTAATGTTGGCAGATTATAGTACCTTCATAATTGGACGTCCGACTATGGAGGGCATAGATCGTGCTGTATTGTACCTCACAGCAGAAGGTTGTGTATTCCCCTCCTCGTCGAAAGAGCCAGCAGCCTCAGCCATCGTCGCGGCAGAGCGTGATCCAGCATGCCCATCTCTTTGAGCAGTCGTCTATGGAGGAGCCATGCCGTAGAGAGGAGCCAGAGTGGTTGCACAGCCCCAGGAAAACCAGCAGAGAGAGGAGCGTAGGGCATCAGACAAACCACACCGGGCGGAGATCCAGACTTGCAGCGGCATCCGAGCAATCACATGGATCATTCGGGTAAGTAGGTAACATTAACTCCTTAGCCTTTAATGGCAGCAAAGCAAGAGACAGACCGGTGTTAACAAGTCGTTACCTCCTAAGTTTCTTTTTCTTATGTTCACAGAGGCTTTCATGGCGTGGGAGCAGCTCCGGGTGTGAACTCTCAGCGGCGGCAACAATCCGACATCTTCCTTTCCCCTCAAACCTCAACCTGAACGTATTCTTTTAATGGATTTAAAAAAAAATTATTTATTCGACATTTGTATGGAATGCTTTATGGATATTCATCATAAATAAACATGATTGACTGAAAAAGGCTATGTTGTTTATCTCCCCAAGGATGCCCTCTGGCAACCTGAATCCAGTCCTTTACCGAGTGTTAGCAGTGGACCTTCTGCAGCTGTAGAAAGCTGCAATCAGAATCCAAGTTTTGGTGAAGACTAAAAGGAACACGTTCTGAATATGGAGAAGCTTCTTGTGCTCAAAACATTAGCCTTCTATTGTATACATAAGTGAAGTGTCATATTCTGGATGAGACCACATGAGCATGCATCCTGAAGTCTCACAGTGCACATCAAGTCAGTATTCTGAATATCTGTCAGCACCTGTCCAAGAGACGGCATCTTGAACTCAAAATGGAGTAGGACTGGTTCAAGTTACATAAATCTAGAATTGGGTGAAACTCAGTGCCCTTCTTTTGTATGGGAATATAATGAAGGTAGTAGCCCTGCTCTTACAGGTGGATGGACCAAGTCTACACTTTTTGATAGGAGTAGCAGCTTCACTACAACTAAGCCAGAGCAGCCTTCAAAGGTGGCAGCTGAACATGCTGTAGAGTAGAGCCATTACAAACCACACAGAAGTAGTGGAGATTTAGATGATAATCGTATCAGGAAAGCCTTTGAACAAGCGTCCTCCACTGAAATGGCATGAGTCTCCAATCATAACATGGCGGGAACAGTGGTGCCATTGGAAAGTCATAAGGATGTCCAGCCTCTTCAGTCCACAGCTGAGGCTACTATCATTCACCTGAGGGACATCCTTTGGAATGGTGAGGTCAATGTAGAAGATGTGACAATGGCAGGAACCTTGCAACAAAAAGACTATCTAGCCATAAACAGTTGAAAAGCCATACCCCATTAGGAGGATGTCTGGTTGATACCCATCTGTGCTTCCATGTGCCCCTTTCCAAACAAAATGAGCAATAGGATACTATTCAACCTATATGTAAGGTCAGTGACTGCACAGTAAACCCCATTCTATTACAAGAGGGACTGGGGCATGACCTTCATACATCCACCAAGCCATTCAACTGCGCTATCATGCATATTGCTTTTCAAAATAACTGGAGCCACAGTGTACTTGAGCAATAAAGTACCAAGCAGCATGTTATTGTTAATTAACATTTGAATAGTGTGCTGATTCTACTAATGTGCACATCAAAGACGAGTTCGTTCAACACGCCGCTATAGTCCGGCATTCATATATCCTTCGTCCATGCTCCCATGCACACAGTTTTCAAAAAGAATGGAGTGCTATGCAACATGTATGTGAGGCCAACAACTGTGGGCAGTCAATGAGTTAATCCATACAAATCTCGTCTATCTAATCCACAAACCCATCCATCTGTCCTTGCTGCAATGTTCCCAGTTAGTAAATAGAATGTACTGAATAAAGAGCTGTGTTGCATAATGGAACCGGAAATTGAACAGCATCATGACAACCAGACTATTTATTGAGGAGCTGTTTCCCGGCTTTCATGCATCCACCCTTACCTCCATCTATTCATCCATGCAACCATTTTCAAATAAAAATGAGCAATAGAGTACTGAGCAGTATATTATTGTTACTGTTACTGCAGCTAGTATACTGTATAGCTTCCACTATTGTATACATGTATCAATGCCTCAGCCCAGTCATTGCAAAGGAAAGCCCAATTTGTAAAATAAATAAGGGGGCAGTAGCCTGGAATAAACACATCTCTCATCCCTGCTCCTATGCCGAGGTTTCAAATAAAATAAGGTACAGAGTAACATGAATAACACAAGCTATAGAAAGCAGATTGAATAATGAACCGGCCCCCAAAAAAGACTAGGAAAAACTCCAACACATTGTACAATTGTTCCTTATGATCTTTATTTTTCTCAGATTTGTGCATTTGGTAGAATTCTTATACAACTTCGTGATGTGAATTCTTTACATCATTACATCAAATGCACATATTTGAGAAAAATAAAGAACAAAAAACTCACAGCAAACAGCAAAATTATTCTAATTTATATCAACCAAAACCAGCGGGGTAGAAAAAGTGGTGTTAGGCCTTCGATGCCTTGGAGGAAAAGGTGTTTTGAAGTATTCACTTCGCATTCTAGACAGTGGCAACTCCTGCCTACTTATGCTGCTAGGTCTTTTGGATGCTCCTGATACTCTCAACAACATCCCTTTGATTAACATCATGAATGAAAGGATGGGCATCAATGGAGGAGTCCCAACTGGTTCACCTCCTGTTTGTCTAATCGTTCTCAAATAGTTGAAATTGTGACCTCTTAATCCATCAAAGTCCAGTTTACGCACAACAAGGGATTCAGAAGGGCCCTATCCACAAATCTGTTCAATCTATACTTAAAATCACTCGAAGAGATTCTCAGTAACTCTGGGAATCTTTATCAACAGTATGTAAAAGAAACTCAAATCTATCCGAAGATTTCATCCTCAATGACATCCCCTTAAGCGCCAACGCCTTGGCCTAGCTCACCACCAACTCTGGCTTTTCTGGGGCTTCAGGCATTTCTTTACAAAATAGGACTTAAAGTCTGTACTCCAGGCACTAGATGTCTGCGAGCAGGGCTATGGGAACATCTCGGAACTCTTATTTGAAAGACAATTTGGCTAAAGTGGCGATCACTTTATCTAATTCCCATCCTTAAGATCCACTGCCTAATATCACATTGATTTGACCAGAGTGCCCTGCTTTGTTGCTTAACTGATTGTTTATCTCCTTAAGTGCTGCCTCGGTGCATTGGCCGACGGCAGCACTACCTCCCCAGTGCTGCGCACGACCATTGAACGTCCATTCAGCACTAGTTCTAATGGACAGCGCAGCACTGGGGAGGAATGTGTAATAGCAGCTATGAGGCTAAGATGGCTGTTTTTAGGTCCAGGACCGAAGGCTGCGCTTGCACAGTCTCTGTCAGAGATTTAATAATTCTTAGTATGGGGGCTTGAACTCGCCCCTCTTCTCCATTGGCTGGCCTCGTAAATGCTGGCCAGCCAATGGAGGAGAGGGGCGTCACTCCCTTTAAGCCCCGTCTTTTCCCGATTCAGGGGCGTTTATTTTCTCTTCTTTCTCTCTCTGACGTCATCGGGAGAGAGCACACCCCTCATCACGCTGCCTACACGCTCAAGTCAGCTCTCTGATTGGTGTTCCTTATTAACCAATCAGAGGGCCGACTGGCGCGTGCAGGCAGCGTGAGCAGACTCTGCCTCGCTTTTCTTGTTTTCGTCGTTTTGTCAGGTGGGCGTGTCCCAGAGTCTATTCCTCATGTAATGTACCTTTTGCTACCTCTTGTATTTTGTTTGCTCACAATTGTCATTTTTGCCTCATGTAACTTAACGTTTGCTTTTGTGATTTGTTCACTCGTAATCTTCTCATGTATCATTACTAGAAGCATTAGAATTAAAGTAATTCGCTGTTACTTTTTCTACGCATTTTCGGGTGCGGTGGGGGATTGCATGGACTCCATTTGGTGGGCGTGGGCTTGCTTCTCACTTCTTTTCAATGGCGGTGGGGCTTGTTCTGGTTTTCAGATCCGGCCGCACTCTGTCGGTGTTCAGCTGAGCTGGTGCAGCTCTCTCTCCTCCTCCTCCCAGGCCACGAGACACCGGCAGTTGCCTCCCCGCAGCCCCAGGCTGCATGACCCAGGGTGAGTGACCGAGCAGGGTAGAGGGTTGGAAACCACAGGGTTTGTGTGGTGGCTCCGTGGGTGAGGTACAGGTACCCCCGGTTACACGCATGGCAAAGAAAGATGGGCACTTGTCGCTACTTGTGCTGCACATGTAGGCATGTGGGACTTGTGGACAGCAGTGAGCCGCACGTGTAGCAGCACGCAGTCTGCCTCTGAACGACTTGTCACCTGTTGACTTCAGTGGACGTGTGCATCTGTAAGGGTCATTCTGCTCTTCATACATGTGGACTCCAGGATGCGGATGTGCCGGTTCGGGCTCAGAGTTGCACGGGTCATTGCTTTATGAAAAGCCCATGCACCCCCTCCTTTTGAAGTGCCCGTGTGGTCAGTACTGACTACCCGCGCTATATTTTAATGGGGAGGGTCCCGCCACTTGCAGGCACTTCTGCTCTACATTGGCTGGATGACCCTAATAGCAAGTCTCCGGAGTAAACAGGTGCTCTAAAGAGTGAGTATCCGTATTTCACTGCCCATTTAAATCACTCCCATGAACGCGTGCATTGTCGGTTCTCCTGAACTCTACGATGCTCTGTCTTGGTGGTATTTTGTTGTGCATGCATCCCACAATGGGCACAGATTTCCCTGCCAGAGGACTGGGACAGGTTGCTTTGAATCTCTCTGTCCAGGAAGAGCTTGTCTCTCATGCTGGGCCACGTGAAGTATCGACATGCCTAGACCGTGCGGCAGTCTCTTCTAACACTAGATGTCCTTTTATTTTGTTTGTATTTCTGTCAGTATGGGTGCAATGTAAAATACCAAGCACTGAAGATGAACAACGCGGGTGGTTTGCTACGTGTTAAGGGTCACATGAGCTAGTTTCAGAAGTGGACAGATAGTGATGCAGTTTGGTGTACCAATACTGTTGCTTGTAATGAGAAAGCTGGCCACTAGCAGCAGAAGAAGAATGGGGTAGGATCCTGCAGCAGCATGGCCTTTACCTCCGTGCAGTGAGCTTCAGTGTGCATGAGCTCAACAAACAACTGTATGTAGTCCCCTGGGGGTGCAGAAGGAGATTTTCATGCATGCGGCTTTGAATTTGCCCCTGTAGACCTCTCAGGCTGTCACGATAGATGTGAGTAGGCGGACTCACTTCCAGTTTGATCTTTCATTTCTGGTACTTGTAGTCCTGCGTTTCAACTGGGGGCAAAATGAACAATATGTGTTTAAGCAAATACTAGATAAGTCCTGGTACTCCAGCGCTGTACCGGATAGGTTAAGAACCTCCATGCTTGTGTGACTGTACTATATAGATGATTATGCTGCAAAAGAACTTGTATCACTGATCACTAATTGACCTTCAAGGAGAAAGATCTAATAATAAGCAGACCGAACGTTAACACCCGTGGGTTCTGCAGAAGATTAGTCTCTAGACTACAGGAAGAGACCGGAATAATACACACGTTTTTCAAGGTCCTATATATTGCCTGGAGTGTAGTTAATGTGTCTGCCATGAATATGCTAACTTATTCATAGTGTGGGGACATTAAAAGGAAATAATATTTTTTTCATGGTTTGTTGATGCGTCAGTGATGCCAAAGTAGAATATACCAACTGTTTTCCATATTAGTCCAAATTTTAAACAAACATTGGCAAATACGATAGATCTGTAGTTTGCTGTCCGCCTTTTGGCTTTGCCAGTGCTCTTCTGTCAACGTTTTGGGAAAACTGTTGTCGAAGCTGCTGCGCCTCTGACAGTCTTACATCTGTGTATGTGGCTGTGTGTGTGTGTGGCTGTGTGTGTGTGTGGCTGGCTGTGTGTGTGGCTGGGTGTGTGTGGCTGTGTGTGTGTGTGTATGTGCAAATGCAATAGGTCTCGCATTTGCGAGAGATTAAGCTATTGGCATTGTAAATGACAATACCATTTATTTACCTGTTTTCAAAACCAACACATAAATAAAAAAATTGCCATTTACAATGCCAATAGCTCTAACTTTTGCAAAGGCAAGACCGTTGCGTTGCATTGCATTGCTCCCAGACCCTTGGCTCGGCTCGTCGCTCGTCCACGTCTACTTTTGATGAGGAGGCTTGACTGCAGCAGGGCAAAGCAGGAACCCATATGGTAAGAAGCGCCCTTTGTGCAGTTGTGACGCTCGTGTTTGCTGTCCTCCTTTCCCTCGTTGCTTGTGCTTGCTCCCATGCCCCGCTGTTGCTTGTGCTTGCTGTCCTGCCCCCCCTCGTTGCTCGTGCTTGCTGTCCTCCCCCCTCGTTGCTTGTGCTTGCTCCCCTGCCCCCCATTGCTTGTGCTCGCTGTCCTGCCCCCCTTGCTGTCCTGCCGTTGCTTGTGCTTGCTCCCCTGCCCCCGTTGCTCGTGCTTGCTGTCCTGCCCCCCCTTGCTGTCCTGCCCCCCCTTGTTGCTCGTGCTTGCTGTCCTCCCCCCTCGTTGCTTGTGCTTGCTCCCCTGCCCCCTGTTGCTTGTGCTTGCTGTCCTGCCCCCCTTGCTTTCCTGCCCCCTCGTTGCTTGCTGTCCTCCCCCCTCTTGCGTGTGCTTGCTCCCCTGCCCTCCCCCGTTGCTCCTGCTTGCTGTCCTGCCCCCCTCGTTGCTTGTGCTTGCTGTCCTGCCCCCTCCTCGTTGCTTGTGCTTGCTCCCCTACCCCCCTCGTTGCTTGTGCTTGCTCCCCTGAGCCCCTCATTGCTTTTGCTTGCTGTCCTGCCCCCTCATTGCTTGTGCTTGCTCCCCTACCCCCCTCGTTGCTCGTGCTTGCTCCCCTGCCCCCCCTCGTTGCTTGTGCTAGCTCCCCTGCCCCCCCTATTGCTTGTGCTTGCTGTCCTGCCCCTCGTTGCTCGTGCTTGCGTCCTCCCCCCCTCGTTGCTTGTGCTTGCTCCTCTGCCCCCCGTTGCTCGTGCTTGCTGTCCTGTCCCCCCTCGTTGCTTGTGCTTGCTGTCCTGCCCCCTCGTTGCTTGTGCTTGCTGTCCTGCCCCCCTCGTTGCTTGTGCTTGCTGTCCTGCCCCCTCCCCCTCGTTGCTTGTGCTTGCTGTCCTGTTCCCTCGTTGCTTGTGCTTGCTCTCCTGCCCTGCTATTGGCATTGTAAATGACAATGCCATTTATTTATGTTTTAAAAAAAACATGAATAAAAATAATGTCATGAGCAATGCCAATAGCTCGAACTTTAAAAATGCCGAGACCATTGCATTGTAAATGCTTGTTATTGTATTCCTGTTCTCTTGTATATAGCGCCCAAATGTTCTTGCTCATTTTTTATTACATATAAAACCGCAACTATAAATAAATGAATTAATCCCAACACCACACCTCGTGCATGCCTTGCTGCTTTGTCTCTTTTATGTTCGAGATCAGACTTCCATACACACCATGTACCTTGCAACTTAGCAGAACCGGCAGAGAAAGAGACCTTCCTGATGAATTTTTGATTACAAATCCAATGAATTATTTAAAAGAATGAGAAAGGAAATGTGTATACAAATTGTAAAGCAAAGTCCTAGGCAAAGGGTCATTCTTCGCTAGAGTAAGACCGCAATGTGTTAAAAACAGCATACCATACTGAGGAGACCAGAAACGGGAATCAAGATGTTACTCATCCAGGACCCCCACATCCTGGATTCCAACGGGCGGACACCTGGCGTTATAGTGAAAGCTTATTGCTAAATGTTTGCACTGCAAACCCGGTCTCTCCTGTTTTAATAAGCACCAGCAGTTCTGTGTTTTTTAAATAATTGTCACAAGTGACCAAAAAGGCCTGCTAAATTCAAATCAGCTAGGGAACACTGGGTAACGAAGTTGTACAGGCCCCGAGATGTCGTATATAGGCAGACATTAAGTACTTAAAAAACTAATTTCCGTGTTTTGACCTCAGATGTAGGTAAGTTTGTTACAGTAATAGCTGTGTCTGTACAATCTTTTGGAGCCAAGCGGGTTTTTCAATGTTTCTTTCACTTACTAACATTTGCTTGATGGACAATAGAAGAACCCGATTGCTTTATATAGATGTAGGCTTTTCCCCGTTCTGTTCCACATCTGTTTTCTTGATTTAATGTAAAGGTAAACAGAGAGGCACACTAATAACTGTTTAAAAATATGGACACGTCGCAGATCAACCCATGGGTCACATTTTCTTCAGCAAAAAATACAAGCCTTGATACCGTAGGATGTAAGGCTTTGAAAAGATATGGGTCATGGTTGAGTGGACATGGAATTTAATGGATCGCATATGTCCGTTGAGTGGAAAAAATAAAAGGCCATTAAAATATTTATATGAAAACCAATACTTATGTTTACATTAAACTAATGAGTAGACCGCGTTTTACAACAGGCAAAAATAACCAGACAAAAATATTGTGACACGATTTATGATCAGTCAAATCAATGACTCACAGATGTAGTTACCATTGGACTTCAAAATTCTACACGAAATGCAAAGCACACTGTCATATCGAAGGATGTACTATTTAGTTGCACATCTAACAACTTTTTTACGACAATAATGATTTCATATGTCTTTCTAAAAGCCAGTAAAGAAAGGACAATCGCTCGTAACAATCGCAACCTAATTTTCGAATCATGATGATGCCGCGTTTACAACGGCAGTGAGAACTAAAAAGACAAAGAATTTTTAGGTGTGTCCATCACCTCCCAGAATGTACACCGGAGCACTAAACTCCCTTCAGTGCAAGCTTTGACAGGTACCGAGTGCCTCAGGCATCTCAGAAAGCACGCTCGTATCGGTGAAACTTAATCCCATAAAGTACGTTAACATGCTACAGACGTAACATAAAAAAGGTCACATTACCAACACAATGTACATATTTTTGAAGAACGTGAACTTCCTCAGAGAACCCTAAAAGGAGCCGCAACCCTTTAACTGAAAAACACAAGTAATGTGAAACAGGCCATTTTATACATTTTTAATAACATTTTTAATTTAAATTAGTATCTCTGTCTAAAAGACATCTAGGCCACACCGAAGGTATCCTCACAACATTTGTGTTCTAAAATTTGTTGCTGCCACGTTGGGGGGCGGGGGATGTGAAGTGATTTTAAAAACATAGGCAATTTTTATGCTTTTACTTTTGTGATTCTTAAACGAGGTTAAAACGTGGTCTAGGGACTGTGTACGGAGACAAAAAGAGGTGCCATTTTGCTAACAGCAGCACTCTAGTGTTCCACACACTTGTTCAAGGTCGCCTATTTAATGTTGGCCGTAGCGTGGACGCGTGCCGCGGGCTTGCGAAAGGCATGCTGAGGGCGCGCCAAAGGCCTGCCCATCTATCGTGTCGGGGGCCCCCCAAGGAAACACGGAGACGGGAGCTCTGATCATTAGCGCTTTATTCTTCTGTATCGCGCCCTGAACTGCCCTGCCTTTCTCCGCCCTCCTAACTCCGCCCCTTCCGCGTCCGCCTGCCCTGTCCCAGCGCCAGGGTCAGGCGAGACGACATGACACCTCCCCCTTTTGTACAATAATGCTTACTGTCTCTCAGAGTTCTTCAACAGGTCACCTAGTTGCCCTTCGCGGGCGACTTATCCGCGCCTGTTCAGCTGGACCGTTGTCCCTCACATCTTCAAGTGGCAGCGTTCTGCGAGGTGTGCCATTGCGGTCTCTTCCTTGACTCGACGAATCTGTCTCAGAGTCTAGGTCCTGAGTTCGAGTGTAGACAGAGGAGTGGCACCTTTTGCAGTGGGACACGTTCCTTGTTATTTATTTACCTTCAGCCTCAGCCGTGATCATTGTCCCTTTCCGGCTAGAGACTCTCAAGGGGTGTGTCAGGTTGCGACTATCTGCTTTTGTTCTTCTGTCGCGCCTTACCAGCACCCAGTGTCCTTGATGAATGTCCATTGGTCGCGCATGCCTGCGTCGATCAGCGTAGTGCTTCATTTTTGATTTCTTCTCATGGTCAAGTTTTACCTGGGTGTCATGATCTGTAGTCACGGCTCGTGCTTGTATGACGGCACCCGAGGCGGGGAGCCGAGTGCGTAGAACCCGCCCGAGCATCAGAGTGGCAGGACATTGGTTTGTGGTGCTGTGTGGCGTGGTTCGGTAGGCTCGCAGCACTTCGTTGAGTGCCTGCTGGATGTCGCGGTGTGCTAGCTCGGCTTGCTGAACGTTTTTCTTTAGTGTCCCCATGAAGCATTTGACCATCACGTTGGCTTGAGGCCATAAGGGAGTAATTTTCCGATGTTTGAAGTTTATATGTTTTGCAAACTCGGCGAATTAGTGGCCATTGAAGGGTGGTCCATTCTCTGTTTTCACAGTCATGGGTGTTCCCCTGGCTGCAAATGTTTAATCGATGACAGGGATGACAGCTGTCGCTTTGGTGGAGGATACTTGCTGTGTGATGGGAAAACGAGAGTACTCATCCATGATGACGATTATGTACTTTCAGGATTTCAGTGGACCAAAGAAGTCGATGGCTACTTGTTGCCACACGCCGTCTGGTAGCTCAGACATCTGCAGTGGCGCCGGCGGTTCATCTCGACCCACCAATTGACACGAGGCGCAGTCTTTGAGGGTGGCTTCCACCATCTGATCAAGTAATGGGAACCAGACGCGTTTCTTCGTGGCCACCACTCCTCGCTGTCCTTTGTGGGCTAAGTTGATAACACCTTGTCGCAGTCTCTGAGGAATGACTATCCTCCCCCTCTCAGCAGTAAGCCGTCCGTGCTAATTGATAATTCTTCTTGGACGTGTTTGAATGCAGCAAGTTCCTGGGTATCGACAGCTGTGTCCTGGTGAGCATGTTCCAAGTGTCTCCACGAGTTGGTGCGTATTCAGAGCATGATGGCTTGAGTGGTGTCGTCTTGGGCAGATGCTTCGCGAATGGCGTCTAGCGGCACCGCTGGAGGACATGCATTGTCAATGACAAAGTGGATATACTCCTCCGCCACGGAACGTCGCACTTGTGTTTGAGTTTGTGGGTGTCGTGGCATGTAGTCCGCTGGGTTTTCTGCCTTTCCGGGTTTGTGGATAATGGTGTAAATGTAGTCCTGCAGACGTATTCCCCATCTTTCTATCCGTGGGGGCATCTTTGCCCGCGGGTTGCCAAAGATGGTAATAAGTGAGGCGTGGCCAAGCAACATGGCCGACAGGACGTGAGCTCCGTTGGCTCCCGCCCAGCCGCCACAATATCCTACATTAAAGATCCTTACAGCCCTCATGGCCAGAAAATAAAGGTTTCTACGAGCCCGGACGACTGAGGGGCATATCCTGGCCCACTGCGGGGCTGCTGCGGGGTACGGAAGTGGAGGAGGCAGCCCGGACGGTCCGGAGGCCGCAGTAAATCGAGGCCGCGGTCTGCGGCCTAGTTCCGGGAGGGAGTGGCGATCTGGCTCTGGGGAGCCCACTGCCATCGGGCCCCCCGCTGATTGAGCTCGACGACGAAGGACCGGGGCCCGCTGCCACCTGGGGCCCCGCTGAGCCGAAGTGACCTGGGGCAGCCTGTGTGGTGCCGGAGGCGGGCCCGACGCTAATTGAGGCCGGGGTCTGCGGCCTGCATCTAAAGCAGCGGAGGAGTCGGGAGGTCGGGGGGCCCACTGCCATCGGGGCTATCCCGGAGAGGTGAGCGGCGGCGACGGATCGTGCCCGTCTGCTGGCTGGGGCCCCGGCGGGAGTCGTTCCTCCAGGGACTGCCTGCTTTTGGTGGCGGCTTGGTCGGGCTGCACGGAGGCGGGGTCTGCTGACTCCGGGGCCGGGGACTGCGGCCTGCCCTGTGGGACGTTGGTGCCTGCTTCCGGCGGAGGCCCACTGCAATCCGGGCCTCCCACGGCAAGAGGAGTGACGGCGGTGGACCGGGGCCCGCTGCCAGCTAGCGCCCCGGGGGGAGCGAGTTTCCTGAGACCACCGGATGCGGCAGATAGCTCTGTCGCTACTATCGGACCCGGGCCACGGACAGTGGTGGCACCGGGGATTGTGAGCGGGCCTGCGCGCCTGTATCCTGGAGACGTGGGAGACCCTGAGGGACGCCTGTTGACATCATGCGCCTCACCCATTTGCGGGCTGCGGGGGCCCTGGAGTTGGGCCTGCAGACTGAAGCAATTGATCCGGCTGGAGGTTGGGTAGGAGTGCCCCCTGACCCTCCTGTGCCGGACCGGTGCTGTGGTGGTTTGGAGGGCCCCGTGGCTTTGGGTCCTCCTGAGGGCCTGAGGGCCTGTGACCCTGCGACTGAGACCCGTAGTGGAGTGGTGCACCGGGGGACCAGGAGGGAGGCGGCTGGTGGTGGTGGTGGTGCAGCGATGAAGATCCTGTGAGCCGGCCTAACGGGGGGAGTGCCCGGGAGGACTACGAGAAGAGGGACTGCCCGGCTTGGGGACTCCGAGACTGAGCTAACTGCCTCAGGCCCCAGAAGACTGAGGTTGGACTGTGGGGTGAGACGCCTGAGGGGCTCTGGAGACGGAGTGCGACCCTGCCCTTGTGTATCGCCTGGTAGGGACACCCTTAACTGAGAGACCGGCGGTCTACACTGCTGGGACTTGAAGCCGGCCTTTGTCCTGACGAAGGGTCCTGACTGTGGCACCCTGAACAGCGGGTGTGGCCCCCGCCCGATAGTGTGATCTCATCTGGTGTGCTGGGTCTGGCCCCGGTCGCGCCGTGGTGGTTGAGTCCCGCTTCCTTGGGCACTACTAGAAGAGCCCTTCCAGGCTGAGAGGACCGTGGTGCTGAGTTGCTGCGGACGGACTGTGAGCCAGAGTCTGGCGTATAGAGGGTGCATTGCCTACCTACGTACGGGCACAAGCGGGATGCCCCGGAGCCTTCCTTTGCTACCAGGAGAGCCCTGAAGGGTCTTTTTTCTGAGTCACTGGGAGATCCTGCGGGGACTGGACTCGGGCGGATCTTCTCTGCACGGGTTGTAGTGTGGGGCTCGTGGCCTTCTTCTGCCACCAGGGGAGCCTTACGGGGACTTTTCTCTGATGTCAAAGATGCGAAAAGATAAAGCGCCCCGGGCTACGCAGCCCAACACCATAACGCAGTACACCACGCAGCGACTCCCCTCACAGAGGATTACGCGCCAGTCGGGACAGGATGAGGAGGACCCAGCTCCTGAAGAGCCCTCCCGGGCGGAACTGGTTAAAGCGATTCAGGGGTCCCATTCTGCCCTGGAGCAGAAAATTGAGACTGTGTCCATCAACATGAATTTATTACGGACTGACCTCCGCAAGGTGGCACACAAGGTTAAGGATGCGGAGGGGAATATCACCGAACTGCAAGGGGAGGTGGCGTCCCTCAAAAAACAGTCTCGCGGCTTACTGCCACGACGGAGGCGCTGGAGAGGAGGGCAGAGAATGCGGAAGGGAGAGCGCGCCGTAGTAACATAAGGGTGCTGGGTATTCCGGAACGGGCGGAGGCAGGCAACTCAGAACGCTTCCTGGAGCATTGGATTCGTACGGTGTTGTGTCCTGCAAGTCTGTCAGATGTTTTCGTGATTGAACGTGCCCATAGAGCGTTGGTACCACGCCGAAGCCCGGAGCTCCGCCACGGGCTCTCATTGCCAAGATCCTCAACTATCGTGACAGAGACTGCATCCTTAGAGCGGCGAGGGAGTCTGTGGATCTCGCGTTTGAGAATGCAAAGGTCTTTATTTATCCGGACTATAGCCAATTGGTCCAGGAGCAGCGGAAATCCTTCCTGGCAGTTAAACAAAAGCTCCGGGAGATGCACCTACAGTATATGCTGCTTTACCCGGCCAAACTTAAAGTCATTTCCCAGGGAAAGGCGCACTTCTTCGAAGCCCCAGAGGAAGTCTGGGAGTGGCTCGAGATTAGGGGGGATGCCCTCCCGCCGGGAGAGCGGGAGGACACCGCAACACATGGGGGACAAGACCGCAGCGGAGGCGCACCGGCAGGCAACGGCGTTGGTCCCGTACGGATGGGGGAGAAGAGGGACGACGAGTCACAGTGGGGGAGGATGGAGCCCTCTGCCTGGATTTGATGGAGTCTGACCGCTTGCCACCGGAATCGTAGTCTCCTCCCCCCCGGGTGAAGTTCTTGTGCCAGACACGCTGCATACCCACCACGGATATTATTTCCCCTACCAGTGCCACGATTCCGGAGATGGCTGGGGCGCAGGGGCGGGTGTTGGAGGCCCCGCAGGGAAGAGAGGAACTGGTACTGCATGGATTGATGGACTCTGGGTCTGGTAGTTGACCCAGGACGGACTGTAAGGGAACCAATACTTAGAGGGAGGCTATATCCAGTCAGAGTTTTTCAGAGGTTGGGGTGGGGTGTTAGCGAACGAAGATCTGGACACACAATGGTATCCTTTACTGCACTGCATTTTTGTTCTGATGGCGGCCTTGCTGGGAGCTGAGTGGGGGGGGGGGGAAGGGGGGACAGAGGTTGTTTCTTTTTTTTATTGGGAGGTTTAGCCAGGTTTGGCGGATGGGGAGGCTGTGCACATCCTGGCACCAGCATGGGAAGGGCATATCGGCTGGTTTTGTTGTTGCTAGTATATTGCTCGTGTGGGTGGGGGAAGGGGTATGTTGTAGGCATCGCATGTATGACACTTCGGGCACTGGGCTGGAGGGACACTGGGGGTGGCGTTTTATGGGGAGGTGGGAAACATCATCGACAATGGGATACAAATTTATGAGCTGGAATGTGAGGGGGCTAGGTACTTGCACTAAGCGATATTGAGACCTTTCTTTGCTTCGCAGGCATGGGGTTTCAATTGCATGTCTTCAGGAGACCCATCTTACGGACGAGGGGGCGCAGAAGCTATGTAAAAAGTGGAGGGGTCAGATATTCCATTCCTCTTATTCTACATATGCTAGAGGGGTGTTGATTTGGGTGGCGCCTGGGGTCCCATTCGCACTCCAGTATGTGGAAGCAGACATTCAGGGTAGATACCTGCTCCTCAGGGCAAAATTAGATGGTAGGAACATTGTCCTTTTGAATACATATGCACCTAATGTGGATGATCCAGGCTTTTTTCAAGCTCTTCAAGACGTCCTGATTTACGATTTGGGGACTCCAATTCTTTGGATGGGGGATTTCAATTGTGTTCTAGACCCGGTCCTCGATAGGTCCCCACCACGGGAGGGCACAAAACCCTGAATGACTGCCCGGCTTCAGGAGGTTATGGAGAATATAGGGGCCGTGGATATTTGGCATCAGACTAATCCGACGCAACAAGTTTACACCTGTTTTTCCCCCACTCATAACACATATAGTCGCCTCGATAGGATTCTAGTTGCTAACGCAGAGAATAACATGTCAAGGCATTGATGTGACACATCTGGCGCGCTTTCTATCCGACCACTCCCCGGTGGCATGTCTGGTACGATGGGAAACCCCGGTTTCCCGCCCACGTACCTGGAGGTTTCCGGTGGATATCCTCCGGGACCCAGTGGGGAAGGCGCATGTGGAAACGGCCCTAGGGGACTATGTGGACCTTGATTGGGAGGAGGGGGGCTTGTGGCTGGCCACCAAATGGGAGGCCCTAAAGGCGGTGGTGAGAGGAGCCTGTATGGGACTCCCGTACGGAGTCAGGAAGCAGCTTCTACAGGATCTGCGAGCAGCAGAGGACACGCTAGCACAAGTCCAAGCAGCTGCGCCCTCTGACGACCTGCAGAGGGCGGAGGAGCAATCGGCCCTTGGTAAGGTCCATGATATTCTGGACCGACTTGATAAGTATACCCTTGGCCAATATAGGCAGCGGCTTCATAGGGAAGGAGACAAGTCGGGCGGCTTATGGCATGGATCCTCCGGAAAGAGCAGACCCCGGAACGTATCGTGGCTCTCCGAGACCCCAATGGGGACGTGGTACATTCGGAGCGTGCAATTCTTGAGTCCCTCAGATCCCAGCTTCAGCAGATATACACTGCGGACACGGACATATCTGTGGCTTCTTATTCCCCTTATCTGTAGGGGATTACCCTCCCATCCCTCTCTACAGCGGACCAGGAGGAACTGGATCTGGCGCTCACGTTAGGGGAGGTACGGGCAGCTCTAGCCCGCCTGCTGCGAGCGAAGTCACCGGGAAGGGATGGATTCCCGCCTGAGTTTTATCACAAGTTTGGAGACACATTGTCGCATCTCCTAGTACAGGTCTTTACTGAGGCCTTTGAGAACGGGTCTCTCCCGCAGAGCATGTCCAGTGGGGAGATTTGTATGATCCTTAAACCGGGGGGGGGACAAACTCGACCCTTCCGCGTATCGACCAATCACCATGATTAATACGGATGTGAAAATCTTGACAAAGTTATTGGCCACCCGTCTGGAACCACACATGGCGCAGTTGGTCCATCCGGACCAATGCGGCTTTATTCTAGGGCGTAACACCGCCATGAATCTAAGGCGCTTGAATCACATCGTACATGAGGTCCAGGGGTCAGAGAACCAGACGGTGCTAGTGTCCATTGACCTCGCCAAGGCGTTCGATACAGTGGACTGGGGTTACTTGCAAGAAGTCCTCAGAGTGATGGGCTTGGGCCCCAAATTTTGCCGCTGGATCCGTATCCTATATATCTCTCCCCGGGCGAGGGTACGACTGGAAACGGCGCATTCGGAGGAGTGGCAATTGGAACGGGGTACACGACAGGGGTATCCCCTCTCGCCACTAGTCTTTGCCCTGGCCATAGAGCCTTTGGCTGTCCGGATCCGTTTGGAGTTGGCGCAGTGGGGCATATGGGTGGGAGACACCTGCAATGTTATCTCTCTGTATGCGGACGATGCCTTGTTTTATCTGAGGGCCCCGCGGGAGGCGCTGCCGGTGTTGCTCCATCAGCCGGATAGTTTTGGAGAGGCGTCGGGACTTAAACTCAATAGACACAAGTCCCTGATTTTTCCATTGTCAGGGCTGGAATTAATGCCCCGAGAGGATTTGCCGGAGCTCGGGCTACGACGGGAAATAGATAGTTTTCACTATTTAGGTATTTATGTGGCATCAACGGAGGCGGGTTCACTGGCCTGCAATATTGAAAGGGTGATTAAGTCCTTGCAGTGCTCTGTGTCCTTCTGGAACACCCTGCCGTTATCTCTCATGGGTCGGCTGGCCGTCGCTAAGCTGGTGATGCTGCCCAGGACGCTTTATACGCTTCAGAACAAGCTATGTCCTCTTCCCCCCAGGGTCTTTTGGACCCTGAATATGCTCCTTTCGTCCCTACTCTGGGCGGACCCGTGTAGTTGAGTAGCCCTTCATACAGTGATGCGCTCCTATGAAGAGGGAGGCCTAGAGGCCCCGCGCTTTAATTTGTATTATTATGCCGCGCAGCTGCTACCGGCTGCTAGATGGTTTGCAGATGCGGACGTTTGGGAGACGAAACTATTGGCAGGTAGAGCGGCGGTACAGGAGCTGCGGGTGGCTTTGATGCGGGGCAGGGGGGCAAGTGAGACTTTGCCCTACGTCGTGAGACACACGGCGAGCGTATGGCACCGATTCATAGAGAGGATCTTGCCGACGGCGCCCTTCCACAGGGATTTGCCAATTTGGATCCTGGCGCCCATGGTGACTATGGTACAACATATGTCCTTTCGGGCCTGGCGGGACGGGGGCTGTGAATCCATGGCCGACCTATAACCCACTGAGACTTTTTTGACCTATGAACAAGTGGAGGAGGCCTTTGGTCTACCTAGAGGGCAGTATCTGCATTATCAGGGGCTGCGCGATGTGGCGCGGTGGCTCTGGGCTCAGATCCAGAGGTGCCCCCGACGACTCACACCTTGAATATTCTATTGTCTTGTTCTAGGGGAAGTAGACTTATTTCCTTACTATATGCTGCGATGCATCAGGACTCGGCCCCACCGGTACCACCGGCGTGGGAGGCCTGGGAAGCGGACTTAGGCACACCACTGGACCAGGGGCAGCGTAAGCGAATAGGGGCCCTAACACAGAAGGTATCCTGTAATGCACGCTTTAAATTAATACATTTTAATTTCCTGCAACGCACCTACCTCACTCCGATCTTATTGAGTCGCTATTCACCAGGCAGGGGTGATAATTGTCCCAGATGTTGCGCAGAGGGGGCAGGGTTCCTGCACTTGGCTTGGGACTGTCCGCTGATCCAAAGTTTTTGGGGGAGCGTAGTAGAACACATAGGGGCCACAACGGGACTCCGTATTACACTGACACCTTTGCACTGTCTGTTGGCGCTGGTCCCTTGGCCAATGAAACGAAAGCTGTCATATAGATTAATGCAATTGATGTTGGTGCTGGCCAGACGCAGGGTGTCTATCACATGGATGGGCCAGAGGGCCCCAGAAATACGCACGTGGCTCAGGGATGTGCGGGAATGGTCCCTGGCAGAAGAAACACATATGCAGAGCTGCAGGAGGTATGAGAAATTGCAAGAAGACCTATTGGCCTGGCAAGCCATGTGTGCGGCCGGATTTGGGATACGAGGTCACACTTCACATAGCGATTCAGAATGGACGAGTGGCGAGCTATTCTCGCCGGAGGGATCAGGTTCTGAGGAGGAAGCCCCCTAAGGTGAAGCTAGTAGCCTGGATAGTGTAGGGACGGGTTAAGTATTCACGATGATGCTTGTTTCTTGTGTGTTATTCTGCTAAGTATTCTAGGTGAACATGTTCCCAGGTGAGACCTCCAGTTGGTGAAAGGTGCCTTAATGAGTCAGTCGATGTGTGTATGTGCTGTTTTGATGCCAATGGAGGGGGGTGTTTATTGTTTGTGCAATATGAAAATTGAAAATTAATGTTTTTTTTAAAAAAAGCATGTAAAAAAAAAAAGATGGTAATTAGCGCTTGGTGATCCGTGATGAGTGTAAAGTGTTTCCCGTATTCAAACAAATGAAAATGTTCGCAGGCCCACACAACCGCAAGACTTTCCTTTTTAGGCTGAGAGGGTTTTTTTGGTGTCAAAGTAGGCTAGGTTAATAGCGGTGCTCACGGCCTTCTTGATTTTGTTGAATGTGTGTTCACATGCAGAGCACCACAGGAATTGCTGTCCTTGGCGAGTGAGTTCCCTGAGCGGGTAGCTGATGGTGGCATAGTCTTTAATGTAGCAGGCACAGTAACTTGCCATCCCCAGGAATGAACAAAGGTCACTAACGTCCTTTGGCTGTGGAGTGTCCGCAAGGGCAGATACTTTCTCGGGGTATGGCTTCATGCCGTCTTTGGAGAATATGTGTCCATAAAATTTCAGCGTGGACTTGTGAAATTCACACTTGTCTGGGTTGAGTGTGAGGTTAGCATTGAGCAATGCATGGCATACTCGGTCTAATGCTTTGTCATGTTCCGCATGATTCTCCCCATAGATCAGGATGTCGTCGCTGGAATTGAAAGCGTTGGGAATGCCTTGAATTACATGCCGGATAGCCTCTTGAAAAATCTCAGCGGCTGAGGATATTCCAAAGTTCAAACGCTTGTATCAGAAAAGGCCCTGATGAGTGATGAGATTGTGTTCTAAAATTTGTTGCTGCCACGTTGGGGGGCGGGGGATGTGAAGTGATTTTAAAAACATAGGCAATTTTTATGCTTTTACTTTTGTGATTCTTAAACGAGGTTAAAACGTGGTCTAGGGACTGTGTACGGAGACAAAAAGAGGTGCCATTTTGCTAACAGCAGCACTCTAGTGTTCCACACACTTGTTCAAGGTCGCCTATTTAATGTTGGCCGTAGCGTGGACGCGTGCCGCGGGCTTGCGAAAGGCATGCTGAGGGCGCGCCAAAGGCCTGCCCATCTATCGTGTCGGGGGCCCCCCAAGGAAACACGGAGACGGGAGCTCTGATCATTAGCGCTTTATTCTTCTGTATCGCGCCCTGAACTGCCCTGCCTTTCTCCGCCCTCCTAACTCCGCCCCTTCCGCGTCCGCCTGCCCTGTCCCAGCGCCAGGGTCAGGCGAGACGACATGACACCTCCCCCTTTTGTACAATAATGCTTACTGTCTCTCAGAGTTCTTCAACAGGTCACCTAGTTGCCCTTCGCGGGCGACTTATCCGCGCCTGTTCAGCTGGACCGTGGTCCCTCACATCTTCAAGTGGCAGCGTTCTGCGAGGTGTGCCATTGCGGTCTCTTCCTTGACTCGACGAATCTGTCTCAGAGTCTAGGTCCTGAGTTCGAGTGTAGACAGAGGAGTGGCACCTTTTGCAGTGGGACACGTTCCTTGTTATTTATTTACCTTCAGCCTCAGCCGTGATCATTGTCCCTTTCCGGCTAGAGACTCTCAAGGGGTGTGTCAGGTTGCGACTATCTGCTTTTGTTCTTCTGTCGCGCCTTACCAGCACCCAGTGTCCTTGATGAATGTCCATTGGTCGCGCATGCCTGCGTCGATCAGCGTAGTGCTTCATTTTTGATTTCTTCTCATGGTCAAGTTTTACCAGGGTGTCATGATCTGTAGTCACGGCTCGTGCTTGTATGACGGCACCCGAGGCGGGGAGCCGAGTGCGTAGAACCCGCCCGAGCATCAGAGTGGCAGGACATTGGTTTGTGGTGCTGTGTGGCGTGGTTCGGTAGGCTCGCAGCACTTCGTTGAGTGCCTGCTGGATGTCGCGGTGTGCTAGCTCGGCTTGCTGAACGTTTTTCTTTAGTGTCCCCATGAAGCATTTGACCATCACGTTGGCTTGAGGCCATAAGGGAGTAATTTTCCGATGTTTGAAGTTTATATGTTTTGCAAACTCGGCGAATTAGTGGCCATTGAAGGGTGGTCCATTCTCTGTTTTCACAGTCATGGGTGTTCCCCTGGCTGCAAATGTTTAATCGATGACAGGGATGACAGCTGTCGCTTTGGTGGAGGATACTTGCTGTGTGATGGGAAAACGAGAGTACTCATCCATGATGACGATTATGTACTTTCAGGATTTCAGTGGACCAAAGAAGTCGATGGCTACTTGTTGCCACACGCCGTCTGGTAGCTCAGACATCTGCAGTGGCGCCGGCGGTTCATCTCGACCCACCAATTGACACGAGGCGCAGTCTTTGAGGGTGGCTTCCACCATCTGATCAAGTAATGGGAACCAGACGCGTTTCTTCGTGGCCACCACTCCTCGCTGTCCTTTGTGGGCTAAGTTGATAACACCTTGTCGCAGTCTCTGAGGAATGACTATCCTCCCCCTCTCAGCAGTAAGCCGTCCGTGCTAATTGATAATTCTTCTTGGACGTGTTTGAATGCAGCAAGTTCCTGGGTATCGACAGCTGTGTCCTGGTGAGCATGTTCCAAGTGTCTCCACGAGTTGGTGCGTATTCAGAGCATGATGGCTTGAGTGGTGTCGTCTTGGGCAGATGCTTCGCGAATGGCGTCTAGCGGCACCGCTGGAGGACATGCATTGTCAATGACAAAGTGGATATACTCCTCCGCCACGGAACGTCGCACTTTTGTTTGAGTTTGTGGGTGTCGTGACATGTAGTCCGCTGGGTTTTCTGCCTTTCCGGGTTTGTGGATAATGGTGTAAATGTAGTCCTGCAGACGTATTCCCCATCTTTCTATCCGTGGGGGCATCTTTGCCCGCGGGTTGCCAAAGATGGTAATAAGTGAGGCGTGGCCAAGCAACATGGCCGACAGGACGTGAGCTCCGTTGGCTCCCGCCCAGCCGCCACAAAATCCTACATTAAAGATCCTTACAGCCCTCATGGCCAGAAAATAAAGGTTTCTACGAGCCCGGACGACTGAGGGGCATATCCTGGCCCACTGCGGGGCTGCTGCGGGGTACGGAAGTGGAGGAGGCAGCCCGGACGGTCCGGAGGCCGCAGTAAATCGAGGCCGCGGTCTGCGGCCTAGTTCCGGGAGGGAGTGGCGATCTGGCTCTGGGGAGCCCACTGCCATCGGGCCCCCCGCTGATTGAGCTCGACGACGAAGGACCGGGGCCCGCTGCCACCTGGGGCCCCGCTGAGCCGAAGTGACCTGGGGCAGCCTGTGTGGTGCCGGAGGCGGGCCCGACGCTAATTGAGGCCGGGGTCTGCGGCCTGCATCTAAAGCAGCGGAGGAGTCGGGAGGTCGGGGGGCCCACTGCCATCGGGGCTATCCCGGAGAGGTGAGCGGCGGCGACGGATCGTGCCCGTCTGCTGGCTGGGGCCCCGGCGGGAGTCGTTCCTCCAGGGACTGCCTGCTTTTGGTGGCGGCTTGGTCGGGCTGCACGGAGGCGGGGTCTGCTGACTCCGGGGCCGGGGACTGCGGCCTGCCCTGTGGGACGTTGGTGCCTGCTTCCGGCGGAGGCCCACTGCAATCCGGGCCTCCCACGGCAAGAGGAGTGACAGCGGTGGACCGGGGCCCGCTGCCAGCTAGCGCCCCGGGGGGAGCGAGTTTCCTGAGACCACCGGATGCGGCAGATAGCTCTGTCGCTACTATCGGACCCGGGCCACGGACAGTGGTGGCACCGGGGATTGTGAGCGGGCCCGCGCGCCTGTATCCTGGAGACGTGGGAGACCCTGAGGGACGCCTGTTGACATCATGCGCCTCACCCATTTGCGGGCTGCGGGGGCCCTGGAGTTGGGCCTGCAGACTGAAGCAATTGATCCGGCTGGAGGTTGGGTAGGAGTGCCCCCTGACCCTCCTGTGCCGGACCGGTGCTGTGGTGGTTTGGAGGGCCCCGTGGCTTTGGGTCCTCCTGAGGGCCTGTGACCCTGCGACTGAGACCCGTAGTGGAGTGGTGCACCGGGGGACCAGGAGGGAGGCGGCTGGTGGTGGTGGTGGTGCAGCGATGAAGATCCTGTGAGCCGGCCTAACGGGGGGAGTGCCCGGGAGGACTACGGGAAGAGGGACTGCCCGGCTTGGGGACTCCGAGACTGAGCTAACTGCCTCAGGCCCCAGAAGACTGAGGTTGGACTGTGGGGTGAGACGCCTGAGGGGCTCTGGAGACGGAGTGCGACCCTGCCCTTGTGTATCGCCTGGTAGGGACACCCTTAACTGAGAGACCGGTGGTCTACACTGCTGGGACTTGAAGCCGGCCTTTGTCCTGACGAAGGGTCCTGACTGTGGCACCCTGAACAGCGGGTGTGGCCCCCGCCCGATAGTGTGATCTCATCTGGTGTGCTGGGTCTGGCCCCGGTCGCGCCGTGGTGGTTGAGTCCCGCTTCCTTGGGCACTACTAGAAGAGCCCTTCCAGGCTGAGAGGACCGTGGTGCTGAGTTGCTGCGGACGGACTGTGAGCCAGAGTCTGGCGTATAGAGGGTGCATTGCCTACCTACGTACGGGCACAAGCGGGATGCCCCGGAGCCTTCCTTTGCTACCAGGAGAGCCCTGAAGGGTCTTTTTTCTGAGTCACTGGGAGATCCTGCGGGGACTGGACTCGGGCGGATCTTCTCTGCACAGGTTGTAGTGTGGGGCTCGTGGCCTTCTTCTGCCACCAGGGGAGCCTTACGGGGACTTTTCTCTGATGTCCACGATGCGAAAAGATAAAGCGCCCCGGGCTACGCAGCCCAACACCATAACGCAGTACACCACGCAGCGACTCCCCTCACAGAGGATTACGCGCCAGTCGGGACAGGATGAGGAGGACCCAGCTCCTGAAGAGCCCTCCCGGGCGGAACTGGTTAAAGCGATTCAGGGGTCCCATTCTGCCCTGGAGCAGAAAATTGAGACTGTGTCCATCAACATGAATTTATTACGGACTGACCTCCGCAAGGTGGCACACAAGGTTAAGGATGCGGAGGGGAATATCACCGAACTGCAAGGGGAGGTGGCGTCCCTCAAAAAACAGTCTTGCGGCTTACTGCCACGACGGAGGCGCTGGAGAGGAGGGCAGAGAATGCGGAAGGGAGAGCGCGCCGTAGTAACATAAGGGTGCTGGGTATTCCGGAACGGGCGGAGGCAGGCAACTCAGAACGCTTCCTGGAGCATTGGATTCGTACGGTGTTGTGTCCTGCAAGTCTGTCAGATGTTTTCGTGATTGAACGTGCCCATAGAGCGTTGGTACCACGCCGAAGCCCGGAGCTCCGCCACGGGCTCTCATTGCCAAGATCCTCAACTATCGTGACAGAGACTGCATCCTTAGAGCGGCGAGGGAGTCTGTGGATCTCGCGTTTGAGAATGCAAAGGTCTTTATTTATCCGGACTATAGCCAATTGGTCCAGGAGCAGCGGAAATCCTTCCTGGCAGTTAAACAAAAGCTCCGGGAGATGCACCTACAGTATATGCTGCTTTACCCGGCCAAACTTAAAGTCATTTCCCACGGAAAGGCGCACTTCTTCGAAGCCCCAGAGGAAGTCTGGGAGTGGCTCGAGATTAGGGGGGATGCCCTCCCGCCGGGAGAGCGGGGAGGACACCGCAACACATGGGGGACAAGACCGCAGCGGAGGCGCACCGGCAGGCAACGGCGTTGGTCCCGTACGGATGGGGGAGAAGAGGGACGACGAGTCACAGTGGGGGAGGATGGAGCCCTCTGCCTGGATTTGATGGAGTCTGACTGCTTGCCACCGGAATCGAAGTCTCCTCCCCCCCGGGTGAAGTTCTTGTGCCAGACACGCTGCATACCCACCACGGATATTATTTCCCCTACCAGTGCCACGATTCCGGAGATGGCTGGGGCGCAGGGGCGGGTGTTGGAGGCCCCGCAGGGAAGAGAGGAACTGGTACTGCATGGATTGATGGACTCTGGGTCTGGTAGTTGACCCAGGACGGACTGTAAGGGAACCAATACTTAGAGGGAGGCTATATCCAGTCAGAGTTTTTCAGAGGTTGGGGTGGGGTGTTAGCGAACGAAGATCTGGACACACAATGGTATCCTTTACTGCACTGCATTTTTGTTCTGATGGCGGCCTTGCTGGGAGCTGAGTGGGGGGGGGGGAAGGGGGGACAGAGGTTGTTTCTTTTTTTTATTGGGAGGTTTAGCCAGGTTTGGCGGATGGGGAGGCTGTGCACATCCTGGCACCAGCATGGGAAGGGCATATCGGCTGGTTTTGTTGTTGCTAGTATATTGCTCGTGTGGGTGGGGGAAGGGGTATGTTGTAGGCATCACATGTATGACACTTCGGGCACTGGGCTGGAGGGACACTGGGGGTGGCGTTTTATGGGGAGGTGGGAAACATCATCGACAATGGGATACAAATTTATGAGCTGGAATGTGAGGGGGCTAGGTACTTGCACTAAGCGATATTGAGACCTTTCTTTGCTTCGCAGGCATGGGGTTTCAATTGCATGTCTTCAGGAGACCCATCTTACGGACGAGGGGGCGCAGAAGCTATGTAAAAAGTGGAGGGGTCAGATATTCCATTCCTCTTATTCTACATATGCTAGAGGGGTGTTGATTTGGGTGGCGCCTGGGGTCCCATTCGCACTCCAGTATGTGGAAGCAGACATTCAGGGTAGATACCTGCTCCTCAGGGCAAAATTAGATGGTAGGAACATTGTCCTTTTGAATACATATGCACCTAATGTGGATGATCCAGGCTTTTTTCAAGCTCTTCAAGACGTCCTGATTTACGATTTGGGGACTCCAATTCTTTGGATGGGGGATTTCAATTGTGTTCTAGACCCGGTCCTCGATAGGTCCCCACCACGGGAGGGCACAAAACCCTGAATGACTGCCCGGCTTCAGGAGGTTATGGAGAATATAGGGGCCGTGGATATTTGGCATCAGACTAATCCGACGCAACAAGTTTACACCTGTTTTTCCCCCACTCATAACACATATAGTCGCCTCGATAGGATTCTAGTTGCTAACGCAGAGAATAACATGTCAAGGCATTGATGTGACACATCTGGCGCGCTTTCTATCCGACCACTCCCCGGTGGCATGTCTGGTACGATGGGAAACCCCGGTTTCCCGCCCACGTACCTGGAGGTTTCCGGTGGATATCCTCCGGGACCCAGTGGGGAAGGCGCATGTGGAAACGGCCCTAGGGGACTATGTGGACCTTGATTGGGAGGAGGGGGGCTTGTGGCTGGCCACCAAATGGGAGGCCCTAAAGGCGGTGGTGAGAGGAGCCTGTATGGGACTCCCGTACGGAGTCAGGAAGCAGCTTCTACAGGATCTGCGAGCAGCAGAGGACACGCTAGCACAAGTCCAAGCAGCTGCGCCCTCTGACGACCTGCAGAGGGCGGAGGAGCAATCGGCCCTTGGTAAGGTCCATGATATTCTGGACCGACTTGATAAGTATACCCTTGGCCAATATAGGCAGCGGCTTCATAGGGAAGGAGACAAGTCGGGCGGCTTATGGCATGGATCCTCCGGAAAGAGCAGACCCCGGAACGTATCGTGGCTCTCCGAGACCCCAATGGGGACGTGGTACATTCGGAGCGTGCAATTCTTGAGTCCCTCAGATCCCAGCTTCAGCAGATATACACTGCGGACACGGACATATCTGTGGCTTCTTATTCCCCTTATCTGTAGGGGATTACCCTCCCATCCCTCTCTACAGCGGACCAGGAGGAACTGGATCTGGCGCTCACGTTAGGGGAGGTACGGGCAGCTCTAGCCCGCCTGCTGCGAGCGAAGTCACCGGGAAGGGATGGATTCCCGCCTGAGTTTTATCACAAGTTTGGAGACACATTGTCGCATCTCCTAGTACAGGTCTTTACTGAGGCCTTTGAGAACGGGTCTCTCCCGCAGAGCATGTCCAGTGGGGAGATTTGTATGATCCTTAAACCGGGGGGGGGGACAAACTCGACCCTTCCGCGTATCGACCAATCACCATGATTAATACGGATGTGAAAATCTTGACAAAGTTATTGGCCACCCGTCTGGAACCACACATGGCGCAGTTGGTCCATCCGGACCAATGCGGCTTTATTCTAGGGCGTAACACCGCCATGAATCTAAGGCGCTTGAATCACATCGTACATGAGGTCCAGGGGTCAGAGAACCAGACGGTGCTAGTGTCCATTGACCTCGCCAAGGCGTTCGATACAGTGGACTGGGGTTACTTGCAAGAAGTCCTCAGAGTGATGGGCTTGGGCCCCAAATTTTGCCGCTGGATCCGTATCCTATATATCTCTCCCCGGGCGAGGGTACGACTGGAAACGGCGCATTCGGAGGAGTGGCAATTGGAACGGGGTACACGACAGGGGTGTCCCCTCTCGCCACTAGTCTTTGCCCTGGCCATAGAGCCTTTGGCTGTCCGGATCCGTTTGGAGTTGGCGCAGTGGGGCATATGGGTGGGAGACACCTGCAATGTTATCTCTCTGTATGCGGACGATGCCTTGTTTTATCTGAGGGCCCCGCGGGAGGCGCTGCCGGTGTTGCTCCATCAGCCGGATAGTTTTGGAGAGGCGTCGGGACTTAAACTCAATAGACACAAGTCCCTGATTTTTCCATTGTCAGGGCTGGAATTAATGCCCCGAGAGGATTTGCCGGAGCTCGGGCTACGACGGGAAATAGATAGTTTTCACTATTTAGGTATTTATGTGGCATCAACGGAGGCGGGTTCACTGGCCTGCAATATTGAAAGGGTGATTAAGTCCTTGCAGTGCTCTGTGTCCTTCTGGAACACCCTGCCGTTATCTCTCATGGGTCGGCTGGCCGTCGCTAAGCTGGTGATGCTGCCCAGGACGCTTTATACGCTTCAGAACAAGCTATGTCCTCTTCCCCCCAGGGTCTTTTGGACCCTGAATATGCTCCTTTCGTCCCTACTCTGGGCGGACCCGTGTAGTTGAGTAGCCCTTCATACAGTGATGCGCTCCTATGAAGAGGGAGGCCTAGAGGCCCCGCGCTTTAATTTGTATTATTATGCCGCGCAGCTGCTACCGGCTGCTAGATGGTTTGCAGATGCGGACGTTTGGGAGACGAAACTATTGGCAGGTAGAGCGGCGGTACAGGAGCTGCGGGTGGCTTTGATGCGGGGCAGGGGGGCAAGTGAGACTTTGCCCTACGTCGTGAGACACACGGCGAGCGTATGGCACCGATTCATAGAGAGGATCTTGCCGACGGCGCCCTTCCACAGGGATTTGCCAATTTGGATCCTGGCGCCCATGGTGACTATGGTACAACATATGTCCTTTCGGGCCTGGCGGGACGGGGGCTGTGAATCCATGGCCGACCTATAACCCACTGAGACTTTTTTGACCTATGAACAAGTGGAGGAGGCCTTTGGTCTACCTAGAGGGCAGTATCTGCATTATCAGGGGCTGCGCGATGTGGCGCAGTGGCTCTGGGCTCAGATCCAGAGGTGCCCCCGACGACTCACACCTTGAATATTCTATTGTCTTGTTCTAGGGGAAGTAGACTTATTTCCTTACTATATGCTGCGATGCATCAGGACTCGGCCCCACCGGTACCACCGGCGTGGGAGGCCTGGGAAGCGGACTTAGGCACACCACTGGACCAGGGGCAGCGTAAGCGAATAGGGGCCCTAACACAGAAGGTATCCTGTAATGCACGCTTTAAATTAATACATTTTAATTTCCTGCAACGCACCTACCTCACTCCGATCTTATTGAGTCGCTATTCACCAGGCAGGGGTGATAATTGTCCCAGATGTTGCGCAGAGGGGGCAGGGTTCCTGCACTTGGCTTGGGACTGTCCGCTGATCCAAAGTTTTTGGGGGAGCGTAGTAGAACACATAGGGGCCACAACGGGACTCCGTATTACACTGACACCTTTGCACTGTCTGTTGGCGCTGGTCCCTTGGCCAATGAAACGAAAGCTGTCATATAGATTAATGCAATTGATGTTGGTGCTGGCCAGACGCAGGGTGTCTATCACATGGATGGGCCAGAGGGCCCCAGAAATACGCACGTGGCTCAGGGATGTGCGGGAATGGTCCCTGGCAGAAGAAACACATATGCAGAGCTGCAGGAGGGATGAGAAATTGCAAGAAGACCTATTGGCCTGGCAAGCCATGTGTGCGGCCGGATTTGGGATACGAGGTCACACTTCACATAGCGATTCAGAATGGACGAGTGGCGAGCTATTCTCGCCGGAGGGATCAGGTTCTGAGGAGGAAGCCCCCTAAGGTGAAGCTAGTAGCCTGGATAGTGTAGGGACGGGTTAAGTATTCACGATGATGCTTGTTTCTTGTGTGTTATTCTGCTAAGTATTCTAGGTGAACATGTTCCCAGGTGAGACCTCCAGTTGGCGAAAGGTGCCTTAATGAGTCAGTCGATGTGTGTATGTGCTGTTTTGATGCCAATGGAGGGGGGTGTTTATTGTTTGTGCAATATGAAAATTGAAAATTAATGTTTTTAAAAAAAAAAGCATGTAAAAAAAAAAAAGATGGTAATTAGCGCTTGGTGATCCGTGATGAGTGTAAAGTGTTTCCCGTATTCAAACAAATGAAAATGTTCGCAGGCCCACACAACCGCAAGACTTTCCTTTTTAGGCTGAGAGGGTTTTTTTGGTGTCAAAGTAGGCTAGGTTAATAGCGGTGCTCACGGCCTTCTTGATTTTGTTGAATGTGTGTTCACATGCAGAGCACCACAGGAATTGCTGTCCTTGGCGAGTGAGTTCCCTGAGCGGGTAGCTGATGGTGGAATAGTCTTTAATGTAGCAGGCACAGTAACTTGCCATCCCCAGGAATGAACAAAGGTCACTGACGTCCTTTGGCTGTGGAGTGTCCGCAAGGGCAGATACTTTCTTGGGGTATGGCTTCATGCCGTCTTTGGAGAATATGTGTCCATAAAATTTCAGCGTGGACTTGTGAAATTCACACTTGTCTGGGTTGAGTGTGAGGTTAGCATTGAGCAATGCATGGCATACTCGGTCTAATGCTTTGTCATGTTCCGCATGATTCTCCCCATAGATCAGGATGTCGTCGCTGGAATTGAAAGCGTTGGGAATGCCTTGAATTACATGCCGGATAGCCTCTTGAAAAATCTCAGCGGCTGAGGATATTCCAAAGTTCAAACGCTTGTATCAGAAAAGGCCCTGATGAGTGGTGAATGTGGTGATGTATCGAGACTTCTTGTGCAATACCAGCTGGTGATAACCTTTGTTAAGATCTAGCTTCGAGAAGACGGTTGTCCCATTGAGATGCGCAATCATGTCACTGATGTGGGGTCCGGGATGGCGTTCACTCTCAATAGCTGTGTTCGGGGCTCGCATGTCCACACATAGGCGTACCTGATTGTCCTGCCCTTTCTTAGGTACGACTACCACTGGTGACACCCAAGGAGTAGGGCCTGTGGATTGCTCAATGATGCCTGTTCTCAGCAGATCTTGTAATTCATCGTCCACCGCCTGTTGCAGGTGAAATGGCACTTTTCTGTGGTGTTGCGCTATCGGTGGTATTTGTTCGTTGATGTGCAATTTGACTTTGAAGTGGGTTGAGCTTCCCTAGACCTTTGAAAAGTTTCGGGAATTTGTTGACAATGTCCGGAGAGTCGTCGACCGTGTAGAGAAGTTCGACAAGCTTGAGACGTTTCGCTGTCGGCAAGCTGAGAAGGCAGTCCGCTGCTTCAGGGCCTTCTATCACATGGATGTGGGCTTGTATTTGTCGGTTCTTGTAGGTTAGAGTTGTGTGGAACTGTCCCAAACACAGTAGGGGTTTCCTCGACATCCATGTGTAGACTCGCACAGCTGCAGGTTACAGTTTGGGCTGGGGGTTCATGCTCTGGTATTTCATATCGCCATTGTCTAACCCAGGGTGGTGTGGAGTGCAAAAAAAAAACGATGGATTTAGGCCCAGATCTTTTGACTGGGGGAATGTGTGACATTGATCCACATTCGGTCCATCACTTGTTGTTTTTGCAATTGCCGCCCTAAGTGCGCTGGTTATGCCCAGACGTGGGTCCCAGGCACTCCACACCACTTGGAGTCAAGCTAGCCGGGCTGATGAGAGGTGTTACCTCGAAACCGGTCCGGTCCTCGGATGCTTGATTCCGTTCTGGGAAGGACATGGCTTTTGTAGTTCGGACTGGACTGTTCCCATGGGGCAACAGGGTCAGAGCTGATTTGCATATCGCCATTGTCTAACCCAGGGTGGTGTGGAGTGCAAAAAAACGATGGATTTAGGCCCAGATCTTTTGACTGGGGGAATGTGTGACATTGATCCACATTCGGTCCATCACTTGTTGTTTTTGCAATTGCCGCCCTAAGTGCGCTGGTTATGCCCAGACGTGGGTCCCAGGCACTCCACACCACTTGGAGTCAAGCTAGCCGGGCTGATGAGAGGTGTTACCTCGAAACCCGTCCGGTCCTCGGATGCTTGATTCCGTTCTGGGAAGGACATGGCTTTTGTAGTTCGGACTGGACTGTTCCCATGGGGCAACAGGGTCAGAGCTGATTTGCATATCGCCATTGTCTAACCCAGGGTGGTGTGGAGTGCAAAAAAACGATGGATTTAGGCCCAGATCTTTTGACTGGGGGAATGTGTGACATTGATCCACATTCGGTCCATCACTTGTTGTTTTTGCAATTGCCGCCCTAAGTGCGCTGGTTATGCCCAGACGTGGGTCCCAGGCACTCCACACCACTTGGAGTCAAGCTAGCCGGGCTGATGAGAGGTGTTACCTCGAAACCGGTCCGGTCCTCGGATGCTTGATTCCGTTCTGGGAAGGACATGGCTTTTGTAGTTCGGACTGGACTGTTCCCATGGGGCAACAGGGTCAGAGCTGATTTGCATATCGCCATTGTCTAACCCAGGGTGGTGTGGAGTGCAAAAAAACGATGGATTTAGGCCCAGATCTTTTGACTGGGGGAATGTGTGACATTGATCCACATTCGGTCCATCACTTGTTGTTTTTGCAATTGCCGCCCTAAGTGCGCTGGTTATGCCCAGACGTGGGTCCCAGGCACTCCACACCACTTGGAGTCAAGCTAGCCGGGCTGATGAGAGGTGTTACCTCGAAACCGGTCCGGTCCTCGGATGCTTGATTCCGTTCTGGGAAGGACATGGCTTTTGTAGTTCGGACTGGACTGTTCCCATGGGGCAACAGGGTCAGAGCTGATTTGCATATCGCCATTGTCTAACCCAGGGTGGTGTGGAGTGCAAAAAAACGATGGATTTAGGCCCAGATCTTTTGACTGGGGGAATGTGTGACATTGATCCACATTCGGTCCATCACTTGTTGTTTTTGCAATTGCTGCCCTAAGTGCGCTGGTTATGCCCAGACGTGGGTCCCAGGCACTCCACACCACTTGGAGTCAAGCTAGCCGGGCTGATGAGAGGTGTTACCTCGAAACCGGTCCGGTCCTCGGATGCTTGATTCCGTTCTGGGAAGGACATGGCTTTTGTAGTTCGGACTGGACTGTTCCCATGGGGCAACAGGGTCAGAGCTGATTTGCATATCGCCATTGTCTAACCCAGGGTGGTGTGGAGTGCAAAAAAACGGTGGATTTAGGCCCAGATCTTTTGACTGGGGGAATGTGTGACATTGATCCACATTCGGTCCATCACTTGTTGTTTTTGCAATTGCCGCCCTAAGTGCGCTGGTTATGCCCAGACGTGGGTCCCAGGCACTCCACACCACTTGGAGTCAAGCTAGCCGGGCTGATGAGAGGTGTTACCTCGAAACCGGTCCGGTCCTCGGATGCTTGATTCCGTTCTGGGAAGGACATGGCTTTTGTAGTTCGGACTGGACTGTTCCCATGGGGCAACAGGGTCAGAGCTGATTTGCATATCGCCATTGTCTAACCCAGGGTGGTGTGGAGTGCAAAAAAACGATGGATTTAGGCCCAGATCTTTTGACTGGGGGAATGTGTGACATTGATCCACATTCGGTCCATCACTTGTTGTTTTTGCAATTGCCGCCCTAAGTGCGCTGGTTATGCCCAGACGTGGGTCCCAGGCACTCCACACCACTTGGAGTCAAGCTAGCCGGGCTGATGAAAGGTGTTACCTCGAAACCGGTCCGGTCCTCGGATGCTTGATTCCGTTCTGGGAAGGACATGGCTTTTGTAGTTCGGACTGGACTGTTCCCATGGGGCAACAGGGTCAGAGCTGATTTGCATATCGCCATTGTCTAACCCAGGGTGGTGTGGAGTGCAAAAAAACGATGGATTTAGGCCCAGATCTTTTGACTGGGGGAATGTGTGACATTGATCCACATTCGGTCCATCACTTGTTGTTTTTGCAATTGCCGCCCTAAGTGCGCTGGTTATGCCCAGACGTGGGTCCCAGGCACTCCACACCACTTGGAGTCAAGCTAGCCGGGCTGATGAGAGGTGTTACCTCGAAACCGGTCCGGTCCTCGGATGCTTGATTCCGTTCTGGGAAGGACATGGCTTTTGTAGTTCGGACTGGACTGTTCCCATGGGGCAACAGGGTCAGAGCTGATTTGCATATCGCCATTGTCTAACCCAGGGTGGTGTGGAGTGCAAAAAAACGATGGATTTAGGCCCAGATCTTTTGACTGGGGGAATGTGTGACATTGATCCACATTCGGTCCATCACTTGTTGTTTCTGGTATTTCATGGCACAAATATAGTTAAGTGATGCTCCTGTGTCCAGTACGAACTTGGCGGGGTGACTCCCTATTTGAATGTTTATTCGCGGGTACTTCTTCAATCTGTCGGGATCGGACACCATGCACACATATTCATCGATGTCTTGCGAGATGGGTGTGAGAGACTCCGACTCCTGGGATGTCGACCTCCGGAATTTGTAGGAGTTGACTGACTGAGCGCTTGATCTCGACGAGCTGGACGAGCAGCTTCTTCTTCCTCGTACTGCTCTTGCGTGATGGCGAGTTTCTGTGCTTGGCTTGGATGGCTTCATGTCCGACCGTCGCGTCTGACAAGCCACCTCAAAGTGGTTTTCCCTTCCACAACGATGACACTGCTGACCTATGGCAGGACATTGGCCTGAATGCAGGTAATCTTGGCCGTATCAGTAACATTTTGAGGCCGGTCTGCTTGTTTCACTGTTTCGAATTCCATGGTGTGAGGAAGTCGCACGGTTGGACTTTGCCGTTCTTCCAGGTTTGCGATGGTCAGGGCGGCGCCTCGACTCTGCGTGAGACTGTATTCGAAAAGCTTGTCCTTTTTGTCAGATTTGCTGGCCTCCATCTTCTTGGCATGTTCTTCCGACTGATTATTAATGCGGGTGAGCTCTTCTATTTCCTCGAGCGTGTAGTGTTTCTTCAGCAATCGGCAGCGCAGCAATTCCGATTGACATCCTTCAATAATGCGCAGACGGAGTGCGTCCTCGGTGTTGAACGTGTCAAATTCGCAGTATCGGGCTAGGCGCCGGATGCGGGCAATGAAATCGCACATTGACTCACCTTTTACGTGTCAGTGAGACTGCGACTCGCGTACGCAACAACGTGTCGTTGATCAGCTTCATCGTCGTATTGTCCCAGGATGGCACCCAATCCTACAGGACTGGCATCTACAGTGATTTCAGTCTTTTTTTTTTTGGGTGTCAAAGTAGGCTAGGTTGATAGCGGTGCTCATGGCCTTCTTGATTTTGTTGAATGCGTGTTCACATGCAGAGCACCACAGGAAATGCAGTCCTTGGCGAGTGAGTTCTCTGAGCGGGTAGCTGATGGTGGCATAGTCTTTAATGTAGCAGGCACAGTAACTTGCCATCCCCAGGAATGAGATAAGGTCACTGACGTCCTTTGGCTGTGGAGTGTCCGCAAGGGCAGATACTTTCTCGGGGTATAGCTTCATGCCGTCTTTGGAGAATATGTGTCCATAACATTTCAGCGTGGACTTGTAAAATTCACACCTGTCTGGGTTGAGTGTGAGGTTAGCATTGAGCAATGCATGGCATACTCGGTCTAATGCTTTGTCTTGTTCCGCATGATTCTCCCCAAAGATCAGGATGGCGTCGCTGGAATTGAAAGCGTTGGGAATGCCGTGAATAACACGCCGGATAGCCTCTTGAAAAATCTCGGCGGCTGAGGATATTCCAAAGTTCAAACGCTTGTATCGGAAAAGGCCTTGATGAGTGGTGAATGTGGTGATGTATCGAGACTTCTCGTGCAATTCCAGCTGGTGATAACCTTTGTTAAGATCTAGCTTCGAGAAGACGGTTGCCCCATTGAGATGCGCAATCAAGTCACTGATGTGGGGTCCGGGATGGCATTCCCTCTCAATAGCTGGGTTCGGGGCTCGCATGTCCACACATAGGCGTACCTGGTTGTCCTGCCCTTTCTTAGGTACGACTACCACTGGTGACACCTAGAGAGTAGGGCCTGTGGATCGCTCAATGATGTCTGTTCTCAGCAGGTGTTGTAATTCATCGTCCACCACCTGTTGCAGGTGAAATGGCACTTTTCTGTGGTGTTGCGCTATCGGTGGTATTTGTTCGATGATGTGTAATTTGACTTTGAAGTGGGTGAGCTTCCCTAGACCTTTGAAAAGCTCGGGCTAGGCGCCGGATGCGGGCAATGAAATCGCACATTGACTCATCTTTTTCTTGCAAGGCAAGATTAAAGGTATATCGTTCGTAATCGAGGTTTCGTTCATGGAGAAGTTCCTGTCCAAAGCTCCCTTCACATCTTCATACGAGGCGGCATTGGCAGCAGGCAGTTCTTTAATGATTTGCGCGATGTCTTTCCCTATTAAGTTTCGCAGGGCTATCAGCTTCTGTTTCGAGTCTAGCACTTGAGGCCCCGTTATAAAGTCTTTCGAAATCTTCGGCCCAGCTCTTCCACTTGGGTCCCATGCTATTCCCGGATGTCAGCTCCAGAGGCTCCAGAGGGCATAGATATGACACTCCCACGAGCATTGTTGTCGGTTGTAAGGCCTGCTGGGCAGATCCAGTGGCAGTTACGTTCGTGGAATCAGCTTCTACTGACATGCTGGGTGAGGATTTGGCCTCAATAGACTCTGTGCCCCTTTATTTGTGGAGATTTGCAGGCTTGTACGATGTTTCGGTGACTTGCCTGACTTCAAAATGGCCACTGTGGCAGGAGTCATTGCTATCCTATGTATGATGCCTGACTTAAAGATGGCCACCGGAGAGGACGTGGATCTCTGCATGCATCACATTAATTCCCTTTTATTTTGTTGCTTCATAAGAGGGCAGTCACTAGACTGGACTCACCCTGGGTCTCATGTGTCGGTCTGCCAATGTGGTGCTCCGTTGCTCACGGCCCGCTCTCAGGTCGGGCTGCTTTTCCTCTCCTCGCACTCTTTTCCACCAGAGCGCTCGATTCAGCAATGTGGTCTCTAGGTATCGCGGCTGTGAGGGGGCAAATGGTGGATCACAGCAATCCCACCCTCGTCGCCAGTAACGTGTCGGGGCCACCCCCAAGGAAACACGGAGACGGGAGCTCTGATCAGTAGCTCTTTATTCTTCTCTATCGCGCCCTGAACTGCCCTGCCTTCCTCCGCCCTCCTAACTCCGCCCCTTCCGCGTCCGCCTGCCCTATCCCAGCGCCAGAGTCAGGCGAGACGACATGACACCATCTGTGCGTGTCCGTTTCCCAACTGCGGCCAGCGTCAGCCATAATGCTGGTTGCACTCTCGAAGTACATCCCAAAATCACCTTTATTTCCACTAACCTGCACGGGGAACTTTGGTAACCGTGTGTTATTGAAGTTTGATGGTCCTGTGAACGGCAGTAATTTCAGACTTCCATTTTATTTTCTAAATTTAGGAGTAGGGAGAGGCCGGATCAGCCCGAGACTCAGGCTAGACTAAAAGCAGCTCTAATTAATGCACGCTGGCTCCACAAACATGCTCTGGACATTTATAAATAAGGCTCCCGGTTTTATTGTATTTATTTTTTTAACATTCCAAGTTATCCAGATTTATCCAGATTTATTTTGTGAATAAAGTTTTAAAACCGTATATTTCGACAATTATTTAACGGATAAACGCACACTCATACTATGAGATCTTTCGTGTATTAGCAATTTAAACAGTCAAAAATAACATAACAATAAACCCATAGGTAAATGTTAGCATTTTACTACCAATGTACGTTGACATATGCCTTACTGAAGGAAATTTCATCCTGGTTTTGACTTCCCATGCTGTCTATCTGCTCAGCCGTTGGCCTGGAAAAAACAAGTTACTTACCTTTACACTGTGGTTCTCCAGTATTTATATCTTTTATAGATTCACATGCTTGAATCTTCTCTGTCGTCATGGTGGGAGTCCCACGGTAACAATAGAAATAGCAGTACTGAATATATTACCATAGACCTCCATAGAAAAGAAAATTCAATTTAGCAACCTTTGAACCTCTTTTTAAAACATTCAAAGTCCAGCCAATCACAGCAGAGACTTTAGGGCAGGGGTCTTCAAAATTTTTGATGCCAAGAAGCCCTTGTCAAACTTTTTTAGGCATAAGGACCCCCTTTTGACAAAAATTTCTAGAACCTGGTACTCATCATCGACAATCATAAACACCCTCAATTCCCACAGCAAATAATTTTTACGGTGGGGAAATAATATTAAACAGTGTTTAGAAAACCAAAGGTCAGTGAGCGTGGGGGTGTAGTCAAAGGTGTAGGTAAAAACAAAGGGCCTCATTTGTGAGAAATTGGCATAGGGCAGCGCCGCAAGTCTGTTTGCTGCGCTGCCCTATGCCAATGTGAAAGGGCAGGAATGCACCATATTTATGAAATACGGTGCATTCCTGTCCTTTTCCCTTGCGTTGACTCACAAATTGCTGCCTAGCAAAAGAATGATGAATTTAACCCAGATGTTTTGACTGGGGGTGAATGCTTAGATTTGTTCTGCATTCCGTCCATCGATTATTTGTCTTTTGCTTTCTCAGCCTAGCACAAAGGATGGATTGTTTTGTACAGTTAGGGCCACCTTCCTTCACAAAAGCAATCCTGAGAGGCTTTTTCCTCTTTCCGTGTGAGCTGCAGAATGCAGCACACATGGAAAGAGGAAAAAATGAGGAGAAATGAAAACATTTCTTCTTGTTACGCCTCCACTGGTGAGGCGTCCGTTTTTGGAGCTGCCCCAGGTTTACTTGATTTTGTAAACTTGGGCATCATCAAAATCCATGGGTGTTGCGTGGGAACCCCAGGCAAAGCCCATGAAACAACTTCTTGACGCAGAGTACGGCAACCTAGTGCTTTGCGCTGCTATGTCTTACTCCATTTCTGTGAGGCCATGCAAAGCCATGCAGGGTGACTTTGCACCGCCTCATAGGTATAGTTGAGACACTTGTGCCAACGGAGCGTCAAAAAAGTGATGCTCTGGCGATGCACGCCTATCATAAATAAGCCCCAAAACATTCTGTAGGTTTTTTAGGTCTTACACCATCAGGAATCTACATATAAAATAATGGCTGCCTAAATGAAAAATAAATGTAAAAGGTTGCTACTCAGTAGGAATTGTACTGTAGTACATTATCAAACCTCTATTAGTTAATGCACAGCAGAGGTCTGTGTGTCACCAAAGAGCCACAGAATTAAATCTTGATTGGTGCATTGGAGAATAGTGATATGCATTTTTAGTGCTACGAGGTCACAGCCTGTGACAGAAAGCACTGTGAATATGTAAGTCACTATTTTATACTTGCATTACACACAGTGTAAGGTAAGATGCTGCAAAACGTGCAAATAGTTTTATGATAAAATGGTGCTTCCAAAATGTAGATATTAGTAATACCAGAATGTATTTAATGCAATTCTTTTTTACACATAACTATCCCTACAACACCTCTTTAGGGGTACTAAGGGCTGTGTATATGCAGTTAAAATTAAAAGCAAGCACTGCCCAGCCAAGTCGTTAACTCTTTGCACTTCCACTCAAAATACCAACTCTTTGTCATCACAAAACTTGGAGTGATTTGATCAATTGAAGCATCCTTTACACTTGCAGACTAACTTATAGGCACATTTGCATTTCATTCAGGCAAGCAACTGATAAGGATCGTCCCAGGACGGCTATCTTTTTCCAAAAGGAAAACAAAGGTTTTAGACTGCAGGGTCAAGTGAAGCTGGGGAATGTGCAACCCCTTTCCCAGGACTCCACGACCCCACTGGGGGTCACGCCCCACAGATTGAAGGCCTGTGCTTTAGGGTAACCCACCCCACAGAGTCACCACGTCTCAGATTTCGAGCACAAGTTTATATAAATATATAGAGAGAGTACTCAAAGGTAAAATGGTGAGCCTAATCGGGGTGGAGGGGGGTCGCATGTGAATCTATCAAAGATATCAATACTGGAGAACCACAATATATATGTAACTTATTCTTTCTCTATTTTTATATCTTTTATAGATTCCCATGCTTGAATCTGACTAGTTAGCAGTATACCAACAATTATTAACCAACATTTGCGGTGGGTAGGCAAACTATCCCACCATGACAACACAAGAAAATGCCATAATGCAAAAAGAAAAACACATGAAAAAATATTCATAGATAACAGTTCACGTAATGCAAGTAACAATATATCAAAATAGGCATAAGCAAATAAATAATGAGGCTTATAGCCGCATACCTTATGCAAAGAGGCGACGAAGTGCAGCCTGTCCAACAGCTATATCTGCCTTCCTCCAACCATCAAGGCAGTAATGCTTCATGAATGTTTGCGTCCTCACCCACGTTGCCGCCCTGCATATGTCAGGTAGAGATACTCCCGCAAACAGGGCTGATGAAGTTGCCACTTTCCTCGTTGAATGAGCCTGCGCCTTTGCAGGCAACGGAGGCCAGCCTTTTCATGACAGAAGAAAATCGCCAAAGTAACACAACAAGCAATACTAGCCCTAGGTAAGGCGTGTCCCTTGCTGGTTGCAGTGAAGAATATCAGCAATTGAGAGGATTTACGAAAAGCCCTTCTTCTTTGCAAATCAAACTTCAAGCAACGTTTGATGTTCAAAGAATGGAGAGCTCTCTCCACCGCCGAGGACAGATTTGGAAAAAATGTAGGCAAGATTATAGGTTCATTGAGATTATAATTGAAGGGCACTTTAGGTATGAAGGAATGATTAGTACGTAGTATAACCATGTCTGCCAGAAAGTGGAGATATTGTTCTTTTATGGTGAATGCTTGGATCTCACAGATACACCTAGCAGACGTAATGGCTAAGTGAAAAGCCATCTTCCAAGAAAGAAATTTTATGTCACATTTGTGCACAGGTTCAAATGGAGGTCACATCAACTGCGAAAGAACTGTATTTATTTGCCACCGAACTGGCGGAGTTTTCACCGGGGGATAGGCCCTGAAGAGACCGTTCATAAATTCTTTAATGAATCTATGAGACCACAAGGAAGATTGATCCAGGCGTCGTCTATATCTGGATATGGAAACAAGGTGAACTTTTATGGAAGAATGTGAGAACCCTGCTTTGACTAAGTGCAAGAGCTAGGGCAGTACTTGTTCCGGAGAAGTTGAAAGTGGATGCAATGAATGAGCATGTGAGTGTTCCCCTCCCGTAACACAGGAACCACCGACTTTGCAACATGGCTGCCGCGATGTGGCCCACAGGAAGCAGAGTCGACGGTCTAGTGGGCCAACCGGATGCTGACAGCCTCCCACCAATCGGGGAACAGCCAGGCGGGACCTCGGAGAATAAGAGGACATCACACAATACACCCGGGAAATCGAAGGAAAGAAGTGAAGTTGACAAGGAGGAGGTGCCCGACGATGCGTTTTCAGCTGGCGAGAAGGAGCAGCATACGGACAACCGCTCAGGGAGCAACGCGATAGAGTCCAGCACTCCAACATTGGAAGGGGAGGCTGTGAGACTTCCACCCCCACGGCCCAGGAGGGTTGTGGGTCCAGGCAAGTTTCCCAAACCGGGTTCTTTTCTTTTAGGGATTGTTGGGCGGGGTTAAGGGCCACACCACCCAAAACACTGAATTTTTCCTTGGCACCTAGGCACCGCACGTTAAGGAAGCAAAGGTGACGGGAGCACTCTTCCCTATCATTGGTACTGGTCCAAATTGGAGACCTGATTCTGTCCTTTTTTTTATTTTTCCTTTCTATGTTTGGTTCCCGCTACCTCCATTGCCGGCGCCCCTCTCCCTCCATCAAGAGGACCAGAAGCAAGGAGGAGACAAGACCAGCTAGAGGGAGAAGAAACAATCACCGGTGGATGTGGATTGTGTTCTCCTGACTTACCATTTGTTTCCCCAACTTCCTGACCTTTGTTTTTGACAATCCCCAAGCAGGGGGTACCAGGTGTAGTCACCCAAGACTCATTGGGACATATGTACCTGACTATATGTAAATAAAAGATACCACATAAACATATCAATATCCGGTAAAAATCCTCCAGAGCACTCTTCTTTTAAAATGGGGAGGGGCAGACAGCCCGACTAGCTACCTGCTCACAGAGCAATACACCATGCACAAAATCTCTTACATTTTGAAGAGTAGCACTTGAGAATGCAAGGAGCTGAAGAGTTTTGCAATATTGCCTTGGAGTCTTCGGGTATGTTTAAGTTCCCAAATTCAGCGAAGTGAGGAGCAAAGTCAACAAATGAATAGAGAAAATTTAAGGATGGATCACTTGGCCCTTGTCAATGTAGAGAAGGTCCTCCCTAGGAGGAAAGAGACTCGGAGCACACTCTGATAGGTGATGCAGCTAGTTGTACCAGAATTGCCTTGCAAACCCGGGGCATTGATAATGAGCCAGCAAGGCTCCTGCTTCATTTTTTTAAAGACTCGAGGAATGAGGGGAAATTGTGGGAAGGCATAGGCGAATTTCCCTGTCCATGAGAACAGAAAAGCACCTCCCCACAATCCCGGCGGAGGAGTTCTACTTGTGTAAAAGGCACACTTTTTGTTGAGGTACGTAGCAAACAGATCTAATGTTGGGTAGCCCCAGGATTAGAAGATCACCTGCAACTGCTTGTCGTTCAGTTCCCATTCATGGCATTGCTTGGGCACCCTGCTGAGAGAGTGGGCCCACTGGTTGTGGACTCCTGGCACGTGTTCCACTCGTAAGTAGATGTGGTTGACAAGAAGTCACTCCTAAATCTGTTGAGCTTGGAGGGAAGGTCTTGACATCTCGTGCCGCCTAGCTTCTGGAGATAGAACATGGTGGTAGTGTTGTCTGTCCAGACAAGAACTGAAGATCCCCAGATACGAGCAAGAAAGCTTTCACGCCTAAGAACACCGCCCTGAGCTCTGGAAGATTTATGTGGCATTTCGACTCTTGCTTGGACCACTTGCTGTGAACATGCAATTCCTGGTGGTGAGCCCCTTTGCCTCAATTGAAGCGTCCGAAGGCATCACTAACTGAGGAGCAGTGTGAATGAAGGAGAGGCCTTGCATAAGGTTTTTCCTGGTCTTCCACAAAGACATCGAAGTCTTCATGACAGTCGAGATATGAATTTTGCCTTTGAACGAACCTTTGGATTGAACCCATTGCGCATCCAGCTGCTCCTGCAGCGGTCGCATACGGAGATGGCAATTGGGAACCAGCTGGATGCACAAGGACATGATCCCCAGCATGGATTTGTATTTTCTCACAGAAACTGACCTTTTTTGGTGAGAGAAGCGGAGTTATCTTTTGCAGATGTAAAACTCCTTCGCGAGTGGGATAGACTTTGCCGAGATGTGTGGCGAGGCGTGCCCCCAGGAAAGTCCCAGAACTGGAAGGAACGAGAGACAATTTCTAGATTGAGGCGAAGGCCTAGAGATTGGAAAAGATTCCGGCAGACTTGAGTGGAGGTTTTGGCCGCCTGAAATGTTGGGGCCTTTATTAGCCAGTCATCTAGGTAGGGAAACACCTGGTGACCTGAACATCTTAGAGAGGTCACTACCAGGCCCATGCATTTGGTGAACACCCTGGGAGCCGTTTTTAAACGGAAGGGAAGCACCTTGAATTGGTAATGGCACCCTGCCACTTCAAACCTGAGAAACCTTGGATGCTTGGGTGAATGGAATGTAGAAATAAGCATCGAGAAGGTCGACAGAAGACAAATAATCCCCTTTTTCCATGAGAAGAAGGTTTTCTTGTGGAGAGAGCATGCTGAAGGACTGATTTTTGATTAACTTATTCAGCAACCGGAGGTCCATGACCTGCTGCCATTTTCCTGTATTCTTCTTGATAAGGAAGAAATGGGAATAAAACCCTTGATTGCGCTGTTTGAAGGGTACCTTCTCAATAGAATGTTTGGAAAGGAGTGATTTTATTTCCTTCTTGAGATCTGGTAGATGACAAAGCGGTAGATAGCTAAGCGGTACCTTCCGAGGTGGGGTAATCGGAGGATGATGAACAAATCCCAGGGTGTGACCATGTTGAAAGATTTCTAACAACCATTGGTCTGATGAGATGGACTTACATTTTTGCAAGAAGGTTGGACCAAATTGTTGTGGGACTGCAGTAGCAGGGGCCTGGTAAAACTCATAATCTTCTGTTGGAGTCTTGTGATCATCCGGCAGATTGCTGCCTCTTACGTTCCGTAGTAGTAAGTAGGACTGCGCAGCGTTGGATCTGAAGGACTGACGAACAAGTTACTTACCTTCGGTAATGCTTTTTCTGGTAGATACAGTATCTGCCTGTGGATTCCTCACCCTGTGAATATCCCCTCCACCAGCAGCATTCGGAAATTTTTGTAACGCTCCACGCCGACGAAGACGATGTCACAGAAGCATGGCTCCGCTGACGTCACTCGAGCCATAAGAGAACCTCGTCGGCGTGATGACGTTAGTTCCGTCCTTTTTTTAACGTGCCTTCGAGGCACAAGGATGGACGACACAATATATATACAGTATACACAGTACATAATATTCAAACTAACCCACAAAGTGTGAAGTCAATGCAGGAAAGCAAAAAGAATAACACACTTCCTTTGACAGTAACAGATAGATTTTTATCATATTATCACTATTGTAGGTATACAAGGGTGGACAATGGGTAGGCGGGTGGGTCAGTGAGGAATCTCAAGGCAGATACTCTAGCCACCACAAAAATCATTACCAAAGGTAAGTAACTTGTTCTTCTGATGGATACATCTGCCAGTGGATTCCTCACCTTGTGAATAGAGTCCCACAGCAGTGCCAACTCTCAGAGGAGGCTGTCCACCCTTTTAAACCAGAAAACCCTAAAGGACAGAACGTGCAAAGTGTCTGTCCCTCCTCACTTCGGAATCTGTGTACATTATAAAAAATAAGCAGTAATGCTTCACGAAAGTGTTGAGGGAGGCCCAAGTTGCGGCTCTACAAATGTCCTCCACAGGAACACCTCTAGATAAGGCAGATGTAGAAGACTTAGCTCTGGTAGAGTGAGCGCTTAAACCCTCTGGAGATTCCTTACCGGCCAAAGAGTAACAAATCTTGATGCACAAGACAATCCATCTGGAAAGTGTGCGCTTGTGCACCACTCTGTGAAGCCGCTCCTCCTCCTTGGAAGGGTGAAGGGGAGGAAAGAATGTCGGAAGGGTAATAGACTGCCCCAGATGGAAGGGAGTTACCACCTTAGGCAGAAAAGCAGCTCTGGTCCTGAGTGCCATTCTATCAGCATGAATGGACAAGAAATGGGGGTTTCGAACTCAGAGCTTAAAGCTCACTGTGACGGGGTTGCAAGAACTGAGCGTAGGCCAGATCTGGGTAGATATGGTTTTATTTTTCCTAAAACACGTTTGTGTCTACTTGTGAGTCTCTTGTTTGCAAAAGTAGTGGGATCCATCGTGGTGGTAGGTTTGGGTGTCCTTGAGAACTTTGCTAGGCTTATCTGTCAGGACTCCTAGGCTCTGGACTCCACAGGGTGTACGCCTCGTCAGGTAGAGTAGTAGGCAGTGTGTAATAAGAGAAAAAAATTCGTGTCAGGACCCTTGACCTACTTATAGCCCATGTAAGGGACCGGGAGTGAGGGAAAAACACCGGACTTGTGCACGCAGTGACACTCAGCTCCACACAAAATTAGGGGTGGTGAAGTAGTGCTTGTGTCGGTGAACGATTAGGGTTTTTGAAGTGGTGGGGGTCGGAGACTTCTTACTATCGGGGATTACGCTCTCTCCTTACCACCCACCCTGAGAACTTGTCCCGTACCTGCTCTAGCCATGATCCTCCTGGGGCATGGCACGGCGGCTCGTGGTACTGTTGGCCTCCTGGCTCAGTCTGGACTGCAGAGGGACCTGCCTCTCGTGCTTCTCCGGTGTTTCCTTCCGCACCTCTGATCGCTTCGAACTCTCTCTCGCTCGTCTCCTTTTCTCCTCCGGTGTCGGTGCACACTGAATCTCCCGGAGTCTCCGACCTTAACGCCTTGAACGCGCTGATGTCGTAAAGAATGAAGAGTCTCGTCAGGAAGGAATCCCCAGTTAAAGGAGCCACTCATCTGATTGTCGTATGTATAGTGCAATAAAGTTTTGTTCTCGGGCATCCACTCTTCCTTCTGAAAGGGGACAAGAGGTGTAGAAAGAGGTACAGCAGACTACCAGTCGCCCTGTTCCTCTAGATTCCTGCCTGGTGACCCCAACCTGTCACATTCCCCCCCCCCCTGGATTCTCCCGATCGGGGAGAGGGAAAACCCTGGACAAGAAATCAGCATTCCCATTATCTCTTCCCTTATGGTGTCGTATTGCAAAAGAAAAGGGCTGTAGAGACAAAAACCAGCGGAGTACCCTGGGGTTCTGGGCTTTTCCCTCGAGACATCCATTGTAATGGGGCATGATCTGTGTAGAGGATGAATCGTTTACCCTCCAGATAATAACGAAGCTTGTCAATGGCCCAGTTATTTGCTAGGCACTCCCTCTCTATCGTGGGGTATTTACATTCTCGGGGGAATAGCTTTCTGCTAACAAACAGAATGGGGTGTTCCAGCCCATCCCCTCCTAGTGGTGACAAGACAGCCCCCAGCCCTGAGTTCGATGCATCGGTAGACAAGATGAACGTTTTGCTAAAGTCTGGGGATATGAGGACGGGCCTGAGGTGATGACCCTTTTCAGTTCCTTAAAGGCCCCTATCAGCTCGGAGGAGGGATGTTGGAGTTGCAGTGGTCTAATCTCTTTTCGAAGGAGGTTAGTTAACGGGACAGCTACTTCTGCAAATTGGGGGATAAATCTCCGGTAGTAGCCAATTAGGCCCAAAAAAGCCAGCAGTTCCTTTTTAAAGGTGGGAAAAGGCAATTCCAATATAGTCTTCACTTTTTCGGCCTGGGGGGCAATCATTCCATCACCCAACACATACCCGAGGTATTTTACTCTTTGATAAGCTTCTCGAGATTTGTTAGCATTAATGTGCAGCCCGGCACATCTGAGCGCTTGCAATATGGTTCTCAAGTGTTCTAAATGTTCGCTCCAGTTTGGGCTAAAGACGACTATATCAGCCAGATATGCTGAACAGAAAGAGGGGTATTTCTTTAAGATGGTATTCATTAATCTTTGAAATGTGGCAGGTGCCCCGTGGAGACTGAAGGGGAGAACATTGAATTCAAACTATCAGTAATCCGTTGAAAAGGCAGTCTTTTTTCGGTCTTCTTCTCGGAGGGGCACCTGCCAGTACCCTTTTGTTAAATCAAAGGTTGTATTTTGAGTCGCCAAGTTTTTCTAGAAGGTCATCCACCCTGGGAATAGGGTAGGCGTCAAAGGTTGAAATATCGTTTAGGGCTTGAAAGTCCATACAAAAACGTGTTGTTCCGTCTGGCTTAGGGACCATTACGATCGGGGACGACCAGTTGAATCACTCCTAGATTCAGCATCTCCTGTAATTCTTCTCGTGCCGCTTCTTACCTGGCCGCCGGTATCTGATAGGCTCATTGTTTTACGATCTTCCCTGTCGGTGTTTCGATTTTATGTTCAGCTAGGGTAGTCTTCCCTGGAAGGTCCGAAAATATGGGTGAAAAGGGCAACAGAATTTAGTGTAATTCTTCCCTCATCTCGTCTGTGATGTCTTCGTTAATCACCAGTTTTTCGAGTGTTGAGCTTTGGGAAGTGGATGTGGGCAAGGTAAGGTGGGCCGCTGTAGTTGGGGGCCCGAGCCATTTCTTTAGCTTGTTTAAGTGGTAACACTGGGTCTTGGTAGGGGTGGACTGTACTCGGTACGTGGTATGGCCCAGGGTTTCTGTTACCCGGTAAGGTCCTAACCACTCACTTTGGAACTTACAGGTGGAGGAGGGAAGCAGGACCAATACCCAGTCCCCCACTGATAGTTTCCTTCAATTTTTTTACTTTATCGTAGTATTTTTTTGTTTGTTTTGACTTTTCTCCAAATTCGAGTAGGCCAGGTCCCTCAGTTTTCCCAGCTTGGACCTCAGTTGCTGGGTGTATTCCAATAAAGAATGTTGGTCCGTTTCCTCTTCGGATTCCCAGACATCTTTGGTCATCTCCAGAAGGGACCTAGGCTGTTGTCCATATAGCATCCCAAATGCCGAACAACCCAGGCAACTCTGTACCTGGGAGCGTAACACAGAGGGCCAGAGGCAGAAGTATGTCCCAATCCTGTCCCTCAAGGGTGAGCATCTTTTTCAAGGTGGTCTTTAGAGTCCGGTTATACTTCTCAACGAGAACATCCGTTTGAGGATGGTAGACCGAAGTGCGGAGTTGGTGTATATTCAATGAGTGGAATAACTTCTTTTATTAGGCGGGACATAAACGGAGTCCCCTTGTCCGTTAACACTTCTTTGGGGAAGCCCACCCTGGAAAACAACTCTAAAAATTTCTCTGCAATGTTCTTAGTGGTAGGGGCCCGAAGGGGGAACACTTTGGTGAATCGGGTGGCATAGTCCACAATAACTAATTTGTTTTTTTAAATTTATTTTTAATTTTTTATTTTATAATGTTTTATATAGCGCGAACAAGATCCCAAGGGATATCAGAGCGCTTTACACAGGGATGAAAGGGAGAATAAGCCTCCAGTAACGATATCAAGTAAAAATACCAAGCAGGTGAAGTCACAATAATGGAACTAACTTCTGATGTACACAGCAGCACAGTTATAAGCATGTATTGCCAAAATAAAAAATAATTGCAGATATTACTTGAAATGTGACAAATAGCTTAGATATTCATTTTGTTATGGGATTTAAAAAAAACGGCCAAATGTTGCATGGATTACATTGAGATTTTCTCCCGGGCTGTACTCTGGTAAGGCTAAATCCACACCCTTTACATTATTGCCCTTTATTTCCCTTTCTTCCTCAATTTTCCTCATCTTTGATGTATAGCTAGTTATTTTCCTTCTTTGTCTCTTAATACCTGATACATATGTTACTGGTCAGCAGCGTGCTCCAGTTTCTGTTCTTCTTGCTTCGCATGCTTTTTTAGGAAGAAGGGCAGACTTCACAAACTTTACCTGTGTTTCAAACTACTCTGTTCTTCCTATCAGCTGTCTTAGTCCACTTTCAGCTCACCAAATTATACCACTCATCTCCACATTCTAGAGATTCCTGGATAGGACTTTCCTCCTGGGTAATGGTTTAAAAGAGGGGTCCCCAACCTTTTTTGTAATTGCAAGCCACATTTGAGTGTCATACAAAATGATGAGCAACTTTCAAACCACAGCAAGAACCTATTGATGTAGAAGTGCCGGACTGGACTCTGCATGTCTCTGCAGGCTGACAGGAGAGCGCCAATCCACGAGCCCTTTATTGCTCCACACGTCACTGGAGATATAAATACACACGGCTGTAAATCCGTCAGCTACTCTGAAGAACCAGGATGCCCAGGTACCCCACCATTCTGAAAACAAGCACTGGCAACGCCACAAGCCTTGTCTTGGCAAGCTGGTACAACGCTTAATTACTTTTTATCCCTTGCATATGCCACAAAATATAGAGAAAGCAATATGCTGTTACTTAAACAAGGCCACCAAAAGCTTGCAATAAAAAAGTAAAACACATTTATCTGGCTGTATCACTAATAATGATTTCTAATTACAAGGCTTTCAATCTTACCTAAACTAGCACTCAACTCGCATGGAATTACAATGTTGCAACGACCCCTATGAAACCTTTGAAAAGTGAAAACATAACACAGATCAAGGAGTAAAGAAAAGTTGACTCAACAAACCAACCAGAACACTACGGGGCTAAACGCTCACAAGCTAAAACCACCGCTGACCGAGAGAAGCTGACGGCCAGACTAGACTACAATTGCAGCAAGTTAGTTTTGATTTTGCAAAGACGCAGTTTTGATTGTCTTTAGTTTATTTACTATTCAAACTCAAGGATTCAGAATGTATACAGTATACTGCACTGATAAATGGACATAGAAGGGAAAATCTAAAGTGGACACCACCATATTATCAATAAGGCCTCATATTACCAACAGTGCCTCGGTTTATAACGTTCCTCAAGCTCTCCTTTGACAGGACAGGTTCGTACCACGCACTTTACCAAACAAGTGATCCCTTAAGTTCTTACGATGTCAGCCTACCTCTTAGTATATGTGCAGAGGCGCATAGTTGCATATACTATTAATTACCATTGTTGCATGTGTGGGGCCATAAGTCACGAGATGAAAAGCCTCCGGTGTGTCTGCATACCAGGTTCGTATCAAGGCGTTTTTCATGAGTGTTTGATTTAAACATGGTATTTACCAAAACCAGAATGCAGGGGTTACACTTGTGCAGCACTGTATAGTCACACTGAAGTGACTTTGTAAGTATTAGGGGAGTGGTGTCCCTGTGTCAAATCAATGTAACATGCACGGTTGTAAACAGTGTTTTACTTTAGTGAATTTAAAATATGGAATTTGACCTCCGAGCCGCATTAATACATTGGTGAATGTGTGTTCTTTAGTACAATTGCTGTAAATAACATGCATTATTAGGGCGCATTTACTTTCACATCTGTGGCATACAAATATATAAAAACAAGTATAGAGGCGCGACATAACAAACACACTTTAATTTTTATTGTTTTCAATGATTAAATAAAGGCAGCCAATACGTGTTTTGCAATCGGACACAAAAGCTGGAATGACTCTAGTCAGAGTCAATATATACTAGAAACCCCGTTTGAATAATCATGACTAATTCTTACATAATCAGCTTTTTAACAATATTCCTTGCTGTTGATTTATGCATCCTATCAAACCCTTCTAACGGGTCCATGCTGAATATAATCTTTCTGTAAATCGTATTCCTAATAGCGAATTCTCAAAGAATCACAGGGCGCCATTTTCTGTTCTGTTACAAATAATTTACAACCGTATTAGCTGCGCTCTTAGTCATCACAAAGCGCGCTTCATAATAGCACACTAGATCTTCTAGGCCCATTTTAGTCAGGCTCCCACAATGTTAAATGTTCAAAACGCACACATACAACTAAAGCCAGCATTGGCAAAGCCAACAGCTCGCACCTGTGGTAAGACCTATTTAATGGCTTTGCCAACGATTTTTAGCCAGGTCCTAGTTTTCTGTCTTCCTGTTCTCCTGTCTTGCTTCTAGTTTCCTTGTATGATTGTCACTTGCTTTCTGCCAAGAGTGTCTTTGTTTTCCTTCCTTTCCTGTTAAGTACTCTTCCGTGCTAGCTCCTTGTCTATTGTGCTTGTGTTTTGTTCTACCCCATTGCTGTTACTGCATTGTGTGTTCCCGTTTGATCGCCAGGATCCTTGGGCACAGCTGATAACCTAGGTGATGTTTCTTGTCCACTGCGAGTATTGACTTTGAGTTATGTTTATAACATCACAATAGGTATCAGTTCCACAGACCCTGCCTTTGCATACATATCCTATATGTAGGTATTTGAAGTCAGTATCTGTAACAGCAATTGTGGGTGAGGAACTTACTGAGCTTCAGTCTTACCATGTGGAGCTCCAGAGTGCTTAACTCCACACTCCTCTCTATTGTTAATGTTATTTCATATATATGTCTTGCAAATTCATCCTGGGTGTAGTTTTTCTGAATACTAAAATACCTCATACGTGCCTGTCCTTTCTAAATCTTAGCCATCTTATTAACTTGTACAGGCTTCCCCATTGGATCCCTTTTCCTCCTCTGACTTCCTGTGTGATCCTGGGCAGCAATGTACTACTCTTTCTGTGTAAGTTTTCTATCTAGTCCCCAGTCCTTGTCCAGGTCCCTGTGTGACAAAGTCTCGGACAGGCCCTGATAATTGGATTACGCCAGTGTTCTCTATCTGGGGATACTGGACTACCTAATACAACGACTGCAAACTGTGCTGAATACGACAATTAGCCTTTTGTTTAAGCTTCCCAAACGTGCCTCAATATCTCACTATTGTGACCAACTGCATTGGCTACCAGTGAGGAAAAAGATAATTTTTAAAGCCTTGAACTTTGCGCACCAAGCTTTTTACAAGGCTGGTCCTAAATACCTGTCCAACATACCACCCACGAAGAATGTTATGTTCACAATCTGCTCGACTGTAGTTATTCCACACACTAAGAATAAGAGGTTGGGTGGTTCAGCCTGCTCTGTTTTGGCAGGTAAGCAATGGAATAGGCTTCCTCTCCAACTCAGATATATTCCAGACAGAACTGGTTTTCGGAAGCAACTAAAAACCTATCTGTTCAACTTGTAGGGTGGATGATGTTTTCTTTTGGCCATTTGCCTTAGCGCTCGGACACTCTTGTAGTAGCTGTGCACTTAAGAAATATTTTCAGTCATTCATAAACAAAACATGCTGGTTGCTCAGTGTGTCCAGATTGAATTGGAACAAGCTGTTATTATTCATGACTGTTTTATATGATGCAACATCATGCGACTACTTCAGCACTAAGATAATTCAAAGACCTATCTATTAACAGTGCAGCAGACGAAGTGGCACCGGGGCCCAGGATGCAGAAGCCCAATAAACTCCAAATATGGCTACAGTTTCCTACCCAACACAGAAAGGCAACCCATTTCCTTGTCTGCACTAGCACCCATGGAACTCTTACTAAGCACTGGGCTGCTCACACTTTATATATGCTTTTGCTTAGTGGGATAATTAAGTAGGCATGTGGAAACCCCATTAAAAGAAACGTTTTTTTCCAGAAAGAGCATACTGCATGAGCTGTATGCTATGGAGCTACAGGTTTTAATGGTACGAACCAAACTCGAGAGAGTTGAGAAGGAAGAAAGTGAAGAATGGGAGTCTAGCGTCACCTCCCTGCCATCTGTACCCTAACACTCATCGCACCTCATCGCACTAGCTTAGCTAGCAGGAATCCCTTCTTTAAAAGCCATTGCTATTTACATGCTGTTACATCTACTTAGTTGTATTCCCTCTGCCCCTCCCCAACTGTAATGATATAATTGTTATACAGAGCTTAACAACACGCTTCTGCTTTTTCTATGTGCTGTGAATAACAAATGTTACCATTACCCAATTTATGGTAATCAATTTGCCCACCACAAAATCTTGAAGAGGGGTCTGCCTTGGTGGTTTCCGTATCGTGCCGGGAGGATGGCTGTGTGCACTAAAGCAGATGTAGTCATCTGGAGGTTGTAAGTTAAAAGTCCGCCAAAGCAGACTCAGTCTCACATTCTTCAAAGGTGGCTGGAAACCTAATCTTTGCTATTCTCTACATAGACAGAGGCGAAAATTGACACTATAGCAGCGGCATGACAAAGGCTGCCAGTGGCCTTCTGCAAATAAGAAATCCATTGTTTTAGTAGAAATAAATATGTATTTGAGGCCCAATGGGCCCCTTATGGTCCCGGGATCTTATGCCACTGCACCTACTGCACTATTGATAGGTAAACCCCTGACTCTACATGTCTTGTAAAGGGTATAGGAGACTACACTGGTGTGAATTTGTGATGGGGGAGGAGCAATCAGAGCAAAGTTAAGAAATAACTTCCCTAAAAATGCATAGTGCCTGACACAGGACGTGAATCAGCAGCAATTCCATTAAGCATGCCCAGGATTGACATGGGTATGTCTGAATTGTGGTTAGTTGTGAAATGCCTCAATTCTCTGATGATTCCTTCATTCTCCCAATCTTTAGCTAACAGGCAAGTTCACCTGATAAGAAGGGCTCCTTCTTCCATGCACACAAATAGAAAAAAGGTTAGTTCCCTTACCAGGGCACAGCTATGAAGTCTAACTCACCCACGAGGCCTAGTGCGTACCAAAGCATACCGAAAGTTGAAGCCAGAAGCCTGCATCAAGACGCAAGGGTATACTGTCTGTGACGATTAATACACAATTAGAGAAATTGGAAAACCTGTAAATCACAAAGGGATTACCACCTCATCTTTCTCCTTCTCATCTTCACATCATTATCATCCTAATCCTTGCTTATCTACAAAGTTAACCCCAAGTGACATTCCATTGTTTTGACTTATGAAATGCCTGTACACGACTCCATCACCATACAACCCCCTTATTCTTGAACACAACAGTGAGAAGTCAACATCACCACAGATCCAAAAATAACGCTTTTACTGGTGGATATTCCATCTAACAACATATTCTTATCCTATAGATTATCTTCCATGTAGCAGACTGGGTCCAGATAATTCCCAGCAAAGCAGTGGAGTTGTGGGGCTTCACAATGCTTCAATACCGCACCATAAGTGACAGAGGAGAGTTGCATATAAGCGCCTCCACTGTGCACTGACCTGAGTTTCTTCATTCATTTTATGCACCGTCAGTCATGAAGCATAAAACAATTGCTGGTGATAGTGTGCTGAGCACTAACGTGGAACCTTTCTAAATGTCAAATAGATGCCACTTCACAGGATGGGGAGATGGGAGGACAGGGAGGAATCTATGATTCTGTAGAGTATCCACCAGGAGGGGCATTACCGAAGGTTATGTAAGTTGCTCATCCGATGGATACTTCTACCCACAGATATGTCATTTTTAGAACAAATACCGAAAGCAGTACATCCCAAAAGTTGATTGTCTAAAGTGGATTGAAAATCAAAAAGCCCAGCAGAGCTGAGCGAGTTAAGTGTCCTGCCCTTCGGGCCAGGCTGTCAAGAAAGTAGCGCTTCCGAAACCCACGTATTGATGTCAAAGTCGCACCCTAAACGATATTAAGGACAGGCACCACTTGTGCCAAAGCAGTCATTGGAGCACTGACCCTGGTGGAATCAGCCTGCAGATCCTGTGGGTGCTGTTTCTTGGTGAATGTGTAGAAGATCTTGATGCAGAGGTTTATCTATCTCCAAAGGGGCCTCTTCTGCACAGCATTTCCTTTCTGCACTCCATAAAACCGCACAAAGAGGTGGTTGCATACTTGGTAGGATCAATTTAAAAACTCAAAACCATATTTGAGTCCAACCAGTGAAAACTCTCCTCCTCTTTTGAGGGGTGAGAGAAGCAAAGAATGCTGGTACAATGATCAACTGCCAAACATTGAACCGAGTCACAATCTTAGACAATAACTCTGCCTGAGCCCTCAGGGAAGAAGGTGGTGTAGGGCAGTTGCACTGAAAGTGCCTCCACTATACATACAATGAGTTGACCTAACAAACAGTTTTCAGGGTCAAGAGATGCAGCGAACAGCTAAACAAATGCACGAAGGGTATTTTCATGAGGTATGTCAAGACCAAGTTAAGGAGCACCAGGGCCTCACAAATGGTTCGGGAGGGAACATGTGTGTTAAACATTTAATAAACTGCGTCCAAACTGGGGATTTAAACAGGATGGTTGGTCTGGCAAACATAAAAATGCCATAACGGTTAACAAATACGTGTTTACATTGCCCACTGCAAGGCCTTGCTGCTAAAGAATGAACAAACAAAAGATTGTCGAAAATTTCACTTGTAAGAGGTCAGTGTCCCAGCACAACACAAGGTTACAAACTTGTGCAAGTGCCCAGCATAGAAGGATTTAGTGAAAAGGAGTCTGGCAATTAAAATTAAATCAACAACCTCAGCCGGCAACTTAAACGCAATGAACCGCCGTTGCTCAATCTCCATGAAAGGAGGTGTAAATCGCACAGGTTCAGATGAACGGCCCTGCCCTCTTGCAGAGACAGGAGGTCCTCCCGAAATAGCAATCTGATTGGAGTTCAGAAGCTCATGCTCAGGAGTCTCAAGTGCCACACTATCCTGGTCCAATCTGATACAATTAGGATGACTTGGATGTTGTCCATCTTCAGAACTTGGTGTACGATAAGAAGTGGTGAGAAGGGAAACTAGACACAATATCGAATCAAAAATATAGAATGGACATAATATTGAATCTAAAATATAGACTGGACATAATATCGAATGGACATAATAATAATATCGAAATGCAGGTAAGTAATATCGACTGTCAAAATATCAAAGTACATAATATTGGCATAAAAATATATTGAATTTTTAATAATATCGAATATTTTTAAGTGTTTTGTATGTTAGTATATGTGTTAAAAGTGTATATTATTTTTGTAATGTATGTTTAATTTTTTTAAGTAATGAATTTTATGTTATTTAATTTTTGCGTAATTTAATTCCGTAGCGGGTTGTGGGTTTATAGGGGAATAGGGTGGGAAATAATGTAAGCTATATTAGTAAACTAAATATACATTTTTAGGATTCATTATTTTTAATTTAATTTTGCGTTTTAGTTCTGCAGCGGGTTGTGGGCTTATAGGGGAATATGGGGTGGGAAGTAATTTAATTGTAATTAAGTAAATATTTTTCCTTATTGGTATTGATAATTAATTTATTGTTAATTAATTATTAGTTGATAATTAATTGCTATTAATTGGTAAAGCATTATTATTAATTGATCATTATGTTAATTGTATTAATTTATTATTCGTAGCAGGTTGTAGGTTTATAGGGGAATAGGGTGGGAAGTAATTTAATTGTAATGAACTAATTATTTAAATTATTTTTGTGTATTGATAATTAATTTACTGTTAATTCATTATTAATTGGTATTTGTTTTATTTATTAATTTTTGGAATGGAAAATTAATTGGTTGTTAATTAATTACTAATATGTAATTAATTTGTAATACCTAATATTTATTTGTATTTATAATTAATTAATTATTACATATTTTGTAATTGGTAATTTATTTTATTTTGTATTAAAATATGAAATCATTACTTTCCCTACTGTTGCACTCACTGGAGTGGGAATAGTAATTTTTACCCCTACGCCATCCAACGCTTTCTCTACTGTTGCACTCACTGGAGTGGGAATAGTAATTTTTACCCTCCCGCTATCCAACACCTTCCGTACTGTTGCACTCACTGGAGTGGGAATAGTAATTTTGACCCTCCCACTATCCAATGGTTGCACTCACTGGAGTAGGAATAGTAATTTTTACCCCTATGCTATCCAACGCTTTCCCTATTGTTGAACTCTCTGGAGTGGTAATAGTAATTTTTACCCCTACGCTATCAATGCTTTCCCTACTGTTGCACTCTCTGGAGTGGGAATAGTAATTTTTACCCTCCCGCTATCCAACGCTTTCCCTACTGTTGCACTCTCTGGAGTGGGAATAGTCATTTTTACCCTCCCGCTATTAAACGCTTTCCCTTCTGTTGCACTCACTGTAGTGGGAAAAGTAAATTTTACCCTCCCGCTATCCAACGGTTGCACTCACTGGAGTAGGAATAGTAATTTTGAATATGTTTTTATTAATATTACGTTAATATATATATATATATATGCATTAAAAAAATAAAAATGAAAGTTTATTTTTTTATTCTTATTTACTAATTTTAAGGTTAATTAAGTATTTTGAAGTATGTGTTAGTTAATTATATTTATTATTTCATTAATTTTACATTACTTTTAAGAAACTTTATAAATTTGATATTTTCACTAACTATATTTTTTACAACGGTATTTTAGATTCGATTCTTTTGCATTTACCTGTTTGTAGGTAGGAATTTGATTGTTTGGCATTCTATATTCTTTCCTCAATATTTTGACAGGTCGATATTTTGCTCCTCGATATTTGGTCAGTGAACCGGTGAGAAGGTGTATTGGAGCCCATTTGTCCGATCAAGCCTGAATGAGTCTCCTAACAAGTGCTCTTGTGGAAACTACAATGCACAAAAAAGTTTGCCTTTCCTATTCTCGATGTTGAGAAACAGATCTAGCCAGGGCTTTGACCGCTGATCTAATATCAATCAATCAATCAATCAATCAATCAATCAGAGTACTTGTAAAGCGTGCTACTTATCCGTGAGGGTCTCTAGGCGCTGAGGGGAGGGGGGAGGGGGGAGTTGCTGCTACTGTTCGAAGAGCCAGGTCTTGAGGAGTCTTCTGAAGGTGAATAGGTCTTGGGTCTGCCGTATGTGGGTAGGGAGGGTGTTCCAGGTCTTGGCGGTGAGGTAGGAGAAGGATCTGCCGCCGGAGGTCGTACGTTGGATGTGGGGGACAGCGCCGAGGGCGAGACTGGCGGAGCGGAGCTGGCGGGCGGGGGTGTGGAAGTTGAGTCTGCTGTTCAGGTAGGCTGGTCTGGCGTTGTGGAGTGCTTTGTGTGCGTGGGTGAGGAGCTAGAAGGTGATCCTCTTCTCGACGGGGAGCCAGTGTAGATTTCTCAGGTGGGCGTGATGTGGCTGCAGCGGGGGGCGTTGACGATCAGTCGTGCGGAGGTGTTTTTGGATGCGTTGTAGTCGTCGTAGGTGTTTGGCTGGGATTCCTTCGTAGAATGTGTTGCCGTAGTCCAGTCTGCTCCTGACGAGGGCATGTGTAACCGTTCTTCTTGTTTCGGTCGGGATCCACTTATAGACCCTGCAGAGCATGCGGAGGGTGTTGTAGCAGGAGGAGAAAGCGTTGACCTGTTTGGACATGGAGACGGAGGAGTCTAGGATGAATCCTAAGTTGCGTACATGGTCGGTGGGTGTTGGTGCTGTTCCCATCATGGTCGGCCACCAGGAGTCGTCCCAGGCTGAGGACCTCCGTCTTGTCCGAGTTCAGCTTCAGACGGCTGCTCCTCATCCAGTCGGCGACGGCCTTCATTCCCTCGCGGAGATTGGTTTTGGCGGTGTGTGGGTCCCTGGTGAGTGAGAGGATGAGCTGGGTGTCGTCGGCGTAGGAGATGATGTTGAGGTTGTGATGGCGGGCCACTTGTGCGAGGGGGCCATGTAGGCGTTGAACAGTGTCGGGATGAGCCCTGGGGGACGGCGCAGATGATCTTGGTGGCTTCGGATCGGAAGGGTGGGAGGCGGACTCTCTTGGTTCTGCCTGAGAGGAAGGATGTGGTCCAGTCAAGGGCCTTCTCTTGGATTCCGGCTTCTAGGAGGCGTGTCTTTAGAGTGCGATGGCATACCGTGTCGGAGCCCTGTGCCATCTAGGGATGCATACACTACTTGTGATCTGCAAAATTACATCTGCTCAATTCATCGGGTCTGGCACATGGTTGAAGGCTAAAAAGATGTTTTGCTGCTACAGCTGCCTATAGAGATGCAAAGCCTCTTGACATACGCCTCAGGACTACACTCCATCGTGCTTGTAGCAATACAACATAGCACTGTTTTCAGTGAAGACATAAATCAGGTAATGACAGCCTTTCTAGCCAGTGATGCAGCAGATAGCCCTCAGCAAACATCCAACAGGCCAGCAAGTGCACTCGTTTTTCGACTACCCTTCCCAATGCTACAACATACACCAGCCGCTTTAGTTTGTCCTCAGCAGCACACACCTGACCAATGAGAGGCAGGATTATATGGAAGTGTCTTACAAATTGGCCAAAAGGGCTACCACATCTAACTTTTATTTCCTCACCATCAATCAATCAATCAATCAAGGAATTTGTAGAGCGCGCTACTCACCCGTAACGGCCTCAAAGCGCTGGGGGGGGGGGGGTCGCTAATGCTCGAACAGCCAGGTCTTGAGTTGTTTCCTGTTGGCGAGATGGTCCTGGGTCAGCCGGAGGTGGGTGGGGAGGGAGTTCCATGTCTTGGCTGCCAGATAGGAGAAGGATCTTCCTCCGGCGGTGGCTTTGCGAATTCGTGGGATGGTGGCGAGGGCGAGGCTGGCGGAGCGGAGCTGGCGGGTTGGTGTGTAGAGTGCGAGGCGGTTGTTGAGGTAGCTGGGGCCCGCGTTGTGGAGAGCCTTGTGTGCGTGGGTGAGGAGTCGGAATGTGATTCTCTTGCTGATGCAGATCTTTCAGATAGGCAGAGATGTGGCTGTGGCGGGGGATGTCCAGGATGAGTCTTGCCGAGGCGTTCTGTATGCGCTGTAGTCTTTTCTGGAGCTTGGCTGTGGTTCCGGCGTAGAGGGTGTTTCCGTAGTCCAGGCGGCTTGTGACGAGGGCTTGGGTGACCGTCTTCCTGGTTGCGGTGGTGATCCATCGAAAGATTTTTCGGAGCATGCGCAGGGTGTTGAAGCAGGATGCTGAGACGGCGTTGACTTGCTTGGTCATCGTGAGGGAGGAGTCCAGGATGAAGCCCAGGTTGCGTGCGTGGTCTGTGGGCGGTGCCCAGGGTGGGTGGCCACCAGGAGTCGTCCCAGGCAGAGGGGGATGGTCCCAGGATGAGGACTTTCGTCTTGTCTGAGTTAAGTATCAGACGGCTGAGCTTCATCCATTCCGCAACGTCTCTCATCCCTTCCTGGAGGCTGGCTCTGGCGGTGTCCGGGTCGTTGGTGAGGGAGAGGATCAGCTGTGTGTCGTCAGCGTAGGAGATGATGTTGAGGTTGTGTTTGCGTGCGATGGCTGTGAGGGGGCTCATGTAAATGTTGAAGAGGGTGGGGCTGAGCGAGGAACCTTGTGGGACACCGCAGATGACTTCGGTAGCCACGGACCGGAACTGGGGGAGGTGGACTCTCTGGGTTCTTCCGGCGAGGAACAAGATGATCCACTCCAGGGCTGCGCCTTGGATTCCGGTGTCGCTGAGGCGTTGTATCAGGGTGTGATGGAGTACCGTGTCGAAGGCTGCTGAGAGGTCCAGCAGGATGAGGGTGGTGGTTTCCCCGTTGTCGAGCATTGACCTGATGTCTTCGGTAGCTGCGATGAGGGCGGTCTCGGTGCTGTGGTTTGCTCGGAAAACGGACTGTGACGGGTCGAGGGATCCGTTTGTCTCGAGGAAGGCGGAGAGTTGTTTGTTGACCGTCTTCTCGATGACTTTGGCAGGAAAAGGAAGGAGCAAGATGGGTCGGAAGTTCTTGAGGTCTGTGGGATCCGCGTGGGTTTTTTCAGGAGGGCGCTGATCTCGGCGTGTTTCCAACTCTCCGGGAAGGTGGCTGATGTGAAGGAGCTGTTGATGACGTCCCGGAGCTGGGGTGCGATGATGGAGTCTGCTTTGTTGAAGATGTGGTGTGGGCATGGGTGGTTAGGGGAGCCGGAGTGGATGGTGCTCATTGTGCGGGCGGTGTCTTCGGTGGTGACCTGGGTCCAGGTGCGGAGGGTGGCGGTTGGGTGCGCTGGTTCGGTGGTTGTGTGCGTGGTCTGTGCTCCGAAGCTGTTGTGAATGTCGGCGATCTTGCGGTGAAAGAACGAGGCGAGTGAGTCGCAGAGGTCTTGCGAGGGTGTGATGTCGTTGTTGCAGGCGCTGGGGTTGGAGAGCTCTTTGATGATGCTGAAGAGTTCCTTGCTGTTGTGGGTGTTGTTGTCCAGACCTTGTTTGTATGTAGTTTGTATGTAGGACCCAAGACCTATTCACCTTCAGAAGACTCCTCAAGACCTGGCTCTTCAAACAGTAGCAGCAACTCCCCCCTCCCCTCAGCACCTTGAGACCCTCACGGATAAGTAGCACGCTTTACAAGTACTCTGATTGTAGATCCTTGGTGGTGAGGATCAGTTGGTGGTGCTTGCGGGTGGCGTTCTTGAGGGCTGTCATGTTCTCTGTTGTCTGATCATGGCGCCAGGTTTTCTCCAGGGAGCGGCAGGTTTTTTTGGAGTTTATGAGGTCGTCGGTAAACCACGAGGCTTTGTTGCTGTGGGGTCTGCTGGGTGGCTCTTCGAACAGTAGGAGCAACTCCCCCCTCCCCTCAGCGCCTTGAGACCCTCACGGATAAGTAGCACGCTTTACAAGTACTCTGATTGTAGATCCTTGGTGGTGAGGATCAGTTGGTGGTGCTTGCGGGTGGCGTTCCTGAGGGCTGTCATGTTCTCTGTTGTCTGATCATGGCACCAGGTTTTCTCCAGGGAGCGGCAGGTTTTCTTGGAGTTTATGAGGTCATCGGTAAACCACGAGGCTTTGTTGCTGTGGGGTCTTCTGGGTGGCTCTTCGAAAAGTAGCAGCAACTCCCCCCTCCCCTCAGCGCCTTGAGACCCTCACGGATAAGTAGCATGCTTTACAAGTACTCTGATTGTAGATCCTTGTTGGTGCGGATAAGTTGGTGGTACTTGCGGGTGGTGTTCTTGAGGGCTGTCATGTTCTCTGTTGTCTGATCATGGTGCCAGGTTTTCTCCAGGGAGCGGCAGGTTTTCTTGGAGTTTATGAGGTCGTCAGTAAACCACAAGGCTTTCTTGCTGTGGGGTCTGCTGGGTGGTTTCCTCAGTGGTGCGAGTTCGTCGGCGCAGTTGGAGAGCCATTGTGCGAGGTTGCGGGCTGCATCGTTGAGGTCCGTCGTGATGGTGGGAGGGTTGTGGCTGAGGGAGGTGGTGAGCTGGTCCACAGTGATCTTGCTCCAGCTTCTGCGGGAGAGCCTGTTGCGGGTGGTGGTGGGTTGTGGTTTTCCTGAAGGAGAAGTGGACGCAGCTGTGGTCTGTCCAGTGGAGTCCGGTGGAATGGCTGAAGGAGATGTACTTGCTGGAGGAGAAGACGGGGTCTAGCGTGTGGCCGGCGTAGTGGGTGGGGGTGTTCACCAGTTGCTTGAGTCCGAGGTTGGCGAGGTTGTCCAGCAGGGTGGTGGTGTTGCTGTCATTGTTGTTCTCCAGGTGGAAGTTGAGGTCTCCTAGGAGGATGTAGTCTGGGGAGGTGAGGGCGTGCGGGCTAATGAAGTCTGCGATGGCTTCGCTGAATTGAGTGCGTGGTCCCGGGGGTCTGTAGATTAGGGTGCCTCTGAGGGTGGTTCTGGGGTCGGTGTGTATCTGGAAGTGCAGGTGTTCGGCGGCTGTGAGGGTGTCTTCCGAGTTGGTTGTGATGCGGATTGTGTTTTTGTGGACGATGGCGATGCCTCCTCCGGTTTGGTTGGTGCGGTCCCTCCGGGTGATCTTGTAACCGTCGGGGATGGCTATGGCGATGTCGGGGGCTGAGGAGGCGTTCATCCAGGTTTCCGTGAGGAAGGCGACGTCGGGTGCAGTAGTGTCTAGGAGGTTCCAGAGTTCGACTGCATGTCGGTGGACGGAGCGGGTGTTGAGCAGGATGCACTTGAGGTGATTCTTGCTGGTGGTAGGCTTGGCGGGTGCCGGCCCAGGATGGCTGCAGGTGAATTTGCACTCTTGGCAGGTGAAGGGTCCGTGGGTGCGTTTCGGGGTGGCCAAGTGGCAGGCGAGGTTCCGGCCGGTGTTGAGTGCGCGGAGGGTGGCGGCGTCGTAGGTTCGTCGGGTGCGTTGGCATCGTCGAGATCCAGGGTTCCTGGCGCTGGGCGCGGTCCAAGCGCGGATGGGCGCGGATGGGCTTGCCTTTGGCGCACAATCGGCGCACTCGCTGCGCGTACGCCCGGGCTCTGCCATAAATGGAGAGGAGGTGGGAGGAGCAGCTGGGAGGCGGGAGCGGGGTGGCGAATGGGAAGGGGAGAGGCTCCAAGAGAAAAGGAAGCGGGCCGCAGGGGAGCAGCGGTAGGGAGCGGGGTGCAATGGCAGGAAAAGCGGAAAACGACAAAAATCACTCAGTCAGGGGCACCACACGGGGAGAAAAACAACAACTGCTGGCACAGAGAATGAACGAAAAACTGAGCCACAGGAGTCACAGCCTCAGGGGCGGCGGCGAGCGGGCTTTGGTAGCAGGGAGACCAGGTGCACTCAGGAGGAGCCACGCGGCGGGTGGAGCGACCGGCTCTGACAAGGTCAGGTCAGGTCACCGCTCCCCGTTGCGTGGAAGCGCCTTAAATGTCCAGTGGGAGGGAGGAGCAGCTGGAGGGCGGGAGCGGGGTGGCGAATGGGAAGGGGAGATGGTCTAAGAGAAAAGGGGGCGGGCCGCAGGGGAGCAGCGGCAGGGAGCGGGGAGCGGAAGGCAACGGGGGGAAAAGCGGAAAACTACAAAAATCACTCAGTCAGGGGCACCACACGGGGAGAAAAACAACAACTGCTGGCACAGAGAATGAACGAAAAACGGAGACACAGGAGTCACAGCCTCAGGGGCGGCGGCGAGCGGGCGGTGGTACCAGGGAGACCGGGTGCACTCAGGAGGAGCCACGCGGCAGGTGGAGCGACCGGCTCTGACGAGGTCAGGTCAGGCACCACCTCACATACCCCCGCCCAGAACGAATTGCGGAGGAGCATTACGAATGATGGTGTAATGATGCATAACCTGTATGAAACCTTGAGAGGAGGTGGTTGCCGTTGTCACAATTCGCTCCCTGTGCTCTCGTGCCCACCACCAGGGGGCCACATAGTCGGACTTTCCAGTCTTCTAATAAGCTTCTAGACCCTCCCCTTCATGCATATTCTGACTTCCAGGCATTTGGACACTTATTGGGAACTGACATCCATTCCCAATCCATCCCGGGTTTTGTGAAAGCCAGCCTGCTTATACCTGAAGCCAGCCTACTCATGCCTGAAACTCCATTACCCAGAATTCCCTGCTCACTGCTTTGTCTCCATCCCTGCAGGCCAAGGATGGGTGGAGGAATTCAGCTCACCTGTGGCTGGCTGCTGCTAGCCTGCTCACACCTGATATATATGATTACTGTGAGCTCTTTTAAGCCCCAGCTACCCTTAGGCCAGGGTTGGCCATTGTAGCTGTTTACCGATGAGACCGAGCCTTGTTTCCAGTGCTCCTGAGCTTTTGCTATTCTTGTTTCCTGAACATTAGTTATGCCTTGTTCCTGACCTGCTGCTGTTTTCCTTGTTCCTGAATTAGCACTGCAGTGCTACCTTGTTTCCTGAGTTCATGAGCTATAGCTATTACTTGTGCCAGAATTAGCACTGCCTGCAGTGCTCTGGTTTCCTGAGTTCCTGAGCTATAGCTATTCTTTGTTCCTGTTCCTGGGCTTCAGCTATTTCTTGTTCCTGATTAGCACTGCTTGCAGTGCTCTCTTGCCTCCTTGGCTTCTGAGCTGTAGTAATATCCTGTTGAATGAACTAGCATTGCCTGTAATGCTACCTTGACTCTTGAAGCTTTAGTAATTTCCCTAATCCTGAACTAGCACTGCCTGCATTGCTACCTTGACTCCTGAAGCTTTGGTAGTTCCCTGTTCCTAAACCGGCACTGTCTGCAGAACTGCCTTGACTCCTAAGCCTTAGCTCACTTCTTGTTCCTGCCCCATCACTGCCTTCTATGCTACTTTGTTTTCTTGATTCCTTTCCTGTTAAGCACTCCTCCTTGCTAGCTCCTTGTCTATTGTGCTTGTGTTTAGTTCTACCCTCTTGCTGTTACTGCCTTGCGTGTTCCTGTTTGATCGCCAGGATCCATGGGGACAGCTGACTACCTAGGTGGTGTTTCTTGTTCACTGTGAGTATTGTCAGTTATAACATCACCATAGGTATAAGCTTCACAGACCCTGCCTTTGCATGCATATCCTACATGTGGGTGTTTGCAGTCAGTATCTGTAACAGCAATTGTGGGTGAGAAACTTACTGAGCTTCAGTCTTACTGTGTGGAGCTCCTGAGTGCTTTACCCCACACTCCCCTTTATTGTTAATGTTGTATTATATATATATGTCTTGCACGTCTGTCCTGGGTGTAGTTAGTCTGAATGCTAAATTGCCTTGTGGGTGCCCTTCCTTTCTGAGTCTTACCCATCTTGTTCACTTCTACAGGCTTCCCCTGTGGATCCCTTTTTCTCCTTTGACTCCCTGTATGATCCTGGGCAGCGCTGTAGTCCTCTTTCTGTGTACCTTTTATACCAGGTCCTTGTCCAAGTCCCTGACTGTGTTCTCCACATAGTCCCGGACAGTCCCTGACAGCCCTCTATGGCTACACAGATGATTTTGTTCTAAGAAAATCCAATTAAAACCTCAATCCAACTAGAAATTATTTCTTTACAAATGTGTAACCTTCGGTAGAAAAACACATTCAATAAAGAGTTGTCTTGTATGACTACAAATCTGCTTGCAAAGCACCTGCAAAAATAATTCACAAACATATTAAAAACAGTTACCCTGGTACACAAAGATTTAGAAAGGAAAGTGTAATATACATATTACGACTAGCATGTAAATCCGAAACTGGTATTGTTTCTAAAACAATGTACTCTTCCGAGAAAATAGCAAAATGCTTCCTAACAGAGTATGAACTTCAGTAACTTGCATGGCAGGTGGTATAGGGTTAACATTAAAAGGATACTCAAAATAGTTTATTGAAAAATAGTCCCATTAAAATGCTGTCACATCAACAACAATGAAAAAACACGTTATTGGGGGACAAGTGATTTCAGTTTGCAGTATTTAGAGGAAAGGTCAATTGACTATTTTATACTGAAGTGCGAAAATATTTGGGTAAAATCCATAATCTCCTTGTGAACTGTGATTCCTATTCAATGCGCGCTATTTTGAAGAGAAGCATATTAGATAGCTGCTATCTTTCAATGAGCTATTCCGCTCATTTGGAGGCCTTTTGCAAATGTAGGATTAACATTCAGCTGAGTCTTAGCCTATGTCTGAGTCAGAGACAGCTCCAGTCATAGTTCAACAACAGCTCTTCTTCTAGCAGTGAAAAACCGCTGCAAGTTGGTCCCCAAGATCTCCTCTGCAGAAATAGCAACAAAGATATCCCAGACCCAGTGAACACTGTGCACCAGCTTTCCTGAGAGGCTCTGACAGAAGTTCAGAGTACTATCAAATAATGGTCCCAAAGTAAGTGCGATGAGAGGAAGCAAACAACTAATCATTCTTAATGCCTTATTTATTTATGGTGTCCAACAAGTTCACTGGGTGCTTCCTAAGGCGTCTCACCAGGTTTTCTTACTCAGGGTTGAGCAGAGGGACAGGGGAGGCTGATAGACATCCAATAGGTCAGGTATTGGCCATACCAACACACTGATCATCACATTAAATTAGGGGCTTCATTATGAAGCTCAAAAGGATTTTTGTTGCTAGCTAACATCAGCTAATTAAAAATACAACCTGGTGTCTGAGTCGCGTTAACAGGAACATGGACGTGTCGGGGTTGGTGTGGGGATTGATGGGGGTGGCATAATTTTGGGTTCCATCCATGTTCTAACAAAGGGTACCTTTCGTATCATAAATTTCGGGCATGTGGCATGATGCATGATCCAACCCAAAATTCTGAACCAGGGGACGTTTAGGGATCCCCAGTTATTGTTAGAGACGTGGTGAATGTTTTTTAGTCTTTTAAGAGAGGCCAACTATTGTCTTTCTCAGGGGACAGGTAAAAAAACCCATGCTTTCACTGAATGTTCTGGTAGTAACCATCAGTTTCCCACAGCCGGTATATGAGGTGGTGCCCTGCTCTACCAAGGGTTGGGAGCAATACAAAATCCTTGAGCCACTCCTCTAGTGGGCTCGAAGAGGCTATAGTCAGTGGAGGAAAAAAACATAGAACTTAGAATCATGCAGTAGCTGGGACTTATGCACTTGCAAGTATTTTATTTGAATAGCATAAGATGATTCTGTGTTACTGCTACTATAAGAACAATTTGTATGACCTAATTATGCGTGGGCTCAATAGAAACTTGCATTTGTTTTAAGAAGTGTACTGTTGCATTCTTAGGTATTTTTAAATAACAAAAAATTTAAATAACTTGGTTATTTTCTTTTTTTTAAATCTACTACTATAAATTGACCTTGAAAAAGGCTTGCTTCAATTAATTTTTGTCTTTAATAACAGCATAGTAATGTACCTTAACATCAACACCGAGCTGATATACGGCTGCTGGAATAAAAAATACTGCTGCATGTGTTCAGATTTGTACTTTTATGCTCAAAAGTTACCCGAGCAGTTCGCTCAAGTACAAAATGTACCTGAAATATTTGTTGACCATCCACTTTAAAGGAACTACAGTTCGCGTTCAAAATACTGACATTCGTGTTCGAATTTGTAGTTGTGTGTTTAAAAAAAAAACGACCTTAAATGCTGCTTGCATTAAAAAATTACCTGAACGATACAACTTGCGTTACCATTTCTACCCGAAAATATGCAAGGTGGCGTAATAAGGCAATCTCTGTAATTTCACATACATTTAGTTACATTAATTTATCAAAAATTATGCCAATTACTCCAACGTAATTAAAATTTTGCACAGGCATACTCGTAATGAGGCCGTAAGTTGTATAGTTGCCAACCTCAACAGAGATTTATTTAACAGATTCCTTCTAGAGATTGATTATCACAAGCCGGAACCTGTCCTCGGAGAGAGTGACAGATTACGCCCAACCCCACCAAAGCAAGTGGTTCATACACTTGTGCACAATTATCCTTTGAGACGGCAATTGCAAGCCAAATCAATGTGAGAGCACACTGGTGCAGCAGTGACTTTAGAGTTCTCCTGTTTGGTTTAGCATTCTGGAAAATGTGAAAGGATCGAAGGGCTAAAAACGGACTTACAAATGTCAAACACCACACCCAAGAATTTGAGAATTCTTTATGCACCATGAAACAAGTTGTACATAATTTGAAGGGACACCTTTGTTGAATGGATAGACTGATTTTGCAAAACAGTTTATAATCTGTATATGTGAAAGTATGGGTATACAGAAAATGCTACAATTATGGGTGCACTACTACTTTGACATGTCATTTGGTAAGCAATCAAGGACCACATTCAAATTGTAATGGCAGTGTATTAAACTACTAAGAAAATATTAGATTTATCATTGCCATTTCATCTTAATAAAAGGATATTTTATATGTATGGACGCAAAGAAAATGATGCAGAAGAATGCACGGAATCTTGGCTAGACATCTCAACAGCATCTTCCTTGTGCTTTTCTAAACAACTTTTGACTGTGGTCTAGAACTGTTACTTTGACCTATCAAATATACAGAAAATGATATCCTACTTTCCTATTTCTTCCCTCCAATACTTTCTCCATTACTTGCTTTTATTCTATTTCAACTATGTTAAGTTATGCTATGTGATTTTCTAGAGTGTAGCTAATCACCCGTGAGTGTATCCAGAAGCTGAGTAAGGCAGGTCTGAGGAAGTGGAGGAGATCATGTCTGGAAGAGCCATGTCTGGAGGTTCCTTTAGAAGTCAATGAGGGAGGGGCAGGGGGAGGTTCCGAGGTGTTTTAGAAGGTTGTTCCAGGTCTTGGATCTGAGGTATGAGAAGGAGCGTCCTCCCCTTCTGGTCTTCTTGATGTGAGGGAGGAGTGCTCTTGCCTAGGACGCAGACTAAAGGTGTCTGGTGGGTTGGTAGAAGTTGCAGCAGTGGTTGAAGTAAGCTGGACCGCTGTTGTAAAGAGATTTGTATGCGTGGGTGAGTAGCTTGAACTTACATCTTTCCTGGACTGGGCGCCAGTGGAGATTGTTGAAGTGTGGATAGATGTGGTTATTTCACTGAAGGTTCAGGATGAGTCTGGTGGTGGAGTTCTGAGTGGTTTGGAGTCGGCATAGGACATGGGCTGGGATTCCGATGTAGAGGGCGTTTCTGTAATCAAGTCTACATGTGATAAGAGCCTGACTGACCCGTTCATTTGGTGTTCAGTGGGATCCACTTTAAAATCTTATACAGGATTCACAGGATTTGGCAGCATGACGAGGAGGCGGCGTTGATCGATCTGTTCATAGAGAGATTGGTGTCCAGGATGTTCCTGGGGTTCTTGGCATGGTCCACATGGGTGGATGGGGAGCCAAGTTCGGAGGGCTACCTAGAGGTGTTCCATGGGGAGTGGTTGTTGCTGAAAATAAAGACTTTGAATTTTTCTGTGTTGAGCTGGAGGCAGTTGTTTTTCATAAACGTAGAGGCAGTGCTCATGCAGCTGGTAAAATTTGTGTTGGCAGAGTTGGGGGAGTCAGTAAGGGAGAGGATCAGCTGTGTGTCACCAGCATAGGATACTATGTTAATGCTGTGGGCTATGACGATGTCCATGAGGGGCGTCATGTTGCTGCTGAAGAGTGTTGGGCTGAGCGCCAATCCTTGAGGGACTCCGCAGATGAGTTTCTTGGGTTCTAAGGAATAGGGGGTGAAGTCTAACTTTTTGAGTTCTGTCCATAAGTAAGGAGGATATCCACTTGAGGGCCGGTCTGCAGATACAGAAGTGCTGAAGCTTTCTGATGAGTGATTTGTGGGAGACTGTATCGAAAGCTACGGAGAGGTCGAGGAGGATGTATGTGGCCGTTTCTCCTTGTTCGAGGACGCTTGTGATGTCATCTGTGGCTGCAATGATGTCGGTCTATGTACTGTGGTTGGCCGAAAGCCTGATTGAGAGCTGTCTAGGAATTGATGGAGTTCTAGGTGGTCTGCGAGTTGGGTATTGATGGTTTTCTCACTGACTTTAGCAGGAAAAGGCAGGAGCAAGATGGGTCTGTAGCTGCTGAGGATGTTGGGGTCCACTGTTGGTTTCTTCAATAGGGCATTGACTTCCACATTTTTACAGCAAGATGGGAAGGTGCCATCGGTTATGGAGGTTTTCAATATAGTGGTGAGCATAGGTGAGATGATGGTTCTTCCATGGTTGTATATGATGTAGGGGCATGGGTCTGAGGGGGCTCCTGAGTGGATGGTCTTCATCAGGGCAGTGGTTTCTTTGTTACAGAGGGGCTTCTAGTTGCTTAGGTTTTCGGCTGATTGGGGGAGTTTGTATTGGTATGCTGTGGGTCAAATGTGTTGTAGTACATTCAAAATGTGTTGTAGATCTGGCAATCTTCTGTTTGAAGAAGTTTGAGAGGTTGTTGCAGAGTGCTTGGTATGGAATGATGCCGTTGTTGGAAGCTGCAGGATTGGAGGACCCCGTTGATGATGCTGAAGAGTTATTTGCCTTTGTTGGAGCTGGCTTTCAGTATGAGAGTTAGGGCATTTTTCCTTGCATCTCATAGTTGTTGGTGGTAGAGGTTAAGGGCGGCTTTGTATATGGAACTTTATAGTGGTGTTTTTGTTGAGTCTCCATTTCCTCTCAAGTTGTTTGAAGTGGTGCTTGGACTCCCTGAAGTCATAGGTTCCTCTTCCTACTACAGGCTTTATAAGTAACAACTAATTCCAAATCCCCAATTGAAAACTCTTGCTTTTGCATTATTTTCTCACTTGACTAGCTGACGTACAAGAATTCCTAGAATTCCTACTTGGCTTAGCTGTGGTAGCTCCTGATCACTGGTCAGAGAATATTACATTATCTCGCTATTAATTTCAAATGTTTATACTCGCTGTCTCCACTTTATCTTTGTTCAGTGATATCTGCATACAGATTCTCTTACTCTCTACGCTCTGATTTGCAATTCCTTGTCTCTGTTCCTTGACTTCCTTTAGCCTCTTTACGCTTTTTACCTATTCCTCGAAGAAATTGGAATAAAATCACCACCGACCAGCTCCTCACTTCGCTTCACCAAAACCCCCCTGCCAAATCATCAGACCCAAACCAAGCAGCCATCAACCTCACACAATGGATCACCCACAGTGCCGACGAACTAGCACCCTTGAAAAACCATCTAATCAAGCAAGGTAGCAAAAAAGCCCCCTGGTTCAACGATGACCTTAAGAAATACAAGAAGTTCTGTCGTATTCTCGAGAAAGCCTGGAGAAAAAACCCAACCACTGACAACCAGGCCACCTTCAAGAACGCCACCCGCAAACACCACCAACTGATCCGATCCACCAAGAAATCAGCATTCAAGGATCGACTTGACAACAACGCCCAAAACAGCAAGGAACTATTCAACATAGTCAAAGAATTTACCAACCCCACCGCCGCCACCAACGACATCACTCCCTCCCAAGATCTCTGCGACTCGCTATCCTCATTCTTCCACAACGAAATTGCCGAAATACATAACAGCTTTGAAAACCAGTCCGAAGACCAGTCCACTCCACCCACCTCCGAACCAAAACCACACTTTAACAACCTTTGCGCCTGGAACCCAATCACCACAGAAGACACCATCCGCCTGATTAACTCCATCCACTCAGGATCGCCAACCGACCCATGTCCCCACCACATTTTCAATAAAGCAGACTCCATCGTCACACCCCATCTCCGCGATGTCATCAACTGTTCCTTCAACACCGCTACCTTCCCGGAAAGCTAGAAACATGCTGAACTCAGCGCCCCCCTGAAGAAACCCACAGAAGACCGCACTGAACTTAAAAACTACCGCCCCTCCCTTTCCCTGCCAAAGTCATTGAGAAAGCCGTCAATACTCAGCTCGCCGCCTTCCTTGAATCCAACAAATCCCTCGACCCCTCACAGTCCGGCTTCCGAGCCAAACACAGCACCGAAACCGCCCTCATCGCAGCAACAGACGACATTCGAATTCTACTGGACAAAGGAGAAACAGCCGCCCTCATCCTACTTGACCTCTCCGCAGCCTTCGACACAGTCTGTCATAGCACCCTCATACAACGCCTCAGCAACGTCGGAATACAAGGAAAAGCATTGGACTGGATCATCTCGTTCCTCGCCGGAAGAACCCAAAGAGTCCACCTTCCCCCTTTTAGATCAGAAGCCACCAAAGTCATCTGCGGCGTACCACAAGGATCATCACTCAGTCCTACCCTCTTCAACGTATACATGAGTCCCCTCGCATCCATTGCGCGCCAACACAACCTCAACATCATCTCCTACGCAGACGACACCCAGCTGATCCTCTCCCTCACCAAAGACCCAAACACCGCCAAAACCAACTTACACGAAGGAATGAAAGAAGTAGCTGAGTGGATGAAGAACAGCCGTTTAAAACTAAAATCGGACAAAATGGAAGTCCTCATCTTAGGGTCATCCCCCTCTGCCTGGGACGACTCATGGTGGCCACCGGCCCTGGGAACCGCACCCATACCTACGGATCACGCACGTAACCTGGGCTTCATCCTGGACTCCTCCCTTTCGATTTTTTTTTTTTGAAAATCTGTTTATTAGCATAGTAGGTAAAGCAGTTACAGAAATTTCCAGTCCCAGTAGGAAGCAGGGTAATACATTCATGTGTTCGCTTAGAACATATAATTGCATAGTTATCTTTATTTTTCATTTCGTTGATGACTATAACCGTCACCAGATAGACAAACCCCGGTCAATGCTATCCCTCCCCCCACCCTCAACCAACCCACCCGACACTCTCACAACAACATATGACTGAATGATCATTAAACTGGGTCACTTACGGCATTACAACATATAGCTTCATCTGTCTGTACACACAGATGGAACGAGGCAAGTACAGTGGTTTGAGGATCGTCGCACCTCATCATAGCGCACCACAGTCAGTGACAGTGCATGACAGTCTGGCTAAGGACACATTTATCCTACATTCGGCGAGGCACATGTATCCCCGTCATCCCCGTCGTCCCCAGTTTCAAACATTCCCAGTGTGGCAAACCAGTCCAGCGAGATTGGCGTTTTCCTCAGGCCTCTGTATTCCTCCCGCTGCAGTGCCTCTCCCTCTGCCTTACCCCATCGCACCACCTCCGCCTTCCACAGTTCAGGGTTGGGAGGTTTAGGTGACTTCCATCTCATCGTGATGGCACGCTTCGCCAGCAACAGGGCCAGGTCCGAGAAACGTGCCGCCACGGTTCTGGTGCGTTGTGAGGGTCCCAACCCCAGTAATGTGCATTCTAGTGTAGGAGATCGGGACAGAGCACCCGCTCTCTTGAGCGAATCATGGACCGTGGTCCAGTAATATCCTAGTTTGGGGCATTGCCAAAGCATGTGCATCAGTGATGCGTCCTCGGTGTCGCATCGGGGGCAATTGCTTTTCGCATCAGGGAACATGATATGTATGCGGTGCGGGGTCAGGTAGGCTCTATGTAGTAGCATCAATTGAATGAACTTAAACTTGGGGTTCCTAGCTACTTTTTTGGGAAACTGAAGGATACCTTCCCACTCTTTGTCTCTCAGGGGCCTACCAATGTCTCCCTCCCATGCTTCCCGAAGTGGTGACAGATCGAACGCCCTCCCCCTCTTAATGCTAGCAGTGAGCCACCTTGTCAGGTGGGCGCCCGTGCCCATCAGGTAGTGCATTGTGATGAGAGGGGTTGTAACCGGCTCTTGTCCCTCAGGGGACCACTTGTGTGTGATATAGTGGCGAAGGCCAGCGTGTAGGAGGAAGGTGCCTCTAGGGACTCCATGGGTGGTTCTAAAGTCTTCAAAGGACAACAGGTGCTCTTCCGCAAACAGGTCACCTACATGCGACACTCCTGCGTCATGCCATTGCTCCAGCGAGTCCGCCGTTAGAGTTCCCGTGGCCAGCGGGATGCCCAAGAGCGGGATCGTGGGTGCATAAGATGACGCAGGGGACGTATACTTTAATGCCTTCCGAGTTGGGCAAAAGTAACGTGTGTATTTTCCCCATTGCATGCTCCCTATCCGTCATATCGATCTCCTGAAGATTGCGACCCGCCACCCAGAAGGCCAGCCATTGTAGCTGACACGCATAGTTGTAAGCTCTAAAGTCCGGCAGGCCCATACCACCGGCGTCAGAGGGGAGCTGCAGCTTGGACAGACCTATACGCCTGCGGCCGTGCCCCCATACAAGTTCGGTGAGTAGAGTGTCTAGAGTCTTAAATGTCGCTGCTGGGATCAGGTGTGGCAAGTTAGTGAAGTGGTAGAGAAGACGGGGGAGCATCACCATCTTGGATATCGCCGCTCTGCCGGATATGGAGAGTGGTAGTGTGAGCCAAAATTGTATCTGCGATTTCAGCACTCTGATGGCCCTCCCAAGGTTACCGTCAATCATCTTGTCAGCTTCCCTATAAATCTGCATCCCCAGGTATCTGAAGGTGGTTTCAGCCCTCTGGAACTCGTGAGGGGCGAAGGGTAGGGGGGTAGTCAGGCCTGCGGTTGCAAATGTGAACCCATAGGACTTGGATTCGCTTATGGTCAGGCCAGAGATCGTCCTAAAGTCCTCAAAGACCTGGGCAATAGGGCTCAAGTCACCCCTCAAGTCCCGGAGATATAAGATAATATCATCCGCGTAAGCGGACACTATGTGTGCCGTCCCATGCCTTAGAATGCCATATCGGGGGGCCATCAGCCGGAGTTTACAGAGCATAGGCTCAAGGGCAAGGACGAAGAGGAGGGGGGAGAGTGGGCAGCCCTGTCTGGTGCCCCGTGCTATAGCTATAGGAGCCGATATATGGCCGGAGGTGCGCACTCTAGCTGTGGGGGTGGTGTACAGCAATCTGACCCAAGCGAGGAATTCGGGTGGAATCCCAAATTTAGACAGCGTGTCAAACATATAGTCCCATCTAAGGGAATCAAATGCTTGCTTCAAATCTAGGGATATGCAGCCTTTGAAGCTCGTGTCCTCCCGGTCTCCGAGCATGAGCTGGGCCAATCGCCTGAGGTTCATGGCCGTGTTGCGGCCCGGAACAAAACCACATTGGTCCGAGTGGACCAGCTGTGGTACGTATTGCACGAGCCTCGATGCCAGTACCTTGCTCAATATCTTGGAGTCAGTATTGAGAAGGGACAGAGGTCTGTAGTCAGCCATCTGAAGCCCTTCTTTAGCAGGTTTCAAAAGGGACGTGATTAATGCCTGCATAGACGATTGCGGTAGGGCAGTTGTCCGTAGTGCTTCCAAATAAACAGCGTGTAACCGTGGGGCCAGAAGGTCTATGTATGTTGCATAAAAGTCGGCTGGTAGGCCATCTGTTCCGGGGGTCTTGCCCTTTGGGAGGGCTCGTATTGCCTGCCTGATTTCAGCTATTGTAATGGTGCGCTTCAGGTCTTTGATTTGCCTGTCAGTGAGTTGAGGCAGGTCTAAGTCCCTCGTGAAGGACTCGAATGCAACCTCGGGGAGGGGCTGTGGGGGGCTGTATAGCGTGGTGTAGTATTCCTTGAACGCCATGTTAATCCCGACCTGGGTGGTAGTTGGGCTGCCCGTCTGGTCCAAGATTTTCAGAATAGGGTGGTTAACTGGGGAGTCCCGTAAGAGGCGGGCTAGAAGGGGGCCAGCTCTATCCGCCTGTGTATGCTGCCTGTTCGTGTATTCTCTATAGTCTAGGAGCCTCAGGTCTTCCAGCAGCTCTGCGTGTCTAATGTGAGCCTCCTGTAGTGGTGTGAAGGGTGCATGTGTGCCGGCAGCCTCATTCTCTAGGGACGCTAGTGAGCCCTCCACCTCCTTCAGTTGATTAATTACCTCCCGTTTCCTGCCCACTCCAGCGGTCATTGCTGCCCCCCTCAGACAGACTTTAAATGCGTCCCATTCCACTTGACGGGTGCTGGCCGTGTTCATATTTGTGGAGAAGTAGGTTACTATAGCATCGGACAGAGAGGCCCGGAATACCGAGTCTTCAAGGAGGTCTGGAGACAGTCTCCAAGTGGGGATGGGGGCTAGCCGCCTGCCCCATTGCCAGGTGAGTTCTACGGAGCTGTGATCGGATAGAGTCTTCCCCATGTGTTGGGTCTGGACAATTGCATCTGCTATGGAGCGGGAGCAGAAAATGTGGTCGATTCTGGTGTGAAGCTGGTGTGGTGGGGAGAAAAAAGTATATTACCTCTCCTGTGAATGTGTGCTGCGCCATGCACCTGTCAGGTCCCAGCCCTCAGCCCATCTAGTAAGAGCATCCGCTTGTTTCCTACTCTCAGCCGCCTGTAAAGGGGGATGTGACCTATCCAATGTAACATCAAGCACAGCATTGAAATCACCCCCAATGAACGAACGATGATCAGCCCATTCCGCTAGCACCCCGTTCACTGTTAACAAGAACTCCGACTGATTTGAGTTCGGCGAGTACACACATCCAAATACAATAGCATCCCCGTCTAACAGCCCCCGCACAAATACATATCGGCCCTCATTATCGATTCTTTGCTCCAACATCTGGAAGGGGACAGAGCCGCGAAACCATATCGCTGCTCCTCTCGAAAACGCAGAATAGGAGGTAGCAAATAGTTGCCCCCTCCATTTCTTGCGCAGCTTCACAGCTTCAGCAGCGTTCAAATGTGTCTCTTGCAGGCATGCAATCTGTGTCCCCCTGCGATTAAGCTGGGCCAATATTCTATGACGTTTCTGCACTGCTCCCATGCCACGCACGTTCCAGGTGCACAGTTGGTAATTATTAAGTGGCCCCATAACCATCTGTGTGATGCGACTCAGTGAAACACCCGGGTACCCATGTCAGTTCTGCGTTGGGATAAGGTGAGAGTGTCGTGAAAACATATAACCCCTGAACAAAAAGGTCCCCAAGCCAACGTGCCCGGGAGCCAAACCGTGGTGCCCAACGTGGGCACAAGTCAATGAAGTCCGTGTGCATACCGGGGGGTGACAGGCCTCTGTCGACTGTCACTGAACGGTCTGCATGGGCTAGTTAGCCCTCAACAAAGTGGGTCCCCCATGCAACCCACCATATACGAAAGAAGGGGGGGGGGTCAGTTATACATTACCACCCGGAGGGGATCATAGTCTCAGCAGATCAGAACTCCTCTGCCATTTGGGCTGTAATTTTCAGGAACAGCGGCAAGCTGTCCACTGAGCCAGACACCTCTGTATGGGTGTCGGTGGTGGCGGTGTGCCTGTCTCCAAGTGCTTCCGCGTCGTGAGCTGATGTAATGGCTGCCCTTTTCTGGCTCCTTTAAGAGGGAGAATGATGGAGAGTGACTCCAGCCTATCACCCCCATAGCATAGGGATTAGGACTATAGACAGGATCCCTGCCTTTCATATAGTAGAGCATTTTCGTGTCCCTTTCCTTAGTGTAGGGCTTATGAATTTAAGTTAGGGGATAGATGCATAAGTATTAATCATGATTTGCCCATTTGCTAACGTGTTAGGATATTTTCCATGGAGTTACGCATATTGTGGGCCCTGTAGGCCTTAAACGAGACAGACTCCATCTTGCTCTCTGCCTGGTAGCTCGAGAGGCCTTCTAGGTCAAGTGTAGTGTTTTAGTTTCAAGCTGTTGTTCGCTTGGAGAGAACCGGCTCAGGCTGGCCCTTATCGAAGGAATGTATTTTTCTCCACTCCGAAGACACAACTTCAGGCCGGCCGGCTGGGAACGTGTCCTTGGTACGGGGAGGTACAAGAATTTGGTGGGCGGCAGGTTGCTGGCCGTAACTTTCCATGAAGGAACGGGCTTTGATATTAGCGAAGGTGTTAGTCAGTTGTCAGTTAGTTCGTAGGCGGCGTCTAGCCGTTAGCATCTCTGCCATTAATTATTTCATGGCGGACAGTCGCCATCTTTGAAGTCCGAGAAAGATTTAAGACCGAAACTCTCTGAGAAAGACTGAAGGAGAATTAGCGCGGAGCGCACTGACACAGAGAGAGAGAGAGAGAGACGGTAGTTAATAACCAGCAAGGTTCCGGTGGCCTGGAGGGAAGCAGACGAGGTTGAGCCTAGCGGTGCAGACGTGTACTTGTGACAGCTGGGGTGTGACTGCGAGGCGAGCCAGGACACAGAGACGAGAAGGGAACCTAGATGACTGCCGAGTCCCGACTTCACGTTAACAAGGTGATCTCCGCCCTTTCTTTAATGAGCGCGCATTCTAACCTTTACCTTTTCTTTACAGAAATTATGTTGCATAGTATTGTGATGTATGTTTATTGTCAATAAATACCCTAGTTCTTAGAGAACTGATATGTGCCTTGTATTCTTGTTCAATCCTGGTAAATGGATTTCCTAGTTGAGCGTTGTTTGCATGAACGGATGTGAAATCCCGATCAGGTAAATAGTGATCAAATAAATAGGGAGCGAGTGGACCTTTGATGCCAAGAATAGGAGGTACATCATACCATTTGGGAACCGTATTAAAATTCATTATCATAGTTCTATCCCAAGTAGATAAATGAGACATTGTCCCGATAATTGCTCATAGGAATGTGGTCGTCGTTGATATGCGGCGTTAGTGAGAACGTTGGGGAGGACTACCAGCGTGGATACCCACAGGATTGTGGCTTGCGTAAGTGAGAGCGTCAGGGGGGATGACTGGCGTGTAGGTTTACCGGATTGTGAACCGTTTGGAAAGGAGAGCATTGGGTTCTGCAGGCCCATGTGTAGACGCACCGGATTGTGTGTCATATCTGCCCTGGGGTAGATCAGTCTGGGTCGGAGTGGCCGCGAGACTAACTGATGTGAATAAGATATTGTAGAAAATCTATGCATGTGTATTGCTATTTCCCCATCCTTAGGTACGACCTGTATATACATATATCTATCCATATTCATTGTGAATACGTTCTAAGGAGGGAGGTGAGTACGTTTTGGCTGGGTTATAGGGGCCCCTAAGGGCTGATCCCATCTAAGCGGAAAATCCGGCCATTACATCTGGCGTCACGAACTGTTTACGAAGCCTGTGTGCGCTGTATTGTTTTGATCTTGTTGTTTTGCGCTCGGCTTGTACGTATAATATTTTGTGTATAATTGTGTAAATAATTTTTTGTGTTAATATGTTTGCGAAAAAATCACCGTCGGTTTTCAAGTTACCGATTCAGATTCCCGGCTGGGAGTGTAAGCCTTACGAGGCTTTGGCCCGTGAGTGGGCTGATTCTACTGGTTTGAGTGAAAATTGGTCTTCTTGTTTGGAGCAGGCGGAGCCTGCCGATGTGGTATCGTGCTTACAGAAAGCGCCAGTAGTGAAGGGTGATGAGCTTCCTATTTTAGGACGCAGAGGTTGGATTGTTCTTAATGCATACAGGATACTTCATGAGAGGTTTGTTCAGCTACAAAAGCAGTTTAAGGACATGGAAGGACAGTGTGTTGAGTTGCAAAATGCGCATACTCTTTTGCGTTGTCAAAATAAATTGCTTGCCGACAAACTTGAAACATATCAGACCATAGCCGAAAGAGCTGCGGTCCGCATTGCACGATATAAGTATAAACATCGTCGTGGTCGTGTATCTACTCGTAAAGTGCGTCTGGTTGTAGCAAAAGCCGGAATGGATTGGAACCCTGATCAGTGGGATGGTAATATCTGGGATTCAAATGCTTCAGACTCCTCGGCGGAGGAGGGTGACAAGCGCGAATCTTCTCGCTCCCGACGTGATTGTAAATCTGCTTCATATACTGATACGGTTCCTCACAGCGACCGTGCTCGTTCTTCCCATTCGGATGACGTATCTTGCCCCGATTGTTCTTCTAAATCTAAGATGCGGGCTTCCTCGGAAGCTCTTCCTGAGGTTTCTGCTCACCCTGTGTTTCGGCGCAAATTACACCAAGCCCCTGGTAATCCAGCTGGTATTGCTTTGGATTGTATTGAAGATTTTACTCAGCAGGAGGTTAGTGACATTTTACAACGATTTCGACAACGGCCTGGTGAGGCCTTGCTTACCTGGATGGTGCGCCTTTATGAACTCGGCGCTGCCGGTATTATGCTTGATGCTGTTGATTGCTTACGGTTTTGCTCTTTGAGTTCTGATTCTACTATTCAAGATCATTTTCGGAACTATAATGGTGCTGGTCAAATTACTTTGCTCCAGCTTGCGTCTGACGGCTGTAATCACAAATATCCTACTGAATCTGATTGGCCTATTAATGACAAACCATGGTACACTTTGCGCGATGCGTCGCAACGTTTAAAGGAGGAAGTCATGAAAACCGCTATCTTTCTTAGTACTGCTGACAGATTGCTGGATGGTCTTTTAACATCTTCTGTGCGCAATCGAATTATCCGTTCTTCGCCTGTTGCTTACAAGCAGGTCATGATGACTTTGTTGATTAATCAAACTGGCAATCCTTTGTCTGCTGTGCTTGACTCTGTTCGTCAGCTTGGTGAGCTGGGTGAGTGGTTTACACCTGAAAGACAATCTCGACCTGAGGGTCGTACTGGTGGGGACTATAAGTTCTCTAGACGTGACATGTTTCTTGCTCTTATTGCTGATGGTGTCAAAAGGGAGGACATTGACGGTGAGCCTAATAATCGCCTATGGGACATGTTTCGTAAGCGTGGTTTGGATCGGAAGGAGGGTGCCCGTCGTGTGCGAAAGAATGAGTATGACCGTGGTTCGGATGACAGTGGTGATGAGAGACGACGTGTGAATTCTGATCGCCGTGATGATCGGCGTTGTGAACGTGATGCATCCCCTCATCGTATTGGCGAGAGGGGGAGGGAGGATGACCGTGAAAGGGGGAGAGATGATCGTGTTTCCAACCGACATAGAGAGGAGAGGAGTTATTCCCCTGAGATGAGAAAAAGGGAGGATCGTAACAGACTTTCTGACCGTAATTCACAATTTTTTGAACATGACAATAATCCGTTTCGTACTGGAGACGGATATGAACAAGATATTTTGATACCGAAGAAAACTGAGAGCATTTACCCTGATTTGTCTTGGTTGACAGAACGCAGGAAAAATGACTAGGAAATAGGTCAAGCTCCGGTACACAAGTGGGCTCACAGAGACAACAGACCCTATGTAGATATTGAGATTTTTTGGAAACATCGTAATATCCAAAGGGCCCGAGCATTAGTTGATACGGGGGCGGAGGCCACTTTAATTCATGGTAAATCAAAGAAATTTAAAGGACAGTTTTTCACAATTACTGGTTTAGGTGGTAAAGAAACACCCGCAGTTCAAACTGCACTTGAAATTAAAATTGGTAGGATTCCTCGTAGAGAATACTCTGTGTTGGTTGTACCACTTTTGGAATATATAATTGGAATTGACATTTTAAAAGGAATGACTTTGCATTTGGATGATGGTTGTTATCATTTGGAACCAGACAGTACATTTCGACCAGACCCGTACGGGTTGGCCGTTTGCGAATGCCACCTATTAAAATTCCTTTAGCCACGAAGGTAATTTCTCAAAAGCAATATCGTATCCCAGGTGGTCATGAAGAAATTACTGCTACAATTCAGGATTTGGTTGACGCGGGAGTTATAACTCCGGTCACGTCTGCTTGGAATAATCCCGTCTGGCCCGTGCGCAAAAGTGATAATTCTTGGCGCATGACTGTTGATTATCGAGAATTGAATAAACACACACCTAAATTGACTGTTGCAGTGCCAGACATTGTCACTTTGATTCAGAGAATTCAAAAGCATCCAGGTACATGGTATGCTTCTATTGATATTGCTAATGCTTTCTTTTCAATTCCAATTGCCCCCGAATGTCAGGAACAATTCAGTTTTACGTGGAATGGACGTCAAATGACGTTCCGGAGTCTTCCTCAAGGCTATGTACACAGTCCTACGATCTGTCACCGGCTGGTGGCAGAGCATTTGTCTGAAGTGCCCACGAATCCACAAGTTCAGGTGTGTCATTATATTGACGACATTTTGATTCAAGGTGAAACGCAAGACCAGGTACAGTCCCATTTGGATCAGATCCTTGACTGTTTGCGAGCGAAAGGTTGGGAAATTAACCCTGACAAATTACAAAGTCCATCCCAAAATGTAAAATTTTTAGGAATAAATTGGCATGAAGGTCACAGAGAAGTGATCCCACAGGTGAAGCGAAAAATACTTGATTTTGCAGTCCCTAGGAACAGGAAAGAGGCTCAATGTTTCATTGGTTTGTTTGGCTTTTGGCGTCAGCATATTCCCCATCTGAGTCAGATTTTGGCTCCATTATATCGAGTCACTCGTAAAAAGAATGCGTTTTAATGGGGTGAGTCTCAACAGAATGCTTTTACTTTGGCTAAAGAGGCAATTCAGTATGCTTTGGATTTGTGGCCGGTGGGTGAAGGTGATGTGGACTTGAATGTGTCTGTGGAAGGTCTGTATGCCAATTGGAGCCTGTGGCAAAAGCAGGGCAGACAAAAAGTGCCATTAGGTTTTTGGACTAAAAAGTTACCTGAGGCTGGTGAGCGTTACTCACCCTTTGAGAAACAATGACTTGCTTGTTATTGGGCTCTGGTGGATACCGAGCAACTGACCCTAGGCCATGCTGAGATTTTGAGGCCTGAGATTCCCATCATGCAGTGGGTTTTGAGTTCACCGAAGTCCCATCGAATTGGACATGCTCAAGAGGCGAGCGTGATTAAATGGAAATGGTACATTCAGGACAGGGCACGTGTGGGTCCGAAAGGTGTGACGGTTTTACATGAGCGAGTGGCGCAGGCGCCCTCCAATGAGACTGGAAGTGATTGTTCCGTACCCGTAGTGCAGGAGTCTCCCGTTAAGTGGGGTAAATCATTTGATGATCTGTCCGTGGAGGATAGAAAACATGTGTGGTTTACGGATGGTTCAGCGAAGTTCATCGGGGAGAAAAGACATTGGAGAGCTGTTTCTTATAATCCAATCACGCAGAAATTATTGAGTACAACTGGTGATGGTAAGAGTAGTCAGTATGCTGAACTCTATGCAGTTTACCAGGTTTTGAAGCAAGAATTGCCTGGCACATGTCATATTTTCACTGATTCCTGGTCCACTGCGAATGGACTGGCGGTATGGTTACCAACATGGCATTCTCATAATTGGGAATTGCATTCAAAAGAATTGTGGGGAAAAGAATTAAGGCAAGAAATTTGGGAGTTGCTCCCGCAGAGTATTGTAACAATCTTTCACGTAGATGCTCACACTCCAATTGACTCCCTTGATAAATTCTTTCATAACATTGCAGATGAGAAATCTAAAATTGCTGAGGCAGTGGTGGACATGCAAGATTCTTATTTGGCGGGATTGGCGAAGTGGGCCCACCAGAAAGCAGGACATTTTGGAGAAAAGGCCACTAGCAGGTGGGCTGCCGATAGGGGAATTCATATTCCTTTTTCTTTAATTAAAGATGTCATTCTACATTGTCCCATTTGTCAGCATTCTAGGAAAAAGGAGGTGCCTCAAATTGTTCGAGGCCACTTACATCGAGGAAAATTGCCCGCTCAAATTTGGCAGATTGACTATATTGGTCCGCTCCCTATGAGCAGGAATTGTCAGTATATTTGTACAGTTGTTGACACTTATAGTGGCCTTCTGGTCGCTTTCCCTTGTAAAAACGCTACCCAAGTGAATACCATTAAAACCCTGGAGCTGCTTATTCTGTACTATGGTGTCCCATTCCAAATTCAATCAGACAACGCATCCCACTTTCGTGGAAGATTGGTACAGGAATTCTGTGTGGAAAATAACATTGATTGGGTGTTTCACATTCCATATTATCCACAAGCTTCAGGACTGATTGAGAGAATGAATGGTTTGTTAAAAGAACAATTGCGTAAATTGACTGATGACCGATATAAGAATTGGAAGGATGTTTTGTTTCAAGCTTTATTGATTTTAAATAATCGCCCTTTGTTACATGCTGAATCCCCTTTGATGCGTTTGTTTCCTCCAAATGTTGATGTAAAGCCTAATTCTCTATCCAACACTGTCATGTATTGGGAAATTACACCCAGTGCTTTGGCTCCATGTAGAGCGACCCCAGGTTCCGCAGGCCTAGACCTGCATGCTTTAAATGATGCAAACTTACCAGGAAAAGACCGAATCATTGTTGAAACTGGCATTGGTGTCTGTATACCTGCCGGTAGTTTTGGATTAATTGCCCCCAGATCAGGCCTGGCCCTGAAAGGTATTCAAGTGCTCGGAGGAGTAATTGACAGTGACTATCAGGGAGAGATTAAGGTTCTCTTGCTTAATAGCAGTGAGACTGATTTATTGATCAAAAAGTCTGACCGCGCTGCTCAGTTACTGATTATGCCTGTCTTCAGTGGTGAGATCAAGAAAGGCTCTGCCCCAACGTTGCTAACTGTGCGAGGACAAAAAGGCTTCGGATCATCTGATCTTCCTGGAGCTAAAATATGGGTGCAATCGCCTAAAAATCCTCCTGAACAGGCTGATATTATTGCGACCGGTCATGACAACACCGTTTTGACGATGAAGCCAGGGAAAGATGGCTGGGAAGCTGTCCCAGCTGATAAATGTTGTTTACGAGAATGATTAAGGCCTGTATTTGTATTCTTTCAGATCATTCTCTGGACTGCTGCTGCAGGATGTGTCGGCGTTGGACTCCTTTTGGCCTGCTACGCCGGGAGAGGAGAGGATCCACCGACGTCGGTTGATGGGAGAATCCGAGTTCCGCGTTCGGCATGGACTACGTCATCTAATTTCTGGATAACACTCGCAAAGAGAGTGACGGACTCTCCACATTTCTGTCTTACACCAATGAGGTCTGTGACTGACATTTTAGCGACCTGCTTGGTCGCCGTACCAGCATCTACCGAGACTTTGCGACGTATTTTTAATATCTCGAATGCCCGACCAAATGTTATTCTGGGCGATTTTGCGGCCCACGAATTTTGTCCCTTATGTACTGCTCTTCCAGACCTCGATATCCCTATTCATTCCCGGATTACTACTTTTAATATTACCCCTGGAGACCTATGTTTTATAATGACATGTGATCCTAAAGCTATCACCGAATGTATTAGACTGAAGATACAAGCGGCAACTTCTTTTTCAGCTCATCAACGATTGCTGTGTTTGAAGAGACTTCCGAATTCGTGTCTTTCTGTTAAGAATAATATGACATGTCAACGTTTATTAGTTGCCCCTAGTTATTATCGTTCCATGTTATTGCCATCTGGCTGGCTCTTTTCTTGCGGGAATTCATCCTGGCCTTATATTCCTGCAAATATTTCTGGTGGCCCATGTGCCATCACTAGATTGAGTTTATTAATATTTTCCTCACATCCTAATTCACATTCCCGTATGGTACGTGATTCAATGTCATTGCATGAGGACTGTGATTCCTCTGTCCATCTTTATTCTAAATCGGAATATCTTGGTTTAGCTTTTTCTATTATTGGAGTGCCTGCATTGGCCGTTTATAATGCCAAAACGATCGGCAAGATGGCCTGCTGGATGGTTAAGTCCATCAATCAAACCTCTACTGTTTTATCTGATCTTTTATTAGATGCCCAAGGCGAACGTAGAGCTATTTTACAGAATCGCGCTGCTATTGATTATCTTTTGTTAAAACATGGTCATGAATGTTTCGATTTTGAGGGCCTATGCTGTTTTAATTTGTCCGACCATTCTAAATCAATCCAAGCCCATATTGACAAACTCCACGACTTGACTGCAGAAATTAGACAACACATAGATCAGGGTTTCTTTGACTGGCTCTTTAAATGGTTACCTGACTTGCATTCTTTACGACAGATTTTAGGGGGAGTTATCGTTGCCATTTGTGTTTTAATAGCTGTTTGTTGCTTTATTCAGTGCATTCCTTCCCTGCTCCAATTTTGTAGACTTAGCAAGAGACATAGGTCAGTTAATTTTGTTTCCTATTATTCTTCTACTGATGTGAGTTCTATTTAGTTTGTGGTTAATAGACTGCAGTCAAGGGGTGTAATGTAATGGCTGCCCTTTTCTGGCTCCTTTAAGAGGGAGAATGATGGAGAGTGACTCCAGCCTATCACCCCCATAGCATAGGGATTAGGACTATAGACAGGATCCCTGCCTTTCATATAGTAGAGCATTTTCGTGTCCCTTTCCTTAGTGTAGGGCTTATGAATTTAAGTTAGGGGATAGATACATAAGTATTAATCATGATTTGCCCATTTGCTAACGTGTTAGGATATTTTCCATGGAGTTACGCATATTGTGGGCCCTGTAGGCCTTAAACGAGACAGACTCCATCTTGCTCTCTGCCTGGTAGCTCGAGAGGCCTTCTAGGTCAAGTGTAGTGTTTTAGTTTCAAGCTGTTGTTCGCTTGGAGAGAACCGGCTCAGGCTGGCCCTTATCGAAGGAATGTATTTTTCTCCACTCCGAAGACACAACTTCAGGCCGGCCGGTTGGGAACGTGTCCTTGGTACGGGGAGGTACAAGAATTTGGTGGGCGGCAGGTTGCTGGCCGTAACTTTCCATGAAGGAACGGGCTTTGATATTAGCGAAGGTGTTAGTCAGTTGTCAGTTAGTTCGTAGGCGGCGTCTAGCCGTTAGCATCTCTGCCATTAATTATTTCATGGCGGACAGTCGCCATCTTTGAAGTCCGAGAAAGATTTAAGACCGAAACTCTCTGAGTAAGACTGAAGGAGAATTAGCGCGGAGCGCACTGACACAGAGAGAGAGAGAGAGACGGTAGTTAACCTCTTCAGCGCTGATGACAAAGCCAGCTCGTCATGAGTGTTACCTGCCCTGCGCTTATGACAAGCTGGCTTTGTCATGAACAATGGGATATCACAAGAAGCAGCGCACAGCGGGAAAACCCCTAGCAGCCAAGGTGTTAATAACCAGCAAGGTTCCGGTGGCCTGGAGGGAAGCAGACGAGGTTGAGCCTAGCGGTGCAGACGTGTACTTGTGACAGCTGGGGTGTAACTGCGAGGCGAGCCAGGACACAGAGACGAGAAGGGAACCTAGATGACTGCCGAGTCCCGACTTCACGTTAACAAGGTGATCTCCGCCCTTTCTTTAATGAGCGCGCATTCTAACCTTTACCTTTTCTTTACAGAAATTATGTTGCATAGTATTGTGATGTATGTTTATTGTCAATAAATACCCTAGTTCTTAGAGAACTGATATGTGCCTTGTATTCTTGTTCAATCCTGGTAAATGGATTTCCTAGTTGAGCGTTGTTTGCATGAACGGATGTGAAATCCCGATCAGGTAAATAGTGATCAAATAAATAGGGAGCGAGTGGACCTTTGATGCCAAGAATAGGAGGTACATCATACCATTTGGGAACCGTATTAAAATTCATTATCATAGTTCTATCCCAAGTAGATAAATGAGACATTGTCCCGATAATTGCTCATAGGAATGTGGTCGTCGTTGATATGCGGCGTTAGTGAGAACGTTGGGGAGGACTACCAGCGTGGATACCCACAGGATTGTGGCTTGCGTAAGTGAGAGCGTCAGGGGGGATGACTGGCGTGTAGGTTTACCGGATTGTGAACCGTTTGGAAAGGAGAGCATTGGGTTCTGCAGGCCCATGTGTAGACGCACCGGATTGTGTGTCATATCTGCCCTGGGGTAGATCAGTCTGGGTCGGAGTGGCCGCGAGACTAACTGATGTGAATAAGATATTGTAGAAAATCTATGCATGTGTATTGCTATTTCCCCATCCTTAGGTACGACCTGTATATACATATATCTATCCATATTCATTGTGAATACGTTCTAAGGAGGGAGGTGAGTACGTTTTGGCTGGGTTATAGGGGCCCCTAGGGGCTGATCCCATCTAAGCGGAAAATCCGGCCATTACATCTGGCGTCACGAACTGTTTACGAAGCCTGTGTGCGCTGTATTGTTTTGATCTTGTTGTTTTGCGCTCGGCTTGTACGTATAATATTTTGTGTATAATTGTGTAAATAATTTTTTGTGTTAATATGTTTGCGAAAAAATCACCGTCGGTTTTCAAGTTACCGATTCAGATTCCCGGCTGGGAGTGTACGCCTTACGAGGCTTTGGCCCGTGAGTGGGCTGATTCTACTGGTTTGAGTGAAAATTGGTCTTCTTGTTTGGAGCAGGCGGAGCCTGCCGATGTGGTATCGTGCTTACAGAAAGCGCCAGTAGTGAAGGGTGATGAGCTTCCTATTTTAGGACGCAGAGGTTGGATTGTTCTTAATGCATACAGGATACTTCATGAGAGGTTTGTTCAGCTACAAAAGCAGTTTAAGGACATGGAAGGACAGTGTGTTGAGTTGCAAAATGCGCATACTCTTTTGCGTTGTCAAAATAAATTGCTTGCCGACAAACTTGAAACATATCAGACCATAGCCGAAAGAGCTGCGGTCCGCATTGCACGATATAAGTATAAACATCGTCGTGGTCGTGTATCTACTCGTAAAGTGCGTCTGGTTGTAGCAAAAGCCGGAATGGATTGGAACCCTGATGAGTGGGATGGTAATATCTGGGATTCAAATGCTTCAGACTCCTCGGCGGAGGAGGGTGACAAGCGCGAATCTTCTCGCTCCCGACGTGATTGTAAATCTGCTTCATATACTGATACGGTTCCTCACAGCGACCGTGCTCGTTCTTCCCATTCGGATGACGTATCTTGCCCCGATTGTTCTTCTAAATCTAAGATGCGGGCTTCCTCGGAAGCTCTTCCTGAGGTTTCTGCTCACCCTGTGTTTCGGCGCGAATTACACCAAGCCCCTGGTAATCCAGCTGGTATTGCTTTGGATTGTATTGAAGATTTTACTCAGCAGGAGGTTAGTGACATTTTACAACGATTTCGACAACGGCCTGGTGAGGCCTTGCTTACCTGGATGGTGCGCCTTTATGAACTCGGCGCTGCCGGTATTATGCTTGATGCTGTTGATTGCTTACGGTTTTGCTCTTTGAGTTCTGATTCTACTATTCAAGATCATTTTCGGAACTATAATGGTGCTGGTCAAATTACTTTGCTCCAGCTTGCGTCTGACGGCTGTAATCACAAATATCCTACTGAATCTGATTGGCCTATTAATGACAAACCATGGTACACTTTGCGCGATGCGTCGCAACGTTTAAAGGAGGAAGTCATGAAAACCGCTATCTTTCTTAGTACTGCTGACAGATTGCTGGATGGTCTTTTAACATCTTCTGTGCGCAATCGAATTATCCGTTCTTCGCCTGTTGCTTACAAGCAGGTCATGATGACTTTGTTGATTAATCAAACTGGCAATCCTTTGTCTGCTGTGCTTGACTCTGTTCGTCAGCTTGGTGAGCTGGGTGAGTGGTTTAAACCTGAAAGACAATCTCGACCTGAGGGTCGTACTGGTGGGGACTATAAGTTCTCTAGACGTGAACTTCAAAGAGCACGGATCGTCAAAACGGGCGAATCGTGAAGAGATACTTTTGCGTGATCGAAACGCGACTACCTAGACACGCAGGTTTCTTTCTCTTTGCACACAAGGTTTATATGCAGATGCAAATTTGATTAAAGAACAGAAAATGTTTGGCTAATTAGGAGCCACCACATGCAGGTCACTACTGTGCTTTCATATATTAGACCCCCGACGAAGGGGCCATTGCCCCGAAATGCATTGTTTTTTTTTGTTTGCATTTGTTTTGTGTTGATTTCGCACTGTACCTGTGTTTTGATAAAATGTGACCTTCTGTTTCTCACAATTTAACCATTGAATTACGAAGTTTGTAATATTCATGTTGGAAAACACCAATTCAAGAAAATAATGAGTACATACATATGTTTGATGTTTTTCTAAATAAAAGGTTTAAACTAAACCGAATGAGATAAACCTTATAAATAACTTTTTTGTAGTGCGTACTGGAGTCCTAGTGACTTTTGACACTAGGCCTTATACATTGTTTAATAAGCCATCAAGCCAGAAAACGCAGAGTACAGTAGTCAACAAAAAGTGAAACTTAATTTAAATAAGTTTAAAGGAGGCAAATAATATGGACATATAAAGAAATAGACAGAAAATCTGCATCTGGTCAGAAAGCAAAAACACAAAAAGGCGACAACAAAAAGAAACTGACAGGCGAATAAGGGGTGATACGTCGGAAAGAAAGAATGCATCAATGAAGTAGTGTCCAGATATTTTCCTGTGTGGTGAAAAAAAGACTAAAACGGCACCATAGAGAATTGGAAGAATCTCTGACGTCATGGGCACAGTGGCTCTCTACTTCCAATGGCAGGGCTAGGCTTTAAAAAACGTGAACTTTAGAGTGCTCAACAATCATCCCATTGACATAAGGATATTCTACCAAGGACATATACAGACCAATCGAAGCTTGAGAAGTTGTTTTTCATTACTTTGCATACTTACTTTCATTTTTTTAATAATATGTGCAAGCAAAGATGTCATACAAAAAAAGCACTATTCACTTCTGATTTTTATCATCAGTTGAGACGTCCTTTGTACACTGGGTTCTCGGAATGCGGTTGCAAATTAGCTTCGGACCAGAAACTGTAAATGTACAGTCTGTCAATTAGTAATTTAAATTATGTTTTGCTACAGTCGCCCATTATACAAATCCACCAGCCATGGCCTCGAGACAATTGCTAAATGAAAACACGTATTTGAGAAAAAACTGTTCTTTCAAGAACATAAATAAGCAGTACATACGATGTTCAGTAGCATCAACAAGCGAAATCATTACATAAACTTGTGAACAAGTAGCACTTAAAACAAGGGTGTGTGATGAAGCTAGCAACAAAGGCTCTGTGGTTCAGTCAACCAAATGACAATACAACATAGGACTTTGTATCAGCGTCTGAGTTGGAAGTTTAAAAAAATATTGCACTCCTTCAAGAAGTCATCCTCATCGTGGGACTTAACCAATGCCAAAGTCATCAACATACCGATTATTTCTAACCTTGTAAATAACTTGGAAAATCACTGCCTGATTGCCCTATAAGCCAGTCCAACTCTGCCAGAAGATATATGGGACTTCACAAGAGGGAGACACATGGTGCTGCACAGATACGGGCACAAGAATGCCATAACTCGTCGGAATAAAATGTATTAATTTATATGTACGGATCAATGCGACTTCCTACTATTGATCATTATAATTTGAGAGGAGGCAGACTCAATAGGACGGATACTAAAAAGGGAGTGTGCCGTTTTTTTGCCATGGTATGGATGAAAAGGGAGCTTTTATGTACACATAATCTATATATTGAATTTACATTTTTTTAAATTAAATAAAAAATCAACACAGCAGTAGCATGTTTCAACGCATTCCTACACAACAACACCCAGCAAGTTAAGATAGGCCCCATTTGTTTCCAAAAAAGCTAATATCCACTGTGGTGTGTCCGATGACTCCACATTTAGCGCTTAAGCATATCACAAAACAAAATTAAATAATAGCAGGAAACTTTAAATCCAAGTCCGGCAAAATAGATGCTTAGTTCAAGTATTCGCGATATTAGGATATGTATGTTAAAAAATTATTACAACACACAAAGGTTCCTCTAGCTATCCAAAGCAATGGAACCAGAGTTAGTGATTGTCAAAGAAGAAATAATTTACATTCTCTTTCTGCAGAATTGACTGAACAACGCAAGCCACTGGAGATGGGCAGTTAGTTGTCTTGTAAACTGAAGAACTGGAAGTACTGAACGTTGGGCTGCATGTGAATTGCTAGCCACATTATCAAGTTGTTATATCACCAGACAATCAGACTAAATATTCCTCGAGATACCACATTCAAATAAGTTGTTATATCTCTCTCCTCTACTTCGGTTTCCCTGCCTCAGGCCTAGAATACCGAGATTATTTTTGAAATATGGAGAGTGAAACAAAGAAGGAGCCTGCAGTGATGTGCGGTGTGAAGAGGCATAGAGCAGGCAGGTTGAATGTTTCTGCTGGGAACTCGTTATACATATAACCTGATACCCATCAGAGAAGAGATTTGCCTTTTGCACAGTGAGCCCAGTCTCATTTTTAAGCAAAAGATCATCTTCGGATTATTACACCAGATCTGAGGATTTATTCAAGTCAAGTCAAATAACTTTATTCGGTTATTTAAAATAACAACCATAAAAGCATTACACACAAAACATACATTGACTCATAATTACATAAAGAGGTTAAAAAACAGTTTGATTAAATAGATTACAAGAAGTTACAGGCAGAATATACACTCAAAATGTTAAAAAGGGATGTTCTTAGGGTATAAAAAAGGTTAGTATTTTTCTAAAAATATATCTAATACCAGTGCAGTTATCCTTCCATACTTTTCCTAAATTTGAGTGCTAATTTTAAAAAACTGCATACAAATAAGGTACAATCACAGTTTAGCATCTGAAGATAATAAAGTGCTGGTCTAAATTGAGAGAAATTCAATTTTTTGAGGCAGGGTTTTAAGTATAACCTCCGTGGTATAATGTATAGCGGACAAAAAATAAAAAGTCTGCCAGGTCTTGCGGAGACTTTTCGTCGCAGCCGCAAGCCGGCAACACTTGTCCACGGTGGGATCCCTTAGGCACGGCCAGGAGTAAGTGAAATAAATCCAGCCTGAACCTTGTCAACAAGAAACGATCATAGCTTGACATCGGCCATGACAGGTACGGTTCCATGAGCAAAGTTGTTTTAGTAGCACATGTTTTCGTACACTTCCTTTCCTTATTTCACCGGCCTCCCTATCTAAATACCTGGAAGAGATAAAAGCCTTCTTCACAAGAATAACATCCTGTTTCGAAATGGATTTTGGTGTTAAGAAGAGTTCGGGACGCCCTATTTCGTTGAAGCAGTTACTTAAATACTTTATCCAAGGAACCTTAAGCCTATTTTCCCATGTTAGCGCTTCCCTCAATATAAGCTGGGTAAGAGGTACATCGTTATTTAACCAGCAATTTAACCAACATACTAGAGGGTTTACTGCTATTTTATCACATAGAAATGGCATACCTAGCTCTTCATGTACGGAGAAATTTGCTGTTCCCCTAGGAACCCTTATTATCTGTTTGAGAAAGTTATTTTCTACTATCTCCAGGGTGCCTAGTGGTGCGTATCCCCATATCTCACTGCCATAGCATGCAATAGCAACACTCTTGGCCTGGTAAAGTTGGAGTAATGCAGCCACTGGGCTATTGCCCCTTTTTCTTGCAAAGTTGGATATTGCCGCGTTATCCCTGATTACCTCTCCCTTTTTTTTCTGTACTACGGGTTCCCAGTTCAGTTGATGATCGAACAGGACTCCGAGGTAGGAGAATGTTTTTGTTACAGGGATTGTTACCCCATTAACGTTTAAGCAATTTGTTTTTTTGTTGCCTTGGCCAACCTTCATTACGAAAGATTTAGAATTGTTTATGCTCAAATCTCGAGATTTCATGAATGTAAAGAAGGAGTTTAATAATGTTTGAAGACCGTTAGCAGTTCTGGACAAAAGGACTGCGTCATCCGCATAAAGCAGAACCGGCAGTCCTTTACGTCCAATATAAGGATAATCTGCTCCTGTACTTAAAAGATGCTCTTCCAAATCATTTATATATAAATTAAAAAGGAACGGGGCTAAAATGCACCCTTGTCGAACGCCCCGGTACACTCCAAAGTCTCTTGTCACATTTAAATCTCGTGTGTACCGGACGTTTGCCCTCGTATCAGAATTCATATCTGCTAACATGTTAATTAAATTCTGCTCTACGCCCATTTTCATCATGGCGTCCCAGAGTTTTCTACGGCTTACACAGACGAAAGCCGACGACAGATCCATGAACGCCATGTGAATTGTACCTTGTCGGGCCTTGGTGTACTTCCCTATAATTAGGTACAAGTTCAGACACTGGGTGATTGTAGAGTGACCGGGCCTGAATCCATATTGAATTGGGGATATTACTTTATTTTCATCTGCCCATGCGACCAGTCTATTTAAAATTACTCCCCTGCTACTTTGACGACAGAATTAATTAGAGATATTGGTCTGTAGCGGAGGGGGCTATTACGGTCTCCTTTCTTGAACACGGGTACAATGGTGGATACCCCCCATGACTTTGGGCAACCAGAAACCACGGCCGCATTAAGTACGGCGGTGAGGACTGGTGCCCATAGCAATATACAGGATTTAAAAAGGTCCGGTGGGAGACCATCCGGTCCTGGGGCCTTGTTACTTGTCAGCCCTTCAATTCCCTTTTCAACCTTGTTTATTGAGAAGAGCAATGAATTCTCCTTAGGTTTAACCGGGATATATTCTGCCTGTAACTCATTGCTTTTAAAGATGGAACTAAAATGATTAACCCACTCTTCCTCTGGGATATTTGTGCCCACGGCAGAGTTACTTGAGTGATCAAATAGGGGTTTGTTTATAATATCCCAAAACATGGCACTATTTCTCAATGTTTCGGGATCTAAAAGAGACTCCCAAACACTTTTCTTTACCTCTCTCTTACGGGTAGCAAGGGACTTTTTATACTTAGCACGCATAACCCTAATGTGCACCGGGTCTCTGGGTTTAGTTTTCAGTGCTGTCTTGAGCTCACAGCTGGCCTTGGAGCAGGCATTGTCAAACCATTTTGGATTACTGCTTGCATTCCCTTTAACTGGCACAGTTAGCATAGACCCTACTATTAGAGCAACGCCCTCAAAGGATGCCAAAATTTGTTGGGGTGATGATACAGGTGATATACATAGTGAAAGTTCAGAACTGCATAAATTATTAATAGAATTATACAGATTTTCACAGTTCACCATTGACCATTTTAAACGACGCTTTCCATTTATACATTTTATGGACACGCTATCCACTCGTGGCTTTCACTGTTCAAAAATCCCCCCACCCATTTTGATACATATAGGGTTGTGATCGCTATAAATGCTCATTTGGATGTAGAAGTCCAGAACTGTGTTGGCGAGGTCAGCAGACAATAAAATGTGGTCTATATATGATCCAGTTGCATGGCCTTTGAACGTGGGAATGGGAAAAAGGGTTTGGTCCGCCACCGTAGACATTGCTGCAATTAGATTATTTTCATTCATTAGCGTGTTTAATTCTGTTCCACGCCACGAGTGATCAAAGTGGAAACCTTCCAGGCTGTTACATCCCAGTTGGTCGATGACAGTCTCTCCGGGGTTTCCACACGGGTGTGTATTAAAATCACCTGCGAGCAGCATTTGACGGGGCAAGTTCCCAACATTGTCTCTCAAAAAGTCGCAAAAAGGCTGTATATTACAGTCACCTGTCTGATTGACTGCGTTGTAAAAGTTAATCAGGGTGAAAGTAGTTTTACCCCTCTTTAGCTCTAAAACCTGAATGTTTCGATTACCTGAATGGTACTCAGTTTTAGAGAATGTAAGAGCTAAATTAACATATATTGCCAACCCCCCCCTTTGCTCTACCACTAATTGAAGGTTCTGCTAGGATGAAAAAACTTTGAAAACCCTCGATATGTACGTTTTTTCCCACCAGCCATGTTTCCTGGAGACATATTACCGCATGTTGTTTGACTAAAGATAACCAACCAATGTCATTAGATTTATCAAGAAGCCCTGCGATATTCCAAGATATTAAACTTTCATTACAGGGTGATAATGAGCACAGAATTTTGGTGTCTTTGTCTGTGTCAGCCTTTTCAGCTGGGGTAACATGCGTTGGGCTTATGCATCTATCTACCTGTTCTACCACAGAATTATGTATTATGTCTACATGTGTAGAGGCTGGGTTATTCATATTTGATAAATTGATAGATCGATTTGTCTGGGCTGTGGAAACTGTCATCTCGGAGTTGGGTACATGCAACACAATTGTGTTATCCTCGTACCCTAGTCCTACTCCTTTTTGTGTACAATTACTATGAGCAGGAGAAAGGAGTGTATTGGGTAGTCATTCAACCCCTTCCAACCCTCCCTGTCCATAGAAAGCATCAAACCTGTTGGAGATAGGGATGTTAAACTGGTTGTTAAAGTGGGTAGGGTATTGATGTTCATGTTGGTATATCTGTTGTGGCCCTTCCCACCTATCTGAACTGCACCCCCAATTGTTAGCTAAAGCACCTATGCCCCATCCATTTGTTGTTCCATTCCGTGCTGATCTAGTAAAGGTATGGATTATCTTGGGGTAAGTCATACTTCGCTGTTTCTTTCCAAAACATTCTAAAGTAAGTGGGACAATAGTGCCTCTCCTGCGTTGGGGGGGGGGGGGGGGGGGAGTATGTTTGATAGAATGTTTGGTAGTACAGCTGAATTCGTAAAGTTTAAAACTATACAATCACCAGTAAACTTTTTGGGATTTTGCCCTATCCAAGGTACCCTTCTGCTGACTTGACCTCTCCTGCTAGCTGTTGTTTCCCCCAGGGGGCCATCTGCATATTACCAGACAGCCAGTGCAGGGCCTTACTTGTCAGTGATGTAGGGGATTCTATTTGGCCAGTAATCAGAGGAGGGACATTTGCCAGTACCAATACTAAGGGTGAGCCATCTTCTATAAATTGTAATGAGTCTTTTTCTGTGCTTAATGTGGTCAGATCAGATGGTTTTGGAGGTGGATCTTCTAGTATCATTAGATGGTTATGGTCTGTTACTGGTGTGTGTCCAGGGGGGTTGGTCTGTGCAACATTTGCGCCTCCCTCTATCCCACTCGTGGCGAGCTCTTTAGTTGTGTTAGCTAGATCTGTGACTATGGTTGATAGGTCTGTCACCTCATCCGCTATCTTTTTCTGAACCGTGCCTAGTTTCTTTACTTCAGCGGAGAGCTTATCTAATTTAGCCATCACCGGTTTAATAAAAGCCTTAAGCTTGCTGTCAATCATATCCGCTATCCTGTTACGTAACTCATCATCCACATTGGATTTATCGCTATCAACCCCTTGCCCCCTACTTTTATCCCTAATTTTCGGTGGTGATGCAACCCTTTTTTTACCTGGGAGGGACCCTCCTCGATTTGTCTGTGCTTTTCTACATTTTCTAATCGCCCGTGTAACAGGCACAAGAACAGGAGGATCTTCAACTACGGTGTTCACCTGTGTGTCCACCTGTATTGGGGAATCATGTACTGTATCTTCCAACTGAGACTCAGTATCGTTATCATGATCTAATTCTTGGTCAGACTCTAAAAGTACACTATGGTTAAGAGTCTCACTATCACCTATCTCTGTATCTGGGCTTTCGTTTCCTACATCCTGAGATGGTATATCTACCCATGGGGAATTTGGTGGTGGACTCGGGGGGTGAAGAATGGGGGATTGACTTAGTCTTAGCGACTGTCTTCTTTCACTATTGATCTTGGTTACAACGTGTACCATATAATTATCCATAGTGTTTGCCACAGCGGCAGGAATCCTCTTTGGCATCCTAAATAGAGTTAGTTATAACACAAATTCTATGGGATACAATTACAATTGGGTTAAGCACTAGGTGAAGAAGGTGAACAATAATTAGTCGCAATGTGGTTGTAACCAGGCACAGAAAGTCTTACTTTGACCGGGAAACTTGTTGTCAGTACGGGCAGTATGTCGTGCCCAGTCCAGTCACGGCCTGTCTCGGACTGTCTCAGACTGTCCTCTCTTTGTCCGGGCTTCGTCCGGCGTCCCACACGAGTCCCGCTTAGCGATGGGGGCGTGTCTTTATGTGAGGAGGAGCAAGGGGCGGGAAGAGACTCCAGGTGCGCTTCGTTGATCCTGCGCGGAACCCTGGATCTCGCAGTCCCGGCCCCTGTTTGGTCAGCCTCGATGATTCCTGGACAAAATGCACCCCTTTCGCCGAGTAGACTCCCAGGCGTTAATGCAGGCAAGAACAGAATCACAGGGTAAGACTGTCAGCTGTTAGAAATCCCATCCATGTCTCACCTAACAGTGTCATAAATACTTGGATTTGCTAATTCCGTAGTTTTACCATACCTTCAGAGTGCTGACATTGAGAAAAAACTTAATGGTGGATTAGGAGAACCCTTCTGAATTCTAAGGCTGGACAGGTCGAATGCAGTGGAGCCTCCTGGTAGTCAACTCCTGCCTGATAGAAGAAATACTATCTAATCTAGGAACAAAAAGTCAGTTTCCAATTGCATTAAAGCAGACGGGACCAACTAAGTATTATTGATGCATGTTGGAAGCCGGCAGAAGTCAGCAAGTACCCTCTGGGAGACAAAATACATGATCTGCTTGGAGCAAAATTAGACTGATGGGGGTAAAGATGTTTGCATGGTTGGCGAGAGGAGTCAGGGCAACATCGATGATCACTTGGGCAGTGTTGGCGATTACCTATAGAGAGAGCAGAGCTATGAGTCATCTTCTACCAAGTAGTGTAGGTGAAGCTCAGTGATTCATGCATATTTTTTGCATGGACTTATTCTTCAAGTGTCTAGAACAGCATGCCTGTAATGCGGCAGAGTCCATTGATAATTTAAGGGTGTGTTGATGCTTCTAAGGAGCAGTTTATGGGTGATGCAGCATGTTAACCTGTCAGCATTTCAGAGGGCTCTCTATTCCTTACACCAGTGCAAGGCAGTATGATACTCATTTCTTTGTCAGACACATTATGGCATGCGTACTGTGAATAGTGTTACATGTCTCTGGGGGCCTTCTAAGGGTAGTGTTAACTTCTGATATTGTACTTGTTCAATACAAGTTTTCTTGGGTTACCATACCAGAGGACATATTTTCAGGATATGCATACAAACAAAAGACTAGTTCTCATATTGGAGCTCTTTTACAGACCAATTCGTTTGCTTCTTTGATTTTTATGAGGGACACCTGTGGCAGATTGCAGATGGATCTTCAAATCATTTAAAACTACATCTGCAGACAACAATAATATTCAACAATAGATTGTGCAGCTGCTAGCCAGGACTGTTGCCGTTACTATTAGTATTAAACCAAAAAATCCACTAATCAACTGGTTTTTATGTTTTATTCTGCTCTTCATTAAGTATGTCAAGGTTAGATATGTTCCTGGTTAGTAATACTTTGACCTCTTCGTCCAAAATTGTACTTAATCAGAGGGTCTTGTCGGACCACAATTCTCTGTCGCTGTTTCTTCAATTTAGGGAGCTTCTCTGGTGTTGGAGCCTTGGAGCTAGATGCTTGAAAGTAGATTGCTATTGGAAGGTGGCTATGTTAGTTCTATGAATATCGATTTCAGGAAGTTCCTTGGGTTTATTATTGGCTCAGTGCCACTTCCAGTGGTCAGGATGCCCTCAAGGCTTCAGGACGTGGACAGACTCTTAAATTTGCCTCCTGTCCAGGGAGGATGGTATTGATGGAAGAAATTGAGACACAACGGACTCTTGGCAACTTGAAATCTGATTTAGGATATAGTATTATGGTGAAGGATGGACCTCGGGCCGACTGGCTCTTGGAGTGGGATATTGCTCTCAGAGCCTTCCGTAGAAAACAAATTTGGGACAGGGTGAAAAAAATGGAAGGGCCAAGCAGATGACTTGTTATGAAAACAGCAAAGCATGGGGCAAACTCTTTCCTTTAGAGTAAGAGACAGTTTAATGTTAATACCATCCAGCAGATCAGGGATGAGGACAGGGATCTTATGACCGATACAGTTGCTATTTGTGACGACTTCCGCCGGTTCTTTCAGGACCTTTATAGGAGGGACTCCTTCTGTTCCAACGAGGACATTTTTTAATTCATCGGGCAACATTATGATCATAAGGTGTTTCCTAGGCATTGTTCCAAATTTGAGGCACCCATAGCCCTTCTGGAGGTCGAAAATGCCATTGACTCCCTTGCCAGTAGGAAGGCTTCGGTCCTGACCAGATACTGTTAAGAGTTTTATTCCACCTTTTCGCAGACTCTTGCTCTGGTGTTAAAGAAGGGATTTATTTAATTCTTTTGATGAGTCTAACCAGATATCAGAGTCTTGGAGGGAGACCAACATTGTCTTTTTTCCAAAAAAGGGGAAGGATCCCAAACACTGTAGATCATACAGTCCAATTTCTTTAATTAACGCAGATTCTATGATCTATACGAGCGTTCTCGACAATCAGCTGTCTGTTATCATATCGGAATTGGTGGATTCTAATCAACACAGCTTTATCCCAGGCAAGGACACAACATTGCATGTCAACACAGCAATCATGGCCTTTCAGGTGGCCTCTTTTGGCGAGGGTCCTGTTGGTATGATCTGTTTGGATGTAGACAAGGGGTTTCTTGGCCCTTCCTCTGGGGGGTCCATTTATTGCCAGCTTAGGCCCAGTCTGTGTCTCTTGAGTGAGACGCCTCTATTCTGGTCTTACAGCAAGGATTCGCAGTGCAGGCTTGCTATCAGATCCCATTTATATTCTCCGTGTATCCAGCAGGAGTACACTCTCTACCCATAGCCATTTGCGCTATATATAGAACCGTTTATTGAATCTCTGAAATGGTCTGAAGAGATGCAGTTTTCTGAGGTTAAAATCTGGTTTATGCGGGTGACGTTGCTGCTTTGACACCTGCTTAGATCGGAGGCCTACACAGATTACTCTCCCTCTGTATTTTTATCTTTTCCATTGTATTCCACTTTTTTCCCAATGGCTTTTTTCACTTAAGTGGAGGCATTGAGGCAGAAGTTTATTTGGAGTTTTCGGAAGCCTCACTGTAAGATTCAGTTCTTACAACAGCGCTAGGAAGATGGTGAGGTCTTATGTTCGGTTTTGAAGTTTTATTATTTGGAGTACTTTTTTTCACGACTTTGCTTAATTTTGAGTTTGGCGATGGCCACTGGCGCATATGTTCACAGAGTTTCTTCCGCTTGGCTAATCAATAGTCCCTGGTTTGGGTATCGTGATTGATTGTTTGAGTGATTGATTTGGAGCTTGTATAGAGCATGCTGTCACCCTACGGATATCCTGGCGCTTCAGACTGATAGGAGATGACCAGAATGGAGGCAGGTCACAGCAGAGAGAAAAAAGAACAGGGACTTAGGCCTTGGGATAGAGCCAGGTTTTTAGGTTCCTGCGAAACTCTAGAAGGGAGTTGAATTGTCTAAGGCTCTGGGGGAGTTCATTCCACAGACGGGCACCAACCACACCGAATGCCCTTCCTCCTAACGTAGACCGTTTAAATCTAGGGACCATCAACAGGCCGGCACTAGAGGAGCGAAGCTGCCTTATGGGTTGATATCATGTAAACCTTTCCTGCAGAGGAACAGGACCTAGCTCATGTACCGCTCTAAAAACCAGACAGATGGACTTAAAATGAACCCTTTCCCTTATAGGCAACAAGTGTAGCTCTCTCAGAGCCAAAGTTGTAGATGAACTCTGTTGCCTGCCAAGGGCCAGTTTAGCTGCTGCAGACTGGATTCTTTGCAACCCCTGAAAGATGTATAGTGGAGCCCCCAAATACAGGGAGTTGCAATAGTCCAGCCTGCTTCCCACTGTACTTCTTACCACCAGTGAGCGCAACTCTTTGGGTAGTAGAGGAGTATTTTACGTAACATGCGTATTAAGGCAAAGCAAACACTGGTGGTCTTATTTGCCTGTGATTCCATCTGGAGATCGTCATCAATCATCACCCCCAGATTACATACCTTACTGGCCGGGGTTAGTGATTCCTCCTCTGGAGTAAGTCTAAACTCAGTTGGAAATTGTCTAGGCATCCTACCAGAGGAGCAGTATACCACCTCAGTCTTTCCACTATTAAATTGCAAATAATTTCTTCTGAGCCAGTCAGTCGTCCGCCGCATGCATTGCTGGAACTTGTCCAGAGATAGTGCATGGTCACCTTCTAAAGAAAATACCAGTTGCGTGTCATCTCCATATTTGACTAGGCGGACTCCAGAAGACTTTATAATGGGGACCAGGGGCTGCAGATAAACATTAAAAAGGATAGGACTAAGTGCAGATCCCTGCGGCACCCCATGGGTGACTGGAGATTTACTAGAGGAGAACAGTGCTAAGGTTACCACCTGCTGTCGTCCTACTAGATAAGATTGGAGCCATTGCAATGCCCGACCTTTCACTCCTATCTTCTTCAGTCTTTCCACTAAAATGGGATGGTTCACCGTGTCGAATGCGGCCGACATATCGAGAAGCACTAAAACAGTGGCATTCCCGTTGTCGGCTCGCATACGCAAATTATCCAGCATAGTGGCCAGAGCCGTCTCGGTCCCATGACCTGGGCGAAAACCAAACTGATCTTTATCAAGTAGATGATTCTCCTCCAAGAAGCACGACAGTGACCTGCTGACTGCTTTTTCTAGAATTTTCGCCGGATAAGGTAGGAGAGAGATGGCCTAAAGTTTGCCAGTGTTGACGGGTCCAAAGAAGGCTTCTTAACCAGTGGAGTCACCACCGCCAATTTCCAGCATTCCGGGACCATTCCTTCCTCCAGGGACTGGTTGCATATCTGCCTCAAGCCATGGAAAGCTATTTCGCCCAAATGACTTCCACATTTTATGGGGGAAAGGATCAAGGGGGGAGCCTGAGGATACGCTATCCACCAAGCTGTCAAAAGCAGCTTCTGTTAGAGTCTGGAAATTATCCAAAGATACAGGCTGTTGTTGAACTTCCTCTTTCCGTTGTTCAGGATTAACCCCCAGATGCATCAAGCATCCATTTTGCAATTCCTTATTAGGGAAAAATAAGGATTCGCTAATAAGGAATAGCAAAATGCCATGCATGAAGAACTCGCTTAAAAAGCGATTTCTTAAAATTCCTTAATTGCGATTCGCAAATTGCAAGTCGCAATTAAGGAATACCTCCCCATTCATTCCTATGGGCCTAGAGGCCCATAGGAATGAATGGGAAGACAATCTCAATTTGTGATTCTCAATTAGAGAATCGCAAATTGAGATTGCAATTTCAAGTGTGCCAGGGTGTCAAAAGGACACACTGTTGCACCCCTGAAATCTGCATATGGGTACATTTTTCACACATGTAAAATGGAACTTTGAAAAATGCACTTTAGTGCATTTTTCAAAGTTTTTGCAAATTACCATGAAGTTCAACTTCATGGTAATTTGCGCCCCCTATCAGCGAAATCGCTAATTTTTTAACTTTAATGCATTGAATTTAAGGAATCTCAATTTGAGATTCCTTAAATGCAATAGCAATTTAAGTAATCTCAATTTTGCGATTTCTTAAATTGTGATTTTTGCAGTTGAGATGATACATCCCAAATGCAAAAATACCGGTTGCAAAGGGGCAGATTCTGAGAATCTGCCCCTTTGCGAGCGGATTCTAGCTTTATGCATCTGGGCCTACGTTGTTCAGCATTATTATTAACGTGGAGAGTATCCACGATTTATGCAATCTTATCCTGGAAATGTAGAGTGATTTCCTCACATCATTTTTGGGATGCTGCCACTTTATTTTCCATGCATATAGGGGAGGAAAGGTCCTTGATCATTTTAAAAAGTGCTTTTGACCCGTTTGGCGCTTGTATGATTAAACTGGCATAAAAATCTGCCTTAGCCTTAAGAATACGCTCTTTATAGTGCAATTGTATCAATCTTAGATCTTTTTTTATCTTCCTCACTGTAGCACTTTCTCCATTTCCTTTCCGCCTTCTTGCGGAGCATGCGGAGCTGTTTCAGCTCCTCATTATACCAAGGAGCCGTGATTTTGCTTCTGTTTTTTATTTCCTTTATAGGGTTTACCTGGTCCAGGATGTCAGTTATATGGTTAGTATAAACTTTATAGTTTTCTTCTGCGGTCATCGTAGGTACAAAGTATGTAACATCTGGGGCAAATACAAGAGTTCTAGTCTTATCTAGTTTTGCCCATTCCTTACCTCTCCGACAGGACCTTTGCTGACCAGCACTATCCCCAGAGTATAACATCCCAATGCTAAAATAGACGAGATAATGGTCAGACCAGTTCTGAGGCACTATATTTAGTATCCTAGTTGTGGACTGGTTGGAAAATAACAGATCAAGAATATGCCCCCCTTGATGTGTTGAACTTTCCACCAGCTGGGACAGATTCAAGTTTGTACATGTATGCCTCAAATCTCGCAATTGGCTGCTAACATTCCCGTCTTCCTAAAGATTAAAATCTCCTAATATAATCGTTCTGGAGTGTGTCAACGTAAGATTAGTGATAATATCAAAGAGATTTTGCTATTGTGTGGCACCACCTGGAGGCCTATAACACAACAGTCCTGTAAGTAGGTTACCGCTAGAAGATTGTAATGAGAACCCCATCATTTCTATCCCCTCTACTTCGTCTATCTGTAAAAGTCTAATATCCAGCTCCTCTTTAAAAATCACCCCCACCCCTCCTCCACTGCCCGTGGTTCTAGGCTTGTGAAGAATTTTATAGCCATTAGGACATGCACATCCCATTTCTACAACTAACTGCATTTGTCCAAGTCTCTGTTAAAAACAGAGCATCCAGTCCCATATCCTCTATCAGACCTGAGACCTCAGTGGAATGCTTAACAAGTGACCGGCTATTAATCAGCCCACCAATGAGGGTCTTTCCAGCATTTCTCATGGGAACCTTTATATTCTGTCTTACCTAGCTTCAAAAGTTGTTCTCTATAATAGGTTAGCCGCCCTCGACCGCCATCCAAACGGGCGGCATTGCCGGCGCCTCACGCCTCCGGAGCGCAGACGGGCTTGCATTCCCCCACTTAAATATGGTGGCCTGTAGGAGCTGCTGAGCATCTAGAGCGCCTCCTAAGATGGCGCCTGAAGATGGCAGTAAGCCTGACCCTCCCTCAACAAAAATGGCGAAATAGCTGACCGGGAGTTCTGGCCACGCTAAAATAGCGGGTGGTGAAGGTAGTTTTTTTTATAGTGCAAGTGTGCGGGTGAATTCTAGTAGCAGTACAATCAAACAGCAATTAAAATAGTAAAAGTATTCGCAGCAAAAATCACGACGATTTAAAATAGGCGAAACCCCTGTGCTACTCTCTGTGCGTCCTGCAAGACCGCAATACAGTTCTATAGTCTAGAACTGCGCGCTTGCATTCCCCCACTTAAATATGGTGGCCTGTAGGAGCTGCCAAGCATCTAGAGCGCCTCCTAAGATGGCGCCTGAAGATGGCAGTAAGCCTGACCCTCCCTCAACCAAAATGGCGCAATAGCTGACCGGGAGTTCTGGCCACGATAAAATAGCGGGTGGTGAAGGTAGGTTTTTTTATAGTGCAAGTGTGCGGGTGAATTCTAGTAGCAGTACAATCAAACAGCAATTAAAATTGGTAAAAGTAATGACAGCAAAAATCACGACGATTTAAAATAGGCGAAACCCCTGTGCTACTCTCTGTGCGTCCTGCAAGACCGCAATACAGTTCTATTGTGGATGCATGAAACTTTAAGAGAACTTGTTTTAAGACATTAGAAATGTTTTCATCTTTTTTGGAGTTCCCTTAGATGAATATTTTCCGGTATCACCCCGCTTTATTGGCTTACGTATTTGGGCTATAATTCTAACCTTCATTATTGTATCCATGATGGCTTCAGGGAGACCTGGGGTAGGGTTAACCCTTTTGAATTTAGGTCAACTATTTGATGGAGATGTTCTATCTTAATTTGGAAAAATACATCAACAGTTCACTCTTCCATACACAGTTTTTTATAGATATCTTCAGTTGCGGCACTTTATTTTTAGTCTTAAGGAAGAAGATCTGAGTTGCTTTGATAACCCTGGTCTGGAACTTATAAGGAATGCTCCATTATATCCAACCATTGGGCTGGTTTATAAATTAATATACCTGTCGTTTCAGGATCTTCTTGAGGATCCGTTCCAGTGGAGGGCAAATAAGTGGAGTGATCTGCTTAATATGGAAGTAATGGTCGCTGACCTTCGGCACAGTAATGGACTGTCTCACGTAGCTTTGTATGTATCACGTGTAAAGGTACATCATCCCGAATGTACCAACGACTGGTATCATACTCTGCATCGTCTCTTCATCATAAAACTACGGCTGGAGGACTGCTGTGGGCTTGTGGGAGCCAATGCGGTTCATGTTTTTGCATCTTGTTCTATTTTTCGTTTGTTTTGGGGATTTGTTTTTGGTAAGTTGTATGGCATCTCTAACGTTGTGGTTGTAGCTGATTCAAAGATAATCATGATAGGACATTCACCAGCTATTCCTCCCTACCTGTCTGCTACATATATTTTATCCATCTCGTAGGCAAGACTGGTTTTGGCTTCTTTTTGGCTCTTGAGTTAGCCTCCCGATCTGTGGATTTGTTGGCGGGAATACTTAATCATTAATAGGTTAGAGATGGTGCTAATTCAGAATGATCCTCGGGGGAGAAAGGCAGGGGGACGGGCCAGGCGGGGGCCCGGGCTGCTGGACAATGTCGGGGCAGGCGTGGGGCGGGGAAGCCTGTTGCTCCCGGACAAGGTCGGGACGGGCTGCTAGTCGCACATAAATTACCCCTTTTTTGTAAAAACAGGGACCCATTCTGGGTTGGTTGGCGGATGCAGATGTTTCACAGGATTTATCCACCTAGTTTGTTTTTCACTCCCCCTCTGTGGTGCCCTCCTCCACCTTTTCATGACTATGTATTGCATTTGTGGTTGATTTGTTTCTCTACAATTAATTTTATTGGTTTAGATATGCCGCTAATTTTGCTCTAACCTCATGTGCTGGACTAAATCTAAATAACATCTTCCTACCCAATTTGGCAAAAGCTGAAAATAGGCATTTTTACTGCACACATAATGAACTCTACTACCTACAGGCTCTTGCCCTGAAACACTCCATCATGCACACCTCTGAACTCTTGGACACAATCACCCCAAAACCACCATCTCTGACCTTTGATCCCGATCTTTCTCTCTTATCTATACTACTATAATAAAGGAAGAACTTTCAGCCTTTGAGGTGGGTAAACTCGGGAACCACAGCGCCAATCCACATACCCGATACACCGTTGGAATCGTCAGGGTGTGTAGATGGTTATAGGCTATATAAATGTAAAATAAAAACGTTATTTAAAAAATGTAGAGTAAAAAAAAAAGTAGTCCCTCCGAAGTAGTACCGGCCTCGACGTGCGTGCTCACGTCAGGAGCGCGGGGAGGAGCGGCGTCCAGGAGCGCGACGAGAAGCGGCGGACATGGCGCGGGGGAGGAGCGGTGACGTGAGGAGCAGCGGACAGGCCAGCGGCGGTGCGAGCAGCGGACAGGCTGGAGGAGCGGCAGCTGAGGTAAGGGAGCGGCGGACATGGTGAGGGGGGGAGGTGACGTGAGGAGCAGCGGACAGGCCAGCGGCGGTGAGAACAGAGGACAGGCGGGAGGAGCAGCAGCTGAGGTAAGGTGACCCATGTCGTGGGCAGGGGGGGGTCGGGGCAGGCGGGGGTTGGGGCAGGCAGGGGACGGGCCAGGCGGGGGCCCGGGCTGCTGGACAATGTCGGGGCGGGCGTGGGGCGGGGAAGCCTGTTGCTCCCAGACAAGGTCGGGACGGGCTGCTAGTCACACATAAATTACCCCTTTTTTGTAAATACAGGTTAAGTTTCTAATGTATTACTAACAGCCTAACTGCTGCTTCTTCTTTTCCCAACTGATCCTTTCTCCCTTCTTTACTTTTTCTTTAGTCTTCAATTTTCATGTATTCAATTCCTCTATAGAGTTTTCCTCAGCCATATTCAACTTACACAAAGCTTTAAATTAAGTCGGTTTAGTAGTGTTAAATTGTGTGATAGGTCTCACATCAGCGAATGGAATAATGCAAATATAGTCCGTACGTGTTGCGCCGTTGAGCAGGTGGGTATAAACAGGGATTGGTCCTGTAAATCATGTTATTTAGCAGTGGTTGAAGTCTGGGGGACAATATCTTGGCAAGAATTTTTTTATCAATGTTGATAAGGACAGCAGCCTATAAGAAGAGCATTCAGGGTTGTGGAATTCCTATAACCTGACACCCAGGACAAATTGTTTGGGGTCAAGGACAATGTGTTTTGATGTTCATTTTTTCCTTGGAACAAGTAGCCCCAACCCCCTGCAGTACAAACTGTTGGCTGCCAGATTACAGTACCACATTATGGATCAGAGAAGGGCATTGTATGCAGTTACAGGAATATTTGTGTCCGTATGTTAATACTGTTCGAACTTGGATTTATGGATCATTAATGGAAAATCTTTCTTATAAGGGTGAGCGTTCTAAGGAAATGTTGTAGGTCAGACGGCACTACTGACAGTGGTTCCAGTATAAAAATATGTGCGCATGTTTGAAAAGTTTAACAATATAAGACTATGTATAATGCTTCCAGGACGCTCTCTCATTAGATGCATATATATGCAAATGCTTGAAAGGAAGATTGATAATTTTTTGCTTTCAAAAAGAAATGTTTGTAAAAAAAAAATGCAACTAGAAAAAAACATTTTGCTAAACTACTGTGAACATTTAACCCCTTCGGCGATTATGACGAGCTGAGCCCGTCATGAGGCACAGTGGAGCTGAGCTCGTCATAACTGCTGTGGAACGCCTATACGGGGCTAATTCCCCTACTGTGCGGGCGTTCCACAGCAGTGGGCGGACAGCTCCGCTGTGCAGCATGACGAGCTGGGCTCGTCATGAGTACTGCGGCGCCGCACGCGACCTCCCCTCTTCCCCCCCCCACCGCGGGGGAATTAGCCCTGTGTGGAAAGAGTTGGGTACCGTTTCTTTGAAGCATCATTTAGTAAAATGTGTTAATGCATGCTAGTATTTCCCAAAGAATATTTATAATGGGAAATCAGTGTAACCAGTTTCAAAGAAATTATAGGAAAACAACAATAAACAAGCATTGGCAAAGCCAAAAAGCAGGACCTTGATGGTCAGCCATGTTTTTATAAACGTTATTGTTGTGGTAACTGCTAAGTCCTCATCATTATAACAAACATTGGCAAAAGCAAAAATATTTTTGGTCTCAAAAACCACAAATTTGCACAGTTTTTATTTTTTTATTTAAAGAGTTTTATATAGCGCGAACGTGACCCTTGGGTATCAGAACGTTTCACAATGACATGAGGTAGGTTAGAGATACATCTTGTGTATAGCAGAACGTTTCACAATGATATGAGGTAAATTAGGTATATAGCTATACAGTATTAGCACAAATATATACAGTGAGCTAACATATATCTATATAATTCCTGTATGTGTCTATCTTCAAGGTGCCAGTAGAAGTTATTGGAATTGCTTACTGTATTAGGTGTACTGCGACTTCCATTACAAATAGTTCGGAAGTGTCTTTTTCCGTGCATTCTACATCCATAAGTCTGGGCTAGTATAGTACCGACAAAAGTTATCCCCAGTAAGGAGTAGTTTCTTTTCTGTAACTCCAGTTCTGTAGTAGGGGTATCTCTGTTATAGTCATAATCTAGTGAATAGTCCCGCCCATGTGCGTGGACCCCGGAGCAATCAAAAATAATCTCTTAAAGTGTCGAAAAAATGCAGAACTGCACAGACACTTAAGAGAGAATTTAAAGACATATAATGCAGCCTATAAACAGGCTACACTGTCCAGTACTTCAACTAGAAATTCAACCAAAAATCCACAGACAGCAAAGCCTGTCCAGATTTCCTTTGCCCTAGCAGCAAAAACCCTCTGAAATGATAAAGAGGAAGACATGGACAGACAAGCCCCATAGGCTGCCATTATGTGGCTCAAAACAGGGTACTGTGCCTTTAAGAGAACTTTCCAGAACTTCACAGTATCCCAGAATGCACTGCAGGTCCCTTTTACTTTCAGTACTTTTTGAAGGCGTGACACGCCAGACCTGTAGCATTCCTTACATGAATATCTCTCCACAGGGGAGGAGGGCGGGCGCTTATAACTATAACAGAGATACCCCTACTACAGAACTGGAGTTACAGAAAAGAAACTACTCCTTCTGTAGCAGGGGATCTCTGCGTATAGTCATAATCTAGTGAATAGAATGGCAAGCCCATCCCCACACCAAAGCGGTGGTGGAGAAAGAAATCAACACCACTATCGTGCGAACAAATTCCGCAGCGAAGCCTGTCCAACCTGAGCATCTGCTCTGGCATCAGTGTCCAGACAGTAATGCTTAGCAAAGGTATGAACCGACTTCCATGTGGCGGCCTTGCATATTTCTGCAATCGGCACATTACGGAGCAAGGCTGTCGTGGCAGCTTTGCCCCTGGTGGAATGAGCCTTAGGCTTACCTCCTAAGGTCTTATTAGCTTTCTGGTAACACAGTTGTATGCAGGACACAATCCACCTAGAGATGGACCGCTTAGAGGTCGCAAGACCCGTCCTGACTGATCCATAATTGATGAACAATTGGTCTGACCTACGAATATCTTTGGTCTTATCCAGATAAAATTTCAGCACCCTCCTAACAATTAGGGAATGCAAGGACCTTTCCGCTGGAGACGAAGGATTCTGAAAAAACTTAGGCAAAGTTATAGTCTGGTTGACATGAAAATCAGAAATAACCTTGGGAAGAAATTTAGGGTGAGTACGCATGACAACCTTAGCAGCATGAAACACAGCATAAGGTTCTTGGCAACACAACGCCTGAATTTCATTCACCCTGCGGGTCGATGTAATGGCCACAAGGAACGCCGCTTTCCAGGACAGGTGCTGCAACGAAGCCTTATGAATGGGTTCAAAAGGCTCCTTCATCAATCTGGACAGCACCACATTCAATTCCCATGAAGGCGAAGGAAGCCTGACAGGAGGGAACACTTTCTTCAAGCCTCCCAAAAAGTCTTTGATCACAGGGATCTGGAAGAAGGAAGTCTGTGAAGGGCTTTTCCTGTAGGCAGTCAATGCAGCGAGATGAACCTTAATGGAATGAACATTAAGGCCAGACCGCGCCAAATGTAGAAGGTAAGGAAGGATGACATCTTCCTTGCACGTCGTTGGGTCAAAGTTCTTGGACCCACACCAGATACAAAACCTCTTCCACTTGTAAGCATAAGAGGTCCGAGTGGAAGGTCGCTTAGACTCCTTTAGTATGTCCATGCAATCTTCGTGCAGATTCAAATGGCCATATTGCACTATCTCAGGAGCCATGCCGCCAAACTCAAAGACGAGAGGTTGGGGTGCAACATCTGCCCCCGAACTTCGTGAGAAGGTCCGGCCTGCACGGCAGCCGCATGTGAGGAAGGAGAGACCGGTGAAGCAGGTCCGTGAACCACCACTGCCTGGGCCATTCAGGGGCAATCAGGATCATCCGTGCCCTGGACTGAGACAGCTTGATGAGCACCGCTGGAATCAGGGGAATGGGTAGAAAAGCGTACACAAAGCTGTTCGACCAGTTGATCCAGAGAGCATTCCCCAGCGTCCCTTGCTGGTAGAACCTGGAGGCGAAGTCTCGGCATTTGCTGTTTTCGGCGGTGGCGAACAGATCTACGTCTGGAGTCCCCCACCTTTCGAAGACTTCTCCTAGTACTTCGTCGTTTGTGACCCATTCGTGGTTTTCCTGAATCAGTCTGCTCAGTGCGTCTGCCTGAACATTCTGCACACCTGGTAGATGGGTAGCCGTTATTGTCAGTCCTCTGGCCAGAAGCCAGTGCCAGATCGTCTGCGCCTCCCGAGACAGGGTGCGCGATCTCGAGCCCCCTTGCTTGTTGAGGTAATACATTGTGGTCGTATTGTCCGTCTGTACAAGCAGAGAGGTGGTCTGGAAGGACGGATGAAAAGCCTTCAGTGCCAAGTGAACAGCTCTGAGTTCCAGGAAATTGATGTGATACGTGGACTCCATCGGAGACCACATGCCTTGAATCTGTAAGTCTCCCGAATGCGCTCCCCAGCCGTGGAGAGAAGCATCCGTCACAATAGTCTGAGTGGAAATGTCCTTGTGGAAGGGAAAACCTCTGAGGAGATTCTCCGCTGAACACCACCACTTCAGGGACTGACGAGCATGCAGAGACAGTCGTATCTTGTCGTCCCAAGATCCTCTCCTCTGGTCCCATTGGTCCTCCAAGCACTCCTGCAGAGGTCTCATGTGTAGTCGTGCATGAGGAGCGAGGAAGATACAAGAGGCCATCGACCCCAGTAGAGAAGACACCATCCTCACTGTTGTAGATGGAGTGGTCATAAGAGCCTGAGCCTTCCGAAGGATCGATCGCCGTCGCTCCTCCGAAGGAGACACGCTTGCTGACAGCGTATTGATGGTGGCTCCCAAGTACTGAATGCTCTGGACCGGGATTGGGACAGACTTGGACATGTTGATGTGCAACCCCAACTTGTTCAAGAGAACGCACGTCTTCTGGAAGTGTGCTTGAGCTTCCGAGAAGGAGGAGGCCTTGATCAACCAATCGTCCAAGTACGGGTAGACAAACACCTTGTTCTTCCTGAGGTGTGCCGCTACCACTGCCATGCACTTCGAGAATGGGACACACTCTGGAACACACTACCGCTGGACCTAAGATCCATTACCAACCATATGAACTTCAGAAGAAATCTAAAAACCTACCTGTTCCCTACCAACTAATGATCATATTACATCTGGCTACACCTCTTGTTATCACTCTCATTTGCAGTTATAGCGCGGAGATACCCCTTCGGGAGTCTAGTCCGGCGCTTTATAAGCATATAAAATAAATAAATAAAATAAAATGTTCTGGGCGCAGACTTCAGCCCGAATGGCAGCACTGTGTACTGGTAATGATTGATGCCGTATTGAAATCGCAGAAACTTCCTGTGTTTGCACGCGATGGGCACGTGGAAGTACGCATCCTGTAGGTCTATGGCACAAAGCCAGTCCCCCTGTTGCAACTGAGGAAAAATCTGATGCAACGACAGCATGCAAAACTTTTCTCTGCGAATCCACTTGTTTGCCTGCCGCAAGTCCAGAATGGGCCTGAACTCGTTCTTGTCCTTCTTGCGAACCAGGAAGAACCGGGAGTACAGACCTCTTCCTCTTTGAGACAGAGATACGTCTTCTATTGCTTTTTTCCTTAACAGGATGTCGGCCTCCGCCTGGAGCTTGCGCAGTTGATACTGCGAGCTGACCGGAGGGATCACTGGAGGAGGGCTGATGAACCGAAGACTGTATCCATTTCAAACAATATTCAGCACCCACTTGTCCTAAGTAATTTTTCTCCACTCTGCCAGAAATAATTGAACGCTTCCCCCCACCGGAGCGGGTAACGGATGAAGGGGAAGTAACCGCTCAGGGTCGAGACCCGGCTAGGCCCTTGTTCGCGCGAGGACTGCTGTCCCCCTCTACCCTTCTGTCGTTTCTGGAAGGGTCTCCGGAACTGCTGCTGTTGTTGCTGCCCCGAAGACTGCCCCCGTCCTCTTCCTTGTGCGCCGTAGCGCCTTTGGAACGGCCTGTAGGATTTCTTCTCTTTGGGCTTCTCCAAGCTCACAGCCGTAAGGGTCTCCGCCTCCGCCTCCGCCTTCATGCAGGCCATCTCATCATCTGCGTGTTTTCCGAACAAAGTATCCCTGGAAAAAGGCAGGTTGGCCACCCGCTGCTGGGCCTCCGGCTTGAGTGACGTGAGCCGAAGCCAGGCATGTCGTCGCTGATTGATTCCATGGCAGTAACCATGGGCAGCCAACAAGGAGACATACGCAGCCGCGCTGATGACCTGATTGGACACTAGCATCCCTTCCTTGAGGATCTCTTGGAAGTCCTCCCTCTTGTCCCTTGGTAGCAGTTCCACGAACTGTTGCAGGGAGTCCCACAGCGCCCGGTCATAACGCCCCAGCAGAGCTGTATCGCTGGACGCCTTCATGGCTGTGGATGCGGTCCCACACGCCTTCCTCCCAGCTGAGTCGATCCATCGACTCTCTTTATCTGGCGGCACGGTGGAGGACAGGGAGGTAGAGTGTAGCTTTCTGGCCGCCGTCACTATCACCGAATCCGGTACCGGATCAACTCTCAGAAAGGCAGGGTCCGAATCCGGGGCCCTGTACTTCTTTAGAAGTCGGGAGGGAGCGGCCTTCACCACCGCCGGTGTGAGGAACAGCTCCTCTGCGGGTTCCTTCAATCCAGGTACTAGCGGAAGCAAAGGGCGAGACAGATGCCTCTTGTGAAGCGTCTCGAATATCACTGACGTCGAAGGTGTAGGAGCCGTCACAGCGATACCCAGCTTCGCAGCCCCCCTCAGGAGGACCTCCTGGAAAGTGGCAATGTCATCCACTAGAGAAACCCTGGTCTCTGGGGAGTCCGATAAGGTCGGGGAGTAGGAATGGGTCCTGGAAGAGTCCGTGCGGGACCTAGACCCCCGCCTCCTATGGCGACGCCTTGATCTGGTGGAGGATCTATGACGACTCCTTGATCTTCCTCTCCGTCCGGAGCCTGAACGTGAACGTGACCTCCTCGGCCGAGGGCGATCAACCGGATCCACCGGAGCGGGTGACTTGGGCTTGGACGGGGCATTCGGTTTAGGCGTACCCTTGGGAGGCGTAGGAAGAATAGGCAACGAAGTCGACCTCGGTGGAATTGGAGGCGGCTTCACTGGTAACCCTGGTCCAGGTTGCAGTGGAGGCAACGGAGGAGGAGTAGGAGTCCTCGGGGGGAGGCCCCTCGGCAATGGAGGAGGGGGAGTCACCTTCCCTGACGGGGTATACACCTCGGAGTACACCGATCCCGGCGAACCTCCATCTCTACCCACCTGGGACGTTGGCGAACATCCCACGGCGTCAGGCCTCTTTCCGCCTCTCTTTGACGTCGAGGAGCGCCTCTTCTTCGGCGACGAACGCTTTCACCTCGACGTCGATCTTCTACGCCTCGACAGCGACCTTCTGCGCCTCGACGGCGATCGTCGGCGCCTTGACGGCGATCGTCGGCCCCTCGACGGCGATCGTCGGCGCCTCGACGGCGATCTCCGGCGCCTCGACGGCGACCGTCTGCGCCTCGACGGCTATCTTCCATGCCTCGACGGCGATCTTCCATGCCTCGACGGCGATGTGTGCCTCGACGGCGACCTGGGCCTTGACGTCGACCCGTGCTTCGACGGCGACCTTGACGACGAGGACTCCCTCGACGCCGCATGCCTCCTCTTCGCCGACGGCGAAAGGCGGCGTCGCCTCAACGGCGAGCGCCGACGCCTGGCCTGTCGACGTCGAAAGCTCGACGCCGACGTCGACGAGGACGACGAAGAGACAGTCACCGGGGACTTCAATGGTCTAGTAACATCCCTGGATGCCAAGCGTTGACGTCGTTTGGTCTCCGACGATGGGGAGCAGACCGTAGTCATTCCTCTCGATGCCGTAGTGGCCGCAACAGACCCAGGCAGAGAATGGTGACGTTTGCTGGCCTTCCTGCCCCTGGGGAGCCCCCCAGAGGCCTCAGCATGGGCAGAAGAAGCCCTTCCAGACCCACCTTGTGCCTTCAATCTTCTATCCTCGAGGCCCTGAAGTCTGATCTTCTTCCTGTCCTTCAGGGTCCTGCCAGAGAAGCCTTGACATATCACACACTCCTCTGGGATATGTGAAGAGGGAAGGCAGAGGATACACACCTCATGGGGATCCGATTTGGCCTTCTTCCTGGAGCACTCTGGGCATTTATCGAATAAAGCAGGCATATTCGACAAAAAACAGAGTGCAAGAACCAAGGAGAAAGGCACCAAAGTGCAATAAAGCACTTAACTTGAGAAAAGTAGTGAAAAAATCACCAAAAACCCTTAACATGGGAGAGCTCAATGCTCCAGGGTCCTGCTTGCAGGAGCCAGAAAAAAGAACTGAAAGTAAAAGGGACCTGCAGTGCATTCTGGGATACTGTTAAGTTCTGGAAAGTTCTCTTAAAGGCACAGAACCCTGTTTTGAGCCACATAATGGCAGCCTATGGGGCTTGTCTGTCCATGTCTTCCTCTCTATCATTTCAGAGGGTTTTTGCTGCTAGGGCAAAGGAAATCTGGACAGGCTTTGCTGTTTGTGGATTTTTGGTGGAATTTCTAGTTGAAGTACTGGACAGTGTAGCCTGTTTATAGGCTGCATTATATGTCTTTAATTTCTCTCTTAGGTGTCTGTGCAGTTCTGCATTTTTTCGACACTTTAAGAGATTATTTTTGATTGCTCCGGGGTCCACGCACATGGGCGGGACTATTCACTAGATTATGACTATACACAGAGATCCCCTGCTACAGAACTGGTGACTTTCTCTTTACTTACATTGTTGTTCTGTTTGGTAGATAGGTTAGGTGTACAGCTATACAGTATTAGCTTAAGTATGTACAAGGACATGAGGTAGATTTAGGATACAACTTGATATCAAAACTAACATATATCTATATAATTCCTGTATATGTCTACCTTCATGGTTACAATAAAAGTTATTGGGATTGCTTACTTTACAAGGTGTACTGGGACTTCCAGTACCAATAGTTCTGAGGTGACTTTTTCCGTGCATTCGACATCCATACGTCTGGAATAGTATAGAACCGACAAAGGTTATCCCCAGTATAACTGGTGAGTTTCTCTTTACTTACATGTTGTTCTGTTTTGGAAACATCTATGTCACGGTGCTAGTGATGAACTGTCTTGCCTATTGAAGGAACTTACTCATTAGGAAGATCTTAGCTTCCCTCTTGAATGTTGCACTGAAAGAAACTACTTTGCGTGCCGATACGCTCCTTGTGAAAAATCAGAATGATGTCACTCACAGTGAAGCCAGCCAGTAGATAGAAAGTGAGAGAGAGAGAGAAAAAAAGAGCGAGCGAGAAACAGGAATTTTATAAAAACAAAATGTCTTGGTTAACACAAGACCTAAATAGGGGCCCAATTCTTAAAGAAAGTCACAAAAGTACAGCCATGGTATATATCCTTGCATTAATGCAGATTTATGGCTTTCAAGAATTTAAAGGAGTAGGTCAGGGAATCGTACTCCTAGAAAATATTTGTGAACTGCATTTTAGCACGAGCAAATATGCATTTGTAGGTTTGCTCATGCAAAAATCGGTTGAGCAGTAATAAGTTCACTTTCCCACCAACCACTTTTTTCCCCAACCCTAGAAGAAGTTTTACTTCTGCCTTGTCAGGAGTAAACGTTCAGCCTTTCTCTGTATGGTAAAATATTGAAAACGAGATAATGATGACCCATAAAACATGCCAGAAGAATTGCACAGACTCAAAAGGGCATTCTAACCATGGGGAACTATTGCTTACTGCTACCTCCAGCCCCAGTATGTAGATCTGCGGTAAGGTAGCAAATTTAGCAAATTGCTAGATTTCAAACCCTAGTACGATATGAGGTCTGGCATAGTCAGAGAGACTTATCAGAGTGATTACATAATGAGATTGCTGCCATAATTTGCCTCTGCACTGCATGGCACCAAAGGAACAAGTGGATTTTGTTAGAGGACAAGTAGATATTTTAATAAATCCCACACCCCTGAGCATTGGTTTGGGGCTTTATCTGGTTTCATGAGTGTTATCAGGAAAGCCTCTTTAAGAGATGGGGGTACAAAAGGGGGTGGTGAAAAAGGGGGTGGTGATGGACGGAGTATCTGAATCAATCAAATACTCACACCCAGTCAAAAGATCTGGGTTTAATCCATCACCGTTCTTTAGCCCACTCTGCCACCCCAGTTCAGACATGGCTATATGCAAATCAGTCTGACCCTGTGCCTCATGGGAACAGTCCAGCTCGAACTGCCAAGCCATGTCTTCCCTGGACCGGAAACAAGCTTCCGAGGACCGGTTTCTGGCATTCCAGCCGTCTTCAGCCCGGCTTGCTTCAATCCAGGGGCAAAGTGAGCAAGGGACTCACGTCTGAGCATACCCTGCCACACTTATGGCGGACAAAAGAGGTACAAAAGGGGGTGGTGATGGACGGAGTATCTGAATCAATCAAATACTCACACCCAGTCAATAGATCTGGGTTTAATCCATCACCGTTCTTTAGCCCACTCTGCCACCCCAGTTCAGACATGGCTATATGCAAATCAGTCTGACCCTGTGCCTCATGGGAACAGTCCAGCCCCAACTGCCAAGCCATGTCTTCCCGGGACCGGAAACAAGCTTCCGAGGACCGGTTTCTGGCATTCCAGCCGTCTTCAGCCTGGCTTGCTTGAATCCAGTGGCAAAGTGAGCAAGGGACTCACATCTGAGCATACTCTGCCACACTTATGGCAGCCAAAAGCGGTACAAAAGGGGGTGGTGATGGACGGAGTATCTGAATCACTCAAATACTCACACCCAGTCAAAAGATCTGGGTTTAATCCATCACCGTTCTTTAGCCCACTCTGCCACCCCAGTTCAGACATGGCTATATGCAAATCTGTCTGACCCTGTGCCTCATGGGAACAGTCCAGCCCGAACTGCCAAGCCATGCCTTCCCTGGACCGGAAACAAGCTTCCGAGGACCGGTTTCTGGCATTCCAGCCGTCTTCAGCCCGGCTTGCTTGAATCCAGTGGCAAAGTGAGCAAGGGACTCACGTTTGAGCATACCCTGCCACACTTATGGCGGCCAAAAGCGGTACAAAAGGGGGGGGTGATGGACGGAGTATCTGAATCAATCAAATACTCACACCCATGCTTTAAGAGATGGGGGCAGTGTTTGCTTAGTGTATGCTGCCTTAAACATCTTGTGTAGGTGCGGGGAAAGAAATGTTCCACAAATTCTTTATAGAATTCACCCAGTAAGCCATCTAGGCCCGGGTCTTTATTATTAGGCAGCGATTTTATAATATCCTTAATTTCATCCGACGTGATAGTTTAGATGAGGTATTCAATTTGGCCCTATGAGAGATATGCTAAACCAATATCATCCAGATATTTTGAGATATTCGCACCTGACGTGCTCTACCAGTAACTATATAACTGTGCGTAAAATGCTGAGAATTCCGCCACAATTGCTGGCGTGTCAAAACACGGTGTGCCATCAGATTTGTTAACGCTAATTATGTGCGCCCATGGTTTTTTCAGTTCTGTGGCTAAGTGTCATCCTGGCCTAAGGCCCTCCCGCCCTCCCGCCCTCCCCATACACTCTGACCACCTGTCTATGGGAGAGAGGGTGGATTCCGTGTGCCGCTGCAGCATCATAAGCTGTGACCTCGACTCTTATGGCCGCTGGGGTGCTAGCCTTTGGAGCGGTCTCATAGTCCTGCTCTAACTGCTGAAGTGTACCTTCTATTTTCTGAAGCTGAGTGTGGATATCTCTTAGTATGCCTATTTGTGCGCACACACATACCCCTGTATGCTGGATTTAAATGCTTCCCAGAGAACCCCCCGCACTATCCCCTACATCCGTGTTTATGGTCAAGCATTCAATTACGGATTTTCATACCACTTCCCGGAATACCGGGTCCAGAAGCGCTGTGGGGTGCAGATGCCACTGGAACTGCGTGGGTACATAAGTTGGGATATTCAACACCAGCTTCACCGGAGAGTGGTCCGATACTGTTCTGTGCATGTGCTGAATGTCCCGCACCCACGTGTGCACCTCCCTTGTCCCCAAACAGTAATCTAAGCGGGACTAGGATCCATGGACTGATGAGGTAAACGTACCTTCCTTTGATTCAGGATTTCTAAATCTCCAATTGTCAATCAGACCGTAGTCTTCCATTTCATCTTGTATCACCATTGCAGATTGTTTACCCTGCCAATCTTCTGTAGCAGAAAATGCAGCCGACACCATATATGTGAAAAGAAATTAGGCTTTTGTACATTGGGCCAATAAGTGTTGTCGATGGTCATTAGGGTACAGTAAAGGACACCCTTTATTATCACATAGCGGCCTTGCTTGTCTATCTCCGAGTGTGTGGCCTCAATGGGGACTCCTTTCTTAATCAATATGATGACGCCTCTCGAATAGGTAGAATAGGAGGAGGCCACACAGTAACCAGCCCATCGTGCACCCACCACCTCTGCAGCTCGACCCTTTAGGTGTGTCTCCTGCAACAGCGCTATTTGCACCTTATGTCTATCAAGATAGGCCAATACCCATCTGTTTTTCTTGAGTTGTTAAGTCCCCTTACATTCCATGTTAGTAAAACTAACAGATCAGCACTTGGAGCCCTGGCCACCGTCCTAGCCCCCATGATCCCACGTGGCTGTACCCATATTGAACGAAGCATTGTACCTGGCAATATCATTATGCATGTGTTTGTAGGTAATTAATGCAAAACAGAGCCCCCTCCCACTTCAGCAGCCCAACTTTGCTAAAGCCATCTTCTTTTTTAATCAAAATAGGTACAATTAGGAACATCTGAGGGTTTCACCTCAAGCTTAATGCTGAACTCAAAGCTAACAAAAGGAACACAGGATAATCCACATGGGGGCGGCTAGAGACCTGAGTAACCTCCTGGTGGATGGAGGTGACCAGTGAAACATTAAGCTAATAATGTTCCATAGGACTGTTAGTAGGGGGGTCATGATGTGAGTGTTCTTTCTGCACGGCTGAGTTCAGACCCTTGCCACGCGCCGTCATCTTGGAATGATGTTCACATCCCCCAACATCAGTATGCCGCTCTCTCCATGCAAACCTCGCATATCATTTGATCCCATCCAGTTTGACATCACCCCAGCTTATGTCTGTCTGGAGTTTGAGCGTCCTGTGCCCCCAACAGCTGACAGGCGGGGCGGGCACGACAAATCTGCGCCCATAGTCCCTCCTGCCGCCGAACATCTTAGATCGCCGGGTCCTGCTGAGTTCTTCGGGCCACAGTAAATTATTTCACATAATCCATTGCTGCCTTGGGGGTGTTGTACATTTTGTGGAAGCCTTGATAGTCAATTTACAGTTTAGCTGGGTGTAGCATGATGTACTTAATTCCCTCCTGTTGCACAGTGGCCGTAAAGCCTGGAAAGGAGGAGAGATTGTTTCCCTGATGTTGGATACCTTGGCGTTCCCTGGATAGGCAAAACACTGCTTCAAGGTCCTCATTTTTGGCCTGGAGAATCTCCAGAACTTTCTCCATATTTAGGCATTTCTCTTGGGTGCTCTGGATCTTATCTTCTGCCATAGAGATGCGTAGATTTAGCATATCTATTTTTCCATCAATAGATTGCAGGCTCTGCTGCATCGCCAACAGCTTATATTCTAGCTCCGCTGACCCAAGGGGCTGAGTGTCTTGCTCCAAGTCTGACATTGATTCCCTATTTGACTTTGTGGCCCACTTGGCCTCAAAGGTGAGGCGAGACAGCCTTATGTTCCTGGTGACACCTGTGGGCCTTCTGAGGTTTGTAGGGCAAGGGGGTGAAGTGCAATCTTTCACTTTAGGAACTATTTTCTTCCTAGAATACTGTTTCCAATGCTTGTTTGAGTCCCCACTTATTGTGTCCACAGTTGCTCCCTAAGGGCCCCTCAGGTATTACAAGCAGAGTTGATCCGGGTCTGGTGGCTCAGTGGGCTAATGCATCCACTACAGGGGCCTGTGTTCGACCTCATGGTCACAGGTTCAAATGCCCGCGGGTCCACTAAGCCTTTCATCTATTTGAGGTCTATAAAATGAGTACCATTGAGTTAGGTAACAATATACATCCGTTATTTCAGCGCCAAGATGCCCCGTTGCTGGGGTGAACGTGCGCTTCACAAATACGCATGTTATATTAAGTGGATCCTCCACACTATAGCAACTCACAGCAGAGCCCTATTGTATGGCAGCCTCATCAGGGCCCAGGACTCTCTGCCTCACGGCCCAGCCCGCCACCCCCCATCCCTCCTTCCTGGCACCCACCGGTGAAGTCTAGCCTCTATAGCACGAATTGACCTCCCAAGCCACAAGGCCGAGTAACTCCATAGACGGAAATTTCTCTAACAGCCCAAACTCCAGATCATAGCCTGGTCAGGCACCACAGCCGAGGCCTCCACTGAGACACAGCGTGGCTCACACAGCCAGACTTTTGTGTTGCCGCTCACCCGTACCAATACGCTGCTACGCTCTCCATCAGCTGAGAACTATCGCGGGTGGTCACCAGCCTCTTCCATACCGCTCCGCTGCCGCCCAATGCACACAGCACTCCAGGCGTCCCCCACAACCGCTCACCACATCCAGCTCAGTTCTCAATGGCTGCCTCCGCCGCACCTTGGGCTGTCTGAGTTGACTCAGCTATCACCTCGCAGCTCCGCAGTATTTTTGGCAGTCGCCATGGTCTAGCCCATAGCCAATTCTCTGTGCCGTTGCCCAGGTTCCGCAGCAGCAACCCTCCGGTCTGTTTACTGGATTATGATAATGTCTCCGCATCTCAACAGGTGGCCTCCATTTTGTGGTTCTTCACTTCGCTCCAGGTCCGTCGACTTCCCAGCAGTTCACTGCTGTGGTGCTGTATAGTCTCGCTGCTGGGCAAAATCAATGCCTCCTCCAATTCCCCACCGTGGGGTGCGTGTTTTACGTGTAGGATAGTCACTCTGGTAAGGATTGTGTGCAGATGTTTTTCCCCAGTCCGCAGAGCAGCACTAATCTGCGTCCATCTTCCATTGGGCTCTCTTGCGCTCCACCTGTACCAACAAGTTCTTGTTAACCACGTCCTATAAAGCGTTGCAATATCTCCTCACAAACAGCTTACCAGAGGACAAAGTTGGCCTAGGAAACTATCTGCTTCCCGAATGCCTCAATTCATTTTACGCTCTTCCTGGGAGAATTGTAGGGAATGAACAGGGTTCACCCTACTAGTGGAAGCCTGAACCACCAAACGTTGTGTCTAAGGTGCTGTATCCAGACGTCAAGGTTGCCTGGTGCCCACCAGTGATGCCTGGCAACCAGCCTGTTCATTATTCACTGGAACAAGGCTTAGACCAGCTGCCCATAGGAGTGTCAGTCAGTGTCTCATTAAATCGAATTAAGGGATCGGATGAAGTTTGTTCAAGTTGCAAAACTTCTGTCAGTAAGTTAGTTGTAAGGTCTATAGTTGGTAGTTATAAATCCAATACCGCCACTACTGATCTTGTTACCACGGCAAAGGAGGCACTCTCTTCCATTGATGGCTCAGGGGAAGAACACAACCCAGTGGCCTCCTGCAAGTCTTTATATATAAAGAGTCATCTTCATAGTTCGGGAGAAAATAATCCCCTCATCCCCATTGTCATCCCCAGAGGCTGGTTGAATCTGATCAGAGTCCAAACTGAAAAATTGTTGCATTGGAATGCAGCTCCGATGCAAAGCTATGATTCTCTGAGAATCTGACTGAACTTGGACCAGCAACATTGGTGCAACTTCGGGACACAACTTCGATGTAGGCTGAGACAAATCTGACTTGGAGTCGGACAGGACTATTGGGGCAGGGGTGGCATATGGTAGTGTTGCAGCTGGTGTCAATGTCAATGGATTATGATGTTGGATTAGAAGTCGGCTATGGTGTCAGAGTGGAACTGGAGATGGGTTGAGGAGGCACAGATGGGGTCAAGAGCAAACCTGCCAGTGGAAGCCCAACTGGATGCCTCCACAGATGTTAGGAGCCTGGAAGAGTGCCAAAAAAGTGCAACCTGGCCTCTTTGAAGACTTCAATCTGTTGGAACGTTGCTGATGGTCCTGGAAGTTGGAGTGTATTTTGATCAGCTGCAGAATCTGCTCCTCGGTAGGGGCCAGAGAAAGCGACCAGGAGGCACCCTGACATCCTCAAAACCTTAGAGTGGCAAGACTCCACAAATTCTGTTTAGCCTTCTTGTGCCTCGATCTGACTTACCAGAAGAATTGACAAAGAACTGTCATGGGTACAGCCCAGAGTGCAGGAGCGGACTTTCACCTTCAAGTGGGAGCGGGACTTCTGTGACTTTGTTTGGTGTTCGGTGATGTACAGCTGAGCTTCAAGTTTCTGAATCACCTTCGAATTCATAAGAACACACTCCACGGAGGACTGAGTTGTGCCTTGAACCCAAACACCACAGTCTCAACTCCTTTGTGTCTGTCACAGACACTGTTTACAACAGTATCCACAAGGCTTTGACGTAAATAATTAATTTACTCTCTTAATTTCTATGCAGGTAAGTACTTAATCAATAGCAACTCAATCGGAATGAAAAAAGACAGAGTCCGTGGTGTTAGAGTTTCTAAGGGTTTTATTCCTCATAAAGGAATGGTCTAGACCAGGATATCATGTTCTGACCACCACAGGGGTGTCAGAAGGGATAGAGCAAACTTTATTGACATTACATAGCTTATATACTTGATTTATACCATAAGAAGTAATGTAAGAGGCGTAACAGCTGAGAGAAGACAAGATAACAGTATACACGTGTTACTAGTACGTAATCAAGAGGCGTAAACTAGGCGTGAATCAGAGGTGTGTGCTAGAAACGTCACTGATAGGTGACGCAAGTGGGTGGCACCAAGGGGTGGTGCTAACAGAATTGTTGCAGTGTCAGCAGAAATCGGAAGCTTGGATGCGCGCGCGGCTGCATGACGTGTGATTGACGGGGTGCAGGGGACTTGACATTTACACTGACGGAAAGAGACAGAAGTCTGGCATGTCAGACCAACTTGTACTTTTATCGTATCTGATATCTGATGTTTAGGAACCATACTATCTGGGCGGAAAGGTCTCTAGGGCAGAAGCTATTCTATGCTAACTGTGGATGCGTGTATAAGCGCCTAAGTGTCTACATGAGAAGCGTGGGGCACGGGGCCTTCCATGGAAGCATGGTAACAGAGGCTATGAATTACTTGTATTGAGACAGGTCGGCCCTTGGACTTTGCAGCTGGGGAGGATGTTTACTGGAGCTAGTAGGCAGGAATGCATTCTCGAGGAGCGGAACAGATAACTCGAAGGTTATAGTCAGTCTTGGCAGAAAGCAGGCTGAGCTGAGCGCGAGGGGCCGCGCTGAAAGTAAGTCAGAGTTCACGGGTACAGAGGTAGCCTGGGCAGAGGCTGTCAGAGTCAGGAAGCCAAAAGAGGCTCGATGGCAGTAATCAGGGCCTACTCTGCCAGAGCAGGGAAACATGTAAAGTGTACTACAAAAAGACGGTGGCATAGCATACTTAGGAACGGACTATATAATCCATTCAGGGTGGATCTGAAAGAGGACAAGTTAACGTTGGACGCAAATGTATTTGCGTCTTCATAGCTGGTACAGGAGGGAAGTTACATGCACTTTAAGCTGGTACATGGAGTCGGTGGGGTACGCGCTAGGGAACATAACATGACCAAAATTTATATTTCCTCATTCCCTCCTTGTTCCCTACGGACCCTTCATGAAATATCGATCCTCATGAATCGATCAGTTTGTTCTTGCAACATCATTTGTTCTTCTTTCTTTCGTTTACGTTTTGAGAGAAAACTGGAGTGTTCAATACATGACGTGGCACACAGTCCACAAATCGCTGGCCCACACTGCAGGCACAGGCAGCAACTGAATACTAGGACTAGGCCAATGCCTAGGAAGGATAGGATCTTCCATCCCCAGGCTGTTAACGTTGTCCAGAACCAACCGGACCAAGTCCAGGTGCCTGGATTCTGATGTATCTGATTTGCAATTTTATGGAGACGGGTGATAGCTTGATATACAGATGGTGCGTTTTGTGGTATGAAAACACAGCAACTTGACCCGATGACCTTACAGGCTCCACCTCTATCTGCCAAGATGACGTCAATAACAAGACGATTCTGAAGGACAACAACCCGCATGGCGGACTGCTCTTCGGTTAAGTTACCTAAGGCGGAGGCAGTTTCATTCACTACTGCTTCAAGTGTTCTAGTTAATCTGCGTATTAATTTACTATTCTGAACAGGGCCTAAAAAGAAAAAGAATCCTTTATTAAAGTCGGTGTACTGTTCCCATGCCGTTTCTGTGTAGTCGACAAGTGGGATATCTCTTCTGGGTCTATTCTTTACTAGATTGGTATTTCTATGGTAATCAGGAGGAGCTAGAAAAACAGGTGGCAGAAGGAATGCAATGTAACAGGTACCATCCCAATCTGGAGGTAGACGTATGTATGCGGTATGACCACAAACAAAGTAAGAGTGACTAATAGCTTTAAAAGACGATTTTCCATGATCACTGAATTCGACCACAGTAGTACATTTACTATGACCTAAGTGTATTGAACCTTTCTTCTTGATACATAATTCACCAGTAACTGGCAATACTGACATAATGGGTAGAACTGGTGCAGCTTCGGACTCGACAGTAAGAATCATAAGGCTAATTGTATAATTACCTAATCCATACACTTCATTTTCTAGATCAGTTCCTATTCTGGTGGGGAGTCCCTCCTTATCTGGGTAACAGACGTCGAGCAGGACTAAGTTCAGATTTCCCCAAACCCAGCCCCCATCGAAAACAGCAATGTCAGGATCTAAGGAATTAATTATTTTAAACCATGCTCCGCAGGAGCCATTGTGAGTGAACGGATACGGAAAGAGGGGCAGGGCTCCCTTGTAATTCTGGTAGGGAGGGAGTCGGCCACATATCCAGCAATTTGTAGCATTGTTAGTTTGATGAGAATGATGTAGCATACTAATGAATGTATTGTTGCGCAGCGCAAGTCTGTAGGAAAGCTCGTGTGGAGGTAACTCACTAAAAGTGTGTTCAGCAGATACATTATAGGCAGAATGTTCACGCTTGAAAATAGGGTAATAGATGGGTAATATGATGCTGACAACAATAATTAGAATACTAAGAATAAACATGATTAATAGTGTCACTATGCAGTGACTACGAAGTGATTTACAATATGTACGTTTCTTGGCCTCTCTCTCTCTCTCTCTATCTCGATCTAGGGGATACATGTCAGAGACTATTTAACCGATTCACCTAGGGGAGGACTTAAACAATTAAACTGTCTGACTTGCTAGATCGTAATTTCATGCGATATTGTTCTTGAGGAGTCTTTTCTCGTTCAGATTCTGTAAAGTCTTTTTGTTCGACACAGTCTTTGGTGGGGGTGGACGAGTCTCGATCAGGTTTCAGTCCAAAGAATTTTTTTATATGACTCGTGTGGACCCACCCCTTTCTTCCTTCTATTTTCACGGCCGTCCTTGTTGTTAGAAGAACGGTCTTCGGGGACTTCCAGCGGGGCTCCAGCGGACTCTTTCTGTCGAAGTTGCGGACGAACACAAGGTCGCCAGGACGGACGTCGTGTGGCTTTACATCAGTGTTGTCAGGGAAGGCTGCGGCAACCTGTGAACGACATGATTGGAGTGCAGACATCAAGGAGGCAAGGTAATCTGTCAACATGTTACAATCAACATCAGTAATCTTTTTCGGAATGGGCGTCCCCCACATATTCGGTGGTCTGCCAAAGACCACCTCGTACGGGGATAGCCCTGATCTCGAATGGGCGACCATTCTCATGTAGAATAGTGCCACTGGCAGGGCGACTATCCAGTCGACCTCTTTCTCCTGACATATTTTGGCAAGGCGGATCTTTAATGTCTGGTTATGCCTTTCTACAAGGCCTGCTGCTTCGGGATGTCGGACACAATGGAACTTCCACTGGTATCCCAGTAATAAGGAAACTTCTTTCATTAATGCAGATGAGAATGGCTGACCGTTATCTGAGTACACGACACGAGGCAAGCCGTATCGTGGAAAAAATTCACGAACCAGCTGTTTGGCAGTGGTCGGAGCAGTGTAATCTGGGACTGGGTATGCTTCGGTCCAGCGGGACAGAGCACAGACAATTACGAGAACATATTTAAATCCTCGACAACGGTCCATCTGGATATAATCCATCTGGAGGACTTCAAAAGGGTGATCGGGAGGATGAAATCCACCTTGCTCTACAGGGACGCTTTTTCCTGGATTGAACTGACAACAGATCATGCAAGTACGCACTTTCTGTTTTGCTGCTGCTCGTAAGTGTTTATTGTTCCAGAGATTTTGTAAACTGTCTAACATCGCTTTCTCTCCTAGATGTGCAGGACTATGTGCTGTATTTATCATAACTTGAACCATAGAGTCAGGGAGGAACCATGTAGATTTTCCCTTTGTCATCCAACCTTGATCTGTCTGGATCCCTCCTAGTTCGATCCATTTCTTTATTTCTTCTGGAGTAGCATGTGTCTGAATGTCGATAACATCTAGTGTGGGATCCCTGACTGTCATACAGTTTGTCGGATCTGTTGTCATTGTCGTATCAGTTATCTGAGTGTGGGTCAGTGCTGTATGTTTTGCTGTCTGGTCTGCCAGGTCGTTACCCTGGGAAACAGAATCTGTGACTTTAGTATGTGCTTTACACTTCATGACGGATATGGCTGAAGGCAGATGTATTGCTTCTAACAGTGCTTGAATGAGAGGACCGTGTTGGATTTTGGCACCATGAGAGGTCAAAAAACCTCGTTCTTGCCACAGCATGCCGAAGTCGTGTACGACTCCGAACGCATAACGGGAATCAGTGTATATGTTGACATTTCTGTTCTTGGCTAGAATACAGGCTCGGGTCAGAGCGATGAGCTCTGCCGCTTGAGCAGACAGTGTATCAATACGATGTGTTTCTTTAACTTCAGTTTCAGTGGTCACGGCATACGCGGCCACTAACTCTCCTGTACTTGTTCTCATGCATGAACCGTCCACATAAAGTGTCAGGTCTGGATTTGTCAACGGAACATCTGCTAGATCTCGTCGGGGCTTTGTTACTGCATTAATGATCTCTATGCAATCATGCGGAACTGGATCTGTCATAACTGTAGGTAACAGTGTTGCTGGGTTCAGGATACTGCAACGTCTGATTTCTATGTGTGGCTGGAATAGTGTCAATTCGTAACCTGTCAGTCGTGCTATAGTCAAGTGTTGAGTTTGGGTTCTGTTTAAAAGAACCTCTACAGAATGTGGAACTTGTACTGTTAACTGGTGACCTAGAACAATTGAATCGCTCTGTCTGATTGCTAACGCTGTTGCTGCTACTGACTTTAAGCACGCAGGGAGTGCCTGGGCTACTGAATCCAATGTACTTGAAAAATAAGCACAAGGCTTATGTGAACCTGCTTGGTCTTGAGTGAGGACAGATAACGCTGTACCATCACGTTCTGTAACAAAAAGTGTAAACGGTTTGTTGTAACATGGTGTCGCTAAAACTGGTGCTTGGCATAATGCTTTCTTTAATTCCTCAAAGGCTTGTGTATGTTCCTGAGTCCAAGGGAGGGCAGGCGAAGTTGCTGCCTCCTGCGTCGTTAACTGGATGAGTGGTTTAGCTAGAAATGCATATTGAGGAATCCATTGTCTGCAGTACGAGGTGAGGCCTATAAAGGCCCGCACTTCCTTTTGTGTCTGGGGTCGTGGCATATTTACAATTAACTGAATGCGATCGGGAGTGAGCTGTCTCCCCACTTTGGACAGCAAGTGACCCAAGTACACAACTTGCTGAACACAGAATTGTAGCTTCGAAGGAGACACCTTGTGTCCCTTGTCGGCCAGGAAATGTAAAACTGTCAATGATGCTTGTTCACATTCGGGCTCACTTCGTGCGGTGATCAGTAGATCATCGACGTATTGCAGTAAAGCGGTGTTAACTGGCATTTGAACACAATCTAGTTGTCTTTTCAGTGCTTGACTATAGATGCTGGGGCTTTCTGTGAATCCTTGAGGTGCGCGGGAAAATTTGAAACTTCGTCCATTTAAACTGAATCCGAAGAGATATTGGCTCTCCGGATCAATAGGTACACTGAAGAAAGCGTTCTTGAGGTCAATTACAGTAAAGAACGTTGCTTCTGAATCAATAGCAGTCAATAGGGAAGAGATATCGGGGACCACAGGGTACTGCGTTACGATGCACTTGTTCAGTTCTCGAAGATCAATCACCAGCCGATATACTGGCGGTGCATTGGGGTCTGTACGTTTAAGAATTGGAATGATGGGTGAATTACAGATATTGGAGTCGGTCTCTACGACCACTCCCTAGGCAATAAGCTCTTCAATGATTTTCAGTAAAGCCACTACAGCATCGGGTGGTAACTTGTATTGTCTGATTCTGGGTAGAACAACTCCTGTCTTGAGTGTAACACGATATGGAGTGATATGCATACAACCTACATCAGCTGGGCCTTTTGCCCATAAGTGATCTGGTACATTTTTCAATCTGACATCAAAATCTCTTAAAACATAATGACCCTTGAAATCCCGTAGAAAGAGTCTGACTCCCTCCGGGGAACAGCATATTATGGCTCCTAGAGCCTTCAGTGTTTTGATTCCTAACAGATTTTCTGGGCATGATTTCGTGAGTAATAAATCTGTAACTCGGGACAATGGACCCACAGCTAATGGTACTGGTTCCGAAACTTCATTTACAATAGGCTGTCCTGAAAAACCAAGGGATACATTCTGTGAGCCTGAGAGGGGTGCCCCTGGGACTTCATTGTGACTGATTGTAGTGCGACTTGCCCCTGTGTCAATTAAAAACTTTCTGTCTTTTCCCAATACGTGACTGTGTACATAAGGACCTTCTTGATCTACAGGAATTTCAATAAGAGGCAAACCACCTTCCCTCTCTAGGCTGTTTCATGTGTATCGGGGGTAATCTGGATATGCAGATTGGGCATACTGGTACATCTGTTGTGAAACTTGCTGAGTCGCGGCAATGGGCTGTGGCTGCGGTACTGCTACTGTCTGTGCTGTGTGTGATGGAGCATGCATAGGCTGTGTATTCTGCATCGGCTGTACATTTTGTGAAGTCTGTTGCTGGACCTGATCTTGTCTAGGCGGATGCGGTCTTTCTTTAGTTTTACCTGTTGAGATGTTGTGTTTCAGGACTGGGCATTCATGTACATAGTGACCTGGCTGCTTGCAGTAATTACATGTCCCTTTAACGGGAGCTGTATTGTGACTTGTCTGGGCCCCACCTTTTCTCTGGCCGTCGGCTGGGACCGTCTGAGCCACCAACATTTTCATTTTTGTGTCCTTCATACGCTTCTGTTCCTGATCTTGTTCTTCCCTAATTCTGTTCTGATGATATTGTAACATTTGTAACATCTGGGATGGCGTATTTGCCTGCCAAGTACTTTCAACTTTGTACACTCTATTTTTAACTAACGGTAGGGAATTCTCGACTAATTTTGATACGAAAAGATGTGGATATGACTCGCTGCTTGGTTGTAGGCCACTATTTATAATGAAACATTTCTCGAATCTTGAATAGAAGTCACTAGTATCTTCATCTTGTTTCTGTTTACAGGACGAGATTGCGTCCCAATCTTCCTTTCTAGTTGTCAATAATCTTGGCAAAACCTGTACTATTAGTCCGGGCAGTGCTTTAGTCCTATCCCCAAGGCCTACCCCTGGGATTCGTTTGCTTTCTTCGTCTTCTATTTCTGCCCATGCTATCTTAGACTCTCCCACCTCCCAATCCTTTTCCTTTAATTTCTCGTAAATGCCCGTGGGCAACAGTACTTTTAACATTTTCATAATATCATCATATGTGTAATCCCCCATCAGTAACATGTCTTTAAGCTCTCTGTGAAAACCTGCAGGGTCTTTATCATGACACGGGACTAATTTCTTCATTTCTAACAGTTCTAACTTAGTCAGTGGTGTGTGGACATACACACGCTTCAAAACTTGATCCGCACCCATAACTGGGTGTACTTCTCGTAAGGGGTTCTGACTTTCAATGCCACTCAGGCATTGCATGTGGTACGTTTTTCTTTCTGGAGGCGGGGGGGGAACATATTCAGAACTTATAAAGGTGTTATATTTACGTCGTTGTTCTATAATTATTTGTATTAACTTGGTACTGAAACCTCTCCATCTATCCATGAGTAGTGCTTCTAATGTTTCGTGTAAAGGACCTGGATCGGAATGGTTGTTTCTGAACTTGATGAGGAGGTGCTGAATCATGTATACACCTGCTAATTTCTGCTCGTCTGGGGAAAGGTTCAAGAATGTCTGTGCTAATGTATCGTCATTATATATGTCTGGGTTTTCGGCCCATAACACGGCTGACCGGGCTAGTTCCTGTTCATCCATAGAATTGAGTACATGGTACCCCATTCGGTCTCGAAGCCTTTTATCAGTTTCCTGGAACTGATGTTCAGAAGAATTCGGGTTTGTTAAAGCAGAGAGAAAAACTCTCTTGTTTTCCGGACGGATGCCTTTCCTAAGGTAGTTTCCTTTACCTACATACGCTATAGTATCTGCAGTCCTTCCTTGTTCTGTAAGTTCTTCTTCCTCCTCGGAGGAAGCTTTATCATTCCCTTTCTGATGTGCCGTTATCACTGCCCTTCTAATTTTCTGGTACATACTGGCTATGCAAGCCCCCTTGTCATGTTTTCCTTCGGCTATATTTTGACCCCACTTTGTTAGTCCATCTAATTCACTTTGATCTGTCTCGGGCCTGTCTCGTTCTCTTATTAGACAATTTATGAAAAATCGTAATATCTGTGCTTGAATGTCAACTTTCTGTTTATCCATGGCATCCTTGATACTGTCAGGGTCTTTCCCTGTCTGTATAAACTCGTATATTCTATCGAGACGCTCCTTCATTCCTACATAGCATAGCAAGATATCAGTGGCAGATCTTAATCGTAGTGATGCCAATATCATTAGATCGTTATTTCCGGGTACTGGATCATATCTGCAAACTGACATGTTTTCCTTTAATGCGTCAAGACGGGGAGACTGGAACACGAACGGATTCTGCGTGTCCCTTAAATTGAATCTGTGTGTTAATGGCGGGGTCTGCGGACCCGCAGTCGCACCTCCTGAGGCGGATGCTTGGGCATTATCTCTCCGCGGAGTCTGTATCTGAACTTGAATTTGTCGTTTAGTAGGATCAGGTAGGACCTGTTTCGGTAGGTCAATCTTGAGTGCGGGAAGTGGCGGAGCTGGCGGAACAGGGGAAGTCTGTCGCGGTACTGGCGGAACATGATCTGGGGGCGTAGTGCCACCCCCATCCCTGTCAGTAGGCAGGGCACGAACAGGCAGATTGGCGTAAGCTGGTGCTACATCCTCTAAATATGAATTTAGGAATATGTCTTTAGTACTTTTATGCCTTACTTTAGTTGGAACTAATGGTGACGGTAAGTTTTTCGGTATGTCTGATAGGGCCTCAGGTGTACCTTCGGCCGCGAGATACATTCCGTTTACAAGATTGTTTCGAGCACGGTCTATTTGTTCTGTCTTTACTCGGATCCCTTCAATAACTAATTCATTTTCTTGGGCTTTTTCTGATTCTTTAAGTCTGTCCTCTCTACGGAGTGCTTTCTCAGCACGCTTATGTGATTCCTTACGCCAGAATTCTATGGCGTCTTTCTGGGATTGTCTAGCTTTCTTTTTCCATAATGCTTCTTCTACCTTCATGATGCACTCGGCATCCCATGTTCCAGTAACAGGCCATCTGTGTCTTTCGTCTAGGTGTTTGGTGTAATCGGCCCATAAATCTAGATATAATATGGCATCTATGCCATGCTTGTGGTACATAAAGTTACCTGGAGTGTCCCTAGGGGGAATAGGAATGTCTTCCTCCAGTATCCCTTTCCTGGTTCCTATCTGCTTTAACTTGTTGAAAAACGGCATTTTGCTTACTTATTACTGAGTGCTCGATCTTTACTATTTAATACGAGTTACAGCTAGTTGATACAAGAAACACAATAATGCACATTAAACAGTCACATTCATACCACGACATTAATCACATAAGAAGACATAATAAAACATAGATGACTACCCCCCTATACTGGATGTACTGCTCAACAGTACAGATACACTGATGTAACAGTGCAGAAATTCGGAATACTAGATATACTGCTAAACAGTACAGATACACTGCCTAAAAACAGTGCAGACCGGACTTGCGTACCCAAACCCGTCTAGATACGACCCAGCAATGGTACTCACCGGGAAGCACGGAAACAGAAGGCCTCGGAAAACTCGACTGGACTCGACTCGGTACTTCGGAAAACTTCGGAAAGCTTCGGAAAACTTCGGAAAACTTCGGAAACCTGGTGGACCTCTTGACACCTCGGACCTTGCTTCTTTCGGCTAGGCTCTGGTCGGGATCCTCCGCACTCCTCACCGCCTCGTCTGGGCACTGATCGCAGTCTTCGTCACCTCCTTGGGTCAGAGGGAGATGCAGGAAATCCTGCCGGTACGCGTAGGTTCCGTCTAACTGACGGCAGGGGACAGAGCTTGCAATGCGCCAACCGGCGCGTGAGGTGGGGGAGGGGTCCCTATTCGGGCGCCAAAATGACGTAAATAATTAATTTACTCTCTTAATTTCTATGCAGGTAAGTACTTAATCAATAGCAACTCAATCGGAATGAAAAAAGACAGAGTCCGTGGTGTTAGAGTTTCTAAGGGTTTTATTCCTCATAAAGGAATGGTCTAGACCAGGATATCATGTTCTGACCACCACAGGGGTGTCAGAAGGGATAGAGCAAACTTTATTGACATTACATAGCTTATATACTTGATTTATACCATAAGAAGTAATGTAAGAGGCGTAACAGCTGAGAGAAGACAAGATAACAGTATACACGTGTTACTAGTACGTAATCAAGAGGCGTAAACTAGGCGTGAATCAGAGGTGTGTGCTAGAAACGTCACTGATAGGTGACGCAAGTGGGTGGCACCAAGGGGTGGTGCTAACAGAATTGTTGCAGTGTCAGCAGAAATCGGAAGCTTGGATGCGCGCGCGGCTGCATGACGTGTGATTGACGGGGTGCAGGGGACTTGACATTTACACTGACGGAAAGAGACAGAAGTCTGGCATGTCAGACCAACTTGTACTTTTATCGTATCTGATATCTGATGTTTAGGAACCATACTATCTGGGCGGAAAGGTCTCTAGGGCAGAAGCTATTCTATGCTAACTGTGGATGCGTGTATAAGCGCCTAAGTGTCTACATGAGAAGCGTGGGGCACGGGGCCTTCCATGGAAGCATGGTAACAGAGGCTATGAATTACTTGTATTGAGACAGGTCGGCCCTTGGGCTTTGCAGCTGGGGAGGATGTTTACTGGAGCTAGTAGGCAGGAATGCATTCTCGAGGAGCGGAACAGATAACTCGAAGGTTATAGTCAGTCTTGGCAGAAAGCAGGCTGAGCTGAGCGCGAGGGGCCGCGCTGAAAGTAAGTCAGAGTTCACGGGTACAGAGGTAGCCTGGGCAGAGGCTGTCAGAGTCAGGAAGCCAAAAGAGGCTCGATGGCAGTAATCAGGGCCTACTCTGCCAGAGCAGGGAAACATGTAAAGTGTACTACAAAAAGACGGTGGCATAGCATACTTAGGAACGGACTATATAATCCATTCAGGGTGGATCTGAAAGAGGACAAGTTAACGTTGGACGCAAATGTATTTGCGTCTTCATAGCTGGTACAGGAGGGAAGTTACATGCACTTTAAGCTGGTACATGGAGTCGGTGGGGTACGCGCTAGGGAACATAACATGACCAAAATTTATATTTCCTCAGCTTAAACCCTGTAGATTTCGGAGGAGACATTATTCTCTTGCACACTCTGAATAAAGGAAATATTGAGCAAAAAACTCATCATTCGACCAGGAAAATGTTTGGAGCAAGAGGCGGAACTGCATACGTTGGGGCAGACAGAAAAGAATCCACGTTGATACCAGGGGTGTTGCTCATGGTTGCTTTCTGGGTGGAACAAAGTCAATGAGGAGCTGCATGGTGCCACTTACCGGCACGCAGAAACAATACTGTTTAAATCTCTGGAATCCAGTCTACCTCTGGGTATATTCTAAAGGTAAGGAATCGGCAGTTAGAAGTGTCCATCAGATCTATCACAATTAAAACAACGTTTTTTTTTTAAAAAACAGTGTACATTTCATGAAACGCTTTAATTCTCAAAGTAGTGAATTTAGGGGAAGCGCTGCCTGCATCTGAATAAAAATGGCTGCCAGGTTCCATCAAATTCACCAAATTCCCCATAGGTTGAGTGGATTTTTTTAAACAATTTTCTTACAATTTTTCCAAGCTTCTAAGCATATCTACTACCCCATAATTTTTCAAAAACAGACATCTTGCTTCCCCACATCTCTCAGATTTTTTTCTTTACAATACAGAATTCTGATATTTTGCTGAATCCACAAATTTCAAATTGCTTTAAAAAATGATAATTGAAACCACTGATCCGACCATTTAGTTGTTGAAAAATTCAAATGTGGTTTCAAAAGAGTTTCAAGCGGGGCATGGCCAAGACGGCGAGCGGGTAAGACGTGTCTCCTATCGTCTCCCGGCTCCCGCGGTCCAGACTCGCTCTTCAATGCCTAGTGCAGGCCCCAAAAGCCAAGGGGTGAATAGAGACTCCTCTCCGGCCTGACATCGAGTGTCATTTAAGTTCGATCAGGCGGGAGGAGTTGGAAACTGATGCCGCTTGCTGCGCTGGAGCGCCATGAGGATGGCTAAAATGGTGGACGCCTTCCAACACTAGAGGGACTACTGACAGAGGCGGGCGGCGAGAGGTGCCCAGGTGCCAATCCACTAACCGGCCCCCAGTGAGTACAAGAAATTGGCTGGGGCGGCAGGCTGCAGCGGGAGATCTGATGGAACATTGCGGACCGGACATCGGCAACGAGCAGCAGGGAGCCGCCCCGCGGGCTAGGGTGAGCGGCCTGGCCTGCCTGGCAGCTTGGACGGAGCCTGGTTGTGGGACAGTGGGGCTGAGACTGAGCGGATCAGCGGCAACGGGGGTGCGCGGCTCGTGAGCCGAGGTCGGGCTGCCGATTGGGGCAGAGGCTCCGCCGCATAATTGCAAGGCGACACCCACAAAGTGTGGAGAGGGATCCCGGCCAGGATACAGCGAAGAAGGTGGCGAGGCTCCGGAGGTCCACAGCGGTGAGCCTTGCTGAGAAACAACGAGACGGCGACGCGTGAGGCAGAGTGCCTCGTGGAACTAGGGAGAGGCCGACTAACCCGATTCCCAGAGGCCCTTGTAGTCTGATCCCAGAGGTGGGTAGAGTGGAGCTGCTGCCCGGATCCTGCAGCTGAATGCGGCGGCGAACCTGACTGCCGGGGAGCTGGCCGGTGGAGGGTGTCGGGAGGCCAGGCCAACCCGACAGAGGACGCTGAGACCGGCACAGAGGGACCAGAGCTGAGGCCTGGTATAGTGGCGGCGGCGGAGCGAGGAACTGAAGAGCTGGCTAACACTGTTTCGCCTGGGAGTGGTGGAGGTCTATGGAGCTGTTCCCCGAACCGGGGCTTTGGCAGTGAGAGGTAGGCTGGAAGTTGGGGAGTACCGGCCAACATTTTCGTCTGGCGCTTCCTCCCTCCGTAAGTGGAGCCCACTGAAGGATCGAGCTACGCTCACGGCAGCGTTATGGAGGATATCTAGAGGCCCATACCCAGATGAGAGAAAGACATTGACACAGGGAGCGAGAGAATCACACGGCCTTGCAGAGGGGAGGCGAGGTGGAAATATTGACAAGGTCCCCGCCACCGTCAGAAGCTAACCACAACCACAGGAGGGGGTCAACACGGAGAGGGTAGCGCCATCTATCTGGAAGTCCTTGAGGTTCGAGTGGCCGTTTGGCCAGACACTTCGGCTGACAACATCGGACCTGGGGGCTTGTGGGAGGGCTTGGCCCAAGGTTCCGCGCGCAACATCGCCTACACGGAATAGACACATCACAGGCATATAAGGGAGCGGCGACTCAGGAGGCCAAGGGGCACGAGCCGGAGCAAGGCCGTGGTGACCAGTTGACGGCCGGATCCACGGAAACAGCACTTAGGACACAGATATGGCCACAGGGAACATGTGGAGGCAAACTCATTCGAGTTGCAACTTCAACGCCCAAGCACTCGACCCCACACAGCTCAGATGTCTTCTCTGAGGGGTAAGAAGGACATGTTAACCCATCCAACAGCGACGGGGGGCAAAGGGGAAGGGTCCCCTTCACGAAGCCTCACCAACCAGACCCAGGGAATGATGAGATTCCAATCCCACCCTCCTTTTTGGAGTCTCTTTTCAACACCCTACGAGAGGACTGTCACACCCTTAAAAGCGAGGTAGCTAGCGAAGTGAAGGAAATCCGGCGGGATGTGGATGCGATAGGCGAAAGACTGGCCTCCATGGAAGAAAAGAACAAAATCAGGACGAGGAAATAACAAGGAGCAGCACTTGGACCTCCAAACCCACACGGAGGACCTCGAAAATCGCTCTCGGCGAAAAAACATAAGGGTGAGGAGGGTGCCATCGGACGTGGAAGGTACGGACATGGTTCATTATCTACAAGAGCTCTTCCGAGCAATCTTGGGAGCAGAGTCCTCCATGGAGATTCGAATAGATCGAGCTCACCGAGTAGGGTTGAAACGGAGGGCACCAGCGCCTCCTCCAGATATTCTGGCTTTTCTTCCAGACTACCCCCTTAAAGAGCGGATCCTTCGCGCGGCTAGAATGAAGCAACCCATCAAATATATGTACCACTCCATCACCCTCTACGAGGATCGGGCCGCTAGCACTCTACAAAAGAGAAAGGACTTTAAGGAATTCACTACCCTCCTCAGTGACAAAGTGATCGCTTACTCATGGGGCCATTCGTTCCGTCTGATTTTTAAATGGGACGGCAGGCCCCTGCAAATCAGTTCCCTCACTGATGCCTGTAAACTGGTGGGTCTCTCCCCTCCCAGACAGGAGGAGCCAGCTAGCCCGGCACATTGCTCTGCTAGATCGCTATTGCAAAAAGTTGGGAAGAGGCGCATGGCGGCGAGTTTCATAGCACAAGAGAGGCGAGCGGCCCTGGTCACTGTCCGGAAGGACACAGCATCTCAGGATGCCTCATGATCCTTGGAGGAACTGCAATATTCATGTGAGATGTAGCTGGGGGGGGCTTGCGGGGGCGGGAAGTCTTGGACCACCATATGCCCCTATCTCCTTTCTTTTCCAGAGACCCAAGACCATGTGACGGGGGTAATGGAAATTTCAGGGAATGTTGGGAGTTTGTGTTGGGGTTAGGGAGGGGGGAACTGGTGTGCTACAGGGCAGGGGACAGGTGCCGCTGCACGGAGCTGGGTATTGGCAGTATTGGGGACAGGGGAAGGCGGGATTGGGGATAGGGAGGGTTCTAATCCCTGATTCAAAGAGAGAGTAAGGTACAGTCCCTATGATGCATTCTCCACTTTGCATCGTTACCCTTAATCTTAAAGACCTCAATAATCCCAATAAAAGGAGGGCCATACTATCCAGCTTAGAGAATATGGGAGCAGCAGAAATGTGCCTTCTGCAGGAGACTCATCTCCTCCCTAAAGATTGGCATCGCATGCGGTCCAGAGCATTCCCTCACCCGTTTTTTACTCTTCGACTCAAGATAAGACGGCTGGGGTGGCCATATTGGTAGCTAAGAGCTTTGCAGGGTGGGTGGAGGATAAAGTAGAAGACATAAATCGATGACTCCTGGTCTACAAGGTAGAAATGGGGGGCCGTACTCTGGTGGTGGGGTTAATCTATGCCCCTAATTCGGGGCAAGAGAAATTTTTGAAGGCCGCCTTGTCTGAAGTTCTGGGGGTGCAGGAGAGATGGGTAATTATGGGTGGAGACCTCAACTTAGTAATGGATACAAGGGCAGATAGATCAAATCAACATTATGGCCAAACGGGGGCTTTGTCACAGGAAGGGAAGCAGTGGTTACAATCCTGAGGGTTGTCGGATCTATGGCAGGAGGCACACCCACATTCTACACAATTCTCCTTTTATTCACAAGCCCATGGTTCATATGCGAGGCCAGACTATCTAATAGGCACGTCTGAGCTGCAACGCTAGTCAAGATGTAGACATCATCCATGTAGCGCTCTCAGACCATTATGCAGTCACAGTGTCCCTGGAGATACCCCGCCCAAGACACAAACCTGGGGGCTGGCGATTAAGGGAGAATATGTTCCATAGATCAGAAATGAGAGAACAGGTCCTTCAATGCATCACAAATTACCTCACACTCAACGATTCCCCTGAAGTTCCCCCCCCACCACTCTCTGGGGTGCCCTCAAGGCAGTGGTGCGAGGGGAGTTAATAGCAATAGTAGCGGCTGAGAATAGGGAACGTAAAATTAAAAGGGAGCAGTTAACGGCACAAGTCCTGGAACTGGAGAGGGTACACAGTAGGACGAGAGCTCCGAGGGTCTGGTAGCAATTGAAAGCGGCGCAGGCTCAGCTGGCAGGGCTGGATCTAGATAGGGCCGAATATGCCGCACTCCGGCTCAAACATTCTTTCTATATCGGGGGGACAAAACAGAACGACTGCTGGTGAGCAAGCTCCGGGCTCATACTCAACAAACAAAGGTACAGGGCATCAGAAGGACCTCCGGCGACATGGAGGCGAGTGACAACGGGATTGCAGAATCATTCCGGGCATTTTATGTCGAGCTCTACCAGAGGGATAACTCATCTCTTTCCCATATCGAAAATTATCTGAGGGACTCCCACACGACTGGGCTGCTCCCGGGCAAGCAGCGGCATTGGAAGCCCCAATACAGGTGGAAGAGGTGATAGGATCGATTTCTCGCCTCAAGCTACTGAAGTCCCCAGGCCCGGACGGCTACTCAGCCAGGTTTTATAAAAACTTCTGCCAGGTCTTGACTCCGGCTTTTCGTTTTTTATGTAGAAAAAAAGAAAGAACAATACACAAGGCAATAGTACAATATACAGGGACATGTGTTCATACAGGAAGGACTTCTGAGTGCAATGTTATTCAGCATATAACTAATACAGAGATTAGGGCGGTCAGCGGGTAAGCCAGTCGAAAGTAACATAAAGTGAAGGATACATGGAATGTCAGATCAGGGGGAAAGGGAGACATCTAGGTTCTCAACGAAAGGGGGCGTACATATGTTTCCACTGTAGGCATTCCACTGGTTCCTGATTTTATTCCATTTTCGAGGTCTATCCCTAGCCACATATACAGTCTTTTCTCTAAACATGCACCAATCCATACTTTCCTTCCATACCGATACCGTGGGCGGCCGCTGGGAACCCCACAACTGTGCAATGTCTCTCTTGGCAATCATGTTCCCAAGGGTCGCCCACTGGGTCTGAGCAACATTATAATCATTCGGTTCCCACACATTCAACAGGCAGCGCCTGGCTTCAGGCAGTAATACAACTCCCGTGACCCTCTCCATCACTGCATGCACACGGTTACAGAATGCAACCACCTCCGGGCACTCCCAAATTATATGAAGGAAGGTTCCAACCATTCCACAGCCAGGTTTACATAACCCATCGGGGGAATAACCCTTACGAACCAAGCGCGGACCAGTAACATACACACGATGGAGGATTTTAAGCTGAACAAGGCAGAGACGGGCAGGAATAGCCACCTCCTTAGGTGAAGATAACGCAGATTGCCAGTCCTCATCATCCAGCTCCAAACCGTCACCAGTCCAGACCTCCCTGAGACGTATAAGTAGATCCGCCCGATTTTTGATCAACTTCTTGTATATTAATGAAATCGTGCTATCGGGCACATGACCATCAAGCACACGATCTTCGGGCGGGGAGGACTCAGGGATGTCGGCGCCAACAGTGAAAACCGAGGTCAACGCATGGTGAACCTGTGCATATCTGAAAAATTCCCTGTCACTCAACTCGTATTCTATCTTTAATGCCTCAAAGGTCTTAATTTTGCCCTTGGCCCAAAGGTCGCCCACCCTGCTAATACCAATCATGTTTGACTCCGGCTTTGACAAGATTGTTTAACTCATTCATGGGTCCGGGGGCCATCCCACCAGAGATGCTGGTCTATAGTGGTCTTACCAAAGCCTGGGAAAGACGTCACATTGTGTGGCTCTTATCGCCCAGTGTCACTCTTGAATGTCGACCTGAAACTATTCACGGGCATACTAGCAGCCCGCCTTGGCCCGCTCATGTTGGGCATCATAGAGCCGGACCAGGCCGGTTTTATCCAGAATCGACAAAGCAGCGATAATACCAAACGAATCCTGCACTTAGCCTATAAGAATATGAATGCTCTTCTCTTGTCGGTCGATGCGGAGAAGGCATTTGACCGGGTGAATTGGAACCATCTGGACCAGGTGCTGAGGCGCGTCGGCCTGGAAGACAGGTTCCGGGAATGGATCTCGAGCTTCTATAGTTCGCCCAAGGCGACAATCAGAGTAAACGGGGTCTTGTCTCACTCTTTCGAGATCCAGAAAGGGACAAGGCAGGGGTGCCCAATGTCGCCCCTCCTTTTTGCGCTCTACGTAGAACCGCTGGCTCAAAAAATCAGGGACAACCCCCCGAGACCCCAACAGCCAGTCAGAAACGCTGGGCACCGCATCTAGGTAGAGACCATTCCCCAAAAGAGAGGAAATATATCTATTATAGTGCTAATCACACAGCAAGGAACACGGCTAGCAGAGGGACGGCAATCAAGGTGGCCACATATTGGTTCTTACCCCAGTTCGTCTAATGAAAGGAAACCCAGACCGTAGTCTGACGCACCTGTAATCGGAGTGTGAAAAAATTGAAGGCTATTGGCAAGCGATTTTAGATGAAGTAGACAGAAGGTTCGAAACACAAATCCCGAGATTCCCAGCTTATATAATACTTAGCTTGCCCAACCTCCTCACTTATCCCTTGCAATCCAGGAGGGGAACTCAGATGGGCCTAGTCATGGGGGCAGCCCTTCAAAACGTCTTATCGCACTGGGGCACGCCAGTCAAACCAACATACCTGGGGTGGCTACACAGGGTCTGGTACATTCTGGGGATGGAACGGATCCAGGCCTCTCTCACTAACTCCATGTCCATTTTTAATGATGTCTGGCAACCTATAGTGTTTCTGTTGGCCACTGAAATGAATGAGATCACATGCCCGAAGTATCTCTGCCTCCTCCGCCTCACTGAGCCGAACACACCACCTACAGGCTCTTGATTCTCACCCTAGCCCTGTGCCGAAAGGAAGGTTTCCTCCAGCTCAGTCTTTGGCACACCAGTTGGGGGAGGAAAGGGAGGGGGAAGGGTTCAGTGTGCATGTTTAAAACATACCACACGTTGTGTGATTGTGCCAGAGCTTCCTTTGCGAATACCACGCTCCTCACGGCACAGAACAGACCTAAGGACCTGTTCAAAATGGTGAAGGAGCTGTCAGGTGCATCTACTGTACCTAAGGCCCCCTGTCTTGACACCCCCCAGTGTGAAGTTTTGGCCAAATTCTTTGTTGAAAAGATTGAGAAAATTTATGACACTTTCAATTCCTCTCCTGCTGTGTCCACTCACCCCGTCTCAACCTCAGGTACTCCCTCACTTGGCACCCTCCCTTGTTCTACTTCCGTGCCTCCTCAACTCCTCGCTTGGGACCACATCTCTCCTCCGCTTTTAAAAAAGTACTTACAGGACATACAATCTGGGTCCCCCCTTGATCCTATGCCTCCCCAAATCCTTAGCTCTCTGGACCCAGCCCTACTTCTGATTATTCTAAAGGTTTTGAATGCCTCCCTCACTGAAGCTAGCATTCCCAACGATTGGAAGCACGCTATGGTGGTTCCATTATTAAAAAAGGCCAACTTAGATCCTAATAATCCATCTAATTTTCGACCTATCTCTTTACTTTCATGTTTTTCTAAAATCTTGGAGAAACACGTTAATTCTTTGCTTAATTCTTATGTGGAAACTTCTAACCTTCTTCATGGCTCTCAATCTGGGTTCAGGGCTGGTTTCTCGACTGAAACCACTCTCCTTGGTGTGTCAGAATCCATCAGGCAAAGGGTGGACAACGGGGAGACCGTGGCACTCATTTTACTGGATCTGAGTGCCGCATTTGACACCGTCTCCCATTCCATCTTGTTGTCCACCCTGAGAGAGGTGGGTGTCGATGGCTCCGCCCTGGCCTGGATCTCTAACTTTCTGTCCAATCGCACGTTTCAAGTTTTTTCCTCTACTTCTGTCTCATCAACTTTTCCCTCTAATCACGGTGTCCCACAAGGTTCTATTCTCAGTCCCCTGTTTTTTAATTTATATGTGAGACCTCTTGCTTTTTTGGCGGAACAGGCAGGTCTCTCTATTTACTCCTATGCTGATGACACTCAAGTCATCTACTCTCTTTCCACTAACAAGCACCTCCCCTCTTCCTCCCTTCAAGCTGGACTTAAACAGATTTCGGCATGGATGTTGGAGCACAAATTAAAACTAAACGGGGAAAAAACTGAACTTCTCCTGTTTGGCCCTGACATGCCGCTCTGGGGCCCACAACATTGGCCGCCGGAGATGGGCCCTCTTCCCACCCCAACTCCTTCTGCTCGTAATCTTGGAGTCCTCCTGGACAATCAATTGTCCTTCAGGCAACACGTCGTGAAAGTCTCCGCCACCTGTACCACCATCATCAGGTGGCTTAGGAAAATCTCGTGGATGCTGCCTGTCGACACCCTGAGAACTGTAGTCCAGGCTCTTGTCATCTCACGCCTGGACTATGGTAACATCTTACTTCTGGGTGCCTGCAAGGAGGAAACTAAGAAGTACCAGGTAGTACAAAATATGGCTGTTCGTCTTATTTGTAACCTACCCGCCAGATCCTCAGCCTCGTCCCATATGCGTAAACTACACTGGCTGAGGATCGAGAGCAGGGTCAAATTTAAGGCATTATGTTTTATGCATAAAATAATGACCGGAAAAGCTCCACGCTACCTATCTGGTCTGGTGCAGTATTATCTTCCACCGCGTACACTTAGGTCCTCCACCCAGAACAAGTTCCGGATACCGCGCATCAAGAGAGCAAAAATGGGAGGGCGCTCATTTTCCTTCTTGGCTCCCTCTCTTTGGAACTCTTTACCCCCCCCTCTGCGCTCCGAAAAGTGCTTCCTGACTTTCCGTAAGGGAATTAAGACCTGGCTTTTCAATATGTAAGACTGCTGACTAGACTCTCCCCTCATTTTGTATACTGCTTTATACTCCCAGCGCCGGGAAACCTACGGGTAGCTGTGCGCTTAAGAAATGTAATAATAAATAAATAAAATAAAAATGTTTGGTTTGTTATGTCTGGCTGTTATTATCATGGCATAGCTGCTTTTCTGTACTCGAGCCCAGGGGGGCAGATATGCTGATGTATGGCTACAAAACCGTTGTAATTGTTGTGTTATTACTGCAGAATGTCAATAAAAACCAAGTTAAACCTAAAAGAGTTTCAAGCTTGCCAGTTTAAATGGCCAAATGTCTACTCTTCGATTCCTGCACCTGCAATCTGATTGGCTAGCAACAACAAACACCTGTTGCTGTGGCTTTACAGGACGTAGGGCAACAAAGCCTACACACCAACAAAATTGACAGAGATGACATATAAGCACTGGATGTGCAAGAACTTACCACAAGGGGAAGGTTTCTGGGCGCTGTCCAAGGGCGACAGAAAGAGTACCAAAAAGCAAATACACCTCTTTTTTCTTGCAGGATTTGCAGATCCAATTTCAGGTCCCCGAATCTGCTCACAGGTCTGCAGTTATGGGCCTATGTGAAAAAGATTAAGCAGTTTACAATCAAAAAGATTAAGCCTACACAGTTTTTCAATCCGTTTACATTGTAAAGTGAGCGACTGCTGCATTTGTCATATTTAAAAATCAATAAAGCAAGCAAGCCTATTGGCTTGAACTTGACATAAACATGACCATGTCACCAGGGCCTAAAGACACTCACAACCTATTAGGTAGACCCAAACTATACTTTGGCATTTGCTTCAAAAACACTGAGTATTTATTATGGCTGAAACTAAAAGGGATAAATCTTCAAAACCACTTGTTACTGCATATGTCAGAGCTGACAGAGTGAAATAACCCTTTTATACTGTATTAGTCAAGTTCTTCAAAAACTAAAGGCTCTTAATATGTTGTTTGTCATGGAATTCACTGTGAAAAAAAACTCGTATTGCCTTTATCAGAGTTCACAATGTAAAGCCACATCCTTATGCATTTGTCGGAGGGTTAACACTTTAAAGATCATACCCATGGAGTTTGACAAGGAGTTCACACTGTAAAAATCCCCACCTATTATTGCATTTATCACAGAGTTCATAAAGTAAAACCACTTTTTAGGTTTCTGGCAAGCAATTTCACATAAAAACCGTTCCTATAGTATCCGTCAGAATTAGGGTGACCAGCCATCCGTAAATTTCATGGACCATCCGTAATTTGGACCTCACGTCCGTTGTCCGTGAGGATCCCTTTTACGGACGCCTTTTGCCCATAATTTTGGGCATTGCAGGAAACAGCACTGTTCCCTGCTTTAAGCCTAGGCTCCCTAATGGGGCCGCCTCGCACTCTTCCTGGGTGCACAAGAGCAGCTTCACTCCGCCCACTGTCATTCTGTCTGCGGCTGATTGCCACATATAGAATGACAATGGGCCAGTTTGGAGAGTTACTGCATGCAGTGGCCTCCTCCTGCCACGTTTAGGGCAGCGCATTTTGTCAGATGGAAAGAATGTGCAAAAACGCCAATGCTGCTACGTGAGAATCCAGTTCATTCAAAGAAGCTGGTGAAATAAGTTAAAAAGAAGGGGCTAGGGTTCTTCAGTCTCATCATTTTAGAAAACTGCATGTTCAATATTTTATCCAACGAAGCCATGGTTGCTGCATTTTTATTTTATGCAACTAACAATTGGCAATGCCAATAGTTCTGGCTTGTTGTAGGTGTAACGTTACTTGCTGTGTTATATATCTGGATGCAATGACAGAAGAGGCAAAATACAAGTCCGGCGGCACACTATGCTAAGCACAGATTTTTAACTTAGGTGTTTAAAGCCACACCCTTAATTACATCAAACAACCCATTTGGAGAGACCCCCCACCCCTTTGTTTCATCCGGCTTAAAGCCCTGGAAACAACACAATGTCACAGTCACCTCATGGCACTGTGCATCATACATAACTCATGACTTCCACTTTTTCAGACTGCCTATGTGCAGGGGCATAGTGAAACCTAGCCCCACCCCACCCCTTGCTTTAGGAACTACAGCAAGGGTGAAATTCTTGATGGGCCTCTTCTGTATGCAACTCTGCAGACAAAGGATCAGCTCATAATTAATATGAAAGGTGGGCGAGTGAGTGAGTGAAGGGATGGGTGGTGGCTCGATGGATAAGTAAAAAGGTGAATGGATGGATGAATGAGTGGAATGGTGGATGATGGGCGAGTGAATGGGTGGATGGATGAGTGAAAGGATGGATGAGTGATAGGGTCAATGGATGGATTCATGAGTGTATGAGTAGAAGGATGGGTGGATGGATGGAAGGAAGGATGGCTAAGTGAAAGGGCCAATGGAGAAAGAAAGGAATGACTGAAAAGGTGAATGGGTGGAGGGATGAGTAAGTGAAAGAATGGCTGGGTGGGTGAAAGGGTAAATGGCTGGATGGATGAGTGTATCGATGGGTGGAAGAGTGGATGGATGAGAGTATGGATGGATATGGTGAAAGGGTGGATGGATGGATGAGTGAAAGTGTGGATGGATGGAGGGATGGATGGATGGAAGGATACATGATGGATAGGTTTGCAAATGGATGAATATGTTTGGATATAGATAGGATTACTTATATACTATAGTGCGACCTCCTCTGATGTGTCTGTAAAACTTAGTCAGAATTCCTATCTACTCTATTATTCAAAGGCATACGACCCGCAAAGTTGTATGTGATCGGAGGTCTACATTAACATGTACTTATCAATTAGGAGCAATAACTTCTTAGGCAGACTATCACAACTATTATTCAATCAAGGCGTGCAGAGAAGGAGAAGTGGACGGAACCACAGCCCCGCTCTTAGTACTACTATGTATAGCTCTTTTTCTTGTAATCACATAACATCATGACAAAAAAATGGAATTTAATTAAAAAAAATAGGTTTTGTTAGCCAGAGTAATCAAGGCCTTGTCCACTAGTAAGCTGTGGGAATCTATGTTATATAATACATGGTCCGAAACCCTTGACACAGTGTAAAAGTTATCCACCCATAAAGGTCTATTGGCTTTAACATATGCAATAAATGTATGTATGTATGTATGCATGTGCGTGGGGTTTCTATAGAGCAAACCTAGCCAACAGGCAGCAGGGCACTGAACATGGTAATAAAGAAGTCAGGCCTACTGCCTTTATCATAACTTTTTCTAATGAACAGGCCAGCACTGTGACATTTGATATAACTTTATTTTCCTAATAAACCAATCATGCCTACAGACTTGATTATTATCATGTCACTATAATCAAGTCAGTCCTATTGGACTGAGCATAATCTGTAATACATACATTTTTTTCAACGAAACACACAACTTCTGAGCGAACATATCTAGCAGGAAGGTAAATAAATATATTAACTAAGCCAAAGTCCCTTTCTCTGTTAGTTCCTACTAGAGGTCTTTTTCTGTTGATCACAATAAGGTCTGTCCAGAAATTAACAGGCATTTCGCAAACACAAAATGTCTAATAGTTCTATACTTTAGAGAAGCGTGCACTAAATGTGGGATAAGGCTGCCCTCTCGCTGCAATGACCAAACATTGCAGTGAGATACACATTAACAAGGTTTATAAAACTTGAACTGGAATCGGACGAAATACAGTAAGAACATAAACCATTCTTTCACTCAAAGAATTCTGACGGTTGTACCTTGCATTTCGATAAAAATGAATTTTAAAACAATGTGTTCACTGCTTTTTGTGTACATTGGCAATTTCAAAACATAAATAGCAACGTCATGCAATCTAGCCCGTAAACTCAGGGATAATCGCCAAGTTATCTAGACCAACCGCAAATTCAGGCATTTACAGTTCTGCATGTAGTATTTCACATCCTATAACGCCGCAAACCATATTTCAATAATACAGCTAAATGTTCGAACGCGCTATGAGTTAACGTCCCAGGCCGATGTGAGCTCACTCGAAAAAACTGTGAAAGCCTTTTCGGTAGTTCTTCATTTTAGTACACGATCTTAAAATACGATCTTTTTTCTGGGTACGCAAACTTACAAAATATATTATTATTTCTACAAGCCTGACTTCCATGTCCAGTGAAATCTAGAATATTTGACACCATACCACTTCAGTAGGGCCCTGATACTAATTCGAAATAAGCGTCAATCTAAAAAAAGAAATCCAACACAATTGGGGGTAGAAAGACAGCTTCCAAACTGATGCGTTGAAGTAGTAGTCTTCTGGACTACATACACATGCTTCAGCACTGATTTGTATATCTTATAGTAAAATCTAATTAACTTTGTTCAGAAAACCAAGTAATACATTAAGTTTATGAGACAGTACCCTTGGTTCCATTAATGGCATGCTGCTAATAGCTAGAAATCCGTTTTTGCCTATCGTTTTTTAGGTTTCGCGCTGTCGGCGAGACATTTAGTCTGTGGGCTTTCAAAAGTCCTACCAGACGCTACCCTTTTGCTGGGAACAGGCGTGCGGTTACGCGCACAATGACGAGCAGAGGCGCCATATGGGTTTCCGCTCTCGTCATTGTGCGCACACATCGCACATCACTCGCCAGATGTGCAGCTGTTTTATTCACTTTTTCCGCCGCGGGCGCGCACCACTCGTGTGCTTTTTTTTTTTTCTTTCAGCGCGGGCTGAATTCGAGCTCCCTCAAGAAGCTCCCATGGCACCCTGTAACTGAGCCCCCTCTGCGCTTAATGATGGATTGTATCTTGAAAGAAAGGGGTCTGAAATGTTCCAACAGAGAAGGGCAGGGAAAATCTGATGTCCAGACCAGAACACGGACAGTCTGACAGCGCTGCAATGAAAGATCTGATGTATTGCCTCAGTGAACAGCAGAATTTTCATGCAAATCCTTACTGGTGGTTTCACATGGTGATTATATTGCACCAGGGCGGCGCGTTATGTTCATTCACAACCCCTTTAAATTTGCAGAGGCCACCTGTTGCTCAGGCAATACATGCGATACAAGGGTACCCTATAACCTTGTGTTGTTTACAGTGTAACTGTTGTGCTTCGACGATGGTTGTTGTTTTTAATATAAATATATTAGTGAAGCCTCTGAGTTTTAAATCATCCAGATTCGACACTTTATTCTACAGTTTATCGATTTCTGATTTTGTCAATCTAAGGACGAAGTCAGAGCGCTTTATAGTGACCAGGATTCACAGTATTAGTTTTTAGTGCACGTCTTTGCATCAAAGTTTATCCCAAGCTTGTCCCTTTCATGTCACTTGGTACAAACTGGTATGTGTATATATGATTGCACAAAGGTTCTTACAATGCAATTTTAAGTGTCTATGTTCAAGTATATTCAGTTGACTGGGGGCGAGTGCTTGCAATTTTCAACACTCCGTCCATCATCCCCTTTGGTTTTGCTTTGTTCGCACTAAGTTGGCAGGGTATGCCCAGACATGGGTCCCTTGCTCACTTTGCCACTGGATTCAAGATAGCCTGGCTGATGAGGGTTATGAATCCGAAACCGGTCCAAGGATGCTTGTTTCCGGTCCAGGGAAGACATGGCTTGGCAGTTCGGCCTGGACTGTTCCCATGATGCAGAGTGTCAGACTGATTTGCATATGGCCATGTCTGAACTGGGGTGGCCGAGTGAACTAAAGAATGATGATAAACCCAGATCAGTTGACTGGGGGTGAGTGCTTGCAATTTTCAACACTCTGTCCATCATCCCCTTTGGTTTTGTTTTGTCCGCCCTAAGTTGGCAGGGTATGCCCAGACGTGGGTCCCTTGCTCACTTTGCCACTGGATTCAAGCTAGCCTGGCTGATGACGGCTGATTAGCCAGAAACCGGTCCCAAGATGCTTGCTTCCGGTCCAGGGAAGACATAGCTTGGCAGTTCGAGCTGGACTGTTCCCATGAGGCACAGGGTCAGACTGATTTGCATATGGCCATGTCTGAACTGGGGTGGCGGAGTGAGCTAAAGAATGATGATGGATTAAACCCAGATCAGTTGACTGGGGGTGAGTGCTTGCAATTTTCACCACTCTGTCCATCATCCCCTTTGGTTTGGTCAAGTATATTCAACTGCATGTTTTTTTATGCTGTCTTGTTTATTTCAGCCGCTGGTGTTCGGTTTTCTTTAAGTCGAATGGTAAAAAAATCTGTGACTGCCGCAATTAATGGGAAGTGCTTATTCTCGTGGGCTCAGTGAGTATTCATCTCCTACATAGAATTTTAATGAACGCCCACAGGTCGCAGTGCAGTGATGAGAACAGCTTCTAACCAGCAGCAGCAAGTATATGCTTATGTCTGTGCCAAGCAAACTGATCAGTTTAGGGAACGCAGCAAAAATATCAACAGCAGAATGTTATGGTGGATGTCAGTCGTTAGGCAAAAAAGGCTTGAGGGGTTCAGGTGTTAAGCGCTTCTCTCTTTTCACGTTCATGTGATAGACAGCGCGCTTCTCCTGGTTAACTGCTGTACAGACACAACCATAGAACTTTAAAAGCGAGCCTATGCTGTAATTTTATACTGCAAAACTGAACAGATTTTTCTGCTTTTGCAAAATGCAAAAGGCTGATCCTGTGCGTCACCTTCTGCTACACTGGTTTTATCAGCTTCCGGAGTCAAATGCACATTGCATACATAACATGCTACCCCTAGCCACCTAGGGTTGCAATGTTTGTTTTGTTATGGAAAGTGTCTGTCACCAGCGTCAAACTGGCACAAAAAATAGTCCTGGAAACCAAAATAAAAGTGTCTTCTGTTAGTGAATCAGATAGTTAAACAGTGGCACACTTTTCCAAATCAGGCCTCTTTTGAACTTGTAAAAACAAGTTGTATATGTTTTTTGCAAGGTATGGGAGACTAAATGTTGTGTTTGTGCTTGCTGCAGGCAATGGTTTTTTTAATATAAGGGAAATCAACAGTAAAAACGGACCCAACTAACCCTAAAACCGGCCCAAAATCTGCCCCCAAAAAAACAAGCATTGACATAGCCAATAGGTCTCTCTTTTGGGGCTTTATAAGTATTTAGTTATGCAGCACAATATCCTTGGTGCAGCAACATCAACTGTTGCATCGCTAAACACTTATAAGGTCCCAAAGGCGAGACCTATTGGCTATGCCAATGCTTGTTCTAATTAGGTTATTAGCGAATTTAAGTAGCCAGAATGTGCATCACAAACACCAAAGTCTGAAACAGAATTCGTATCAACTTCACCTGGTTTGAATGAGACAGAGATTAAGAATCTTCAAGGGTGAAACTAACCTACTCATGACGGTCTAAACCCATCTCATTTTCTTTATTAGTCAGTAAACCATTAAGCGTTTTGTTAGAAATGGGGTCTCTAGTTGGTAGAGGTGTGCTTGTCCAAGTAGGGACCCACACTCTAGTCACAGTAAGTGTAGTACACACTAAAAGGTTACTTGTGCTCAGCCCCTTGTAGCTTGGCACGGAGCAGTCAGGCTAAACTAAAGACAAAATGTGTGAAAAATGTGTGCACACACATACACACACACAGTAAGTAACAAAGTGAAAGCACCACAAAAGTACTCCGCACCAGTTCAGAAAAACAGACAATGTTTATCTGAGTAAATCAAGAGCAAAACAACCCAAATCCAACATACACAAGTCATATTATGAATTTTTAAAGATGAAATCAAAATGCAGTGCTTAGAAGTCTATAGCTCCCACTGGGGTAACTGGTCGCACCTCAGTGCCTTGGTGGCGTAAAAAACCAACAACATGGCGTCGGAAACCAAGGACATGATATCGGATATGTCACGCTGTGGAGGTGAGGAGTCGTGGTAGTAGGTGAGGCATTGATTCCTTAAAGCGGTGTAGGGTCGTTGAAGATTTTGCCGCTCCAGGACGATGAGTTGCACAGAGGTGGTGATGTGTCGGTTGCGGGCGAGTCCTCAGTTACGGAAGGCGTTGAAGCAGCGGCGATATCTAAAGCGCGGGGCATTGATTACTCTGTGTCGAATTCGAACAGTTGGGCCCAAGGTGATGCGTTAATCGGGGGTCACGTAGGGCTGGGAATGCGGCGGAGTCGGGATAGGGCACCACGGAAGTCGGTGATGCGGTGTAGAGATTCACGCTGCCGCAGTTCTTCAGAGGCAATGGGGCATGGTCGGGCTGCCCTGAAGTCGAGGTTATGGCGTTGCACACCTGCTGAGTGGTGTCCACAGCTTCAGTGCAGGCAGAGGTGGTGCATCCATTTCTCAGAAAGGCGCCAATTCTGACTGACACTCAGCATCAAGTTTCTTGGTTACAGCACCTAATTCACCTCCTAGTGCCGATAACTGAGTTTGGCACCACTTGGCAGGCCAGGACTCATAGCAGAGGATCCCAGGTGATGGTTGCAAGATGCAGGTGAAGTCTTTTATGTCCCTGAGACTTCAGCAATAGGTGGCAAGCTCTGTCAAGCCCTTGGATAACCTTTAGAAAGCAGGAAGCAGAGAGTAAACTCCAAGCCTCTGTCTCCCAGACAAGAAGCAGCAGGGCAACACAGAAAAGTGGCAGTCCCTCCTGGCAGCACAACAGCTCTTCTTCCTGGCAGAATGTCCTCAGTCCAGAAGCATTTGGAGTATATTGAGTCAGAGATCCAGTACTTGTATCAATTATAGCCTTTGAAGTAGGTTTGACTTCAAAGAAAGGTCATTGTAGTGCACAACAGCATGCCCTTCCTGGCCCTGCTCTAGACACACTAAAGAGGGGTATAGCAGCTCTTTGTAAAGGGGTTAGCACAGTCCTATTCAGGTGGAAGTGCCAACTCCTCCAACCACTCTAGATCAGGAAGACCAATCAGTCTGCTGATGGGCCATCAGGATATGCAGGGCACACCCCAGCTCAGCTCCCTTTGTGTTTGACTGTCTAGAGTGAATTCGCAAAGCGCAGCTGTAATCCAACCCAGGCATGTTTTCTAGAGAATGGTTAAGCAAGAAAATACCAACTCTGGAAAAGTGTCATTTTCAGACCTGCAATTTAAAACCCAACTTCACTAAAAGATGTGTTTTACATTGTGATTCCAGAGATACCAACTCCAATTTTCCATCTGCTCCCAATTGGAAGTTACAATTGTAAAGTATTACAAGGTAGCTCCAATGCTAACCCATGGGAAAGATAGGCATTGCTGTAGTGAAAAGCTAATTTAGCAGTTTTTCAATACCCAGACAAGTAACACTTTTAAATACACTGCACCCTGCACCTAGGGCCTATCTAAGGGTTGCCTTGCATGTAATAAAAGGAAAGGTTTGGGCCTGGCAAGAAGGAGAACTTGCCAGGTTGACATGGCAGTTTAAACAGCACACACAGGCTCTGCAGTGCCAGGCCTGAGACATGTTTGAAGGGCTACTCATTTACGTGGCACAATCAGTACTGCAGACCCACTAGTAACATTTCATTTACAGGCCCTGGGCACATATAGTGAACTGTACTAGGGACTTATAAGTAAATCAAATATGCCAATCATGGAGAAACCAGATGCCATTACATTATGGGTAGACCAAGGGACGTATCTTGCCCACTCTGTGCTCATGGACAGGCAGACTTCTTTTCACCTGATTTGAAAGTGCCCCAAAATTGCTCGCTACTAGTTTTGAGATTTACCTCAAGCTGTGGTGGGGTATCCCTAGAACCTGGACCAGGCCCACACATTATTAGGGATTGAATGGGATGATGAGCTCAATGATTTGTGTTGATGGGACTTTTAGTTGGCAAGCGAGATATAGCTTGTCACCAGACTGGAGCCGTATACCCCAGTGTGGGTGAATGGGCACATGGTATGGACATCATACAAAATGAGGGCCAAAAGATATGTACATGGAATAGACAGGTGCTGGAGGAGGCTGAAAGATAAACTTTCCTCCCAGATCCTATTTTGCAGGGTCATGGGTTATAGAATACAGGCCCTGGGTGCAAAGCGTGGATAAAGGTTCAGGCTCCACTCATAGCCTACTGTGCACAGACAAAATCAGTCTAACAGGAGTTAGCAGCACATGAACTATGGACAAGGGTTACTACTTCTGCTGCCAGGTCCCGCTACATAGGACATTTGGTAAGCATGGGCGGAAAATCCGTTACGCTCGCGGATTTTGCGGATTTTTGGGAAATTCGCAATCCGCGAGATTTGCGAATTTCCCGCAAAATCCGCAAATTCGCACGCAGCGGATTTTTTTTGCGGCGCGCGGCGTTGGTGATACAATTTTTGCGGCGCGCGGCATTTATCATCGTTTGCCGAGTTGTTTTTCTCGATAGTTTGCGAGTGCTGCGCCATTTTGGATCTTGCTGTGTGATCCCGCGGGAATTGGCGAGCGCGATTACGTCATCGCGGCTTGCCAGCGATAGTTTGTCAACGCGAGTACGGCGAGATCACGTCTCGCGGTACTTCGCAATTGCGAGATTTGAGATGCGGCGAGCGAAAATATAAAATTTGCAATTCTGCACAAGAAATCCACCAGCAAGCAGCATAAACCTTCTAGAAATGATGATTTTTATCTGAATAACTCCTTAGTTTGACATTTGCCTGCACTTTTTTAGCGAGGAGTCCATTTTGGGGAGGGGGGCAGGGGGGTGGGAGGAAGGAAGTGCCCCACAGTCTTCAACTTCCTGTTCCTGTTCAGCAGGCTCCTCCCAGTGCTTAGTCCATCTCCTGGTCACTTTTCATTTGGGTCTGGAGCTGGTAGGATTACTTTTTGTGGATGCTGCTGGATATTTGGATTTGAGGCCTTTTTGACTTTCTTTGGATCACTGTTGGATTAGAAATTTTACAAGTAAGTTTGTTTGGGGCATTACAGTTGCTGCAATTAAAATTTTGGAATTTTCGATTTTTGGGCTGTTTTGGGGCCTTTTGCCCAGGGGTACTCAGTGGTGGGTGGACTGAGTCTTTCTGTGGGTTGTCTTGAACTTAAACATCATGGAGGCCATGGATGGATTGGGATTGTGCTGATTTTTCAGTGATTTTCGTTTTTTGGGGCTGTACTTGTGGCCTTTTCACCAGGGGTATTTGAGTCTAGCATGGGCCTAGTCTTTCTGTAGGTTGTCTTGAATTTAAACATCATGGAGGGCATGGATGGAATGGGATTGTGCTGATTTTTCAGTGATTTTCGTTTTTTGGGCCTGTACTTGTGGCCTTTTCACCAGGGGTATTTGAGTCTAGCATGGGCCTAGTCTTTCTGTGGGCTGTCTTGAACTTAAACATCATGGAGGGCATGGATGGAATGGGATTGTGCTGATTTTGCAGTGTTTTTCGATTTTTGGGGGTGTTCATGGGGAGGGACAGGCCATGTGGCTGGTGGCCATTTTGAGTGCAGCTACAGGCACTGGCCATGTGCTGGCAGGCAAGTGGCCATTTTGAATGCAGGCTTTGTTGTTAGGCCTCCAACCATTTTGCCTACTTTTCAACCTTTATTTATGCCCAGGGGTAGTGAGTCTTGCATGGGCCTAGTCTTTCTGTGGGTTGTCTTGAATTTAAACATCATGGAGGCCATGGATGGAATGGGATTGTGCTGATTTTGCAGTGTTTTTCGATTTTTGGGGGTGTTCATGGGGAGGGACAGGCCATGTGGCTGGTGGCCATTTTGAGTGCAGCTACAGGCACTGGCCATGTGCTGGCAGGCAAGTGGCCATTTTTAATGCAGGCTTTGTTGTTAGGCCTCCAACCATTTTGCCTACTTTTCAACCTTTATTTATGCCCAGGGGTAGCGAGTCTTGCATGGGCCTAGTCTTTCTGTGGGTTGTCTTGAATTTAAACATCATGGAGGCCATGGATGGAATGGGATTGTGCTGATTTTTCAGTGATTTTCGTTTTTTGGGCCTGTACTTGTGGCCTTTTCACCAGGGGTATTTGAGTCTAGCATGGGCCTAGTCTTTCTGTGGGCTGTCTTGAACTTAAACATCATGGAGGGCATGGATGGAATGGGATTGTGCTGATTTTGCAGTGTTTTTCGATTTTTGGGGGTGTTCATGGGGAGGGACAGGCCATGTGGCTGGTGGCCATTTTGAGTGCAGCTACAGGCACTGGCCATGTGCTGGCAGGCAAGTGGCCATTTTTAATGCAGGCTTTGTTGTTAGGCCTCCAACCATTTTGCCTACTTTTCAACCTTTATTTATGCCCAGGGGTAGTGAGTCTTGCATGGGCCTAGTCTTTCTGTGGGTTGTCTTGAATTTAAACATTATGGAGGGCATGGATGGATTGGGATTGTGCTGATTTTGCAGTGTTTTTCGATTTTTGGGGGTGTTCATGGGGAGGGACAGGCCATGTGGCTGGTGGCCATTTTGAGTGCAGCTACAGGCACTGGCCATGTGCTAGCAGGCAAGTGGCCATTTTTAATGCAGGCTTTGTTGTTAGGCCTCCAACCATTTTGCCTACTTTTCAACCTTTATTTATGCCCAGGGGTAGTGAGTCTTGCATGGGCCTAGTCTTTCTGTGGGTTGTCTTGAATTTAAACATTATGGAGGGCATGGATGGATTGGGATTGTGCTGATTTTGCAGTGTTTTTCGATTTTTTTGTGCTGTATAACTGAACTGATGTTCCTCTGTCTTCCATTTTTTTTAGGTGCACAAGACTCAAGAGAACCACCAGTGCCAGGAAGAAGTCCTGCAGCGGTGTGTGTGTGCAGCATAACGTCACGGGACGTCACGTCTGGCCTCAGACAACTCTACAATTCGTGCAACTGCGGCCTGCTGTCTGACCTGCTCTGAAGAAGATGGCCCCAAAGAAAGGTCTCCGTAGCTCCTCTAGCAAGAAAGTTGCTAGTAAGGAGCAGAAGAAGCAAGTTACCAAGGAGGCTGGTGGGGATCCTTCTGTGAGCTGTGAGGAGCGGACCCTTGCCTCAGGGAAGCGTGTGGACTGTCTTGCCCAGTTGCTGCAGAGGAGAAAGGCAGCGCCTCGCCGGACCCGCTTCGCGGGTCCCGCAGCGCGTGTGTCAGCGGATTGTGCAAGTTAGACTCTGGACTCTGGCAGAGTAAACGCGGGTCAGGCAAGCGAGCCGGCGGGGCTGCGAGCTTCTTGGCAGGGACTCCAGCGTCCAGGAGTCCCTGCGCGCCCAATTGGTCACACCTGGGCTGCTCTCCCCGCTGGCCACGCCCCCGCCAACGAAGTAAAACCGGACCTGCCCTGCCCGTACCTGGCCACGCCCCCACCCGCCTATCAACCTATCACGAGGTAGCAGTGTGTATATTAGTGTACAGGGCTTCCGCATCGCGGGAGCGCGCGGGAGGGCGCCGGGAGAAGCCCGGGACAAGGGCGGGACCGTCTGTGGCCGTCAGGGGCCGAAGGAGGCCGGGCTGGGCCTATTCTCTTGGCCCGCCGCCCACCCCCAGGTACCGAAACTGTTAAACAACCTTATTGCTTGTAGTATACCCCAAGAAACAATGCCGTCCCCGGCAAGGGAAAGCACCCCCTTAAGACAGGCAGGAACAAAAAACATGACCCTAGAGAACTACTTCCCACGGGCGGGGGTAGAAGGGGACAAGGAAAACATGCTAAGTCGACTTAGGGCTGAGCGGAGACGCTCCATTGACAACTTGAAAGGCCGACACCTAGGAGACCATCCCCCTACACCTACTCCAGATGTAACATTATTGGAAGACGTCCCTATCCTGCTTAGGGATGTCACGAAAACGCCCCCACAAACACCAAGGACGTCAACTCCAGTGAGGAGCGAAAGCCCAACCAGGGAGACGATTGATCTAATCTCCCAACCCCCCCCCACAATCAAAGCCTAGAAAAGCTAAACCAAAACAAATTGCTGCGCAGGGTGTATTTGGACCCCCCCCAAATAAACGTAGGAGGAAGTCGAAGGGTGCCCAGGTTAAAAATAAACCCAAGATCTCCCACTCCGACTTTGGGAAACCACCTAAACATACCACACCAACTGTGACTGTGGCGGGTGATTTACACCCCATACCCACGGCTCAGGAGGGTGGGGCCCCCATTGTGTCTAACGAGATGGCTAGTAACACCACCAATGCCCCTCTTTCTGTTGCCCCGCTGGGCAACCTGGAATTCCTGCTTAGGTCACTTTTGCTACCTATTAGTGAAAGTATTAAGAAAGTGGAAATAAGATTAACCATCCTTGAGGCCACACTAAGTAGCATTAAAAACCCGCCCAAATCCCATGAAAAGGCCCCTAAATCCACTGTCAGTTCAAAAGCCCCGAATAGCGCACTACACCTGGCTCCCCCACAGGCGCCCATTACGACCATCCCACCACAAACTCAGAGGAACAATCCTGCTTTAAATAAACCATCCAATGGTACAGGATCTAGCCCCCATGCAAAGGTAAACAGCGTCCCCATAGTACAGCCGAAAGAAAGTGTAGCACCTACCCCATTAATGAAGCCCCCCCCCTAGGCCACGCAGACCCAACTTACCACCAGAGGCGAATGACTTCACAGTAGTTATGGCGGGCGTCCCACCATTAAAGGAGGGTGAAGCTGAGGATTTCTGCACTTTAAAAACTAAGGTGATTAAGTGGCTAAATCAGAATAGACCATTACCTGTACACCTAAGTAACGAGATAATAATGGTCAGAAGGGTACCCTGGATAGGGAGAACACGTAAATCCATCATAGGGGACTGCATATTGGTGAGCTTCAGGGATACTGGAACAGTTGCTCACATATGCCAGGGAAGGAATAGATCACTAGTGACAACAATCCAAACACTTCAGGTGTCCTTTTTCTTTCCTCCTGTCCCGGTTCGCACACATGGCACCCGTTCTTATGACAACTGGGAAAGGGTGGGCCGAAGGGGCGCCCACCACCATGAGTTCAATCCCAGGCTACCACTTAATAGGCCATTACCACCTTTCCAAACTTTTAATCGGTTCCATTGTTTGGATGGACTTGAGGGGGTGGACTGACAAACAGTACACTGCAGGGGGGATAGCGGGGACAGAGGTGCCCAAAATGTAGAGCAGGAGATTCCCACCCACCTATCAACAAGTAGTGCCCGGAGCCAGGTGTTGGATGAACCGAGGGCCGTAGAAAATGCACACATGGGTGATGCGCAAGGACCAGTCCCGGGGGAGGAAGGGCGAGAACCTCTAGATGGGATGCAACGAAGTGGGGTCCAGGTGGGGGATGCACTAAAAATTATTTCATGGAATATAGCCGGTTTGGCTGGGAAAGTCAACAACAAGGAGTGGCTTGAATATATCAGGAATTTTCACATAATATGCCTGCAGGAGACCTGGGCCCTGGAGAATAATTTTCATCTAGAAGGGTATAAGTCCTTTGTTGTACCTGCGCAAAAATCAAGATCAGGGAGAGCCATGGGAGGTTTGGCCATTTATACTGATCTGAGCCTACCGGGAAAATATGCTTGCCTTGAGTGCAACTCCCACAGGATTCAGGCTGTTAGGTTCACGGGGAAAGGACTTAGATTCGTCGCTGTAAACCTCTATAATAATGAGACTGCGGGATCTAACTCCCCTTTTGCCCTCGAACTGGATAACAGGTTGAGCCAGGTACTAACAGGTCAAAATAACGGGCTTTCATATGGGCTAGTGGTTATGGGAGATTTTAACTGCCATTTGTGCCCAGCACTGGTCCAAACAAACATAGATTGGTCCCGATGTCCATCGGAGAAGGGACCGCATTTCACTCACACGCCGTTGGGCTTAGCCCTTAGGATGTTACGGCTTAAACATGATCTTGGACATACCATTAATATGGTAGGGATGCAGGAGGGTGGCACACTCCCCCCCACATTTAAGGGTAGAGGATGCTCCTCTTTTATAGATTATATCTTGGTCTCTAGGGCACTAATGAACAAGATAATCAGTGTAGGGATTGAGTGGAGTGGTTTTAGCGACCACAACCCTCTTGTCCTGGAACTGCTGTATTTGGCAGGCCCAAGATCCAGAGCCCACCCTACTATTACTGAGAGAGCATCAGACCAGGGCAGGAGATTAAAATGGGCTAAAATTGATGAAGAAAAGTTTTATAAGGGCTTAGTGGACGCAGGGAAACTAGCTATTAACGATTGCCTGGACACCGAAGTCCATGGACCGAGGGTAATGGAAGCCTTCGACCAGATTGCTAAGCTGGTCAACGGTTTATTAAAAACCAGTCTGCCTCTCAAGACTGACGGGAATCCCCGTTGGTTTGATAAAGCCTGCTCTAAAGCTCTGAGGGAGCTGAAAAGCACCCTTAAAGCCAAACCAAGGGTCCCCCACAAAGTAAAAGAGTGTAGAGACGTTTACAAAAGAGAAATTAAGAGGAGGAAGTTTGCCTTGCAGGCGGAAGCATGGGCAGATTTACGAGAAGCGGGGGAAAAAAAGGACCTAGCGGGTTTCTGGAAAATAATTAATAACCCAACCTTCCAGGAAAAAGACTCCCCGGGTATAGGGGCTAATAGTCTCCCAGAGCAGTGGATTAACCACTTTAGGGGCCTCTATAATCACGAGCCAGGTTCCATTGTAGACTCCCCGGCCAGTCCTATCGAGGCCACACTGGTGGAATTTTCCATCAAGGAAATAATTGCAGGGATTGAGGGTCTGACTAAAAACAAAGCACCGGGGCCTGACGGAATCCCTCCCGATCTCTTTTTGAGTAACATCGAACTGTGGGCCCCCCTTATGACAAGGGTAATAAACACCGCTATTATTTATGGCCTGCCCCGATCCTGGTCCACGGCAGTAATTGTGCCAATTTTCAAAAAGGGCAACAGGGATGACCCAAAGTGCTACCGCCCGATCTCCCTGATTGATGTGTCAGCAAAGCTTTTGGGGAGGGCAATCCTTAATAGATTGTCCGAGTGGACCGAGGAAAGGAACATCTTCTCGGACACCCAATACGGCTTTAGGGCAGGGAGGTCCACTAGCGATCAGTGTTTGAATCTATATATGCTCACTGCCAAGTATACCATAGCTAGTGATGAACCCATTTATATGGGTTTTATGGACTTGGCAGCAGCATTTGATCACGTGAACAGGGAAAAACTGTGGGGCATGATGCTCAGCATGGGGATAGAGAGCGGCCTAATTAACATCTTGAGAGAACTGCATAGTGATACCACTGCCAAGGTCCGCTTTAATAGGGAGGGGGGGCTGACTAGTTCATTTCCTTGCAAGAGTGGAGTGCATCAAGGCTGCATTCTCGCTCCCTTTTTGTTTTCCCTTTATATCAACAACTTAGAGCAGTTTCTGCTAGGATTGAAGGCAGATTGCCCAAGGGTGGGGTTGCGTCACATTCCCGTTCTGCTTTATGCAGATGACGCGGTTTTGATCGCACGCACACCGAGGAGCCTTCAAACCCTGATTGACGGATTCGTTAGCTTTATGGGTGCCCTGGATCTTTCTGCAAATCTCAGTAAATGTTATGTGCTCCTGGCAGGGAAAAAAAAAACGCCTCTAAATTTACCTACAAAATAGGGAGCCACATTTTGGAAGAGGTTAAAACATTCCCATACCTTGGTGTTACATTTGATGGTGCCTTGCGGTTTGATACCTTGGTGGAGGAACGCTGTGGTAAAATGGTATCTTCTAATGGGGCAATTGCTAGTTATGGCAGGAGGCTAGGAAGATGGTCCCCGGAACAGGTGTTAAACCTGTATAGCTCTGTATCCTGCTCCAAGGTAATCTATGGGGCAGAGGTATGGGGCTTTGTTAATACCACTAGCATACAAAGAGAAGAAAACAAATACCTGAAATCAGTTCTGAGGGCTCCACAATGTACTGCTGGTTTGATTGTCCACAGTGAGTTAGGGAGACCATACATAGAAGATCTGATAAAACTGAGGCCAATCATAGCATGGTTAAAAATTTGGGTGAACCCGGAGGCGTCACTAAGTAGAGAAATTTTATCAGATTGTCTGAAGAGGGACAAATGTATGCGCATCCCTTGGCTCCTTTATGTAAAGAATATCTTAGAGGAGCTAGGCCTTGGGAACCTCTTCTTTCACCCTGCATCGATTGTAGCCCAGGACAAACAGCAAGTGGGGAGATTATTCCTGGAACAGAAAACCATGTGCAGAGAGGAGGCTGAAGGATGTAAAAAGACTGTGAGGGCCCATTGCCAAGTAAAAAGCGTTCAAGGTATGGAGCCGTACTTGTTTCTCATGCACAATGCCCAGGATAGGTTCCTGATGTGCCGATTTAGACTAAACTTACTTCCATTCATGTTGGCATCACCAGCGGGGTTTGTCACAACAATAGACCAGAAGGGGCCCTGCGGCTGCGACAATAGGTCTCCGCAGGATTCCCTTCATTTGGTCTTACTTTGCCCTCTCTACTCTATGCCCCGGCGTAAATACCTTGTAAATATCTTGAAAAAAGCAAATTTGGTCCACGCTAGGGAGGCATTAGTTTTCTTACAGAAAGCCGAGGACCCTTTGACACTGTGTAGCATTATGAATTTTATTAAAGTTGCCCTAAGACTAAGGCTCACTAGAGATGTAGATTGAAACTTTTTATTCTCTCTTTTTAATGTTAAATATGGCCATACTGCTGCAGCTAAGTCTGTTAATATATTGTACAAAGAATTTTGAAATGTTTAATGCTTTTTTAATTGTGTAAATATAAATGTGCTTTTATGGTGTTTTTTAATCACCGAATAAAGATTCTTTGAATTGAATTGAGTGCAGCTACAGGCACTGGCCATGTGCTGGCAGGCAAGTGGCCATTTTGAATGCAGGCTTTGTTGTTACGCCTCCAACCATTTTGCCTACTTTTCAACCTTTATTTATGCCCAGGGGTAGTGAGTCTAGCATGGGCCTAGTCTTTCTGTGGGCTGTCTTGAACTTAAACATCATGGAGGGCATGGATGGAATGGGATTGTGCTGATTTTGCAGTGTTTTTCGATTTTTGGGGGTGTTCATGGGGAGGGACAGGCCATGTGGCTGGTGGCCATTTTGAGTGCAGCTACAGGCACTGGCCATGTGCTGGCAGGCAAGTGGCCATTTTGAATGCAGGCTTTGTTGTTAGGCCTCCAACCATTTTGCCTACTTTTCAACCTTTATTTATGCCCAGGGGTAGTGAGTCTTGCATGGGCCTAGTCTTTCTGTGGGTTGTCTTGAATTTAAACATCATGGAGGGCATGGATGGAATGGGATTGTGCTGATTTTGCAGTGTTTTTCGATTTTTGGGGGTGTTCATGGGGAGGGACAGGCCATGTAGCTGGTGGCCATTTTGAGTGCAGCTACAGGCACTGGCCATGTGCTGGCAGGCAAGTGGCCATTTTGAATGCAGGCTTTGTTGTTAGGCCTCCAACCATTTTGCCTACTTTTCAACCTTTATTTATGCCCAGGGGTAGTGAGTCTTGCATGGGCCTAGTCTTTCTGTGGGTTGTCTTGAATTTAAACATCATGGAGGCCATGGATGGAATGGGATTGTGCTGATTTTTCAGTGATTTTCGTTTTTTGGGCCTGTACTTGTGGCCTTTTCACCAGGGGTATTTGAGTCTAGCATGGGCCTAGTCTTTCTGTGGGCTGTCTTGAACTTAAACATCATGGAGGGCATGGATGGAATGGGATTGTGCTGATTTTGCAGTGTTTTTCGATTTTTGGGGGTGTTCATGGGGAGGGACAGGCCATGTGGCTGGTGGCCATTTTGAGTGCAGCTACAGGCACTGGCCATGTGCTGGCAGGCAAGTGGCCATTTTGAATGCAGGCTTTGTTGTTAGGCCTCCAACCATTTTGCCTACTTTTCAACCTTTATTTATGCCCAGGGGTAGTGAGTCTAGCATGGGCCTAGTCTTTCTGTGGGCTGTCTTGAACTTAAACATCATGGAGGGCATGGATGGAATGGGATTGTGCTGATTTTGCAGTGTTTTTCGATTTTTGGGGGTGTTCATGGGGAGGGACAGGCCATGTGGCTGGTGGCCATTTTGAGTGCAGCTACAGGCACTGGCCATGTGCTGGCAGGCAAGTGGCCATTTTGAATGCAGGCTTTGTTGTTAGGCCTCCAACCATTTTGCCTACTTTTCAACCTTTATTTATGCCCAGTGGTAGTGAGTCTAGCATGGGCCTAGTCTTTCTGTGGGCTGTCTTGAACTTAAACATCATGGAGGGCATGGATGGAATGGGATTGTGCTGATTTTGCAGTGTTTTTCGATTTTTGGGGGTGTTCATGGGGAGGGACAGGCCATGTGGCTGGTGGCCATTTTGAGTGCAGCTACAGGCACTGGCCATGTGCTGGCAGGCAAGTGGCCATTTTTAATGCAGGCTTTGTTGTTAGGCCTCCAACCATTTTGCCTACTTTTCAACCTTTATTTATGCCCAGGGGTAGTGAGTCTAGCATGGGCCTAGTCTTTCTGTGGGCTGTCTTGAACTTAAACATCATGGAGGGCATGGATGGAATGGGATTGTGCTGATTTTGCAGTGTTTTTCGATTTTTGGGGGTGTTCATGGGGAGGGACAGGCCATGTGGCTGGTGGCCATTTTGAGTGCAGCTACAGGCACTGGCCATGTGCTGGCAGGCAAGTGGCCATTTTTAATGCAGGCTTTGTTGTTAGGCCTCCAACCATTTTGCCTACTTTTCAACCTTTATTTATGCCCAGGGGTAGTGAGTCTTGCATGGGCCTAGTCTTTCTGTGGGTTGTCTTGAATTTAAACATTATGGAGGGCATGGATGGATTGGGATTGTGCTGATTTTGCAGTGTTTTTCGATTTTTGGGGGTGTTCATGGGGAGGGACAGGCCATGTGGCTGGTGGCCATTTTGAGTGCAGCTACAGGCACTGGCCATGTGCTAGCAGGCAAGTGGCCATTTTTAATGCAGGCTTTGTTGTTAGGCCTCCAACCATTTTGCCTACTTTTCAACCTTTATTTATGCCCAGGGGTAGTGAGTCTTGCATGGGCCTAGTCTTTCTGTGGGTTGTCTTGAATTTAAACATTATGGAGGGCATGGATGGATTGGGATTGTGCTGATTTTGCAGTGTTTTTCGATTTTTTTGTGCTGTATAACTGAACTGATGTTCCTCTGTCTTCCATTTTTTTTAGGTGCACAAGACTCAAGAGAACCACCAGTGCCAGGAAGAAGTCCTGCAGCGGTGTGTGTGTGCAGCATAACGTCACGCGACGTCACGTCTGGCCTCAGACAACTCTACAATTCGTGCAACTGCGGCCTGCTGTCTGACCTGCTCTGAAGAAGATGGCCCCAAAGAAAGGTCTCCGTAGCTCCTCTAGCAAGAAAGTTGCTAGTAAGGAGCAGAAGAAGCAAGTTACCAAGGAGGCTGGTGTGCCAGCCGCCACGTTTTTTGGGAGAAAAAAAAAAGTACGCCTGCAGCAGCAGGATCTGCTGGGGACCAAGCTGGGAGCAGCACCCCTGCTCCATTGGGTTCAGTGCCTCCACCACCACGCCAACTTAAGTCAAAGCCCTTGAGTGCTTCAGAGGCAGTCAGTGTACTTCTCCAATCACCATCGACCAGTGATGTTGGCTCATCGCAAGAAAGTAGCAGCAATGTCCCTGAATCAACACAGGTTGTTGTAACTCATCTGACAAGTGTTGAACAACCACAGCCGCAACAACAACACCATGTGCAAGTACACGCCCAAGTACATGTGGAAGGAGAGGCAGCAAAAGGAGATGCGCAAGCAAAGGTGCATGGAGGTTCACAAGTGCCCACAATAGTTGTTCCTCCCGAAGTAGGGGCACATCAGGAAATCGACAATGAAGCCGAGGTATCATTGGAAGCCACTCCTCCTGATGATCATTCATTGTCTTCCACATCCCTAGCAAGGAAAAGATCAAGGGGGGTGTCTACATCTTCTTCAAGCCCACCTCGTTCTGATGCAAGTGATCTGTCTTGGGAACCACAACTGCGGTCTGACAGTGAGGCACACCATGATCTGACACAGGTACCTAAGCGTAAAAGGAAGGTCGTCCAAAAACTGAAACCTATGGAGTGTGATGAGGCTCAACAAGAAGTGACAGATACTGCTGGTGATGAAGCCTCTCACGATGATGACGAGCCAGTCATCACAAAGGTCACTGCAGCCCCACCGGGCATGCAGCAAAGAGACATTTTGACCCTATCCCGAGAAGCTGCTGAGCGTGATGATGATGTCGGCGAGGAGGCAATGGAAATGGAATCATTAGATTTGGAGTTAAGTAGTACACCAAAACCTACCGCTTCCATATTTCTTCCTCGCAAGAAGGTACCCACCTCGTCCTCGACCTCAATTCGTGGTGGTGAAAGTGCAAAACGTACTGAAGTTCGGCAATCCACATCCTCCACTTCATCTGGCATTAGCAGCAGGACCACCACCACCAGTATCGCCGCCTCCTCCGGCCCCCAAAGACATTTCAAGTCTCCAGTTTGGGACTTCTTTAGTGTTTGCCCAAAAATGGAAAACGTAGCCATTTGTAGCCTTTGTAAGGTTCGAGTTGGTCGTGGTAAGCTTGGTTCTAACTATGGTACCGGAGGCCAGAGAGGTCATCTTAAGAGAGCGCACCCTGTCCAATGGCTTCCGCACCTAGAGGCGTTTATGCAAGCCAGAATTGCACGTAATGAAAACGTTGACTTTTCATCTGATGATGACGAGGAGGAAGAAGACGATTCAAACACTTCACTTACACCCAGTACCCCTGTCAGCAGCACACCCCATGTGAGCCACACTAAGAGTGTGGGAGAGAGTGAGACATCAATGCGGAAAAGTACATCAGCGAGCGTAACTGGGTCGAAGAGATCATCATCATCCCGTAAATCCTTGGTCCAGGGCAACATTAAAAAGATGTTGTTTACAGAAGCGCAATATGAACGCAACCACCCAATGACGCGTCTGTATAACACTAAGCTGGCTAAAATGCTAGCTCTGGACCTTCTCCCTTTTTCTTTTGTAGAAGGGGTTGGTTTTCTAGAATTAGTGGCAGCGCTCTGCCCTAAATGGAAGGTTCCTAGCCGGTTCTATTTTGCCCGAGTTGCGGTTCCAGCACTACATGAAGATGTTCTGAAGGTGATTGGGGCAGCTTTGCAGAAGAGTGCTGTTCACACTATACATCTGACAACAGACATGTGGACCAGTGGCGCAGGCGCTGATTACATGTGCATCACTGCACACTGGGTCTCTTTTTCAGGGGCTAAAGCAAAGCTAAACGCAGGTGTTGACACGGACATTGTTTTTAAAGCTGCTCGGAAACATGCAACACTAGCCATGTTTGGTTTGGAGAAACGTCACACAGCAGAAAACATTTTGGATGTCTTTAACACAAAGGTCCTTAACTGGCTGTCCCCACTAAAACGCCAGGTTGGTTATGTTTCCACGGACAATGGCGCCAATATAGTTAAGGCCATGAGGGACGGTTACTATTTCAGAGTGCCGTGTTTGGCGCACTGTATAAACCTGGTTGTCCAAAAATTCTTGGCTAATAAAGCCAGTGCAGCGTACAGTGTATTGGACACCTGCCGAAAAATGTGCAAGCATTTCAGCCATTCTTTTAAGGCCCGGAAGCAGCTGAGGAGCCTGCTATATCAACGTAAAATGCCAGTGAAAGCACTCATCCAGGAGGTGGTAACACGTTGGAACTCAACCTTCTACATGCTTGAGCGTCTGTATGAGCAGTATATGGAACTCGATCAATATTTCCTTACAGAGGGTACAGAGGAGCTGAGGATGGGTGGGCCGCAATGGAACATAGTTCAAGGCCTGACACGCATGCTTCGTCCTTTTGAGTTCTTCACGCGTGCAGTCAGCAAGGAGGACTCTAATTTGGGAAAAGCTATCCCATTGTTGTACATGCTGGAGGACCAACTGAAGGAGGTGTGTTCTGTGTTTGAAAAAGATGACAAAAACCAAGACTCTTTGCTTCTGGCTGAGCAATTATTAGAGCTCCTACAAGGTGATGAACGTCTTAAAAAGATCCACTCAGAACAGCATTACATTTGTGCTACTATTCTGGATCCACGCTACAAAAAGGCGCTGGCAGGCCAAGCATTCTTTCCTTTTGATGATGAACATGTTCCAAAGTACAAACGTTGGCTAGCCTTGTCAGCCAAGAAGTTTGAAACAGAACGGCTGAAAATTGAAGGAAATGGCAGTACATCAGCAGGCCATCCCCAGTCAAAACAATCCACTTCTGCACCTGTGGCTGTGGCACAAGTGACCTCTCAGCCGTTAAAGACACCGGCAACCGGATCACCTGCACGAGACACAACAGGAACATTGGAGGCTGAAGAGGATTGGCTAGCTCTGCGTGGGTTTGGTTCTCAAAAGGTCAGAGGCACAGCAAGAGCTAAGCAAAGTGGAGGAACCTTGGAAGAGGACCTTGAGTCGATGGTGAAGGACTATCTGAATGACTCAACAGAGGTCTATGTTAATTCTGACCCATTGGCGTATTGGCATGGGAAAAAAGAATTGTGGCCACAGCTCACCAACCTGGCTTTAAACTACTTGTCTTGCCCACTCGCAAGCGTGTCTTCTGAACGGGTTTTCAGTGCTGCTGGTGGCATTGTAACTCCCAAACGGAGCCGCCTCTCGCCCAAAAATGTGGAGAGGTTAACAATGATCAAGATGAATCAGCACCTCATACCACCAGATTTCAGAGTACGAGAACGCGTGCCGGATGAAGAGGAGGTGGCCAGCAACATAGATGAGGGAATTTCTACTCTGTCAGGTGACACTGAGCTCACCCTGCCTGAATTCGCAGAGTATGATGACGAAGCCTTATTCTTATTCCTGGACCGTGATACCGAGCCCTGAAAATGAGACAACGAATCAATAACTTTCTTTTTCGTCCCTATTCACTTTTATTCCTTTCTGTCTGTCTTTCTTTGTTGTGCACAGTTAATATATTACAAACTTTAATCAGATAATCACAAAATCAAGCCCATCAGCAGAACTGTCTTCACTGGTTTGCTAATTGATTTGAAGTTGCCGCAGTCTGCATTCCTCAGGTTCACAATTTCAGAAGAACATGCTCCTCTATCCTCCTCCTCCAGACTCCTATTTCCATCAAACCAGAGGGCTGGTTTACGCCCAATGAAGAAAGACTCAGCACTTTTGGGGGTGTTGTTGTACCTCTTTGCAGGTGAGTTGACGGCTCTGGGGCCATTGCTGGGAAGCTCTAATACCGGATAAAAGTGTTTTGGACCAAATCCCAGGCGGAAAATTATTTGTGTTTTTGATGACTTGCTTGCCTTTGAGGTGCTCTTAGGGGGGCTTCCTGGTGTTTGCGGGTGAGTTTCGTGGTCTGGGAGCACTGCTGGGACACTCTAATCTTGATTGCATTTGCTTTTCAGGAAATCCGTCGTGGCAACCCCGACTTATGGCCTAGCTACGCAGCGCGTTTGGACCGAAGGCCGAGAAATATTGCAAGTATGAGATTTTGCTTTTGGCCTGTTTGGGGGTGTTATGCTTCTTGGCGGGTGGGTTGGCGGGTCTTGGGGCATTCCTGGGAAGGTCTAATACCGGGTAGAAGTGGTTGGGACAAAATCCAGGCCGATTTTTTTTTGGCTATTTCTGACATTTTGCTCAATGTGGCCTTTTCGGGGGCCTGTTTGGGGGGCTTCCTGGTGTTTGTGGGTGAGTTTCGGGGTCTGGGAGCACTGCTGGGACACTCTAATCTTGATTGCATTTGCTTTTCAGGAAATCCGTCGTGGCAACCCCGACTTATGGCCTAGCTACGCAGCGCGTTTGGACCGAAGGCCGAGAAATATTGCAAGTATGAGATTTTGCTTTTGGCCTGTTTGGGGGTGCCATGCTTCTTGGCGGGTGGGTTGGCGGGTCTTGGGGCATTCCTGGGATGGTCTAATACCGGGTAGAAGTGGTTGGGACAAAATCCAGGCCGAATTTTTTTTTGGCTATTTCTGACATTTTGCTCAATGTAGCGTTTTCGGGGCCTGTTTGGGGGGCTTCCTGGTGTTTGTGGGTGTGTTTCGGGGTCTGGGCTCACTGCTGGCTATATATACTTTACTTTGCAAGAGGTTTGAAGCAAATCCATGGTGGCAGAGGGGAGTTAGGGCCTAGCTGCAGAGCGCGCGCGGAGTGATTTGGGAAATTTGTGAAAAATTGACTAAGTCCCCATTTTTGTACTTTTGCTCTTTGGCTGTTTGGGGGTCTTCTACTAGTTTTCGCCTGGGTTGACGGATCTGGGGCCATTGCTGGGAAGCTCTAATACCGGATAAAAGTGTTTTGGACCAAATCCCAGGCGGAACATTTTTAGTGTTTTTGATGACTTGCTTGCCTTTGAGGTGCTCTTAGGGGGGGTTCCGTCTGTTTGTGGGTGAGTTTCGTGCTCTGGAAGCACTGCTGGGACACTCTAATCTTGATTGCATTTGCTTTTCAGGAAATCCGTCGTGGCAACCCCGACTTATGGCCTAGCTACGCAGCGCGTTTGGACCGAAGGCCGAGAAATATTGCAAGTATGAGATTTTGCTTTTGGCCTGTTTGGGGGTGTTATGCTTCTTGGGGGGTGGGTTGGCGGGTCTTGGGGCATTCCTGGGAAGGTCTAATACCGGGTAGAAGTGGTTGGGACAAAATCCAAGCCGATTTTTTTTTTGGCTATTTCTGACATTTTGCTCAATGTAGCGTTTTCGGGGGCCTGTTTGGGGGGCTTCCTGGTGTTTGTGGGTGTGTTTCGGGGTCTGGGCTCACTGCTGGCTATATATACTTTACTTTGCAAGAGGTTTGAAGCAAATCCATGGTGGCAGAGGGGAGTTAGGGCCTAGCTGCAGAGCGCGCGCGGAGTGATTTGGGAAATTTGTGAAAAATTGACTAAGTCCCCATTTTTGTACTTTTGCTCTTTGGCTGTTTGGGGGTCTTCTACTAGTTTTCGCCTGGGTTGACGGCTCTGGGGCCATTGCTGGGAAGCTCTAATACCGGATAAAAGTGTTTTGGACCAAATCCCAGGTGGAACATTTTTAGTGTTTTTGATGACTTGCTTGCCTTTGAGGTGCTCTTAGGGGGGGGTTCCGTCTGTTTGTGGGTGAGTTTCGTGCTCTGGAAGCACTGCTGGGACACTCTAATCTTGATTGCATTTGCTTTTCAGGAAATCCGTCGTGGCAACCCCGACTTATGGCCTAGCTACGCAGCGCGTTTGGACCGAAGGCCGAGAAATATTGCAAGTATGAGATTTTGCTTTTGGCCTGTTTGGGGGTGTTATGCTTCTTGGCGGGTGGGTTGGCGGGTCTTGGGGCATTCCTGGGAAGGTCTAATACCGGGTAGAAGTGGTTGGGACAAAATCCAGGCCGATTTTTTTTTGGCTATTTCTGACATTTTGCTCAATGTGGCCTTTTCGGGGGCCTGTTTGGGGGGCTTCCTGGTGTTTGTGGGTGAGTTTCGGGGTCTGGGAGCACTGCTGGGACACTCTAATCTTGATTGCATTTGCTTTTCAGGAAATCCGTCGTGGCAACCCCGACTTATGGCCTAGCTACGCAGCGCGTTTGGACCGAAGGCCGAGAAATATTGCAAGTATGAGATTTTGCTTTTGGCCTGTTTGGGGGTGTTATGCTTCTTGGCGGGTGGGTTGGCGGGTCTTGGGGCATTCCTGGGAAGGTCTAATACCGGGTAGAAGTGGTTGGGACAAAATCCAGGCGGAAAAGCCTTTTGGCACTTTTTGTAACTTAGGGTTCGTTAGGGTTAGCCCTAGCAGCAGGATTGCATGTGTTTCGGGGTGTTCTAGATTTTTGCAACTGAGTTCTGGGGTCTTAGAGCACTCGTGAGAATGTGTAATTTTGGTTGCAAGTCATTTGAAGAAAATCCATGGTGGGAAAGGGGGGATTTGGCATAGTTAAAGAAAGCCTTTGCCACTATTCTTAACTTAGGGTTCGTTAGGGTTAGCAGTATTTCTATTGCATGTGTTTGAGTGGGGGGGATTTCGAGTCTTGGAGCGATGCTGGCTATGGCTACTTTTGCTTGGTTGCTTGCAAGTGGTTTGAATGCAATCCACGGTGGGTAAGGGGTAATTAGGAAGGGGGTACTTCGGCCTACTGTTACTTTCAAAGTAAGTTTTGTCACCAGTTTTCTGCTAGGCCTCGTTTTTTGAGATTTGATTGGGGGTCTTCTACATTTTTGCGACTGGCTTTAGTAAGGGTCTGGGTAGGAGCACTGATAGGAAGATCTAATTTTGTTCTAAAAAACACTTTACAGTACACCTAGCTTGAGGGTAAAGATCCGCTACATTAATTTGCCCATACTTATTTATCCTTCAAAAGGTGACTCAGACAGAGTACGCACTTTCAAAAATATTGTACTGTCTACTAGGAAAATCAAATTGTGACTTTTTGCACTCCACAGCCTACATACCTTATATTTATTTATCAGTGGTGTTGTAATATTATATCACTTCCTGTTTTTCGTTGAATAATTACAGGCCGGGTTTCAGTCTCTGTAATGGGGAAAAAAGGATGGAGTCAGGCTTCACAGTAGCGAGCCACAATTCAGCATCAGGCAGGCAGTGGACAGGGTTTCTTCTGGTGACCAACATCGATGGACGAAGCGTCGGCTGCAATGGAGGAGTGCCGCTAATAGGAGGATTTTTTTTCTGCAGGCAACTGACTTACCACTTCCAACAGGACCACTACAACCACATAGATACAGTATCCCTTGCCTTTTTCTCTGACTGTGACTGCATTTCTTGGATCTCCCTCTGCTTCTAAATTGATCCCTTAACACATCACTTAGTCCACTCCACTATCACATCTGCACCACACATAGTCATTTGTAAGTGCTCCTACGTAATTCGCAAGTCGCAGCACGCCCCAGGCCGTAGAGGACTGGGATGGCCCCAATGATGAAGCATGTCACCAAGGGGCAACCCTGGTGAGTGAGGGGACACCTAGAAAAAAAGCAATTTCTCCTTTTCTATCTACTATACCTTCCAGACCAACCCCACTGAGTGTTGTTGTGAATGGATTTATAGTGACCAGCAAGGCTCTCGGGTATCTGGCTACAGAGACCTTATGTTGAATATCGTTATCAATAATTCCACACAGGCCCTGTACTGTCGCATTCTTTCTTCCACAGTTGTCGAATGTACTACTTACTTTTCACTGACATGCATGCAGTAGTGCATGCACTTTCAAAGATTGATGGATAGGTTTGTACCCAAAGATTTGTTTATGTTCACAATTCTTTGTCTATGCTGTGCTTTTTTTTACAGGGTGTCTTCTGGTGACCAACATCGATGGACGAAGCGTCGGCTGCAATGGAGGAGTGCCGCTAATAGGAGGATTTTTTTTCTGCAGGCAACTGACTTACCACTTCCAACAGGACCACTACAACCACATAGATACAGTATCCCTTGCCTTTTTCTCTGACTGTGACTGCATTTCTTGGATCTCTCTCTGCTTCTAAATTGATCCCTTAACACATCACTTAGTCCACTCCACTATCACATCTGCACCACACATAGTCATTTGTAAGTGCTCCTACGTAATTCGCAAGTCGCAGCACGCCCCAGGCCGTAGAGGACTGGGATGGCCCCAATGATGAAGCATGTCACCAAGGGGCAACCCTGGTGAGTGAGGGGACACCTAGAAAAAAAGCAATTTCTCCTTTTCTATCTACTATACCTTCCAGACCAACCCCACTGAGTGTTGTTGTGAATGGATTTATAGTGACCAGCAAGGCTCTCGGGTATCTGGCTACAGAGACCTTATGTTGAATATCGTTATCAATAATTCCACACAGGCCCTGCAGTAGTGCATGCACTTTCAAAGATTGATGGATAGGTTTGTACCCAAAGATTTGTTTATGTTCACAATTCTTTGTCTATGCTGTGCTATTTTTTCTTGTCTCCCAAAACCTTTCCCAAAAACCCCCGTACCCATCCATTTTTCAAACCCTAACCCTCTTCCCCCGGGCTGTGTGGTTTTGATTGATGTGTGACTAAATTACAGCAATAAATCCACACACTTGCCTGGGAGGATAAGGTGATAGCAACAGGCTGGTGAAGAAATCCGAGGATATATTCTTACTCTGCTTGACAAAGAACCATTGTTAATGTGAAAGAACTTCAACCGAATTAGTAGTTATACATTACCATTTGTTAGGCTACAATGTGGCACTGTTCTACTGTACTTCTGTCACCTGCTATATTCTCAGTTGTACCGTTGAATTGCTCAGGAGGACAAACCAGATTTCATTTTCTTTTTTTTCATAGGCATGCAACTGCCACTGTGTCACACCACTAGTACCACCGCTATGAGGAAATTTTATCCGACCAAGATTGCCAACCTTATTTGCTGTTTCCCGTGGAGCCAGCCCTGGGTCTAGCCCTACTTTCAAACACAAATTACAGGTAAGATAAGCGTTTGGTGGTTTGGGAGTATAATGGAGTATTAGTACGAGAGACGAGAGACTGAAGGTAGTACTACTAAAGTCCTAGGACTCTTGGATTCACTTCACTTAGTCTGTGAGAGGCACTTAGTGTTGAAAACATTTGGGCATTTACACTTAAAGGAAGAAAATGGAACTAAACTTTCAGGAAAACAAAGTCACTGTTAAACCCCCACCCGCCAGGCAAGCAGTAAGAAACGGGTATGCTCAGATAAAGTTTGAAAAAGTATATTTATATCCCTAACAAAATAATCTCCCGCAAGACCCTCCCTAACCCCAACGATTGTCCTTCAAAAGTCCCCAAAAACCCAACTCCCAATTCCCACCCCCCAAAAGTCTCTAAAAAAGGGGCAAGGGACACTATGGGTGGATGCTGTCAACTTTTTGGGCCAGGGCATCATGCTCCTGGCGGAGCAAGGCGTGCTCTACGCGGAGCCCCTCCAACTGGTTGGAAAAGTGGTGGAGCTCCTGCTGGAGGCGGGACACCATCAGGGTACTGCGGCGCAGGCGTGCCTTCAATGCCTTGTAGGTGCAACGGCTGTGAGAGGCAGCTGTAGCTGTTGTCCTTGCTACTCGGCGGTGGCGTTTGGCTTTGGCAGCCCGGCTCAGTCTGGGTGGACCACTGTGCTGGGTGGCACTGGCAGCCCGTGGGGGAACGGAGGCCGATGCAGACGACGTAGTTGTTGTGGTCGACTGCACACTTTCTTCGTCCTCCAGGGCCACCAGCCGCCGATATTCGGCCACAGTGGCATCGATCCGCCGTTGCCGGGCCGCTCTAGCCAGCTCCTTCCTCCTTGTTCGTTTGGAAGGAGAACCTATATGAAGAAAGAAAGACATAGTCTGTAACCAATGCTCTTTAAGATTAACTCAATCATTCAGCAGAAATTTGTGTTGCACTACAACTAGCAACTTGCAAACGCATTACATAACTATTGAGGCCAGTATCTATCTAACCTCCCACTTCTTCATCCTTGCTCTAACATTAGTGGGAGTTTAAGGAACAAATTCTACGAGCACTATGGACTTCCATTGGAGTCGACTATGAAAGTACACCAGTCTTATTCTTCTTCTTGTCTCTTGTTTTGGAAAATTGGTACGTTACCTTCTGCAAGCCGGCATAATGGCAGCGCAGTAAACTTGCACCCAAGAAAAAGAGACGCACGCCATGAGGAGTGACCTAGACTTGCGTTGCGTTACTGTACCCGTCCAGTACATGCAGGTGGTGAAGCTCTTACTTTTCTATTACGGGTGGCACTGAGAATACTCTGTTACAACTCAAGGGCTACTGCTTAATTAATTTAACTTTCACCCTACAGTGGAAATGAGTACTAGAAATGGAAAATTGAAGAAGATAAATAATCTGATTATCTATCACTTCACATGGGATGTTTTTGCTTATATATGGGATGACTTTAGGTGCTTTGCTTTTTATTGAGTGACCAGTGATACATCCACACATGAATGACTGAGTACTACTAAACTTATTAAGAGAGGTAGGGAGTGGCCACCGTAATAACTGGATCTATGCAGTGCTTGCAATACAAACTACTGCTACTATTGATGGTAGTATTTGGACAAAATTAAAAGTTCTTTTCCTTGCCTTTCCTACACTGGAACGGACGTGCGGGTGCAGTGTTACATGCTCTTCAAAGTTACACTTAGTTCATCCACTGACCGTCTACTCTCTCTAGATCATGGGTACTCACAAACTTTCTCTCAGGGGCTACATTTACAGTGTAGTTTGGGGCCGAGGGCCGCACTGGTGGGGGCGGAGTCAGAGGGGGCGGCGCTAAAGCAAAACGATAACTTGTGACCATGAGGTTGCACACAGGTCCCTGCAGCAGATGCCCTCATCCACTGAGCCACCAGACCCAGCATTTACATACATCTCTCTCCCTCCTGCTCTCCCTCCTGCCCTCCCTCTCCATCTCTCTCTCCCTCCTGCCCTCCCTCTCCCTCCCCCTCTGTCATGTCACTGTGTGTGTGTCTATCTGTGTCAGCCTTCAGCCCGGGTTGAGACCGCTTCCTCAACGCGCACACACAGACAACAACACCAAAGTACTTAACAGGTCTTTAAAAGACCATTAACATATTATTGAGGCTTTGTTTGTTGTAGCGCCCCTGCTTCTCCACCCTGACAATCACTGCTTGCCCGGCCCCACAGAGCAGAGGCTTTGTTCTATTTCACCTCTTTGTGGCCTTGCATCTCCACTCTGCTCTGTGGGGGCTGGGGGAGCAGTGATTGTCAGAGTGGAGATGCAGGGGCGCTAACAGGTGAAATACAAAAAAGCCTCTGCTCTGTGGGGTCCGGGGGAGCAGTGATTGTCTGCAAGGTCTGCGCACCGCCAAGGAAGGCTTGCCGGGCCACCACCGGCCCGCGGGCCGTACTAGGAGTACCCCTGCTCTAGATACACATATGCTATCTAAGAGTCAGATAGTAGCATGATCCAGGTATATGGACACATACAGTTTCTGTGTCACCCACCCAGGCTGTTGTCCTTCCACCCATCATTGCTTCATCATTCACCCAGCCATGCATCTCATATTCTTGCCTTCCCAGCTAGTCTTCAATCTCAATAAGTAAGGAATATATAAGAGCTTACCTCTGGCCGCCACCACCACCGTCTCAACTCTCACAGCCGCCGCCTCCTCCCCTGAAGAATCGCCCTCCGCCTCCGTGTCGAGCACCACCACCTCCACACTGGCCCCGCCACCAGATGTTCCACCTACAAAGTACATTTAAGAATGTTAGAATAAAGCACTCACTAGTCTTTGGTCTAGGAATGAAGACATGTGAAAACAATGTAATTTGTGACTGTCTACGTTAAAGTTAAAAAAAATGTCCCTTTTTCCAGGGAAGGTTGTCTTGCTGCACTTTTTGGCACAACTGATGAAGGCTGTTTTTTTAACACGCACCATTTTTCTCCACACAGACAGAAGATGGACTTCTAACAACAAGATCAAGTTGAAACGAGGTGAGAGCTCGGCTCGACCACAAGAAATGTCTTCAATTAATCGTCAGCACTAACCACTTTTCCATTATCAGTTAAACGTTTAGTTTTATTATGACTTCATTTTAATAAATGTGTTTACTTTTAATAAAGCTTTTAAACTTAAATACAATCTGTGTTTTTTGGTCCAGACTAGAGTGACTGAGCGAAAGGTTTTGCAATTTTTGCAAGCATGAGTCCAGATAGAACACTTCAAAAGACATTATGGACAATCCCAGAGGACTGCACTAAGTTGATAGAGCTATTGCTGACTAGAATCATGGGAGTTTCGCCAACCGTGCAATCTTAGTTAGCTACACAGACAGACTAATAAGAATAATCTAGTAATACCACAGGGAGTCATAGTAGAGGCAGGATAAGAATTTAGATACAGTCTACAAGAAGAGCAAAGACAATTTTGAAAAAAGTCAAATGAGGAACGCTAGGAAAAATAGGTACTAGTCTAAAATGAAAACTTACTGGGGCCAGCAGAGGAGCCCTCGCCTGCCCGATCCTGGCCCTGTTGAACAGCATCCGCCGCCTGCTGCTCCTGTGTCCTCCTCTCGCCCCTGGGGGGAGCTGACGTACAACATGAAAGAAAGAACAGAAAACATGGATGATTGTTGCTTGTCAATGTCAACCAAATCAAACATTTCAAAAGAACAATAACAAAATATTTCCGCGAAATTATATTGATTAGGGTTAGTTTTCATTTATTTGCGGACCTGTGACTTCGAAAGTCACGTAACTCACTAAACAAAGTACTGAAACGTTCACCTAGGACTGGCAGGCAGCAGTCCGCAGGCAAGACGCAAAGTGACAGACAAACTCCATTGTGATTTCAGTCAGATCAGTGACAACACTAACAGTTGCCTGCTACATTACCAGTCATTTAAATAGTCAAACTATCAATCCACCGCCACTATTTTTCTTATTGTCAGGGGTACAAAGGAAGGGGCAGATTTAAGCCCCTTGCGGCTCTTTTGCGCCGTTCTTGCGTGACTTTTGTGACGCAGCAGCTAAACAAAAAAGGGCGCCATGGTGCGGCGTATAATATTATAACAACGTGACGCATTTGGGAGATGCATCCCGTTATAAAGCCCTGCGCCATCAGGGGGCGTTCCGGCGCAAGGGAGGGCATTCCTGCGCTGGAACACATCCTAATAGTGGCTGAGGGAAATCTACAAAATTTCAATCAGTCACCTTTAGGACAATGATGCGTCACACAAACCCTGCACCTGCTTGAAGCAGACGTACGGCTTGACCCAGCATTGGGGAGATAGGGTACCCCAGAGCATTGCTGGAGCTGCGCCATCGTTGTGACGCAACTCCAGCAGTAAAGCTTCGGTGACGTTTTGGGCCCATGGTGCGCCGCATTGCAAATACGGCGCACCATGTTTGGTGGTGGTAGCGGGCCGCACAATTAATGGCGCATCCCTGCTACTTTGCAGGGATGCGACGGTAATTGCAATTCTGCCCCTTAGGGGCATACTTACTTACGCGTTCTGGCGCATCTCCAGAGATGCGCCAGATCAAATGCGTCACGCAAAACTACCCTTGCGACACGGCAGATGCGCCTCATTTACAATGCGGCGCGCCCTGGCGCAAGGGTAGGCACTTGCGTGACGCATCTCGTCACGTAAGAGTGGCGCATCGCTGGAGTCACGTCGCCAACGCAATGCAACTCCAGTAATGCTCAGGGCCACCCAATACTTAACATGCTGTGTCAGTCCTTTAGCCTGCTTCGAGCAGACATAAGGAATTGAATTGACGTAGCAGCGTCGCAGAAGTGCCTGCGTTAAATCTTGTAGATTTCACGCAGGCAATTTTGCGAGGCGCACAGCCGCCGGACCGCCCACCCTGCGTACTAGGAACGCACCCATTGTGGTGCAGGCCCATGGCTTTATAACGTGACGCATCTCCCTAGATGCGTCATGCTGTAAATGACTCGCAGGGATGCAGCACGTTTACGCCGCTGTTGCGTCACGCAAGGCAACGTAAACGTGGCGCAAGGGGCTTGTAAATGTAATCTGCCCCCTAGTGTCTAGCATTACGCAGTTCTGTAAAGTACACTCATACATAATAGTTACTCAGGCCAATGAGACCACGAAATAGAAAACAAATAAGCATAGTAGCAACGCCACTGAGAAGGAGAGCAGTGCACCTGAAATGCACAGAAGATTTTGAAATATAATTTAACTACAATGTAATCGTCATCAGCGGCATTATTGGCTTGCTCCATGTAAAAAACAAATATTTGCAATACAACAACGCAGAGCAGGAGAAAACATCATAGTAGTGAGTGATTAAATGGCTACTACTACTCACCAAGCCCGGGGATCTCCAAGCCGAGCTGGTCCAGCAGGTCGCGCTCGCGGTCCAGGAGGTCCGTCCAGCGATGGGTGACCTGGCTGTAGGTGCGCTGGACCCCGTAGAGGTGGGATATGGCCCAGCACACCTTCTCCCACCGCTTCCGGCGCTCCCGCATGTTGTAGCTGCCGGCCGCGATCCTGCCGCCTCCCGCGATGGTCCTGGGCAGGCGGCGCTGGACGAAGTAGACCAGCGCGCCCACTTCCTCCGGGCTGAATATCTCCCGTCGCGTCACCTGCTCCCCCCTCAATCTCCCGCATGCTGTCCTGGCACTGGGTCCAGCACTACTCCCCGCCGCCGCTGCGGCCCTCAAGTGCCTGGGCAGCTTCACGGCGCATGGCTTGACCATGGTCTGGGCAGGTAAGGTAGGAAGAAGTAGAAAATTAAGAAAGAATAGGATAGGGAAGAAGAAAAGAAAAGAGTTTAAAAAAGTAGTTTAAAAGTAAAGAAAAATTGCAGAAAAGACAAAAATATACAGCTAGGAAAAGAGAGGGATAGATAAGAAGCAAAATCGTAAAAAAAAACTGAAAACAAGCAAAGGATGGCAAAGATACCAAGAGGATTAAACACCATGCCCAGACACAGGAAATGAATGAAAAACAAGATGGCCGGCGCCCGTTCACGAGCGCGAAAGTAAGTTCGCGCAAGATTTTCCTCGCGATCTCGTGCGAACCTCTAGATTTCCCGCGCGATCTCGTGCGAACCTCTACTCGCAATGCGCTTACTGCGCGAGATTATACATAGCGGGCGGAAACGGAAATACGTCACGCAAACAAAATGGCCGCGCCCGTACTCGACCTTGGGGTAAATTCGCGTGTTGCGCTGCAAGCGGCTCGTGAATACTGCAAAAAAACTCGCGAAACAACAAGCCGCAAAAAAATAAAATGCTCATTCGCACGAATTGGCGGCTTCCGCGGTCGGTTTCGCACGACGCCGCGCCCCGCGAATAGCGCGAAAAAACCGAAAAACGATTTCAGCAAAAGCAAAAGCAATGAGCAGGTGCAAAAGGTCAACCTCATGATTTGTAACGATTCTTTGTAGTGCTTCCTGAGGGGGCCCTCCAGAATTCGGTTGCCTGCTTGCAACTATTGTGTGACCCTGCTCTGACCTTAACTGTATGCCACAAAGGTCCTGATTTACAGCTAAAGGAGCAGACAAGCAGGTGCCAGGCTGGAACTTGAAATTCTTTCAGTGACACATAAATTAGCCCCTAATTCATTATTGTCAGTTGGGGCAGGGCAGGTGTTGTTAATAAACTAACCCCAAATTAATTCATGTCAGTTCAAGCAGGGCAGGTGGGCTTGCTTTTCCCCCCCATCTTCTACAGAGATGATGAACCAGAGGGTGGCATTGATGTAACAGAGGGTGGCATGGGTCAAAGAGAGGGTGCCAGTGGTTAGACAGAGGGTGCTGGGAGGCTGTGATGATGAACCAGACGTAGAAACAACATAGTCGCGACCGTTGCGAGCCGACAAGTAAGTTCGCAATTGCGAACTAGTACCAAATCCCCGCGAACTGGCAGAAACAATTGCGAACACACAAAAAAAATCCGCAAATTCGCGGGAATTCGCGGATTTTGCGGATTGCGAGTTCGCAAATCCGCAAAATTCGCGAACGCGAGATCCGCAAAATTCGCCCATGCTTAACATTTGGTCATACCAGGCTTCTGCTACACACACCCAAATGCAGTGTGCAGCTGATTCTGAGGGCACTGCAATATTTCACTTTGGCAGGAGTGGAAGTAGATAATTTCTCATAAAATAACTTTTTTAAAAACATACATTTTATGTCATACAGTACACAACTGTACAATCAGGACAGGCATATGCTTGTCATTACATTCTCAAGTTTCACATTGGAAATGCACCCGCTCTCCGCTTACAACATGAAAACCCGTTACATTCATAATCATACATTTCTTACAGGTAGGGTACTGGCTGTGTTCTGAATTGTTTTTCTCCCATCTATCTGTTATAGTTGCACTCAGGCTGACTTTTAGCACTGAGCCTTTTAGGCCCTAATATCATGCTTAAACAGGTACAATACCAGCACATTCTTAAAAAGGAATGTGCACCAAGAAAAAGGTTCAATTTCACAAGATTAAGTCCATCATTGCAAACATTTTTCTTAATCAGCCAACACATTCCGTTCCTGGATGCCTAGGAACTTCCTCAGGGCTTAAAGTATAGTGTAACTTATTCACAATACTTTAGAATATTAGTTTTTGTACCATACTAGGGCATTCATCATATCACAGGGTTACATTCATCCCGTCCATAGATGATATACAGGGACCATATCTTGCCCCAGCTCGAGACACGAGTCCTGAAAACTGTCAAGTATATACTGCGGTCCACAGTATACTTTAAGCTCTGATGAAGTTCCTAGGCATCCAGGAACGAAACTCGTTGGTGGATTTGAAAAAATGTGTGCAATACTATGGAATAATAAATGTAGATGATGGACTTAATCTTGCGAATTTGACCTTTTTTCTTGGTGCACCTTCCTTTAGAAGAATTTCCTGTTTTCTGGTCTCCAGTGGCACTGAACGGCGGCAAGTGCCAGAAGCGTATGCACAGGACACTAAATTGTATTGAACTTGATTGAGGGGCAACACCTATGGCCTGCCGTTGTTAGCGTAGTATGTAGGTAAAATACCAGTAGTTATGTTCATGGGACTAGCCCTCCTAACTTAATGTGGCCTCCCCTATTGCATGCATCTGTGTGATTTGCTAGTGCTTTATTGTTATCTGGGCCTACTAGTTCTTGTAACAGCTCATCCCAAGTTGAGCAATCATCCCCCACCTTGTTGTCAGTTCGAATCTCTCATGTGTCTCTCCTCTGCTAAGGCGTATTCTTACACATCTCGGATCCAAGACTTAAGGGTGGGTCCCTTGTACAACAGGCATTTAATAGTTAGCCTCCTTTTGGTAAAACTAATCCCAGGAGTGTGAATCTACACTGCATCTTGTTGTTGTTTTTTTATGCTAGGGAAAATGCTTAGTAGGCAATGTCGTAGGGATGTCGGCAAGGGAATGCTCGTCACTGCTCATTGGCTGCCAGGCCACGACTGTTCAGTATGATGCCATAATGGCGCAGCTCAGAGTATATAGGCAAGCAATCAGCACTTCCCTCCCCACATCTGAGACATCGATCACATTTTCCAGGGTAAAGTTTGCATAAGCGCACCTGTGATAAATATGCACAGTAAAGCACATGGAAGTGAGCCAATTTGAATCAATTATCACTACTCACACCATGGACCATCTCGCAAGCTTTCTGCCATCATATCTCTGTCTGTGGTTCAACGAGAAACCCCTCCCATCTTGCCTCAGCACGCATTTCCACTTCCGATTTATCCTATTTCAGGGTTGCATAGAGGTGGGAGACCAGGCCCAAGAGTAGCCCCCATCAAACAATGCCCCCAACGTAAATGCCACGCCACGGGTTTTAGAAAATCTGTCCACATCTCTTTGACCAATCTAGTCAAGTGTTGGGAAATTGTAAAAATTGACCCTGGCCTACCCCAAAGTTGGCCTGCGCCTCTCAAAATGTAATACACTTGTCACGTGGGTATAGATCACCAAGTGTATTGCACCCACCCTCCTTTCAAGCTTCCAAAGACACTGCATAGCTGTTTTGTATGATCTGCTGTAGCCACCATACTGGAATCTATCTAGAGAATGAGGGTCTGCACAAAACTCTCTTTATTACTAACTCCCGCACATTTGTCACTTGTCGCACTAACTACAGACAGAGTTTATCCTGTTGCCTACCTACCATCAAATATTTCAGTAGGTCATATAAACCCAAGGAGTCCACAGGTAGCCACTTTTCCCAGTTAACATAGTCCGTACCATCAAGCAGCATGCTTTAGTTGGACTAACAGATAATACTCCTCCAGTTCGGGGAAACCCAGCCCTACCTTCAGTGTGTCGGATTTCAGAACGTTTAATCTGACTCAGCTCCTCTTCCCCGCCCAGATAAGTGAAATTAACAAACAGTTGAGTGGTTTGAATGTTCTTCTAGTTATTGGCCATTGTTTGTTTTGAAGAATGGAGAAACATGGGGCCAGTGCTACCATTTTTGCTATTGCAACCCTCCCAATGACTACGACACTAGAAATTTGTTACAGAAGGTGATCAAGGACTTCACTGAAAGTTAAATGGGGCAGCAACTCAACCATTAATCCACAGAAATCCCTGCCCTTGATTTCTCTTAAGCAGTCATATAGAACATCAAAAATCAGGCAATCGGGGCGTGGCTAGATAGCCAACAAGGCGCCAGGTGAGGCACTTGAAATCCTTTGACAAAGTACGAAGGTTTCTCTTCCAGGGGATCCTCTTCAAAGTCATAAGCATTAGAATATTCCCGCCCATGCGCGGGACCCCGGAAACACTATATTATATGTGCCCCACATATATATATATATACATATATATATATATAAATAATATATATATAAAAACAAGCAATAGCAGCCAAATCACATTAGAGCTGAAATATGCTGTGAAGAATTTCCACCATACATGTATAATAAGCATTAGAAACATGAGAAACAACACCAAAGATTGTTTAGAAATTGTTTTAATGCTCAGAAAGCAGCAGAAATTCTCATAACTCACTGGAAGCATAGGAAGCTCCCAGGCTGCATTGCAAACACACAGTCTAAAAAGACTGAAAAGCTAACCTGTAGCTGAATAGCAATAAACTGACACCGTGCCTTTAAGGCACTCATGACCCCCTGTATCCCATCATGCCCCAGGGGTGACAGTTAGGTCAGTTGTTCTTTACGGCTCCTTCAGAGAAGGACCCTGGTTACACAGCTCCACTATTTTTCTGGTTTTTGACAGAAAAATACTTCTTTTTTGACAACTTTTTCTCTTACTTCGACATTTAACATCTAGTCAAGTAAGATACTGCTTCTTTCAGTCAGTTTAGTGAACATTTTCTTCTGAGAATGCCTTCACTCTTTGATAAATGTCCTTCTTGTGGAACAAGAAGGCAAAATCAGACAACCACAACGTCTGTATCCTATGTCTGCCTGAAGATCATGATCCAGGCACCTGTCCACATTGTGAGCACCTGTCAGGAAGAACTCTCAAAGACAGGGAGAGGATTCGAATTTATGGCCTGGCTCACAGGGCTTCAAGAGGAAGATCACCAGTGAAGAAGGGCTCCAAGAAGGCTCATACATCTTCAAGAAAGAAGTCTTCATACCCTTCAACTTCAGCACCGGGCTCGGCGCTGAGAGAAGAACCACAGGTGGAGTTTTCCCCTTCAAAACTACCGTCGACGGCGGGCTCGCCGTCGAGGAGAAGACCAGGTACGTCGACGACGTCGAAAGATCCAGCTCCGTCGTCGAAATCCACTCCGCCAACGTCAACCGGGCGACGATCGGCATCGAGGAAGGCTACTCCGCCGCCGTCAACCGGGCGACGGTCGGCGTCGAGATCCATTACCCCTCCGCCGTCGTCAACCAGGCGACGACCGGCGTCGAGGGAGGTCACTTCGCCGTCGTCAACCAGGCGACGACCGGCGTCGAGAAGTGTGACCCCTCCGCCGTCGTCCAAGAAGCGGCGCTCGGCGTCGAGGACCAAGACCCCTCCGCCGTCGACAGTAGCTCGTCGATCTGCGTCGAGGACGCAGTCTCCGTCAGTGCAGCGTCGGCGCTCGGCGTCGAGTGTGCCCAATACCCCTCCGCCGTCGTCGCACAGGCACTCGACGTCGAGACAGAGATCTCCGTCGACGGCTGACCATCGCCATTCCACGTCGAGGCAGAGAGCTCCTCATCCCAAACGCCAGGCTGAGAATGCGTCCTCTACAACAGGCTCTGGAGGATCAGTGGGACCAAGCGACAGGACGCTGGGAAGATCGAATCGCTCTTTCCCAGGCGACGAAAGAGGCCATTGTGAGAAGTTGGCCTGATATATAATGTTCACTATTCTAGTGAGCACTTTGTATCAGTCCAAACAACCCTTATTGATGATTGGTTGTAAGTCAACCTTATAGACCAGCTACCCTAGTAGCATGGATACGAGCAGTCTTCGGGCTAAACTCTAGAGGGCGTGTTAAGCCAGCTGTTATACCATCACATATACCCCTTGAACACCAAGTGAAAGGACACCACACAAGTGTTATGAAAATAAACAGTGTATTTATTTATTTAGATCACAACATCCCTGTACTCTTTATGAGGACAGGGTACTAAGCACAAAACAAAACTCTTACGAAAATACTATGAGTTGCACAATTTACACAAATGCCCGAGGGGCACGAAAAACCATATACTACAAAAGTGGAATGCGAAATTACTAGCAGGTAAGTACTAATCACATAGGGTTTGGAATCGCTAGGACTGGACTACTGAACCTTCAGATTACTAGCAGGTAAGTACTAATCTCATAGGGTTTGGAATCGCTAGGACTGGACTACTGAACCTTCAGATTACTAGCAGGAGGCCTAGGGGACTCGGGTGCAGAGTGTGCACTCTCACGCGGGATGCGGGACAAAGTCTATGGATGCTAGGAATTTACAAAGTTAGTGATATCGGACGAATCCGACAAGGTAGAGCTGAAATGAAAAAGGATCTGGACCCTTGGATAGTGAGGCTATGCTGGGGCACCGAAATGCCGAAGTTACCTAGCCCAGGGGCTGCGGCTGCATAGGTCTGGAAAGACGTCGGGAATCCTCGTTGCAGTCTATGGAGCCTGAAAGAAGAAGTTGCTGGCAGGCAACCAGTGAAGAAGTTCGAAGTAATCCAAGCCTGGATCGAAGATAGAAGACACCTGTAAGCAGAGGGGACCAAGTTCTGAATCACTAGCCAGTGATTAGATGGGCACCAGGATGGCACCGGATGGAGTCACCTCGACCAGGTGAGTGGGCGACGCTGGGCTCTGCAGTCTCACGGACCAGGAGGCGTTGTCGGCGACCAGGATGGAGGTGCGAGCTGTCCCGCGATGGTATCTGCTGTCGACGTCGCTGGACCCAGGATTGGGGCAACAAGTCTTGGCAAATGCAAGCCCACACGGTGAACTTAAAATGGCGTCTGGAGTGGACCAGGAGGGTCCGGGGTGCTCCTCTTTTGGAGGGGAGCAAGGGCCAGTCTGGAGCAACCAGACCAGCAGTGTTGATGTCGTCGTTCGTCGTCGGGAAGGCCACAAGCCAGCGGGCTAGTAGCCAGACAACGCGGTGAGCAGCAAAAAGCAGAAGGGCCCCACGCAGATCTGGTGGATGCTGGAGGGCTGAACTTCGGTGCTGGAGCTGCTCAGGGTTGGGGCTTCTCGGACCCCAAAGCACTCACTCGAGGATCTCTCGGCGGTCGTGCTGGGAAAGCGTCGTGCAGTCTTGAAGATGGCCGGTCCCTCGAGGTCTCGTCGCACCCACAGATCTCAGCTGAGCTGACGATGTGGGTAGAGGTCAGAGGTGCCAGGGAAGCCAGGTCTCGTCGTGCTGGTCAGTCGGATTCCGGAGGAAGGACGTGCAGCAAACCGCAGTGTTCTTGGATGGTGCCTGCGGGTGCAGGGTGACTACTCCTTAGTCACAAGGGAGAAATCTTGAGAAGAAGTCGAGAGTTGCTTTCGTAGAAAGTAGTTTCAGGATTCAAAGATGATCTAATTTGGAAGGGGGCCCGCTCCTATCTTTATACTAGGAAAAGGGGCTGGCACGCGACTAGGTCCTGCCCATGGGTGGGACCAGGAAGGGGGGTGGTTACACCCCTCTCCCATGCCGGACTTTCCCCAGCTCAGGGGCTGGTGTGCCCCTGGAACTGGTTCTAGCCGGCAGATGCATAGTGAGCACCGGGGTGCCACTTGCAGTCACCTTCCTCTAAAGCCCTGCCTACCCAGGATACACAAAACCCTGTCTGGGATGGTGCTAGCACCGCCCCTGACAGGAAACCCTTTGTCCAAGCTCCCCTCGCTGGAAGGACTCCCAGCTGCAGGGAGTTAGACTTGTGTCTGTGGTGGCAGCATCCATTTTGTGATGCTGAGGCTTGAGTTAACTTTAACCGGGGTTCACAGTTACATACATGTCGTGTCCCTCTAGAAGGGTGGAATGCTAACCCCGTCGCCAGAATTGGCGAGGGGTTAGTATTCCAATTCGTATGACACCTTACTCGACATGTTTTGATAAAGCGATACCAGAGATAGCATATAACCGCGAGGATTATAATGCACTTAAGAGTATATGGTATGCGTTATCATGGAAGAGCTATTAGGACTTGGTTCCGCAAGCTGCAAACGGGCTCAGCTCATGCCAGAGCACCATCTCACACGATTCCAAGCACTCTGCCTTCAGGATTGTCAAGGCCTGCCATAGGAGTGACTGATAGGAATCTGTGTGTCCATTTTAGGGTTAGATATAGGTATACTATATCTAAAGCAAAGGGTGATTACACCACCTTGCCCCAGCTGTCGTGCAGCCAGTTGTGTCAGATTTAGATGGCCAGCCAGGGGTGGCATAATACATGCTGCAGCCCCTGGTAGGCCCTGGGTACACCTATGCCCTGAGTTACAGGGTCTGATAAGGTGGCCCAGTACCAATTGGATAATGCACCTAAGGTACACGTGTCAATTTAGTGGGAGAACAGCAAGGCTGTTGGTCTGTTTAGCAGGCCCACAGCCAGAGAAGTCGTAAACCAGTGAAGCAAAAAGCAAAAATCTGGGGTGATCATAGGATTGCAGACCCTACTCTCCTACATGACCCCCCCCCCAAACTTTGGGACAATAAACTAACCTTGACCAGGTGAGTCTTCTTGCTCTAAGTGGAAATACCTGGAGAGCCCATCTGCATTGCCATGATCAGTGCCAGGTCTATGCCCCACTGTAAAATCCATCCCCTGTAGGGAAATGGACCACCTAAGCAGTTTGGGGTTTTCACCCTTCATCTGATTTAGCCATAAGAGGGGCTTATGGTCGGTCTGAATCTTGAAATGAGTGCCAAACAAGTATGGCCTCAGTTTCTTCAGGGCCCAAACTACAGCAAAGGCCTCCCTCTCAATAGCCGACCAATTTTTCTCTCTGGAGTTCAGCCTTCTGCTTATAAAAGCAATGGGCTGGTCATGACCATCAAAATTCAGTTGAGATAGAACAGCTCCCACACCCAACTCAGAAGCATCTGTTTGGACAATGAATGGTTTGGAGTAGTCTGGACTCTTTAGGATAGGTGCTGTGCACATGGCCTGCTTTAGGTCATCGAATGCTTTTTGACAGCCTGCTGTCCACTGAACTTTCTTTGGCATCTTTTTACTTGTCAGTTCATTAAGTGGAGTCACAATTGATCCATAATTTCTGACAAACTTTCTGTAGTAACCAGTCAGGCCCAAGAAAGCTCGAACCTGAGTCTGGGTGGTTGGAGGAGCCCAATCCTTGATGGATTGTATCTTGCTCTCCAGTGGCTGAACCTGGCCTCCACCTACAAGGTGGCCCAGGTATACAACCTGTGTCTGCCCTATCTGGCACTTTGTGGCCTTGATAGTGAGACCTGCTGCTAGCAGTGCCTCTAACACTTTCCTCAGGTGGACCAGGTGATCCTCCCAGGTGGAACTAAAGACAGCTATATCATCAAGATATGCTGCACAGAAGTCATCCAGCCCAGTGAGAACTTGATTCACCAGCCTTTGGAAGGTGGCAGGTGCATTTTACAGACCAAAGGGCATTACCACAAATTGATAATGTCCACCAGGGGTTAAAAATGCTGTCTTGGGCTTGGCATCCTCAGCTAACCTGATTTGCCAATACCCAGCTGTCAGGTCAAATGTACTGAAGTAGTTGGCAGAAGCCAATCTATCTATAAGTTCATCTGCCCTTGGTACTGGGTGGGCATCAGTCTTAGTGACTGCATTGAGGCCTCTGTAGTCTACGCAAAACCTCATCTCTTTCTTACCACCCTGGGTGTGAGGCTTTGGCACTAGAACTACTGGACTAGCCCAAGGGCTATCTGAGGGCTCAATGACTCCCAGCTCCAACATTTTCTGCACTTCTGTTTTGATGCAGTCTCTAACATGATCAGGCTGCCTGTAGATTTTACTCTTGACTGGCAGGCTGTCACCAGTGTCAACCTCATGGGTACACCAATTGGTTTGACTGGGTGTCAGAGAGAACATATGTCTGAAGGATTGAAGAACCTGTTTACAATCCTTCTGTTGATGGTCAGAGAGGCTGCCACAAAAGGCATCACCATCTACTGATCCATCATCAGGATTCTGAGTGAGCAGGTCTGGGAGAGGGTCACTCTCTTCCTCCTGTCCCTCATCTGTGGCCATGAGCAAGCTCATGTCCTTCCTGTCAACATATGCTTTGAGCCTGTTCACATGGAGCACCCTGTGGGGGCTCCTGGGAGTTCCAAGGTCCACCAGGTAGGTGACCTCTCCCTTTTGCTCAAGGATTGTGTGGGGCCCAGACCATTTGTCTTTGAGTGCTGCTGGGGCCACTGGCTCCAACACCCACACCTTCTGTCCAAGCTTGTACACAGTCAGGACAGCCTTATTGTCATGCCAAGCTTTTTGGAGTTCTTGGCTAGCCTCAAGGTTTTTGGAAGCCTTTTCCATATACTCAGCCATCCTGGAGCGGAGACCAAGTACATAGTCCACTATGTTGGTTGCAGGCTTTTTGAGAGGTCTCTCCCATCCTTCCTTCACCAAACACAGGGGTCCTCTTACAGGATGCCCATACAGAAGTTCAAAAGGGCTGAAGCCAACCCCCTTCTGTGGGACCTCTCTGTAAGCAAACAAAAGGCAGGGTATCAGGACATCCCATCTACGCCTGAGCTTTTCAGGTAGTCCATGAATCATCCCTTTTAGGGTCCTGTTGAACCTTTCAACAAGCCCATTGCATTGTGGATGATAGGGTGTAATGAACTTGTAGTTGACACCACATTCCTTCCACATAGCAGTCAAATATCCTGACATGAAGTTTGCACCTCTGTCAGAGACAACCTCCTTAGGGAAGCCCACACTGGAGAACACTCCAACTAGGGCTCTTGCCACAACAGGTGCTGTAGTGGTCCTAAGGGGAATAGCTTCAGGATACCTGGTGGCATGGTCCACCACCACCAGTATAAACGTGTGCCCTGATGCTGTCTGGGGTTCCATTGGACCAACAATGTCAATCTCCACTCTTTCAAAGGGCACCCCCACCACAGGCATTGGTATAAGGGGGGCCTTTGTTGTGCCACCTGACTTACCACTGGCTTGGCAAGTGACACAGGAGCGACAAAACTCCTTGGTATCTTCATTCATATGAGGCCAGTGAAAGTGTGAGACAAGCCTGTCCCAACTCTTTGTCTGGCCTAAGTGTCCTGCTAAGGGAATCTCATGGGCCAAGATAACAAGGAAACCCCTCTGAGACAAGGGGATAACCAGCCTCCTGGTTGCACCAGGTTTGGGGTCTCTTGCCTCAGTGTACAGGAGTCCATCATCCCAGTATACCTTGTGGGTACCTGTGGCGTTCCCTGCAGCCTCAGCAGCAGCCTGCTGTCTGAGGGGTTCAAGGGAAGGGCAGTCTAACTGTTCCTTCCCCAGGTCTTCTCTTGAGGGTCCCCCTGAGCCCAGAAACTCAACTTGATCAAGTTCAAATTCTTTAGGCTCAGTTTCCCTCAGTTCCTGTAGGTCAGCCTCCTCTGAGACTTGATCCTCAACCTGGGGCAAAGGGGAAGGCACTGCCTTAACCCTACTGCTCTTCTTCTTGGAAGGTGTCTGGTCCATTGTTCCAGGATCCAGCACCTGTTCAGTGGGGCATCTTCTGGCCTGTGACCTAGTCACAGCAAGCACATGTGCTGGCAAGCCTAACATCTCCATGTGAGTCCTCTGCTCCACTTCTGACCATAGGGATGACTCCAAATCATTGCCCAACAAACATTCAACTGGGAGGTCTGAACTAACAACAACCTTCTTTTGGCCACTTACCCCTCCCCAGGAGAAATCAACAAGTGCCATACTATGGTGGGTAGTGAAATTGCTGGCATTGGTCACTAGGTACTCTGGTCCTAGTATGATCTGTCCATGGTCCACAAAGTTAGGTGTCACCATTGTGACACTGGCACAAGTGTCCCTATAGGCCTGAGCCATCTTGCCATTGATAAAAGGTGTCTGTCTGTATTTGCCCAAAGTATTGGGACTGGCATCAGGGGATATATCCACATCCCCTGTACAGACAAGGACAGCCTGAGTGAGTGTGTTAACTAAGTTGTCAAACCCCTCAGAACCCAAGGTTAACCCAACTAATCCCTTGGGAGGTGCACTACCACTGCTGACTGTACTAGGGGGTGCAGTTGCCTTAGGGGCTGCAGTGGCAGGAGTTTGCCCTCCTTTCTTGGTGCACTCACTAAACCAGTGAGTTTTACTTGTACAGTATTGGCACCACCTTTTAGACTGGCCTTCTTGAGTCTTCTTCTTCTGGGAAGCCTGACCCCCACCCTCTTTGGTTTGTTGGGGACTTGTCGAAGACTTCTGGTCATTTTGTTCACCTTTGGTATCTTTACCCTTCTGGTCTGCTTTCTTCTGACCACCCTGGTTCTGGCCCTGGTTCTGCTTAACCCTTGTTCTGACCCATCTGTCTGCCTTCTTTCCCAATTCTTGGGGAGAGGTCAGATCTGAGTCAACAAGGTGCTGATGCAACAACTGGTTCTGACAATTGTTTAAAATCTGTTCCCTCATGATCAGATTGTACAATCCTGTATAATCAGTAACCTTACTGCCCAGCAACCAGCCCTCCAAAGCCTTAGTGGCACAATCTACAAAATCTGACCAATCCTGAGACTGAGTTTTCTGGGTATCCCTGAACAGCAACCTGTACTGCTCAGTGGTTAGGCCAAACCCATCTATCAGTGTACTTTTCAGGACTTGCTAATTGTTAGCATCCTCAGCTCTAGTAGTGAGGAGCTTATCTCTACCTTTGCCTTCAAAGGAGAGCCACAAGACAGCTGCCCATTGACTCTGGGGGACGCACAGGACAGTGCAGGCCCTCTCCAAAGCAGTTATCCATTTGTGGATATCATCCCCTTGTTTAAAGGGGGGCACTATCTTACTCAGGTGTCTAGTGTCTAAACTTCTGTCTTTTTCTCTTGGGAGAATGCTGCCACCAGTGGAATCTAGCCCACTTAACTTTTGCTCTCTAGCAAAGGCAAGCCTCTCTTTGGCCAGGGCAAGTTCTTCCCTTTCAATCCTCAGATTGGCTTCCCTCATCTTAGCTTCATGCTCTCTCCTCTTAGGGGATGACATCCCTCTATGAGAAGAGGTCTGAGAGCCATTGGTTAGAATGGATCTGTTAGAGCCTCTGGATAGAGATCTAACTCGTCCACTCCCAATGTTAAGCCTGCCTGAGAGTGGCCCTGGGGGTCCCCCAAATCCATTCTCATGCCTGCTTAAGTTGGTCCTGGTTAGTCTACTGATTTCTACCTGACCTTTGTCAGCCTCATCCCCTGATAACTCCTCTTCCTCCTCCTCCTCTGCATCATCTGCTGCCTGGAGGTGGCGGTCAGGGTCACCAGTGGGGCATATTCCCATCTGGATGAGAAGGATCTGTGTTGGCAGTCCTCCTGGTATCATAAGTCTCTAAGAGACCAATCAGAAAAGGAATGGTAGGGTTAGAACCCTGTTTTAGCTTCCTGGATGTACAGATTTGTCTCATCTCCTGGAAGCTAAGAGCAGCATATCTGGAAGGGACCTGTGGAGGGTCCACAACCACAAGAGGGGTCTCTGAAGACTCTCCGTGGTTAGACATGCTTCTAGTGTGGTGTAAGCGATGCACCTACCTACACTATTTGTTTGCCTACTGATCCCTTGCTAAGAGTTGTAGTCAAGGTGTACTAAGCCTTGTTGAACTACAACAGCTGGTTCAGTAGAACTCAGAGTATTCTAAGCTAAGTTATATGTACCTTAATACTTATGTGATCTTTCACAATGATATTCTTATGATACGTGTGGTAAAACAACAGCAAGCTCAAATCCCAACCGCTGCTCACCAATGTGAGAAGTTGGCCTGATATATAATGTTCACTATTCTAGTGAGCACTTTGTATCAGTCCAAACAACCCTTATTGATGATTGGTTGTAAGTCAACCTTATAGACCAGCTATCCTAGTAGCATGGATACGAGCAGTCTTCGGGCTAAACTCTAGAGGGCGTGTTAAGCCAGCTGTTATACCATCACATATACCCCTTGAACACCAAGTGAAAGCACACCACACAAGTGTTATGAAAATAAACAGTGTATTTATTTAGATCACAACAGCCCTGTACTCTTTATGAGGACAGGGTACTAAGCACACAACAAAACTCTTACGAAAATACTATAAGTTGCACAATTTACACAAATGCCCGAGGGGCACGAAAAACCATATACTACAAAAGTGGAATGCGAAATTACTAGCAGGTAAGTACTAATCTCATAGGGTTTGGAATCGCTAGGACTGGACTACTGAACCTTCAGATTACTAGCAGGAGGCCTAGGGGACTCGGGTGCAGAGTGTGCACTCTCACGCGGGATGCGGGACAAAGTCTATGGATGCTAGGAATTTACAAAGTTAGTGATATCGGACGAATCCGACTAGGTAGAGCTGAAACGAAAAAGGATCTGGACCCTTGGATAGTGAGGCTATGCTGGGGCACCGAAATGCCGAAGTTAACTAGCCCAGGGGCTGCGGCTGCATAGGTCTGGAAAGACGTCGGGAATCCTCGTTGCAGTCTATGGAGCCTGAAAGAAGAAGTTGCTGGCAGGCGACCAGTGAAGAAGTTCGAAGTGATCCAAGCCTGGATCGAAGATGGAAGACACCTGTAAGCAGAGGGGACCAAGTTCTGAATCACTAGCTAGTGATTAGATGGGCACCAGGATGGCACCGGATGGAGTCACCTCGACCAGGTGAGTGGGCGACGCTGGGCTCTGCAGTCTCACGGACCAGGAGGCGCTGTCGGCGACCAGGATGGAGGTGCGAGCTGTCCCACAATGGTATCTACTGTCGACCTCGCTGGACTCAGGATTGGGGCAACAAGTCTTGGCAAATGCAAGCCCACGCGGTGGACTTAAAATGGCGTCTGGAGTGGACCAGGAGGGTCCGGGGTGCTCCTCTTTTGGAGGGGAGCAAGGGCCAGTCTGGAGCAACCAGACCAGCAGTGTTGATGTCGTCGTTCGTCGTCGGGAAGGCCACAAGCCAGCGGGCTAGTAGCCAGACAACGCGGTGAGCAGCAAAAAGCAGAAGGGCCCCACGCAGATCTGGTGGATGCTGGAGGGCTGAACTTCGGTGCTGGAGCTGCTCAGGGTTGGGGCTTCTCGGACCCCAAAGCACTCACTCGAGGATCCCTCGGCGGTCGTGCTGGGCAAGCGTTGTGCAGTCTTGAAGATGGCCGGTCCCTCGAGGTCTCGTCGCACCCACGGATCTCAGCCGAGCTGACGATGTGGGTAGAGGTCAGAGGTGCCAGGGAAGCCGGGTCTCGTCGTGCTGGTCAGTCGGATTCCGGAGGAAGGACGTGCAGCAAACCGCAGTGTTCTTGGATGGTGCCTGCGGGTGCAGGGTGACTACTCCTTAGTCACAAGGGAGAAATCTTGAGAAGAAGTCGAGAGTTCCTTTCGTAGAAAGTAGTTTCAGGATTCAAAGATGATCTAATTTGGAAGGGGGCCCGCTCCTATCTTTATACTAGGAAAAGGGGCTGGCACGCGACTAGGTCCTGCCCATGGGTGGGACCAGGAAGGGGGGTGGTTACACCCCTCTCCCATGCCGGACTTTCCCCAGCTCAGGGGCTGGTGTGCCCCTGGAACTGGTTCTAGCCGGCAGATGCATAGTGAGCACCGGGGTGCCACTTGCAGTCACCTTCCTCTAAAGCCCTGCCTACCCAGGATACACAAAACCCTGTCTGGGATGGTGCTAGCACCGCCCCTGACAGGAAACCCTTTGTCCAAGCTCCCCTCGCTGGAAGGACTCCCAGCTGCAGGGGGTCAGACTTGTGTCTGTGGTGGCAGCATCCATTTTGTGATGCTGAGGCTTGAGTTAACTTTAACCGGGGTTCACAGTTACATACATTTCGTGTCCCTCTAGAAGGGTGGAATGCTAACCCCGTCGCCAGAATTGGCGAGGGGTTAGTATTCCAATTCGTATGACACCTTACTCGACATGTTTTGATAAAGCGATACCAGAGATAGCATATAACCGCGAGGATTATAACGCACTTAAGAGTATATGGTATGCGTTATCATGGAACAGCTATTAGGACTTGGTTCCGCAAGCTGCAAACGGGCTCAGCTCATGCCAGAGCACCATCTCACACGATTCCAAGCACTCTGCCTTCAGGATTGTCAAGGCCTGCCATAGGAGTGACTGATAGGAATCTGTGTGTCCATTTTAGGGTTAGATATAGGTATACTATATCTAAAGCAAAGGGTGATTACACCACCTTGCCCCAGCTGTCGTGCAGCCAGTTGTGTCAGATTTAGATGGCCAGTCAGGGGTGGCATAATACATGCTGCAGCCCCTGGTAGGCCCTGGGTACACCTATGCCCTGAGTTACAGGGTCTGATAAGGTGGCCCAGTACCAATTGGATAATGCACCTAAGGTACACGTGTCAATTTAGTGAGAGAACAGCAAGGCTGTGGGTCTATTTAGCAGGCCCACAGCCAGAGAAGTCGTAAACCAGTGAAGCAAAAAGCAAAAATCTGGGGTGATCATAGGATTGCAGACCCTACTCTCCTACAGCCATCAGATGGTGGACTCGGAGAAAGAATGTGATGGTGGGGGTGCCGTTTCACCAACCCGTTCCTGCCCAGTCTATAGTGACGGATGCCTCCCTGCAAGGCTGGGGAGCACACATGGGTCCGCTTCAGATTCAAGGCCAGTGGTCTGCGCAGGAGCAGACATACCACATCAACATGCTGGAACTCAGAGCGGTATTCCTGTCTCTCAAAGCTTTCCTACCAGCGATCACATCCAACTCAGTACTAGTTCAGAAGGACAATACGACCACCATGTTCTATCTGAACAAACAAGGAGGCACAAGATCTCGCCCACTATCTCGAGAGGCTCAGACAATCTGGCATTGGCTTCTCTCTCGAGGTCTCGCAGTAGTGGCAGTGCACCTTCCAGGCGAGTTAAACATCAAAGCAGATGCACTCAGCAGGCACTTCGAAGATCAGCCAGACTGGGTGCTAAACGACGAAGTAGTAGAAGAGCTTTTTCGTTGCTGGGGTCGTCCATCCATAGACTTGTTTGCAGACGACGAAAACACCAAATGCAACGCCTTCGCGTCCAGGTTCCACCGGCCAGGAACGCAGGGGAACGCTCTACTGTTGTATTGGGCAGGGATGTTCGCATACGCGTTTCCTCCCCTAGCACTGATCCCGAGAGTAGTGTCCAAGCTCCTCAGATCGAACATGGAAATGATCCTGATTGCTCCAGATTGGTCTTGGCAGCGGTGGTATCCGGACCTTCTACATCTGTCTGTGTGTCCACACAAACGGCTCCCTTGCAGGCCGGATCTGTTGAGCAAGATGAACGGGAGGATAATGCATCCCCACCTCCCATCATTGAACCTAACAGCATGGCTCCTGAGGTCCTGCAATATGGACATTTGAACTTGCCTCCCGAATGCATGAACATTTTAAAGGAGGCTAAGAGACCTTCCAAAAGAGCGTCCTATGCATTCAAGTGGAAAAGATTTTACTTGTGGTGTAGAGATCATCACTTGGATCCGACTAAGGGACAGGAGGACGTCATCTTACCATACCTCCTTTCCCTCGCAACTGCTGGTTTAAAGTACACTTCAATTAGAGTGCATTTGTCAGCTATTGTAGCATACAGAAAATCATCTGATCAGATGTCTTTCTTTCAGGTTCCAGTGGTTAAGGACTTCCTCCAGGGGTTGAAGAAAGTGTATCCCCCTGTGCGAAATCCTTCCCCTCCTTGGGAATTAAACCTAGTTCTATCCAGGTTAATGTCACCTCCTTTCGAGCCCATCCACAAAGCTTCCTTACAACATCTCTCTTGGAAGGCAGCTTTTTTGGTGGCGATTACCTCATGCTCGCAGAGTAAGTGAGATTCAAGCGCTCTGTGCGAAGGAACCTTATACTATTTTCCACCACAACAGAGTAGTCCTAAGGGCTCACCCATCTTTCTTGCCTAAGGTCATTTCTGATTTTCGTATAAATCAGTCTATTTCCCTCCCTTCCTTTTTCCCAAATCCTACGACCCCAGCCGAGCGGTCACTTCACTCCTTAGATCTTAAGAGAGTGCTTAAGTTTTATTTCGAAAAGACTAAAGGGATTAGGAAAACGGACCAGCTGTTTGTGAACTATGGCTCAATGAGAACAGGTTTTCCAGTGGCCAAGAGGTCCATCTCCAGATGGATTGTCTCTTGCATTAAGTTGGCCTATCAACTAGCAGGCAAACCTTTGTTGATGTCTCCAAAAGCGCATTCCACTAGAGGGAAGGCCACTACAGTGGCTTTCTTGCATGACATTCCAATGTCGGAAATATGCAAGGCTGCAACCTGGAAATCAGTTCATACCTTTACGAGGCATTACTGCCTCGAATATGATTCCAGGGCCAATACTCAAGTAGGGCAAGCCTCCTTGAGGAATCTGTTTGGGTGGTCTATAGTCTACTCAGACTTATTGATGAGATTACTGTCTTATCATTCCTTTGCCCGCAGGGTTGAGGAGAGGCTCGCTACTCTATTCTAATGCTTATGACTATTGATGAGGATACCCTGGAAGAGAAGGATTAGTTACTTACCTGTAATCCTAGTTCTCTTCCAGGGGTATCCTCATCAAAGTCATAAGCAACCCTCCCGCCTCCCCGGGCAAAGGATACTCTTTAATAAGGAGATATTGTTAACCTATTTGTTATTGGGCTTGTTTTCAGTCTCCGAAAAGAACAACTGACCTAACTGTCACCCCTGGGGCATGATGGGATACAGGGGGTCATGAGTGCCTTAAAGGCACGGTGTCAGTTTATTGCTATTCAGCTACAGGTTAGCTTTTCAGTCTTTTTAGACTGTGTGTTTGCAATGCAGCCTGGGAGCTTCCTATGCTTCCAGTGAGTTATGAGAATTTCTGCTGCTTTCTGAGCATTAAAACAATTTCTAAACAATCTTTGGTGTTGTTTCTCATGTTTCTAATGCTTATTATACATGTAGGGTGGAAATTCTTCACAGCATATTTCAGCTCTAATGTGATTTGCCTGCTATTGCTTGTTTTTATATATATATTATTTATATATATATATATATATGTATATATATATGTGGGGCACATATAATATAGTGTTTTCGGGGTCCCGCGCATGGGCGGGAATATTCTAATGCTTATGACTTTGATGAGGATACCCCTGGAAGAGAACTAGGATTACAGGTAAGTAACTAATCCTTATGGCATATCTGCCAGCCCGGCCTTTAGGACATGGTAGCTGACTGGTCCCTGTCTCTCTGATTGCTGGTGGGCAAAGGTGCAGAATGAGGCAGCAGAGACAGGGGCATATTGTGCGGTGGACATGATGGTGGCAGCTGACGTGGAATGATGGGGGTGGGCTGAAAACTTAGTTGAGTCTTACAGGCCCAGAGCAGCAGCACAGGCAGTGATCAAGCAGGAGCCTACTGGGATTCCTTTGACACTCCCTGGGGACTTCATAATGCGAAGTCTTGACGCTGGCTGTACGGCGCACCCATCCCCCTCACATCTGACCACTTGCTCTACTGCCTTCAGAATAAGGCAGACCTAAACTGTGATATTCCCACCAATTGCCCCAAATCATCACACGTTTCTGTGGGCAACTCCTGGCAGTGGAGATAGGCTGTTCTTATTCAGCACAGCAGTCCAGCCCTGCCCACCAAGCAGACAGTGAGAGAGAGTTCTTGGAGTTCCACCCTCAGGTCATTTACCACTAGGCGACCAATGCAACAATCCCAACTAACACACACTCCAGTCTTGTTCAACCCGAATACTCCAGCAAGCCCAGAAGGGGCTCGAGGGGGGAGGTCTGAGGCCCAGTCCAAGACTGACAAGAGTTCCTGCTCTATCCCACGCAAGTACTGAGTGAGCACCAGGCATGAACAGACCATGTGGGAAAACTCTGCATCCAGCGACAAACAGCAGAAGCAATTAGCTTAGGGAATCATGCCCGCCCGCTAAAGCCGCTAAGGTGCCATGTAGTTTAGATGGAGATAGTGGAGTTTGATCAACCTGAGGCATGTGGAGATGGCGAATTCCTAAAGGGCCATCTTAGCTTCCCTCCATGCTGTATCGTCCAGTTCCCCCACCCAAGCCTCCCACCTCTGTTTCGGTCTTGTAAACTGGTCATGGGAGTTGATGACCAGGGAGTGATATACTTGTGAGACTGCGCTGTAGGTTTGCCTCTCAGTTATTAGTTTAGCCACCAGGGAGCTGAAGTCTGAAATGTCAGTATATAAGGGGATGTGAGCTGCAAGGGCGTGTTCTAATTGTAGGTACTTGGGAAATTGGGTACATGAGACTGGATACTGCTTCTGTAGATCCTGAAACGTCTGAATATGGGTTTCCGACCAGAGTGATTCCTATCCGGTCCCATTTCACAAACCCTTCACGTCTGATGTGTGAAGCAGCCACGTTCCCATCCAAAGAGGGGTCAAACGTGTCAGTCTATGATCCCAGCCATAAGTCACAGCGCTGCCTACCAGTTCAGGAGGACCACAGGTGTAATTACCGTGAGGAATTGAGGGAGAAGAGCACCATACAGGATACCCATGATTTGGTCTAGTCTCAACAGGGCCAACTCGACCCTGTAGGTCAGGTCATCCCAGCCCCCACTAAGCCAGTCATTAATCACAATCAACTGGAATGCTATATAATAGTGATGCAAGTTTGCCATTCCCATTCTGCAGTTGTAGTGTGATTGCCGGCAACTATCAAAGGTGATATGGGGGGCCCCAACCTAGAGGAAGGGAATAATTAAATAATTAAGGGTTGTAAACCACAGTGTCGGAATAGCTATGGAGAAAGTTTAAAAGACACAGGAAATGAGGCAGCACCATCATCTTGAAAAGGACTACCTGTCAGAGGATGTGGAGGTGTATAAGCCCCCATCTCTGAAGACCCCTCTTCATTTTAGAATCTAAGGGTGCAAAGATAAGGCTCTATGTCAGTTCAGGGAGCAAAGAATTGTATATTACCATTTTATTATTTTAACAACCCAATGTTGGGACACCCTGGTGTGACAACACTGCTTGCACTTCTGTGGCTCCCTTAAGAAGGTGGCTAACGAGACCTCTGGAGGATCTGGCACATGATCCTGGGGCCCTCTGACACTAAAGACTACATGGCCCTTGAAAGGCTCAAACCGCATTCACTAACCCGGGAAGCATAAATGGCTGCTTGTTGCCTTCCGGGAACAGAGGAAAAGTGAGCGCCCATCCATCTTTGACACATGACTGGTGGCTAGACTCGAAGCGCTGGAAGCAGGGAAGCTCCACCATGCGGATATTCTTAGCCCAGGTTCCTATCTTCCCTAGACCTTTCCAGGTGCTGTTCCCTGCTTACCTGCTGCATTAGAGGCATCCAACCACAGTGAACAATGACCTGCTAACTTCTGATGTCAGGTGGTTGTTCCATATATCTCTCCCCTCTCTACATAGTGAAACGATCACCTATTATCCACCACTTCGCCTATTCCTGGGGTGCTTTGACAAGTGCATCAACTCCCGGGAGGTTGAGACGATTCATGAGTGGTCAACTAGGTCACGTAGGCCCAGGCTTATTGCGCATTGGAGATCAGAGCCATTCATGCTCACATTAAAACATTAAAAAGCAGACACAGATTTATAGAGTTTTCTCCACATTGTGCTTGAGGTATTGTGTGAAGACCAGATAGTTGCTTGTGACCTGATACCCCACCCTCTTCTTAACCTCTATTAGACCTATATCTGATCTTATTGGACAAACCCCTAAAAAATAACCATACCATATGGGAGAGACAGATCAGCTTCAGTCACAGCAGAGAAGAAGATTGACAAATACATTTAAAAAAACAATTACTATTAGGGCATTGACACAGATGGAACACCAATGGTCACAACTCAATCTTACCACACCTCTACTGCAGTTATTCTACAGGTCATAAACAACTTAAAACGTACTCTTGAGGCAAAGATCGTCAATGTGAGAACTGATGTCTCCCTGCTCCAAATAGGAGTTCTGCAATGCTTGTGAGAGGGTCATCGGATGCAAAGGGGGAGAATATCTGAAATGGAGTACACTGTCAGTGAGCTCAAGGGTACCCTGACTTGGCATCAACTGAGGCCCATGCACTTCACATACGAATGGAAGATGCAGAGCTCTGCTCCTAACTTGAGATTTGTGAGCTTTCTGCAGGGGGTAGACGGATCAATCCCTGTCCAATTTTTGATGACATGGCAGGAGACCTTCGTGCCTACACAGGAGCTGTCTCACTGTTTTCTTTTGGATTAAGTCCATCGCCATTTGGGCCAGGCCACACCCAGGAACCGCCTCCAGACCTCTTATTGCTAAATTTGTTAACTTTCTTGCTCAGCACCTAGTCTTTCACACAGTCAGGACAAAGGGCAACATCCAGTATGATTCCCATAATGTAACAGTATTTTCAGACTACATGAGGGACGTACAAAACAATGGAAGACTTCCATCGTAGTCAAACAAAAACTAGGAAATATGGGACTGCAATATTTGCTACTCTTGCCAGTCAAACTTAAGGTTTTTTTCCAAACATAATTGTTTTATTTTTGATCCACCAGAACTTGCCCGACAGTGGGTGGAATAAAGGCCTGCACTGAGTGGAAAGACTGCTGTCAGAGACTGACTCTTCAGCAGCAACACACAATCATGACATTTATTGGTGCAAGAGGTCTTGGTGAAATTGGAGACGTAAATGGTAGTGCTCCATTCCCCTAGATTCGCTGAGATTCAACATGAGCTACAGAGTCCGTATGGATTGTTTGGCCTCTTCATAAAGACAGTCAACTCATTCACCAGAAAGTGCCCCGCAGTCACCCTTCCAAGGCTCAGAACTGGATGCTACCCTTACTTGGCCTCGACAATATCCTCACCGCCGTCTTTACTAACAGTCCAGTCCTCAGCGGTCTGATTTACTATGTCGATTTGTCAGTACTCCGTTTCAAAAATAGGGTGGGGGTGCCTTTAGCTCCCTCTTTATCCATAAACCGCAATCAAACTCCTATTGTTACATGCCATACTGTGTCTGAGATCCTACAGGCACTGGCGGTTTATCACCAGAGCCTGCCCACTCTGTTTATTTTGTTTTTATACGGGAAGTTAATATGTTTTTTTATTGCTTAGTTGGGATATTCTAGACAGAGTGTGACATCTTACCCCATCTGGGAAGGTGTAATCAGCCCTGTTTATAAAGGACAGCAACTTCACTGTTAAAAGTATCAGAAGTGCCATAGTAAAAGTTGTATACGTTGTGTTCTCTTAAGCATCCTATTTCCTCAACTTGAACATACCAAGACTCCGCGCCCGCCTGTGATTTTCGATCTAACCTCCAATTATGACCTTCCAAAACACTAATACCTCGCTCCGCTGCCTTACTTGGAACGTTAAGTGACTGCTCAACAAAATTAAGAGGAAAGCCATCCTCAGACAGGCCAAACAATCAGGTACACAAGAAACAAGCCATGCAATTGCACAAGCTACTTCAATCTAATGAGTCCAGGAAACTCTGGCAGCTGTCCCAGCGCCGACTCTATGAGCTAGACAACAAAACAGGCAAACTATTTCACTGGCTGAGGAAAATTAGCCCGATTGAGGAAGAGTCTGTAGACATCTTACCTAGAATTCCTGAGGGGTTGGCACATGCATTTGCTGCCCATTATGTCTTGCCTTATGCAAAAACACAGGCTTGTCTAATGGCAGGAATTCACACATATAGCGATGCACACTTGACAAGCCTATCACTGTTAATGAGATTGCTTCTGCTATCTCTCAACTGTCCATAAGAAAGTTCCCAGGCCTTATGGACCCCCTATAGAGTTATTTTTCTCCCAATCCAATATCAATACAAAATCCCTACTAGATCTCACATATTGTCACTATCCTTAACGTAGATCGCCCAGCAAAAACCTCTGTTCATCATATAGGCCTATATCATTGATCAACTGCAAAACTAAAATTTTGGCCAAAGTACTTGCAACATGGCTCTCCACAGATGTTACTGACCTTATTCATAAAGACCATAGCAGCTGTATGCCACACAGATCTACCCAACATAATATAATATTTGGCAACTACTGGCTGTGATGCTACACAGATTTCGATTAGGTCTTATCAAAAAAGGCAATAGACCTTTTTGTTCTCACTGCTCGAACATCTGGATGCAGCCCGCACTACTTGCTAAATGAGAAACCACATTCTTCGGTAAGAATTGGAGGATCTATATCAGCACAGTTATAGAGCCCCTACCACACATTCTCTGCACAGACCCACTTACATGGGCCTTCAAATGGACTAATACTTATGAAGACAGGGTAACCCTATAAGCGGATGAATTATTAATGAACCTTGGCAGAGACCCATGCACCCCGGACCGATCACAATGGATATCCTTGATACTTTCTGGCACCACTTGAGGCTCTGGGTTAATTGAGGTAAAAGGAAACTATTTACCATAGGGCCACTGGGGTGATATGTGGAGTGGGAGCATCATGTGGGCGTCTGCTATTTAGGTATTCACAGTCAGGCTAAGGCAGCACAGACCAAAACTGATAATCTTACCTTTTGGTTTGCGGCAATGCGAAATGACCTCCAACGGTGGTCTTCAAAGTCATCTTCCCTACTCAGGAGTGTTGTACTATTGAAAAAGCAAACACAACAAGATGATGGGCGTGGTGCTGAAACTTTCCAAACACTCACCCCCAATCAAGAGATCTGTGTTAAATGCATCGTTATTTTGCTCACCATGCCACCCCAGTTTGGTCCCTGCTCCTCATGGGAACAGTCCAGCCAGAAGTGCCAGGCCAGGTCCTCCCTGGACCGGAAACAAGCATCTTGGGATCGGTTTCAGAGTACAACCCCTCATCAGCCAAGCTAGCTAGAATCCAGTGACATGGAGAGCACGGGACCCACGTTTGGGCATAGGCGTCCCACTTAGGGCAAAAAATGCAAAAAGAACAATTGGTGGATGGAATGTTGACCAATGTCAAACATTCACTCTAGTACAGAGGTCCAGGCCTAATTATTATTTAACAAGTGGTACAATACATTCTCTTACACAATGCCATGCATTCCAGGCAGTGCTCTAGGTTCAATGCTCTGGGTTTTATGGCAATGTGCACATAAGGATGCAAGCAGCACTCATAAAATAGGCCAGCAGTTATGTAGTGGAAGAGAGAATTCTTTATTCAATTCCATTAGGAAATATTCAGGTAAAAGTAGGCTTTGTCAGATGGATGTGAAAAGTTACAGAAACAAGTCACTATTCTACCATTGATATTTCATCTTTGTGGTACCATTCCATCTGTATGATCTTGTAGGTTAAGTAACAAGTAGTCTTAGTGCATTGGCCTTGGACAATGCTCATTATGTTCTCACTCTTCATCAGCCAGACTAGCCTGACTCCGGTGGCACAGCAAGAAAGGAGAAATCGGTCCTAGGATGCTTATTTCCAGTCCAGGAAGGACCTGGCCTGGCTGTTAGGGCTGGACTGTTCCCATGGGGAGCAAGGTCAAGACTGATTTGCATATGGCTGGGTCCAAACTGGAATGGCGTGGTGAGCAAAAAAACGATGGATTTAGGCCCAGATCTCTTTACTGGGGTGAGTGTTTGATATTGTTCATCATTCCATCTATCATTTGTTCTTTTTGCATTTGTTGCCATAAGTGTGACGGTTATACCCAGACGTGGGCCCCGGGCTCACAAGGCCATCGGAGTCAAGCTACCCTGGCTGATAAGGGGTGATACCCCAAAACTGGTTCTAGGATGGTTGTTTTTGGTGCAGGGAGGACCTGGCCTGGCAGTGCGGGCTGGACTGTTGCCATGGGGAGCAGGGTCAAGACTGAATTGCATATGACTGTGTCCAAACTGGAATGGCATGGTGAGCAAAAAAGACAATGAATTTAGGCCCATATCTCTTTACTTGGGGTGAGTGTTTGACATTGTTCATTCCGTCCACCATTTATTTTTTTTGCACTACTGAAAATGATCACTCTCCCAGGCTACTCTAAACAGTACAAAACTTCCTATACTACACATCCAAAGCGATCTTACCATTATTTACTTCTGCCCTTACTGCATTTATATAGGGAGAGGGTTCCAACGGGTGGTATTTAGCAAATGCTGAAAATCAACATATGACGAAGGACTAGCGATGGTTGATTTGCTATCACACTACAGAGCGTCCCATTTACTGGTTGGTAATAATTAGATTTATGGTCTTATAAATGACCTTGCTTACAGACTGGCATTTTGGTTCATGGATAACCATTCCCCTCCTCACTGCATATACGGGGGGAGGATGGAAAGCTGTATTTTGTTATAGAACAATTTTATTTGTGATGTAATACTTCGAAGGGGCTGTGTGGAGTTTGCATAAAAGGAATAATGCATAATGGTATCCTCCCGTCTTGTTATGAAATCACTATCTATAAGGGACACTTACAACATGCTCCTTCCAAACAGCGTCTTTATTTCTAAACCCATTTTTGGATTCGGTAAAAAGTACTGACTCCTAAAACGGGTTTAGTACATTGCTAAAAGCAGTTTTTTTCCAGCACACTCCGATTCAGCATGATTGGGATCGAAAAACTCCTTTATATATTCGGCCCTAATTTATTTATAAAGCTTCCAACACCTTCTTCAAAACAAGAAGACTCTGAAGACCCCCAGAAAGATGTGAAGTTCGAGCTGCTTTCGCTCTAAAGCTACTGCCTTTCCAATAAGTAACACTTTTTGTCTATTCTTGTTGCAACAAGGGACAGTATCCTCCATTGTTTCTGATCCATTTACAGTGAAAAGCATCCATTTTCACTACACAGAGAAGAACTAAAATGTCCTTGTTGTTAACACCATTACTCGCTTGCTACTTACAGAGGCAGCCTCAAACCAGGAAAGCAGACACAATAGCAATTTTGAATTATCTTAAAACTGTCTTTCTGGCGAGTACAGATCCGGTACAGCTGCTGAATCCTTCCTCCTGTTCCAGTACACACGTTAATTATACTCAGGAAATGCTTTCAGGACAACATTTTGTAACATATTGCTTAAGTTCATATGTTAAGTCATTAAAAAAATAGACACTTGCCCAGACATAAAGTCAGATAAAACAAGTCACTAGAGAAATTACACCTGTTAAACACAAAGAGGGATTCTCAACAGGACGTTTTTAGCAATCCCACATTTGGTCTTTTCCCGGATCCCTTCTTCCTCCCCCATCTATTAGGAATTAACGTTAACACCTTAGCTGCTGAGGCTTTCCCCACTGTGCTCCCCCGTGTTTCCCGCCTTCCGCGCCGCCCCCCGCTTCCCGCCACCACCGCCGACCCCGCCCCTTTTTTTATTCTGTTCCCTCCCCGCTCCCGCCTCCCAGCTGCTCCGCCCACCCGCGCACTTCGCCTTAAATGGCGACCGTGCGAACGCGCAGCGGTCACGCGCAGCGGGCGCGCCGATTGTGCGCCGAAGGCGCGCCAAAGGTAAGCCCGTCTGCGCCCGTCCGCGACCGGATCGCGACCAGCGCCAGGACCCCTGGCCCACGAAGACCCCGACCTACCCGCCTGACGTACTCCGCCGCCTCCCTCATCGCACTCAACACCGGCCGACTCCCAGAATGCCACCAAGCCACACCACGACGCACCCACGGACCTTTCAGCTGCCACGCCTGCAAGTTCACCTGCATCCGGACCTGCCTCGCACCAGCACCCGCCAAGACGAACACCAGCAGCACCCACCTCAAGTGCATCCTGCTCAACACCCGCTCCGTCCACAGACACGCCATCGAACTCTGGAACCTCCTAGACGCCACAGCCCCTGACGTTGCCTTCCTCACGGAGACCTGGATGAACGCCTCTTCAGCTCCCGACATCGCCATCGCTATCCCAGAGGGCTACAAGATCGTCCGGAGGGACCGCAACGCCAACCAGATGGGAGGAGGCATCGCCATCATCCACAGGAACACCATCCGTCTCACGACCAGCACCGACAACACCCTGACCAGCGCCGAACACCTGCATTTCCAGATCCACACCAACCCGAACACCACCCTCAGAGGCACCCTGATCTACCGACCCCCTGGACCACGCACACAATTCAGCGAGGACATCGCCGACTTCGTCAGCCCGCATGCCCTCCCCTCCGCTGACTACATCCTCCTGGGGGACCTCAACTTCCATCTGGAGAACAACAACGACCGCAACACCAGCACCCTGCTCGACAACCTCGCCAACCTGGGACTCAAGCAACTGGTGTCCACCCCCACCCACCTCGCCGGACACACACTCGACGCAGTCTTCTCCTCCAGCACAGACATCGGCTTCAGCCACGCCACAGAGCTTCAATGGACGGACCACAGCTGCGTCCACTTCACCTTCAAGAGAACGACGACCCACCAACACCAGCAACAGGCCGCCCGCAGAAGCTGGAACAAGATCACAGCAGACCAGCTCGCCACCTCCCTGAGCCAGCACCCTCCTGCCAGCTCAGCGGACCCCAGCCAGGCCGCCGACAACCTCACGAAGTGGATCAGCATCTGCGCGGACGAGCTCGCCCCACTGAGGACCCCGCCTAGCAGACCCGGCAGCAAGAAGGCCCCATGGTTCACCGACGAACTCAAGAGCTCCAAGAAGAACTGCCGAGCCCTCGAGAAAGTCTGGAGAAGGGAACCAACACCGGACAACAGGACCTCCTTCAAACTTGCCACCCGGAAACACCACCAGCTGATCCGCGCCGCCAAGAAAACAGCATTCAAGGACCGACTGGACAACAACGCACACAACTGCAAGGAACTCTTCAACATCGTGAAAGAGCTTTCCAACCCCAGCGCAGGAAACAACGACATCACCCCATCGCAAGACCTCTGCAACTCCCTCGCCTCATACTTCCACAACAAGATCGCGGACATACACAACAGCTTCAACAACCAACCAACGCACACCATGACCGAACAACCACCCCCCACCACCACCCTCCACGCCTGGACCCCGATCAGCACCGAAGACACCATCCGCACGATGAACTCCATCCACTCCGGATCACCGACCGACCCCTGCCCTCACCACGTCTTCAACAAGGCCGACGCTGTCATCGCACCCCACCTGCGAGACATCATCAACACATCCTTCGACACCACCATCTTCCCTGAGAGCTGGAAACACGCCGAACTCAGCGCTCTACTCAAGAAACCAACAGCGGACCCCACCGACCTCAAGAATTACGGCCCCATCTCGCTCCTCCCGTTTCCAGCCAAAGTCATTGAGAAGACCGTCAACAAGCAGATGGCCGCCTTCCTCGAGACGAACGGATCCCTCGACCCCTCACAGTCCGGCTTCCGAGCCAATCACAGCACCGAGACCGCCCTCATCGCCGCCACCGATGACATCCGAGCCCTGATGGACAATGGAGAAACAGCGGCCCTCATCCTCCTAGACCTCTCCGCGGCATTCGACACGGTCTGCCACCGCACCCTAGTACGGCGCCTCAGCAACATCGGAATCCAGGACAAGGCGCTGAAATGGATCATCTCCTTCCTCGACGGAAGAACACAGAGAGTCCGCCTACCACCGTACAAGTCAGAGGCCTCCGAAGTCATCTGCGGCGTCCCCCAAGGATCATCTCTGAGCCCCACCCTCTTCAACGTCTACATGAGCCCCCTCGCGGCCATCGTACGCAAACACAACCTCAGCATAATCTCCTACGCCGACGACACCCAGCTGATCCTCTCCCTGACCAACGACCCCGCCGCCGCCAGATCCAACCTGCACGAAGGGATGAAAGAGGTAGCCGAGTGGATGACGACCAGCCGCCTGAAACTGAACTCGGACAAGACAGAGGTCCTCATCCTGGGCTCCTCACCCTCCGCCTGGGACGACTCCTGGTGGCCTCCCGCCCTGGGCACCGCACCCAAACCGACAGACCATGCACGAAACCTGGGCTTCATCCTGGACTCCTCCCTCTCCATGACCAGGCAAGTCAACAACGTCTCCTCGGCGAGCTTCAACATCCTACGCATGCTACGGAAGATCTTCTGGTGGATCCCCACCGAGACCAGGAAGACCGTCACCCAGGCCCTCGTCACCAGCCGACTGGACTACGGCAACGCCCTCTACGCCGGTACCACCGCCAAGCTCCAGAAGAGACTCCAGCGGATCCAGAACGCCTCAGCCAGACTCATCCTCGACATCCCACGAACCAGCCATATCTCCGGACATCTGAGAGACCTTCACTGGCTCCCCGTCAACAAAAGAATCACCTTCCGCCTCCTCACCCACGCACACAAAGCCCTACACGACCAAGGCCCGAGCTACCTCAACAGCCGAGTCAACTTCTACGCTCCCAAACGCCACCTTCGATCAGCCAACCACGCCCTCGCCGCCGTCCCCCGCATCCAAAGAGCGACCACAGGAGGAAGGTCCTTCTCCTACCTGGCCGCCAAGACCTGGAACTCCCTCCCTCCCGACCTGCGCCTGACCCAAGACCACCTCTCCTTCAGGAAGAAGCTGAAGACCTGGCTGTTCGAGCAGTAGCGCCCCCCCTCCCCCCCCCCCCCAGCGCCTTGAGACCCTACGGGTATGTAGCGCGCTTTATAAGTGTCACTGATTGATTGATTGATTGTGCTCAGTGTATTTGTGGCAGGTTTGATAAATTTTTCCACAAAAGGCGTCCTAGCAAAAATTGAAACCTTCTCCCCACATGTTGGGGATTCTGTGGTACCCACAGTGTGTGGTTTACCCTGGGTGGAGGGGGAGTGAGAAAAAAGTCGAAATGTAACAAACATTTTTTAACTTTATTTTTATAAAGTGCTATGCAAAAAAGCATATTTACTTTGTAAAAATGCTACCAACAAAAGGTTTGCAGTTCTAAGATCACTATCTCCCCCACCTTTCCTTTTAGAAACAAGCAGAATTGTAAAAGAAACCATTTTAACACAGTTATTGCATTTTTCTAAGCAGCAGCTAAAAGAAATAAACCATTAGGTCCATCAGACCAACTGGTTGCAGGAATATATATATATATATATATATATATATATATATATATATATATATATATATATATATATATATATATATATATATATATATATATATATATATATATATATATATATATATATATACACACACACTGAAAAAAACATAGGTTTCACACACGTTATAGTTAGGAATTAGCATTTAAAAAACCTTGCAAATTCATTGAAAAAACCATAGGTTTCACATGTTATAGTTAGCTGAACATTTCTCTCATACAAAACCTTTCAAATTCCTCCGTTATAGTTAGCTCAGCTAACTATAACTTGCGCGCCCGCAATGCACTGCTGATGATGTCACATATTACATCACTCATGATATGGTCAGTGACATCACTCATGACATCACTGATGACATCTCAAATGACATCCCTGATGACATCACTTATGACATCATCCAGTGAATGTGTGTCTTTCTGAAAAATATTTTTTTATATATGTATATCTAAAGGTCGATGGAAGAATAAATGGGTAAATAAGTGTCTAAATGGATGTTTTTTTTGTAAAATTCATTGTATAACTGACTTATTAAGTATATCTTAGTGAATAGGTGTACTAGCGAGTAATCTTTAAATATTTAAATATCTGTATCAGAGTCCCACTTTGTATATAAGTGGCTGCATGGGTTGGAGAGTAGCTACATGAGTTAGTTAGTTAGTTAGTTATTAGTTGGTTTTTTGAGTACCAAAATGAGTGTTTGTACGGTTCGGTGGGAAATATTACTTAGCGCACAGATGCGTGAATGACTGACTCACTGTTTGTATGTGTTTTGAAGACAGCATGTGTGCAGGACTGTATGGGTGGATGAGTGTGTATATGGGTGTGTTAGTGAGTGAATGTCTGTCTCAATAGTATCTTTATGAGTAACTACATATGTTTTAAACTAGTATATGTGAGTATTGATGTATATAAGTGAGTATATCTGAGAGCGACAGATTCTAAGACTTCCTGTATAAATAAGTATGTGTTTCTATAAGTGATTGTTTAAGAGAGTAAGTATGTCTAAGATTCTGTAGAAGTTAGTGTAGTGGTGAGTGTATAGCTGTATATGCAAGTAAATGGATATTTGATAGTTTATTTGCTTGTGTGAGTATGTGTGTGACTAACTCTATAGATGAGTGTCGGTGTATAACAGGATATATAGGTGTATGAGTACATATGATGAGTCAGTACATGTATCAGTGACTATATAGAACTGTTGGTGAATGAGTGGATGTGTATGTAGATTTTGGGATTACTCAATAGGTTGTTTTAACTGGAATTGGTATCTCCATTTTTTTGAAACTTTTAGCTTTTATTTTTGATTGTGTATCAAAGGTTATATTACAGTATGAGGAGGTGTGCCACAAGGATGATGTCATCAGTGATGTCATCAGGGATGTCATTTGAGATGTCATCAGTGATGTCATGAGTAATGTCACTGACCATGTCATGAGTGATGTAATATGTGACGTCATCAGCAGTGCATTGCGGGCACGCAAGTTATAGTTAGCTGAGATAACTATAACAGAGGAATTTCAAAGGTTTTGTATGAGAGAAATGTTCAGCTAACTATAACATGTGAAACCTATGTTTTTTTCAATGAATTTGCAAGGTTTTTTAAATGCTAATTCCTAACTATAACGTGTGTGAAACCTATGGTTTTTTCAGTCAATTTAATAGGTTTTTTAAATGATAATTTGCAATTGTATTATTTATTATGTCTTTCTTTTTAGACTAATTTCTTATATTTTTAATATAAATATTTATATTTATTTTATTTTTTAGATTATATTTCATATTCTTATTATAAAATAATAACAAAACTAAATTGCAAAGTAATTTTTGAATGAATTATTGCTTGATGTCGGTTGCAAGTATAACACAGCTCCAGAAATTATCTTGCGGCCCTATCCTCACAATGCTGTATCAATCCTTACACCTGCTTCAAGCATGTGCAATGTTTTGACGCAGCATAACCTCAAAAGTCACTGAATAAAATGTTATACTTTTCACTAAGTCACTTTTATGAGGCCTTGCTGCACCCCCTTCTGCACAAGAAAGCCTCTTCTGGCGCAGCGCTTTACAATGTAATACACCCTATAGATGCGTCACATTGTTAATAGCACACACCATGGCACATCTTTTGCACCACCGCTGTGTCACAAAAGTGACGCAACGGCTGTGTAAAAGAGGCACAAGTAGATTGTAAATCCGCCCCTAACACATACAAATTCACCCAGGCACTTTCACCAGCAGCGCAAATTGAAAGATAGACTAGTAACATATTTATGTACATATGATACATCCAAGTGCTTCGGACATACTACAGTATACTATAGATAAACAGCTTATAGATTTATGCTGTAGCAGTTCCTTATAGTTCTGCACTTTCACATTCTCCATACACTAGTAACATATTCCTTCATTCCTTTATGAACTACACATTCATTCTGACAAACTTTTACACACTAACATAGAAATATAGTTCTTTCTTTGACCAGTGAAGGTAGTTCTAAAAAAACCTGTTTTTTTTGTTTTGTATTTTTTGTGTGTTTTCTCAACAAATTCCAAGCGGAACAAAAAAATGAACAAGCATTTACAATGCAATGGTCTCAGCATTATTAAAGGTAGAGCTATTGGCATTGCTCATGACATTTTTTTTTTTAAATCATAAATAAATGGCATTGTCATTTACATTGCCAATAGCTTAATCGTTAAATAAATGGCATTGTCATTTACAATGCCAATAGCTTAATTGCTCGCTAATGCATGACTGATTGCATTTACACCCACACAGAGCCACACACACAAAGCCACACACACACATACAGAGCCACACACACAGAGCCACATAGAGCCACACACACACACACACAGAGCCCCCCACACACACAGAGCACCCCCACACACACAGAGCCCCCCCCCCCACACACACAGAGCCCTACACACACACACACAGAGCCCTACACACACACACACACAGAGCCCTACACACATACCCAGTTCCACACACACACCCAGAGCCACACACACACCCAGAGCCACACACACACACACCCAGAGCCACACACACACACCCAGAGCCACACACACACACCCAGAGCCACACACACTCAGAGCCACACACACACACACAGAGCCACACACACACACCCAGAGCCACACACACACCCAGAACCCTCGCCGATTGCTATAGAAATCCAAACTTACCATGAAGATGCACCGTTGGGAAGAAATAGGTATTTGTGGAAGGGCGGCTTTGATGTCTGCGGCACAATATTAAGGCTTTCAGCCGTGGCTGTCTGCAGTACCATGAAGCTGCACCCCAGAGACGGTCACCTACACGGAAGGCACTTCCCTAGAGTAGCAGCAGCGGTGCCAGTTTGAATCAAGTGCCCGCAGAATGCAGAACGCTCATTGGTTGCCTTGGTGACCACGTGACTAATCTACCTCCATTCATAGAGGTGTTTCTCCCCAGGGTGAGTTAGTACACACCGAAGAGACGCGAAACTCGAGTCTTTCTTCTATTTTTACTGCTGTATATTTTTTACGCAGCGCAGGTCCCAACGAACTCGACGTACAAATTTCTTTTGGAAGGGCAGCCTATATTTAGGCTGCGTGTAATTCATCATGTCACCAATCCTTTTAACAAATACAAGTTGAAATAATTGTATTTGCATTTCTATAGCGTTTCTTGCATGCCTCATTCCGAGGCGTCGAAGTGCACTTTATCATTCAGGGGTAATGCTTGGTTGTAGGGGTTTTGTAGCCATGGCAGCTACTTCACAAGAGGGGACAAACAGCACACATTGTGGCCCAGGCAGAAAGGACACGGCGCAAGGGGGAAAGGAATACCATCTTTCTCCGAGGCAAAGCAGAAATGCCTTGGAGAAAGTGTCGTCTTTTTCCGATCCGGGGGCGTGGTTTACTTGCTCTCCTCTTCCCATTGGCTGGAAGGTAAAATTCCAGCCAATGGGAAGAGGAGAGAAAGTAAATAGAAAGAAGCTTTAAATAAACGCCCCGAATCCGAAAAAGACGGGGCTTGAACCGAGTGATGCCCCTCTCCTCTAATGGCTGGCCTCCATTTAGGAAGCCAGCCAATGGAGAAGAGGGGTGGGTTCAAGCCCCCTTACTAAAAAACATTAAATCTTCGGAGCTCCGCCCTCACTGCTTACAGCAGTGCGACGAGTCCTCGACCTAAAAACTGGTCACCAAAGGCTATGCTAGCAGCAACAACATAAAAAGACAATAAACATGTCTTAGTAAGCCTGGTAACTATACACCTAGACACCTAGACATAGCTTTAGCTCTCCAACATCAGCTGTTTACAGAGACACGCAGACAACAGTTCATATTCCACGCCATCCTGAGGGTGTGGCAGCCAGCGCATCAGACCAATGTGTTTGCAAGTCTGTGCCTCATGGAAAGGGCACTAAAAGTCTACGGATGATAGGGTTGTGGGTCACGGTGTGATAGAAATGTGGTGCCCTGGTGACATACGGCTGCGCTGAATGAGGGGGGTGCTACAGTAAGACAAGAGTCGAAGAAGCTGATCGGGGCAGAAGCTGATGCTCAGATACACTAGCAGAGAATGTCCATGGACGAGAAGATCAACGGGGTCCCAAGTATCGAAAGAAGAGAATTGAAGGCTACCACTGCTTGCTGGACAGATAGCAGCAAATCACTAGTCTGCCGGCTCGTGTACAGGAGATCGAACAAGTGCCAGGATTGTGAATTATACTGGTGCCGTCTCCAGTGCACAGGCCAAGAAGTGCTTTACAGTACAAACTCATCGAACCCGTGTACAAGGAAGAGATTAACAAGGGGGGGGGGGAATAAAAGAGAAAGCACACCAAGAACCATGAGGGCGTCATTTCGAAACGGTAACTATGCATTCCCTGACGAAAAATTACCCCTCCTGCTTCGTCATGAGATTGCTTGTCGCCGTCCAGTCAAAAATACGAACCACAACTTGTTATATTTCTGAGCAACAGAACTGGTTGTGTCAGCAAAATGAAATGGGGCATTTCCCTTCTGACTTAATTATCTCTTCCTGATAAGATGTTCTGCGTCTACTTTCTCCATTCTGATGATTACACATAGTCGGCGAAAAAGGGCAATAAATACATCGTTAAAACACTGCCAATAACAAGCAGGATATGTTGACTGCAGGGGTGTAAAGAAAGGAAGACATGAAACCCGAATCTGTAGGGCCTTACTCAGCTCCAGCATAAGAACTTATAGCCAAGGTTTTGTTTCACAGTAAAAGCTGGTTCAAGCACAAATAAGGACTTATTATTAAAAGCACTTTCTACTTCGTGATTTGAAGTATACTTCGCACTTATTGAATTTGTATGGAAAGGGTCTCAAAGATCATGTTTGAAAACACCTGTATTCTGCAACATTCTTAACGTAAAGGACCGACCATTACACCTAACAGATGCTTCTTTCCGTCTCAACCTTTTCATATCTACAAGAAGGGAGGCGCCACACTAACAAAAGAGGGTACTGACATAGAACAGGCAACAAATTGTTAAACAACGTCGCCCCTATTTCTCAGCGTAATGGAATAAAAACCAACATGTTTCTACAAGTTCCATGTTTGCACTATACAAGTCTGTCATAATATAATGCCCATGGAAAGCAAGTTTCCCCACCAAGTCTTGGAGAGACACGGGTGCCATGCAATCCTTTCTACTACCACTTACAAACTAGAGAGGCCACTGGGATCCAAGTTTAAAAACACACACAACCCTATCTAGCAACTTGAAACCTAACCAACAGAGTCCATCAACTTCATCCCACAATAGTCGGACAACTATTGCGTTACAGCAGCTCACAGCCACCGGTTGAGTGCAATAGCCTCATTTTATGCGTGGTAAACTTGAATTCAAGGAAAGCATAGTACAGCCCAATGAGCGAGCATAACTGCATACCACAATCTGCTAATGAAATGGCTTCCAGGACTACTCTGGTTTCTAGGAAATACGGAGAAACCATTAACATTTTTTTTTTGGGCAGGGTGGAGAGCCTGACTGGTATCTCTGACAAATGCAAATCGGAGAATCTAATGTTAGCGGGTCTAAGTACATGCCAGTAAACAGCAGTTGTTGTTCATTGAAGCACAACCTTAACATATGAGAGTACTACCTGCCACTGCTAATATCATGAATAATTGAGAGATGTAATCTGAAGAGATCAAAGAAGATAGCACCACCGTGCATTCAAGTGAGGAACAAAATATATGCGTAGGTGGAAGCAACCAGAAAGTGTTTGTGCGAGTTCCGGGGGAGGGACATAACTAGAGCGCAGGTGGAATGGAAAGACTACTGACGTGATGGGATTGACCCCTGATGTAGCAAGAGGTTAATTCGGTGAAGAAACAAATAAATGAGTAGAGGCAGTATGGGCTATGCAGCTCCACCCCACATGTCCACAACTCCACCTCAAAAGTTCCTTCTCACTAGATAAACAAGTGCCTGGAGGCCCAAAGCAGCAAGCAAAGAATGTCTTTTCGTTCAAGCAACGTGCACCCAGTGCGAGAAATATTTTCAGGAGCTGGAGTCAATAGTACTAAGATTTTACAGAAAGGGAAAGACCAAAAATTTAAATTGGATTAAAAACAGATAAAAAGGGGAGACGTTTCGAAGACAGATGTCCACATCTGCTGCCTTGGGCCTGTACCTAGGCACAGACACGGCCCCCCGAGTTAGGTGTCTTCCTCGCCTTATAAACTGTGACACTCTTACTGCATAATATGCGAATCAAACTGCAGCATCGCAATAATCGGGCACGTTGGCAGTAGCAAGCTGATGACGTACTTGTGCGAGGTTTCTACGGGCGCAGGGGGCGGGGTGGGTTCGAAGGCCGCCAGGAAATGGTAAATATGAAGTGTTGCTGGTCGTAGGACAGGGGTGCTGGAATTACAACTGATCTACGAGTTTAGAGAGCAAAACGAGAGGGGTGGGAAAGAGGGAGTAGCTGGCAAGGTTTGTGAATTAACAGTAACCTACAAGTGTTTAGAAACAGAAAGAGATTGGGCATGGGAGAAGTGAGGAGTCAGGTTCCCCCACAGAGCCAGTTGAACGGACGTGGTCAGCACTCATTTCTGGGAACATCGGACCTTAAGCAATAAGGAAGAGATTCAAATGCAGACTTATTTTGTAGGTGTACCCGCACAGGACCCTCTCAACAACCCCATCTCAAGATACCCACTACAGACTTGCTGTTGATCCCTATTTCCCTTGGGTTTCACGGTCAGAGACTTGTCCTATATCCTCCATTTCCACTAATCGAAAGCCCATCAACAATAATGCGAGTCATGCCGACTTCCCTGTCAGGATGGCGCGGACGTGGTGGGGCTGCAGGAGCTCAGCACACTCGGGGCAGCAGATGTCCACGCGGCTCTCGGTGATCCCTATTCGCAGGTACTGCCGCAGGCAGGCCAGACACGAGCGGTGTGGACAGGGTAGTAACGGAGGGCCCGGGGGCTGCGGTTCAAGGCACAGAGTGCATTCAGCTGGGCTCTCTGGAGGCGGCGGCGGAGGCTGCGGTGGTGGGATTGGAGCGGGGATGACGGGTGGCTCACGCCGACGAACAAACACCCGTCGCAAATCCAGCCTCCGCCGGCGCCTACGAAGCCCTCCCGAGGAAGGATCCTGGCACGACGGGGACTCGAGGGCCATGACTGGGCCCCTTCCCACAGTCAGGGTTGAATGCTTCACAATCACACTACTGGCTTCCGGGGGGTTCTCCGGCTAACTACAGACTTCCTTCAGGCCTCTGGGGCCTTCCAGTGGTCAAACATGAGCTCCAATATGGTATCCATCACACCGGACTCCGGTATCATTTCACTTCCGACTTTGCTAGGTCGTTTTTCGTGCCAGAGGGACTCGCATCTCAGTTTTTGAGTCTCACTTCCTGCTTTTAGCCCTTACTTCCAGTGAACTCATTCCCTTTCCCGAGTCCTTCTCACCCGGTCACTGGGGCTTTTAGAGCTGATCTCACTCTAAAAGCCTAACCCAATGGAGGCTCCGCCTCAGCCGCACGAACGCAAGCGCACGGACTGGCCGGATGTCCGCCAACACTCGGGGAGTCGCAACTACGTCACAAAAGTAAGATAAAGCATCAAGCATGCGTGACAGCCTTGTAGGATGGGGAAACAACAATTCAAATCAATAATGCTTTATGTGGCATAACAAAGCTATATAGTGTCGCCAAGGCTCGGGTGCTTAAGTAACTCCATACTTGCTATCATTTGGAAAAACAAGAAAAACGCAAAATGGCGGCCGCAACTCCGAAAATTTCGGATTCGGGGGCGTGTTTTGGCGTTCTGAGTGACAGATGACGTCACAGGTGGATAGAACGCCAAAAACACTCCCCCAAATCTGAAAGAGACGGGGCTTGATTGGAGTGATACCTCTCTCCTCCAATGGCTGGCCTCCGTTTAGGAAGCCAGCCAATGGAAGAGAGATGGAGGAGAGAGGCGGGTTCAAGCCCCGTCTAAAAAACATGAATTCTCCAACCAAAGACTGCGCAAGCGCAGCCTTTAGGTCCTCGACCTAAAAAGAACAACTAATGTAGAGGACAGCAATGATCCTGCATCCTGCGTTTCATCAAGTCTATAGACTGTTCCCCATAACATAAAAGTTTATCGCAATAAATGCATAGAATTTTAACTTTAGCAAAGTCAGAATCAATATGTGGGTGTGGACTGCTTGCTTAAAATCCTGCTGCCGCAGTTGATGTGCTTGGTGTAGCAGCAGGTGGGTTCTCGTGTAACCTCCGTCTTGCAGCTTGAGCAAAGTTCTTGAGGTGCAAATTCTTCACGTGTCGCACCATATTTGCTGTGCCAAAGGAGTATTTTTGTACATGGATCACCCCTTGAAAGAGCTGTTTCGCAAATTTTACAGGTTACTTTTGGAGCATTAACCTTTTTTTGACCTTCTGGATACGCGAAAAACTTCACAATTAGAGCTTCTTTCCTCTTCTTTTAGGTTCTTCAGGAATGAAATCTTCCTCTGAAGAACTGCTGGAAGAAGACTCCATTGCTCTTATTATTGTGTACTTCCTTCTATTTGAGAAGATTCTCAGAACAAATGCTTCTTCTTAAAAAGTCAAAGTTGAATAATTATAATGGGACGGAACTTTCAACAGTCGCAATAGGAAAAGTTATGAACCAATCAAATCTCTACTTTTTAATTCACATGGCTTTGCGTACGCTTATGATGCGCTTGCGCAACTCTTTCAATACGATTACGCATGATGTTCTACCACGATTTGTGTGATTCTTTTTAAAAGTAATAAATGATTATTACAAGTACTAAAAAAATTCATAGTTATCCCAAATGTCTGCCCTTAGTATGTACATTAAATACATACATGTTTTAAACCAAGTAGAAACATTGCCCTCTTTCGCATACAGAACGCCGCACATGACGTCACACCGAAGCTTTAATGCGACGCGTAACGTCAAAGCATATTCGTACTGTATGCGCAGGTACACGCTGAGTATGATAATCAGTACAAACTATGGTGCGATCACCTTTCAGTGACAAATCAGAGCTCAGGGCGCGCTAAGGAGAATGATTAGAAGTGCTGACTCATTGCAGATACGATTCTGGGCCTGCCTCTGCGTACATTATAACACCGCCCCATCTCTCTCTGTTGTTAATTGTTAGTGCACACACTCATCCTTGCACATGCGCGGTGCACGCCCACCCACACTACACACATGCCACCACCAAGCATGCTTGCTATCATTTAGCCTGGAAACCAGTACATTAGCCAATGGGATGTCCCCCCAGGGCTATCATTCTTGCAGACCGTGAAAACGCTACCAATAACGCCCAGGGCTTGGTTTGGTCAGCCGCCGCGGTTCCCATATAATGCGGGCACTAACGTGAGCACGCCCTCTTTTACCTTTCTCTGCTGCGATGACACACACACTCTCGAAAACACCCCAGACTCCGCGAAACCACAGCCTTTCAAGACACAACAAAAGATGACAAAAACAAAGGTAAGAGAAGACGTCACAACATCAGCCTCCACTGTAAATTGTATATGCATAATACTATTTTTTTATCCTTCATATGGCTTTCCTACCCCTCAATGGTTTTAAATTGTACTTACATAATTTAACCCCTTCGATGCTCATGACGAGCTCAGCTCGTCATGAGGTACGGTTGAGCTGTGCTTATGACAAGCTGAGCTCGTCATGAACAATGGTAAAGCCTGGAAAACAGCACAGGAAGGGAAAACCATCAGCAGCGATGGTGCTAACTATTTCTTTATAAGTCACGAGGTCCTATACACCTTTAATCTTAAAACTTGTGTGTGCATAAATTTCTGTGTCGTATTTCTGTACTACGCCACGTGCTTAGGCCTCTATTATTATTAATTGGGCGTCCATGATAGTATTTTTTTTCTGCGTCACGAGGCCGTCCCAGGCCTCTATTAACTTATTGATCTTCCTTTGTTTGCTGGAGCTGCAACAGTCTTAACTACGGAATATTAGGAACCCACATTAAAATTCACCTTTGATAGTAGTTACGCAACTCAGTTTACGATGACTAATCAAAATGTCCTTTTGTTTCGTTCAGAAAACATCGTTCAGAAGCAACCACGGCCTATCGAGCAACAGCAATGGAATTCTCTGCAACTTATTGAATATACTTTCACGTATAGAAGCAGAGTTCAAGTGGAGTGGTGAACTCCGGTGGCCGCACTGTTTATACAAGGTAAGCACAGCAGCCTAGATTTCCAAAGTCTTCATAGGAATGCATTAGAAATAAGTCGGCATAACGGGCGTCAGTAACGCAGTAGGCACTTCCATATAGACACCACTTGAATGCGGCACTATAACAAGTAAAATGTACCAGGTACACTGCACTCGTAAAACTGTAGTTAGCTTTATTTGTGAAACGAGAGAGGGCCATATTATCAAGCCTTGGCGACAAAATTATCACCACTTTATCAGCAGCAAACTGCCGCTAAAGTGGCTATAATGGGTTTGATCTATAATTACCTCCGAGCAATTACAACAGATAGGTTACAACAGTCTGACAAACAGATCCACAACCTTATTACGCCACTTTTGAGTCACTTTTAACATGAGTAAAGTGACGCAAGGAAAAAATCTCAACTTCAGACTCTGCGACACAGTTTTACTGTTGTTTTCTCTCTCTTTCTCTCTCTCACTCTCTGTGACATCATTTCTCTTTCTCTCTTAAACTTAGACACTGCTGTCTTCGAGGTGTAGACGTGTAGAAGAATTGTTCAGAATAAGTTGTGACACCAACTGCCTGAAATGTGTACCCGCAAGGTTTATACAACGGTAAGCACAGAGGCCTAGATCTACAAAGCCTTCCCAGGAATGCATTAGAAATAAGTCGCCATAACGGGCGTCAGTAACACACTAGGCACTTCCATATAGACACCACTTGAACGCAGCACTATAACAGAACTGGAATGTACGAGTCACTTGCACAAGTAAAAATGAAGTATTACCAAAACTTGTAGGGGCATAGTATCAAGAACGGCAATAAAATTATAGCTTTTTCAGCGACAAGAAACTGCCGCTAAAGCGGCGATAATGGGCTTGATAAATATGCTCTTGTAATTCCCATAGTAGCCCAGGTTAACACCAGAACCTGCACTGCTATGGGAATGCACAACAGCATATTATCAAGCCCATTATCGCCGCTTTAGCTGCAGTTTCCTGCCACTGAAACTGCGATAATTTTATCGCCGTTCTTCATAATATGCCCCGTAATGCTTCAGCTCATTTACTTACATCTACATAAACTCTAATTTTCTTTTTTCTTTTGCAGATTACCAATCTGACACCTTTTGGAATCCATTTCACAATTTGTTTATAACATTGTTTAAGTTATTTTTCCAGTTCCAATATAGTTATAATTGAGTTTCGTTTATATTTATTGTTTAATAAAAGTTAATTTTAAAAAACTACTTCTTTTACTTTGTGGGGGAGGGGTGTGACGGCCCACAATAAAAATAATGTTGAAATACTATAGTAAGATATTCAAGACTTAGATTGAAAACTCCTGAGTTCTAACTAACAGATATAATAAAAACAATGGTGAGAAACTACGAAAATGGCGATGGACGGAGTACGTAATCAACGTTTGGTGCCTCTGCACTACCTTTCAAATAAATATATAAAAAATATTACTATTAATACTGTACAAAAGTACAGCAGCGGATGACGCACACGAACCAGGAAAAGAAAGCGACAGATTTACTAACTGATACAAAGAAAGGTTTGCTTGTTGAACTTGAAGAAAAAGAAAACGTGGGCTTCGAAACGACGCTGAGCATACAAAGAGAGTACAACTGCTGCACCCAAAAAAAAATGAAAGCTTTACATACTATCATAGAAATTAAAATTGCAACACCGGTCTTTGATAATATGCACCTACGTTTACTGGTCAATAAAAGCACAATGAGTCATATTATCCACAAAAGGCGATACATTATCGCCGCTTTTATCGACAGGAAACTGCCAATAAAACGGCGATAATAGGCTTAATATTAGGCCCTTGTAACTTCCCATAGCAGCCCAGGTTCTGGTATTAACCTGGGCTCCTATGGTTATTCACAAGGGCATATTATCAAGCCCATTATCGCCGCTTTATCGGCAGTTTCCTGCCGATAAAAACGACGATAATGTATCGCCTTTTGTGGATAATATGACCCGTTGCTCTTTTTTTGACCAGTAAACTTAGGTGCATATTATCAAAGACCGGTGTTACAATTATCGCCGTTTTATTGGCAAGAAACCAGCGATAAAACCGCGATAATTACCATCATAATACGGCCTTGTTATTTCCCATAGAAGCCCATGTTAACACCAGAACATAGGCTTCTATGGGAATTTACAAGGACGTATTATCAAGCCCACCCTCCCAACATTAATAAAAAACTCCAGACAATGCAGGTACCCGGAGGTGGAAGTTCATTTTACATATCACTGCCCCAGAAATGTGGCGTTCCCCGCGACGTGTACGGGGAGAGAGAGAGAGAGCTCAAAAAGACCGGTGTTACAATTATCGCCGTTTTATTGGCAAGAAACAGACGATAAAATGGTTAAAAGTTTTAACATAAGGATTATCAACTATGCTGACGACACGCAAATGATCCTCTCCTTGAAAGGAGAGGACTCAACTCCTGTGGAGGTCCTTCATAATTGCCTGCGTGACACGTCCCGGTGGCTAAAAGACAACTCCCTTCAGTTCAACGCAGGGAAGACGGAGGTGCTCTTCAGTGCCGGAACTAGGATTCCCCGACCGTTTCCGAACAACTTTTGGCCCCCGGAAACAGGGACCAACGTACGGCCGGTGGAATCAGTCCGCAATCTAGGGGGTCATGTTGGATCACAGGCTCAGTATGGAGACACATGTCCAAAAAACGTCTGCCTGTTGTTTTGCCATCCTTCGCTCCCTAAGAAAAGTTCTTCCCCTCTTACCTTACCAGGCCTGTGCCCAAGTGGTCAGATGTAACATTCTTAGCCGGCGGGACTATTGTAATGCCCTCCTGCTTGGTTCCCCTGAGTTCCTGTTGGACAGGCTCCAGAGGGTCCAATCAGCAGCTGCTAAGCTGGCCCTGGGGCTTCCAAGAAGAGCTCATGGACCGCCCGCCCTGGCAAAACTGCACTGGTTACCTATAAGACAAAGGATTCAATTTAAAGCCCTTTGTATAGTCTTTAGGGCTCTCCATGGTATTGGCCCCGCCTGGTACACTCCAACCATACAGCTTCGATCCTCTGATGCCAAACTGGTAGTCATACCCAGATTCAGGAAAGTTAGAGCCGGAGGCAGATCCTTTAAGGTGGCAGCTGCCAAACTATGGAATACTCTCCCTGTCGAGATCAGGCACCTCACTGAACTCCTCCCATTTAGAAAAAGGGTTAAAACTTGGCTATTCCCCTGTTAATCCACCTGTAAGCTCTCTCTCCCTGTATTTTCTATTCCGTCTCCTCTGATCTCATCAGCTCCAGGATGAATGCAATGGTGACAGTTGCGCTTTACAAATTCCTAAAATAAATAAATAAATAAATAATAATAATAATAATAATGACCATGATAATACGGCCTTGTTATTTCCCATAGAAGCCCATGTTAACACCAGAACATAGGCTTCTATGGCAATTAACAAGGACGTAATATCAAGCCCACCCTCCTAACATTAATAAAAAAAACATAGGCCCTTGTAAATTCCCATAGCAGCCCAACTTCCGATGTTAACCTAGGCTGCTATGGTTATTCACAAGGGCAATTTGCCCCCCCCGGGACCTAATGAATAAAACCGACTTCTACTTTTTTTTCACCTTTTCCACCGCGTACAGGTACTGCACGAGTACCCGCCATTTTTAATTTTAAAAAAAATAAAAATTGAGCCTAAAGATCCATGATAATCCCCTGACCAAGACTATAGCCTCAGAATCTTTCCACCCTGCCCAGTTTCCTTATTTCTCAACTTTGTTTTACTGTTTTCTTGTGACTCTCCTCTCCCGAAGAACAACATGGCGGCCAACACTTCCTGGTTTGGAGTATTGACAGCCAATCAGCATGCAGCTCCTGTTCGTAATTGTAGGTATTTCCATACACATACGCCGCGATTTTTCTTTAAAAAATAAAATTTAAAAATCGAGCCTAAACATCCATGTACGACCCCCTGAGCAAGCCTAGAGGGTCAGAATGTCTCTAGCCTACCCCCTTCCCATATTCCTCAACTTTGTTTTACTGTTTTCTTGTGCCTCGGTTCTAGCGAGGCACAAGATGGCCGCCAACACTTCCTGGTTTCGAGTGTTGACAGACAGTTCACAGCCAATCAGCATGCAGCTCGCGCTCGTAATTGAACAGATTTCAGTACGCGTGCTGAACTCCGTCTCTAGATATCGCTATGATTTTACTTGCAATTTTCTCAGAAACTACTGAATGGATTTACACCATTTAACAAAAAGCACAATCTGCGAACAGAACTCTACATCTCTGCCAAATTTCGTGTAATTCCGTTCAGCCGTTCGGGCTGTAGCCCTGGCTAAAGGTCCCTATGAAAATTTCATGGGGAAAACACGTTTTAGACCCCCTTTTTTCTCGGCCCCCACTTGACGAATCACCCCGAAACTTTCAGGGAAGGAGCGGAACCGAGCAGGCCATTTTCTTGGAGTAATTCGCGAAGAGTCCTCCACCGGCGCCAAAGTTATTCCAAATAGAATGTTGTGGATTTCCTATGGAAAGTAGGTCCTAACTATAACTACCTACTGGCGACCGCCAGTAGGTAATATTACACATATATATATATATATATATATATATATATATATAAAATATATATACACACACATACATACATGTATATATACATACACACACATATATATATATATATATCTCCATCAGCAAAGTTTACCCCAATGGAAGAGCCGCGCATGTAGGTGATATTTCTCTTATTTTAATGAAGGCTGCAGTCAGGTTTAGCGGCAAACCGGCCAACTGTTTTCTAGCTGCCAGATGCGTTTTGGGTATCTCTCCCTTAATCATTGGCGTTTACAAGCGAACCACAGGACAGAATTGTGCATATAGTTTTATCCTTGAACACTGCCCCATTGGGCGTGATCACTCGGATGGCCTAGTGGTTCACGTAGTTCCACAAAGTATTACTCAAGTGAGTCCATCTTGTATCCGCTGTTAAAAAGTTTAATAAAATACCTCAGTGGTTGGATGATCAGTTCCGCTTAAACAAGCTGCCTTATAATGCCATCCATTAGAAACTACCTCCCGTTGTGCTGGTGACAACAGTTGGCGTCACCACAGGTCCGCAAACCTGTGGTGGGGCTCTTGTAAAAGAAACATTTTTAACACAGTGTTTGCATTTTTCTAAGCAGCAGCTAAAAGTAATAAACTATTAGGTCCATCAGACCAACTGGTTGCAGGAATATATGTATTTTTTTTTTTTTTTTTGGTAGACCTTTATTGCACATTACGAATAAACACAGCGGTGCGCCTACAACCCACTGGCAGGGCCGGCCGCAATTAGTGTTCCATACAGTCACAGTGGTTCTCAATAACATACATCATCATTACAAGTGCAGTTCCAGACTGAGATCCTGTAGGCACCATATATGTTCCAATTGCAATGATCAAAGAACACGTTGATAGCGGCCGTATAGCCCTTATGTGATCTCGGTCTAATTTTTTCGATTTTGCAGAACAAAGTCAACCGACTAACAATCTAAACTCCCCCCCACCCCTCCCAGTCCTGGTCTTAGTGAGCCTTACGGTTCGGACACATACACCGCTCAAGGGTTAGCTGTTGCAGGAAACGGCACAGTGTGCATGGAGAGATTAGGCATCGTAACGCAATTCTTACATCATACACTCGGATCACAGCAAGATAGCAGAAGGTAGCCCATTCTGGTCAACCTCCCATAGCAAATGTACAGAACATACCGAGCACAACAGCACGAGCACAATTCACGACGCATTCATCACCACCGCTTTCGAGCAACACTCAATCAGATACATGATCTTCTCCCAGCAATTCAGTGGTCGTATTCCTCTCACTATCTTGTCCTCCAGAGACAAGACATAAAGCGTAAACGGAGCCCATATGTCTTGCGGGCGTGATCTCTCCGGCAGACCCTCATAATAACAATGCAGCTGGTCTCTACAGTAAGCCATATCCTTCAGCCAGAGCTGCACGTCTGGTGCCCTCCTCCCCCCCCATCCCATAGCGACTCTCCTCTTGGCTAATTGTAGCGCCAGCACCACTAGACGTCGTGATTGTGCTGCCACCCCAGAGGCTATACCCAACAGACAAAGACGCACATCAAGCTTAACCTCAGTTGAAGTCATAACCGTCAGACACTCAGTCACCGCCCTCCAGAAGTCATACACTCGCGAGCACCCCCAGGCCAGATGTATAAAGTCAGCATCATCCTCACTGCATCTCACGCACCGAGCAGCCGTTCGAAGCCCATACCTCACTAGTTGAATTGGTGTGTAGTACCACTGATGCAGAAATTTATAATGTAAAAGACGGAAGTTTCCGTTTATCACATATCCTCCCGTCATGTTACAACACTCACGCCATTCTTCATCACTAAGAGGGTCTGGAAGACTTCTATCCCACCGCGCTCTTGCCAGTTCCGCCCCCCCTCCCTCATCCTCCTGCGCAGCCTTATACAGTTTAGAGACCAATTTAGCCCTGTCTTTAGCTGTGTAGAGCAACTGCAATGCCCCGAGTGTCGGTGGCTCCTCCGGATACGTTGGATACAAATCTTTTATCGCAGCCCGCAGCCGGGCATAAATAAAAGTAGGCATGCACGTGTTGGTCGATCCAGCCGTCATGGCCTGTAAGGAGAGAAAGGACGCCCCTGGAAAAAGGTCCCCCATGGATTGCAATCCGGCTTCCCTCAAAACTTGTAACCCTCCAATCTCACCGGTTACCGAGACATCAGAGTGGTAAAGTAGCGGCATAGCCGGTGCATACAACGGCAGGCGGGCAGGCGGGCCGCCCGTCGACCAAGGTGTTCCCAAGCTGTCGCCGTGATCCGCACTGTGTCTATCTCTCCCTTCTCAAAAACCGAATGTTTGTTAACAACCATGGCCCTCAGCGGATACGGCAGAACCGCACTCGCCTCAAGCGCCACATGCGGGGTGTATGGCGGAGCGTGCAACCAATAACTCGCAAAGTGCGCCTGTGCTCAGAGATAATACAGCCTCATGTCCGGCAGGGCGAACCCCCCCAGCGCATACGGTTTGGTCAGCACCTCCCAAGTCACTCTCGGTTTCTTGCCAGCCCATGTGAGAGTTATCAGAAGCGATCTAATCCTTGCAAAGAAATGCGACTTCAACAGAATAGGAATGTTAATGAAAAGGTAGAGAAATTTCGGTAACACCACCATTTTAATTAAGGATATTCGGTCCGCTAGAGTCAATGGGAGACGAGTCCAGCGCGCTACTTGATCTTCTAGCTTAGATATAGCAACTCCATAGTTGGCCCGGACGACTTCCTGGCAGTCCCTATGCACCCAGACGCCCAGATACCGAACTGACTCCGTTGCCCATTCCAGGGGGAATTCTAGCGGGGTCTGACGAGTTGCCTCTGTGAGCGGCACAATCACAGATTTGTCCCAATTTATAGTGAGTCCGGAGTGATGACCAAACTTAATGAATTCGCGTAAGATGTTCTCCAGGTGGAGGGCCGGTTCCCTAACGTACAGGACCATGTCATCCGCGTACATTGATACCGCCAGAGATCTGAGCGGGAATTTCAATGCAGCTGCAGCGTACCGTTGCCGCAACATACAGGCCAGAGGTTCCATCATGATGGCAAACAGTAACGGAGACAAAGGGCATCCCTGTCTCGTCCCCCTCTGTATCGGGAACGAGGAAGATACGTGTCCGTTGACCCTAACTCTCGCCGTGGGTGCAGTATATAAGAGGGCAATTAGTGACGTGAAGAAGAACGGCACCCCCATCCGGTGCAGTACAGCCATCATGTACTTCCACGCCACTGAATCGAAGGCCTTAGCCGCATCCAGCATGACCGCGGCTGCAGCCAGTTCTGGTTTAAGCAGGTGCAGTACAGCAAAGAGTGTTCTTAAATTATGTGTAGTGGATCTAAGTGGTATAAAACCCGATTGGTCCGGTAAGACCATAACAGGTAGCAGTAAACGCAATCTTGTGGCCAGGATTTTCGCGATTATCTTTACATCAGTATTCATAAGTGAAAGGGGACGATACGAGTCGCACTTATCAGGCGGTTTCCCCGGTTTAGGCAGTGCCACCAGCAGTGCCTCCCTCATGGTTGCCGGCAATTGTCCGCAGTCAAACGCTTCTTCCAACACCTGTGCCAGCTGCGGGATCAGTAAATCTGCATATGTTTTATAAAATTCGGAGGGCAAGCCATCCGTACCAGCCGCCTTACCACTAGGGAGGGCCGCTATTGCGTCCCTAAATTCGGCCTCAGTGATGTGATGCATAAGGAATTCCTGCTGTCCCCTAGATAGCCACACCAAGGCTACGTCTTCCAAATATTGATTTACTTCTGCCTCATCAGCCGTGTCCCTATGTTCATAGAGTTTCGCATAATGTTTGGAGAAGCAGGCCAGTATACCCTCCGTGCTAGTCACCACGTTCCCATGATCCTCAATCTCCTGCACTGTGCAGTGACGCGCCCATGGATCCCTGATCCGATCTGCCAGGCCCTTTCCTGGTCTACCCCCTTCGCCGTAATACCTAGCTGTAGCCTTCTTTGAGAGGAATTTCACCTCCTGCTCCGCCAGATCGTTGTATTCGTCCACCTTTGTTCGAATGTCAGCAAGGATCGTGCCATCTCCCCCCTCTTCCAGTTGCCGCTCCAGAATCAGTAACTCTCTTTCCAACCTTGTCATGGAACCCCTAATGGACGTGAGCACCCCTGACCTCAGCCCTATACACGCACCCCTCACCGTCACCTTGAAGGCCTCCCAGACTGTCCCCATTCTGTCTACAGTCCCCACATTGTTCGTAAAAAACTCCTCGATTATCTGCCTCAATCTCTCAGACAACACCTGATCCGTCAGCACCCCAGAGGAAAGTCGCCAGGTGAAAGGAGTGGGGGTATGCGATGGGAGCTGCAGCACCAGTGTGACGGGCGCATGATCAGAGATAGTACGAGGCAGATGTTCAGCACCCACCACCCAACCGCTGACATCTCGGGTCGTTAGCCAGTAATCCAATCGCGACCATGTATCATGCGCTGAGGTGTAGCAGGTGCCCTCCCGCTTGGTCGGATTGCGTAGCCTCCACACATCCAGCAGCCGCAACCCATCCATACCCTCACACACCGCATCCACTGCCCTCTTACGTACAGGAGGTCTGTCTTGTTTCCTATCTAGATCCGAATCCAGTGTGACGTTCCAGTCCCCCCCACAAATGACAGCCGATGGTGCAAGCAAATAAAGCTTGTTCCAGAGAGTTACATAAAATTCAGGGTCATCCACATTTGGCCCATAGACGTTGAGCAGAGTTATCAGTGTGCCGCACAATTTACCCTGCACTATGATGTATCTACCATCTAGGTCTATGTCTTCATGTATAACTTCAAATGGTACATTCCTCTTTATCAGAATCATCACCCCTCTTGCATAGGAAGAGTATTTCGTAGCCAGTCTCACCCCCGCCCATTGTTTGCCCACCATTTCGGCCGCCTTGCCCTGAAGGTGCGTTTCCTGAAGGAACGCCACCTGCGCGCCATGTCTATTCAAAAAGGCAAGCATTTGTCTAGTCTTTTGCGGCCTATTGAGTCCCCGCACATTCCAAGTAATGCATTTGATTTTACCCCCCCTCTCCATAACACCAATCCCGCAATCCACCCTCAATGCAATAGGCTTTCCCCAGCTCCCCTCTCGGAGGCCCGTCCACCACAACCATCAGCACAGAAATGACATAAGACCCTCCAATGCGGAGGCCGAACCAGAACCAAAAATTCCAAGCACAGTCTATCAGCATCATAGGTCTCACTGCCCTGACCAGGAAAGATAACAGTCCCCCAACATCCCCCAAAGATCCAACCCCCATCCCGCCACCCACTTCAGCGTACCCAATGTGCCAAAGCAACCCCATTGTCCCCCCTTCCACAAACCCCAACAATACCAACAACTGCGTGTGGGGATCTCCCATCCTGGGGTGCGTAGTGGCACTCCACTCCCGCCAGGAATTGACGAGAGCGTAGACCTAACACTAGAACTACATCCCCATGCCTGCAGCCCCATTTCGTGAATATGTACAGTAACAGACAATCGAGTAAACCTCAGTACATTGTTAGAGTAGCCCCCGCCCGGGTCCACAGCGAATATATCAGAACTTGCAGGCAAAAGCGCATTGCATGCGCACCGCAGCACGTGAACATAGCGCGCAAACCCAGCGGACCGCAGCCCGGCCCTGCACTGCACTCTCGGGTGAAATGACCTAGAAAAAAGCAGCGCCTCACATTCCACTAAGTCCCCATCAGTTATTGTGTCCCTCCATCCACAGTGTACATATACGCTTAACAGGGCAAAGCAGACCCCAGTGGCCTAGAAGCTATAACAGCCCGAGCAACAGTGCAGGTGACATAACGCAGTAGCTCGCATCAATTCCCCCTCCACAGTTAACAGCACATTTCAGATCAGGCGGCCTCTTCCTGCCCGCCATCGTCCCGGCGGTCCCTCGGCTCCCTAGCTCTCTTTTTCAGTTTTTTGGCGTAGTCCATGGCCGCCTTTGGGGAGGAAAATATCTTATTGTCCGCAGGAGGTCCGATCCGCAGGCGTGCCGGGTAAAGCATGGCATATGCTACGTCTTCAGTTCGCAGCATCTGTTTCACCGCAGCAAATTCTTTTCGAGCCGTCTGCACCGCCATGGTGAAGTCAGGGTAGAACTCGAGTTTGTTGCCCTGGTACTCAATAGTACCTTTTTCCCTCGCAAGCCGAAGAATAGTATCTCGGTCCCTGTAGTTTAGTACCCTGGCTACAATCGGCCGCGGTGGTGCCCCAGGCGGAGGCCGTTTGGCAAGAGAGCGATGGGCCCGCTCCACTATAAAGACTCTGGACAGTTGGTCAGCCCCAAATATATCAATAATCATGCGCTCCATGTAGTCTTCCATACGGCCCACATTTGTGGATTCCGGCAGGCCCGTGACCCTTACGTTGTTCCTTCTGGACCTCCCTTCCAACTCCTCGTTTTTGGCCTGTATGACCGCCAACACCCTCTCCATACTGAACACTTTAGAAGAGACTGTGGCCAGCCCATCCTCCGTGGCAGATACTCTCTGTTCCACCTCCCCCATGCGTTCGTTTTGGCGGTCGAATTGTGTCGCCATTTGATCGAGGCGGTGATTGACTGATTCCATGGTGCCCTCTATTGATTGTAAGGTCTTTTGCATGGCCACCAGGGTGGATTCCAAGTTCGGGGCGCCCCCTACAGCCCCCCCCTGATCAGAGTCAGCAGGCGCCTGGGAAGAGGTGTGCGCATTTTTTTTTTCGCTTCAAACGTTATTTTAGGCTGATTCCTGTCTGTCCTGCCCATGGTGGCGGTTAGTTCAGCCCAAGAAGAGGCGCCAAGCAGCAATGCAGTTATTCCAGGCTATGCCCACGGTTCAGGTCCAGAACACACAGGTACCGCCTCGTGCTATTTCCAGCCCACAGCAGTGCTCTTCAGTATAGCGCTGGTAGAGAGAGCAGAAGCGCACCTCGTCGCAATCACAGGCACTCCACAGCACTATATGTCCACAGCCAGCACAGCTTCCAATGACTTGGAACAGAGCACCACAAACACGGGCACAGTCCGCAGCTACTGTCGATGAGGCTCCTGTTAAAGGCCAATGCCTCCCGATCTGGATGTCTGCCCCTTGAAATGGCGGATGCGCTTCAGGTCGCGAGTCCTCTAGTGCCGCATATGACCTTAGCGGTTCTGTATCTTTCAAGGCAAATCACCGCCGCAGCCCCAGGCGATTGGACTCACTCCTCAGGGTCGCTGCTCTGCCATCGCTACGCTCCGTGGTCCCTCCGCCCTGCCCCCGCCAGCCTCAGCTCGCGCGGCGCGGCCCAACCATGCCCGGCGCCACCTCCGCAGCCCCGGGCTTGCGTAGCGCCCCGCCCCACTCACCAACGCCGGCGGGTCGGGTCCAGGCCGCTCGCCGCTCCGCCACCGCTCCGGAGTTACTCCGCTGTCATACACCGCCGCAGTCGCACCTCCGCAGTCCGCCGACTCCACGCCTCTGGGACAGCGCACACAGGAGGTATCGGAGTCCTCAGGTCGGGCGGCAGCGGGACGTCTTCTCCACGAGGCCACCAGACTGCACCCGCGCGATCGCGGCTCAGAGCGTCTCAACCCCCAGGGGCTCTCCGTGTCACCTCAGGCGCCAGAAAGAAGCGTCGCATCTGATCCCCGATATCAGTGGGGTCCTCACAGCTTCCTCACAGGGTGCAGGCACGAGATATTTCAGGATAAATGGGCGAATATGACTAGGTCTGGACAGAGCCTCACGTAAGTGCGGCCATCTTGTCCGGCGCCCTCTAGCGCCCCCCAGGAATATATGTATGTTTAAAATGTACTGCGAAATACCCTCCACATAAAATGTACTATACAGAAAAATTATAAGGGTATTTGAACCAGAAGGTGGTATAGCCTCCCTTAATTGAATGAATAGTGATTTAATAGTAATGCTGCACAATACTGTATCGAATTACATTGAAGTGAAGCGCGTATTCCATTATGAAAATGTATAATGACAATAGTGGGAATCCTTTTTTGTAAATAGTGTTAATAAAGTTTTCAATTTGAATGGCACTACACATCCCATAATGCCACATTAAGGCCACCTGGGTATATAGAGTGCGAGAGAAAGGACTCCCTAACCATGATCAAAGCCGTGAGAGGGCTTAAACGCGTTGGTGGAGTGTTGCCATGAATAAAATCTTCAATCTCAACTCCGGAGTGCTGCATCCTTTGTAGTACATGTTCAAATTCAGGGCCAGGATCTGGCCCCTACGCTGTGCACCTGCTGTTGAGGGCACCGGACTTTCAAGGATCACATTGCACATTGCAGGCAAAGTAACGTGTTCGGTGGCTACCGAGTTAACGTGACTAGCGAGAATAAGATACTCACCTCAGAGGTATAGCACCGCAGGGCGTCGCCTACACATGAGTCTCCCGAGAGGTTAGTGGCATATGCGGAATCCATGAGCGATTAACTCGAAGCAGCCAAATGTTTGCTCTAGACTTATGGAATCAGGCACATAAACAATAAGGCTGGCAGTCTGAGCGAATCTGGCGGGAGTTGAGTAAACGGTGACTGTGGTAAAATGACAAGATTATCGCCTGCAACACCTAGATAGTGACTTATTGTCAGAAGTTTACAAATGGAGGCACGCGCAGGCAAAAGAGCATTGAAGGCAGCAACAATGTTTAAACTGGGGATTGAAACAGATGACCCAAGCACAAGTGTATTAAGCAGACAAAATGGTACTGATTTATCAGTTATACAACAAATTAATGAAATGGAGAGATTATATAAAAAAGAGATCAATAAAAGCTGGGAAATAATAGCACTGGAAAAGTACATTGATGTGAAGCGAATTCCAAGAGGATTACATATTATTACCATGCCTACACATCCTGACACCAAAAGAGGAATGTGCTGAAAACAATTAGCAATGTTCATTAAACACGATGCGTATACTCATAAAACCAGCAAAAACTGATGTAATAGAACTAACTAAAAAACTAGAGGAAATGGAAGAAAATATTAATAGGCAAACCAATCAGAAAGAAATCGCTAAATTACAGAAAGAAATATATTAATCTGAAATACAGGAACGAAAAAAACTGAAAATTAAAAGGGACGAACAAGATTATAGGCATGGCAGAATTTTTACATTTGCAAAGCGCTTTGACACACTCAAAAGACATTATCCAAGACAAGTGTCCAATGTAATGATTGGAAGCACAAGTGAATCTGACATTAGTGAAGGAGAGTTAACAAGTAGAACATCGGCTGCACCGAAAGTAACTTTTTTGGGGGAGTTGCGGCTAAAACACATGGATCAGACATTCATGAGGGGAAGGGGACACAGAAGGAATACAAATCGAGGCAGAGAAAAAGGAGAAGAAAACACCTCGCAAGCACAAGAAAAACCTGACGTGCAAAGTGCAAGAAAACAATATTCGCTGCACAACCAAAAGTAGACAACACCAACTTAATCCTGAAGCTCTCAAAATACACATTAACAAAAAACGAAATTGCTTTACTATAAAGGCTTATCGTTTTGCCCTGAGAGTCATTACAACTATACACAAGTATGGATTGACCTATGCAAAATTCGTATCGTGGCTCTTGTCACCTCCCGTATTGACTATGCCAACTCCCTCTATGTTGGGATTCCTGCTTACCACCTTCATCGGCTTCAGCTGGTACAAAATCAGGCGGCCAGACGGGTCTTTCAACAGCCTAAACACCAACATGTCTCGCCCCTGTTGAGGAGATTGCACTGGCTCCCAGTGGCCTCTCGATGCATTTTTAAATTGGGTTGTACCGTTTTTAAGGCACTCCTTGCTCTTACCCCAGCTTTCACTTCCCTAGCCTTAAGCGTCGCACTCCCTCAAGAAATCTCCGTTCCCCTGCTCACAACCTCCTAACTGTCCCCAGGTATAAACGTAAAAAGCATGGAGGTTCGTGTTTCTCTTTCCTCGCCCCTGCATTGTGGAATTCCCTTCCGACTCCCATTCAAGTCTGTCCTAACTATACCTGTTTCCGCGAACTACTCAAAACTCATCTCTTTCAGTTAGCCTATGAGTAACCCTGCTGCTTGGCCCTTCTGCTTTTGTCTATGAGCGCCATGAAACCGTTTGGTGACCGTGCGCGGTAAAAATTATTTTAACATAACATAACATAAATATGTACGCAAGCTTAAACTAGCCAAGATACACACCAACACACATTTAAAAAAAAGACAAATAGAAGAAAGAACTCAAGGAGATGGAAGTGAATTAATGATCAGCATCAACCAAATACCAGATATAAAAAGTATGTTTGACCTCCTATATAATCTAAGTGATGAGGAGATGACAGAGGAACAAGTGTTGGAACATCTAGCCATTGAAACTGATAAAGCGGAGGGAGGATTAAAAAGAAAATCAAAATACTGCCCTGTGCTATCCCCAGTAAACAAATTTGATCAATTCTCTCAGGCGATAATTGAAGAACTGGACAAGATACCAAAAGCAAGAAATCAGAAACAAAGAGAAAACTTAAGTAAAAAGGAACAGGAATCGATTAAGAAATTGATGGAAAATAAAGAAATCATAATGAAACCCGCTGATAAGGGAGGAAATATTGTATTGATGGATACAAAAGATTACATGAAGGAAGCCTACAGGCAGCTAGATGACACCACCAACTACTGCAAGATTCAAACAAATCTAATTAACAGAATGATCTGAGTGAAAAACTAAATAAATGGCATAGCAAAAACCTTATCAGCGATGAGGAATTGAAATTTTTAATAAAGGATTTCTCGGTAACTCCGACAATATAGTTCTTACCAAAGATACATAAAACTCTTCACCATCCACCTGGGAGACCCATTGTCTCCTTGTGTGAATCACTTTATGAAAATTTATCAGAATATGTGGACACGTTTCTTGCACTAATAGCCCAAAGTATGAGTTCCTATATCAGAGATACAGGAGATCTCCTCAGGATATTAACAGGTATTAGTTGGAGTAACCAATATTTATTGATAACTATAGACATGGTATCCTTATACACGTCTATAAGACATGAAGTTGGTCTGGAAGCGTGCAATTACTTCCTCAAATAGAGAAAAGTAACTGAACTGAAACATACACAAATGTTACTTGCAATGATTGAAATTTCTCGAACTCCCAACATCTTCTTTTTTAACTTTTTAAACAGCAGTGTGGGACTGCCATGTGCATTTTCTTTTCTCTGAATTACTCAAACATCACAATGGGTTGGCGGGAGAAAACAGTAGCATGGAGTGTGGACAATCAGGATGATTTGGAAAAGATAATTTTATGGGTCCGCTATATTGATGCCTTTTTTTTAATATGGAATGACACAGAACAAGAATTTGAAGAATACTATCAAAAATTAAAAGAGAATCAAATTGGTTTGTCTTTTACTTGCACCTCAAGTAGAAAAGAGATAGCCTTCCTAGACACCTTAATTTATATTGAAGATGACCAAATACATTCTATACTCTTCAGAAAAGATACAGCGACAAATAGCATCCTACATGGGACAATTTTTCACCCCAAACGACTAATAGCTAGCATCCCCTATGGGGAGTTTATGCGCATGAAACTGAACTGCTCCAAAACTCAAGATGCAGAAGAGAAAATTAAGGAAACCATGGATAAACTCAAAGTAAGAGGATACAGAGAGACCACACTAAATATATGTGAAAAAATAATTGATAAAAAGCCCAGAGAGGTGACCTTGATACCAAATTATAAAATGAAACAAACAGAAAAACAGGAGGCACCAAGATTTGTGACAAATTATAGTAAGGAAAGTGGAAAGATCCTCAATAAAATAAAGAAGTACTGGTACCTAATTGCAGGTGACTGAGATATAGGATAACTACTGGGGTCAAAACCGGTGGCAACATACAAGAAAACCAAATCCTTAAAAGATCTATTGGTCAAAAGCCACTTTTAGGAACTTCAGCAAACAAAGGGGCTGACTGGGCAACAAAAAGGCTTTAAAAATGTATTTTTCATGCAAAGCATGCAAAATCGGAAGAAATATGGACACAATTACAGAACCCAATAGGAACATTATAAACATCAATCAAAGGATCACCTGTACCACCCAATATGTAATTTATATCATTGAATGCAATTGGGCATTAAAATACATTGGAAATACGATTTGCATGCACAAAAAACGCATCTTAGAACATATCCGAGCAGTAAAAAAAAGGGACGTGACATTTGCCACCGCCAAACATATGGCACAATGTCAGAATGGAAATTGGAAGGCAATGAGTTATTACGGCATCCATGCAATATCACCTGATGAGAGTGGAGGGGACAGAATAAGAAAACTGCGCCAAATGGAATCCCATTACATCATCAGACTCGGGACAAAGACCCCAAAGGGGATTACTAGTGATGAGGAACTTTTTGTACATTTAGAGTAAAATCCTTGATAGAGAACATAACTGAAACATGAACTTTCTGTATATTCAGTAGGAGAATTTGGATAGAAACAGTGGCAATTAATTGTCTGCAACAATTAAATTGGGTACGATACCCTGATGCACTGCGAAATACACCTAACAAAAAATGTACTATACAAAAAAAATATAAGGGTATTTGAACCAGAAGGTGGTATAGCCTCGATTAATTGAATGAATCGTGATTTAATTGTAATGCTAGACAATACTTATTGAATTACATTGAAGTGAAGCACATATTCCATTATGAAAATGAAATGGCAATAGTGGAAATCCTTTTTAGGTCTTGCCTGGCGTTAGCAGTGCGCATGCGCTGTCTCGCCATGCGAGGGTTTCTTGGAATCAATACCGTTACAGAAGTCGTCTCAGCTCTGCCTGCAATTTTCATTCGTGTGCGTCATTTGTCGTCATAGATTATGTTGAACATAGTGTGATGATTGCACAGGAGGCTTTTTAGTCCTTTCTTGTTGCCACCCTGTCCTCTTTTGGCCCTGCCCCCCGGGAGTGGATGCTTGCAGCGGGAGACAGTGTCTCTTAATTAGCCGCTAGGCACTTTTTTCTTGTATTACTGAGCTACTCTCACTGCAGGCACAATGTGCTTTTTTTTGACGGAGCAGTGCGTTTTAAATTTTGAATATGCTCCGTTCCCTCCTTCCCTCCCCCGCTGCACGAACGCCTGCAAGGCAGGTGCTGTCTTAATTAAAAACAATCTGGTCTCATAATTTACATGCTTAAATGGCAGCCACATGTCTCGTTGCCGGCAGGTCATCAAACTTGCATTTGCTCGCTTGCCCGCTACAGCTCTTGTTTTGAATATCTATCATCTGCAAGCGCTATCCGTTGTCCCTGTTGTCTTTGCTCCCGGCCCCTCCCATTGCCCTTGTACCCTTTGTGCTTGTGCACTTTTGCGCGGTTTTCTTTGATCAGCGCGTTCCGCTCTTCTCCCTGTGCACTGTGTTCAAAAAGCCGTGCTGCCACTTACTCACCCACATCATTGTTCATTCCTCCCCCACATCCATAGCCTTCGTATTGCATGCCCACGCTGTTTTGCTTATTTATTTTCATTAAGTGCCCTCCCACGGTTGCTCTAAACAAAGAAAGCCGTGCAGCCTGCTACTCGCACGCGCCACTCTTCCACACTAAATCCCTTCGTGATACTTGACCATGCTATTTTATTTATTTTCTCTATTTAAAGTGGCCTTTTTTCTGACATTATCAGAATAGCTCTGACACTTAATCCTTTTATTTTGCTCTTCATACACATTTCCTACTGTTTCATTTTATGAACATGGAACCACTTCACTGAGGCTGCACTCCAGCAAGCTCCCGGAGTACACGCCTCTTTAATAATTTATGCAGGGCATGGCCGCCGTGGCTTGGGCTCAAACTATGAGCCGCTTTAGACAGCACCCTTTGCTCGGGTATAGCAGATATAACGCCCTCGCCATTCCTTAAATCACCATATGCAGGCTTACTTCCTGCCCAAAACGGCAAGGAAACACAAAATCGACCCCTTCTCACCCACCAAACTAATAAGGGCCACTCGGCAATCTCCCCCCAATCCACAGCTGCTCTTAAATGGTGATGAACACCCACTGTCCGGAATGTATGCATTGAAGGAGCAGGATGAACATGAAAAATAACACCATTATTAAGCCCCGCTCGGGGTGGTACATCAGAAGGCCCATCCCCGTGGAAGTCTTTTTCCACTAGACACAGCCTGAGTCTCTTAAATGCACATCTGATTCATCAAGCGCAGCCTTCTGACAACGAACACATACATACAACATAGATTCCAGTGTAAACAAAAAAAAGAAGTAAAACACGGTCAATTTCAACGCCAATAGCTCTAACTTTTATAAATGCCTAAAATGGCTTCTGCCCACTTCTGACAACAAACAAGCGCTTTAACTTCTGCGCTAATAAAAATACAGCCCCTGCAAACGCGATGTGCATGTGTCTGCATATCGTCTGTCTGGCCCTTCGCGCAATAACCACTCCACGCATGAGTTTGCGTAAAAGGCCATTTATTAGGACAGGCATGACATTCACAAATAAACATAACATCATTAACTTGAACAATCCCCCCAACATCCTGCCTTTCACCCATCATCCACTCACGTGCTCCACCAGCCACTCCCAAATCACACCACAACCTCTTTGCATCTCATTGACTTCCCCTTTTCACTTTCCAACTCCTCCGTCATCTCCATCCATCGTACTCCTGTCTACCACTCTCTCCCATCCTGCACCTGTAACCCCCTCCCTGGAAGGGTAACTCTGCCCGTCATGTACTCCCCACCCCTCCCAGTTCCCGGAAACACCCCTTATTGTGCCATCCTGTCCTAAACTGGCATGTTGCCCAACTTGGCAACTTCAACAAAACACCCAGCGTCCCCCCTTCATCTATGTAGGGTGGGTGGGTGGCAAAACTAACTTCTAGATGAGGCACCGGGGACAGGAAAAGGAAGTCGTTCCCCTCCTGTCCCCTTAAATAGCCTCCTAACCCCTCCCACCCCTGACCTAACCCCCTACCTAACTTCCTGCCTGTCCTAGCCTCGTGCAAACACCCCGGGGAAAAGAATCGTCTGCCGACCTGCTTTCCCCGGGGGCCGCATCGCGCAATAACCACTCCACGCATCAGTTTGCGTAAAAGGCCATTTATTAGGACAGGCATGACATTCACAAATAAACATACCATCATTAACTTGAACAATCCCCCCAACATCCTGCCTTTCACCCATCATCCACTCACATGCTCCACCAGCCACTCCCAAATCACACCACGACCTCTTTGCATCTCATTCACTTCCCCTTTTCACTTTCCAACTCCTCCGTCATCTCCATTCATCGCACTCCCGTCTACCACTCTCTCCCATCCTGCACCTGTAACTCCCTCACTGGAAGGGTGATTCTGCCCGTCATGGACTCCCCACCCCTCCCAGTTCCCTCCACCCAGGGAACCCCCGGAGGGGGGTTACCTGCCCCACCAAGCGTGCACCTTTCAAACTCAGTCCCTCTTACACCATATTGATTCGTTCCATAAAAAACTAATCAGATCCCGCAGCTCCATCAGGTAAAATGCATTTCCCATGTGAGAAAGGTGCACGCCGTCATCCCTGAAAAGAAGTGGCTATTCCAGCTGAAGCCCGACATGAGCCAGCACTTTGCCCTGATCCGCACAGAAGAGTCTCATAGCCCTGTTCATTTCCCTGCGGGCCCTTTCAACGGCCGCAGGCTTGAGTGCACCCCTCCAGATCCTTCGTGGAACAAATTCAGTCCACACAATACAGGCGCTAGCCAGTTTGCGTTTCATCGCCTCCAGATCCCTCTGCATCAAATGCAACAGTGACACCCCCGATTGCTTCACCAAGTCATTTTCCCCAGGTGGATGATAAGCATGTCCGGGCAGCCCAGCTGCGACACTTTCCTCGTTAGCCATGGCAACAGTTCACCCCAGCGCATTCCACTCTAACCCCACCATTGTACTTCGTGATGGCTGCTCCTCAGGCCGTACACCTGCCTGTCAGCGTATTTCGAAGCCCAGTGCACAAAAGAATGCCCAACGACCCAAGTGACCGTCTTGGTCCCTGGTCTCCGAACACAACCTACGAAGAGAAAGAGATTAGTACCCAAGCATAACAAGGAAAAACCGACAGGCAGCGCAGCTGCCAAGCCGCACACCCCGCGCCCTCACTTGCGCACATAACGCTCACAGCACCGTGACCGCCAGCGACCAATCCTCCGGATCTCCTCCCACGACCAACCCAAACCCGCCGCCGCAGTAGCTGCCCCAATCCGAAACGAGTGCGTGCCAAAGCGAGCCGGATCCCTGCCCAGCCTCCTCAAAGCCAACCGCAGCACAGCCAGCAACTGGAATGACGTCAAGCGCTTTCGCGATGCGTGCACAAAAATCTCCCCCTCTGACCTCCGCACTTGGCCACAAAACCCCAGCCACTCACGCACCGGGCACACACTAGCACACCCACTCTCCGACAGCCATACCCACTTGCCCCACCTGGTCCGTCTTAGAACGCCCCAACCATATGCCCAACCGAACCCCATCCACACGCACATCTGCAAACATCCGACCCGGCGCCCCACGGGTCCCTAGCAACTCTGACACCCGAAATGCTCCAAAAAACATCCAGATCATGCACAGGCGAAACAACGCCACCTCCTCCCCGTCGTAACAACAGAAATGCAACTCCTTTAAAACCTTCTCCAACAAGTCAAACGTAACCGCCTCACGGGGCAACTACCCCCGCCCATCTCCGCCCGCACCCGCCCCCAACCCTTCAACATTCGACTCAGCAGATCCGATCTAGCCGGATCAAAAGCCAAATGCACCATGCTGTAGAAAGAAACTCCTGCCAACTTGCCAGCAATCGTCGTCTGCGACAATCCCCTATCCATGCAGTCCAACACAAAGCGCACCACCCGTTGCTCACAAACCTCTCTGGGCAACCTCCCCTCACCCTTCCCCCAACCCACAAAGTTCCCAAACTCAGCCCACGCCAACCTGTACGCCCGCCTAGTGGACTCCGCCAAGGACCTCTCAACCAAATCAACCACTCTCACTCCCCCCACGCCCAGATACCCTCCGGCACCTTGGTCTTGCAAGCTTCCGCTCCCGGCGCCAGCTTCCTGAAGCGCTGCCACTGCGAACGAGATAACGCATCCGCAATTTCGTTACTCGCGCCCAGCACATGTTGCACGCGAAACAGCACATTGAAACGCAGACACAGCAGCATGAAACTTCGCAGCAAGCGCAGCACTCGCAGGTCCCTCGCCTTTTGGTTGTTCACCAAGTCCACCACCGTCATATTGTCCACATGAAACAACACCGACCTGGTATTGAATTCTGGGCCCCACACCAGCAGTGCAACCAACAAGGGAAAAAACTCCAAAAACGCAATGCTCCTGCCCTGGCGCAGCCAGTGAGCTGGCCACTGTTCCGCACACCAGCGACCGTCCCAGAAGATCCCGAAACCTGCCGCTCCCGCCGCGTCCGAGTAGAGTTGAACCTGCCACACCATCCTGTCCCGTGCAAAATCCAAAGACACACCATTGAAGTCTTCCAGGAACGCCAGCCACACTCGCAAGTCCGACCGGACTCCCAGCGTGACCCTGACCCTGTGGTGTGGGACGGCCACCCCCGACATGGCCATGCCGAGCCGCCTACAAAACGTCCTCCCAGCCCTCACCACTCTGCAGGCAAAGTTCAACAATCCCAACAAACGCTGCACAGACCTCAAATGCAGCTTTCTGACCTCTAGTGCGCCTCTCAAGGCATCCTGCATCTCCGCCACCTTCTGCACTGGTAAGCGCGCCTGCCAAGTTACCGAATCCAACTCAATACCAAGGAATGTTAAGCAACAACTAGGCCCCTCCGTCTTCTCCGGTGCCAACAGCACCCCAAACTCCTGTGCCAACAACTGAAACTGCTGCAGAGCCGTTCCACATTCGCCAGAGCGACCCGCGCCCACAAACAGAAAGTCATCCAAATAGTGGGACACCAGCCGGTGCCCACTGCGGTCCACGAAGGCCCACTGCAAAAATGAGCTGAAAGTCTCGAAGAGCGTGCAGGAAATCGCACAACCCATCGGCAACACCATGTCCACAAAGAGGTGCCCATCAAACTGCATGCCCAACAAGGGGAAATCTGCCGGATGAATGGGGAGAAGGCGAAAGGCCGACTTGATGTCACACTTGGTCAGCTTTGCCCCCCTCCCGCAGGACCTCACCAAACCAATGGCATCATCCACTGACGCATACAGCACTCTGGAATCCTCCTCCGCGATAAAATCATTCACAGACCCACCTTCCGGCCAGGAGAAGTGATGAATCAATCTGAATTCCCCAGGCTCTTTCTTGGGCACCACCCCCAACGGCGAGACAATGAGATCCGACATCGGCCAATCAGTTAAAGGTCCTGCAATCCTGCCCTCCGAAACCTCCTTCTCCAGTTTACGCGCCACAACATCCGGCAGTTCCTTGGCGGACCGCAGGTTCTCAGCCCAACACCTCTCCCTAGGCCCCTGATATCCAATTCGAAAACCTTCCACGAAACCCCAGTACAAACGCAGCACCGCCTCCATATCAGGGTACCGGGAGAGCCATGGACCCATGGCCTCCACCTTAACCGGAGTATGGGCCCTTCGGCCCAGGCTGCCCCCTACCCTTGGTAAATTTCCACTGCTCTGATGGCGTAGCCAGGGTGAGGCACTGTGTAACTGGGTGACGCCCCCAGCACTTTGGACATTCATGTCTAATCTTTTACAGGAGGGACGGTTGCAGAAACCCTTATTGAACCCCCAGCAGGCCCCGGAAGCCACTGGCTTGTACTGTTGCCCCACTGCCCCAGACCACACAGCTTGGTTCCCTTGTCCACCTGCAGCTCCCTGACTACCCGCCCCAGAATGGGCGGGGCGCGGCTGAAAAGACCGATAAGTGACCGGAAGACCGCTGGCCGTATGCGTAGACGCCGCCGCCTGTGTCGAAGACATCCACTGAATCCAGAGTTCCTGGTCTACGTCCCCCCATGGCTTGTCAGGATTAACACTGACACTGGCCCTGAACTCCTCGTCGTAGCTCAACCATACAAAACCCCCGAAGTGAAGCTGCGCCTTCCTGATCACATCCATATACTTCAACAAAGCAATAGCCCGATCCCCGTACTTCTCGCAATAAATACTCGCATAAATCAAAAAGGCCGACATCCAATTCTCCATCGTTACCGGCACCCTCGGCCACCTGGTCAACTCCCACTCCTCCTCCTTAGACCCCTCTTTCGCCTGAATCTCCCTATGCAGGAGCTTAAACACATCAACATATTCATGCCTCCAGATCCTTGCCCTCGTTTTGTCCGACAAATGCGATCCCGGAGACATCGCCAGCCCCATGTATGGCAACTTCTTCCGAAGCTTCTCAACCCCCTCATCCTTTCCCTCCATGTCTTCCGCCTTGTCAGTCTGCGCGCTGGCCGTCGCGACCTGCTTCCCCCCATCAGACGTCACAGGCACCACCCCACCTTGGGTCCCAGACCGCACAGACCCATCCCCCACCCCCACCGACCGGCAGGGCTTCTTCCTTCCCCCTTTCCCCCCTTCCGTCCAGGTGTCCCACCAAGCGCCCTCACCTGACAAAGTTGCAGGAGCGTCCCTCTCCTGCCGCCGTGCGTCCGCCGGCTTCGAACTACCTCTGTTGGCCCGACTGGCGCCGTCCCATGCCTCCTGGAAAGCACCAACCTTGGCCGTTGCCGCCCTAGCTTTGCACACACTTTCAGGTTCACGCAACTCACCCTCTTCCAAATCATCCTCCTCATTCTCATAGTCCAACCACTCATCCTGCACATCCAGTGGCACCACTTCCGTCACAGCTCTCTTAACACCTTTCCCTTTCACTCCAGGCATAAATTCACACTCCAACATCGCCGGTGCCCGCTCCCTCGTTGGAGGGCAGGCCGCCGCGGACCCCCCTGCTTCTTCGTCCTGGTGTTTGGAGGCCGTTTTGCGCCCCGCCGGCCCACCCTGGCCTCTGCCAGCTGTCCCTGCTGGCTTGGTCCCACCCCCCGGAGCCGTATGCGCTCGGGGAGGCCCCGGTGCCACCAGGTCTCTGATCCGTCAAGGCAGTCCCTGAACCTTCCACCCATACCCACTGCCCTTGAGTCCCTGGGACCCCTTTCCTCGACCCCCAGCCGGCCCCCGGCCACGCGCAGGTGCAAGGGCCTCATCGCCCTTGGGCACCCCACTCGACTTCGCCTCCCTGGCTTCGCATAAGCGCTGCCATTCCCTCTCGTATTCAGCAAAGACGCGACGTTGGTTGCGGGCCCTCTCCTCCTCGGTCATGTGCACCCACCTGTTTTACATGGAAGACTGCCCTGACTCCCCCAGGCCTCCCCTCCCGGGCACTGGTGCCGCAGCACTCCCCGCCGCCTGCCCTACCCCCACCTGCTGCTGCGCCTTCAAAGGACACTTGCCCTTGGAACCCTGAGTCTTGACAACCCCTTTTCCGGCCCCCCGAAAGGTCGACTGGCTGCTCAAGGACGGTGAACTCCTCCTCTCCCCCAGACTCCCCCCCTGACAGCGTGATAGCAAACTCCTCACCAGCCGCCACCTCCCACTCATCCAGGTCCTCCCCCCCACTGCCCTCACTGCTCTCGTCATACCCCACCAACTGGCCCATGCTCCTGGACACCCTGGCCTGTGACGCCAGCGAAGCCTGGCCCTGCCCGGGCTCCCCAACAGCACGTTGGGGGCCCTTGTGCCCTTCCCCCTCGGCCCCTCCCTCCTCCTCCGGCTCCGCTTCCCCGGCCTCCATCCTGGCAGGGAGGCTCAGTCGCCTCCCCCCTTTCTTGGAGGCCTCCTGCTGCTTCTTACCCTTACCCTTCTTGGGCACACCTTCCCAAGCCCCAGAGGGCTCATCCATACATGCTGCGACAACAGCAGCCACCCCCGCAGACGCTGACCTGGGCGTGCGGGTCATACCGACCCACGCCTGGTCCAGGAAACCGGGCTGAAGGAGATCCGCCCTCCCAGCCCGGCCAAGCACTAGCAGCGCAGCCCGCACCGCCTCTGCGTCGGGCGTTGTCATTATGGGTCCTGAGCGCTCGTTCCGTCCGCGAGATGCATGAGGTTTGGCACCCGCGCTCGGTCCGTCCGCGAGATGCGTGAGGTTTGGCACCTACGCTCGCCGCACCAGGGCACCAGTGGCGACACGCGGAATTTAATGCAAAATAGCACCCCGCCTAACTACAGACCCAGTAATCTAGGCTAATCGTCGCACCGGGGCACCAGTTGCGACGTCCACAAACAATAAATCACACTCCACCTACCTAAATCACACTCTGCCTGCTCTCCAAAACTAACTTCTCCCTGAGACACCGGGGACAGGAAAAGGAAGTTGTTCCCCTCCTGTCCCCCTAAATAGCCTCCTAACCCCTCCCACCCATGACCTAACCCCCTACCTAACTTTCTGCCTGTCCTAGCCTCGCGCGAACACCCCGGGGAAAAGACTGGTCTGCCGACCTGCTATCCCCGGGGGCCACAGTGGCCGTCTTGGGAGCTAGCAGCGTGATCATCCAAGTACTGCATGCCTTACTCTCACCGCTTCGGCCTATGTCCGGAGGAGAAGTTGCATTGGGACCAGAACCTCTGTAAGCCGTGGCTTGGCAGCGGGACGTCTTCACTGCATTGATAAGTGAAGCCATGCTCCAGTCCCTGCGACAGTGAAGGAATCATCAAAGAAGTAAGGCTCGCATCAGCGGTAGCCCTGCGAGCCGGCCCACGCATTTGATAACGGTGCTCGAGGAAGAGGTGCGGCTCGTATCAGCGGTAGACCGGATAGCCGGCCTACCCTTTAATTGTGCCCAAGTAAAAGGTGCGGCTCGCATCAGCGGTAGACCAGCCAGCCGGCCTACACATCAACAACTCCGCCAGAGTTGCAGGCTGTGTCAGCATAATTGGGGGTTGCGATCCGCTCCACGGAGCCTGCTTCCTTTTTCTACTGCATCTTTTGGTGGCATATTACTTACTTCATCGTCCCCGCTACAAAAGCGAGTAGCCCCAACAGAAACAGGAACTACCCGCTTTATTACTCTTTATTTTACAGCCAAGAGGTCTGACTGGAGCTACGCAGAACAGGAAAGATTCTTCAGTGAGTGCCCTTGCTGCACTTGTTTACTTTCACTGTGCTTGTTTTTAAAAGCTCCTGTGCTCCAGTTTGAATTTAAACAGCCATAATAGGTACTTTAAAAAATTTAATTTAAATAATAAAAAACTGCATCTTTTACTTGTTTTAAACAATGATTTACAGATATTGTCACAGTTAACAGATCAACATTCGTGTTTACCAATGCTTGTTTTTATTTTTTTAACTAAGCACACAGCCCATAACTGTTCCGGCAAAATTTGGCTTTATAATAGTGTAATAGAGGTGCGGGCGGGCGGATGTAACACAGCTGAAGGTGTTGCTAACAATAGGAAGAGAAAGCAAGAGAGCTTTTGGGGAGTTAAAAGTAAAAAAAAGCTAAAAAAACAATACCATTCACAAAACAAATTGCTTAAACTTAAACAAAGGCGAGACCTATTGCATTTCCAATGCTTGTTTGTAAATAGTGTTAATAAAGTTTTCAATTTGAATGACACTACAAATCCCATAAGGCCACATTAGTATATAGAGTGCAAGAGAGAAAAGACTCACTAACTGTGATGAAAGCCGTGGGAGGGCTGAAACGCATTGGTGAAGTGTTGCCATGAATAAAATCTTCAAATTCAACTCCGGAGTGCTGCGTCCTTTGTAGTATATGTTCAAATTCAGGGCCAGGATACGGCCCCTACGCTGTGTGTGTGTGTGTGTGTGTGTGTGGGTGTGTGTGTGTGTGTGTGTGTGTGTGTGTGTGTGGGTTTGTGTTACTATCCTTGTGGGGACTTGGGTGTGATAACACACTCACGCTGTGGGGACTTGATTGCACTGTGGGGACCTGAACCCAGGTCCCCACAAGGTAATGTCCTTTAAATGATAAAAAATTGCTTCAGGAACATCTGTCTCAATTTTTACAACTTTTTAAAAAATTGTCTTGTGGGGACCTGTGTTTCAGAAAGTGTGTTTATATTTTTGCTCCCTCTGCCCCCATAGACAGGAGGCGGTACTGCAGTCTTAAACACACTTTGCATTTAAACACACTTTGTTCACCAGGAACACAAGTTAGCAGCAGAAAGCACAGATATTTCAAGGGAAAAGCTGCAAAACCCGGGGTTAAAACATACTTTTCATGCAAACTAACATTTTCCCCATTTAATAAAGTAAAACTTTATTTACATGAAAATTTTGAATTCAGACTATTTGAGTTTAAAAATTGTTAAACATTGTTACAAATAATTTGGATACGATTTGAATCCCAGATTACATCACTATTGTGGTATGATCCTTATCTGCAATTAAATAATGATGGTGCATTAAAACATGATACAATATAAACTGATCTGATTGTTTTTTACAAATTTGATTACATAATAATATGCACTTTGGAATACGTTCTTAAGATGATGGCTAGATGAGTGAGTGCCTAGAGTTGCATTGTGTGAACAGCTATGCTCTCTCAGATGCCGATCTGCAGTAATGTCATGCCTACAGCAATGGGAAGTTTAATTTTAACAGAAAAGCATGTTCTTAGAACATTAGTGACATTCCTAAAAAATATATTTAAATATTGCCATAAGTTGAAATTACATTTAATTGAATTGATAGTTTTGAAACTGTTCCTAATGCTTTACAAATTAAATCAGCGTCATTCCCATAGATGGGTGAAGAACAGTCATATAACAAGCATTGGCAAAGCCAACAGGTGTCACCTATGAGACTCTGATAGGACTTGAACATCTATTTTGGCAAAAATGTTAGCAACTAATCAAGCTCTGGGTTCCACTTGACCATATTCCTTAGTTCCATATGTTAATTTATTTATGTGTTTGTTCCCTTATCTCCTAAGATTTTAAGCACTAATAAATAGGTTAAATACAGCTTTAAGGGTCTTTCTTTAAGCGTGATATGATATTTTCTGGCATATTAACAGAACCTGTCTTTAATGTATACCCCTAGTATATAGTAGCAATTCATATATGAATAGATTATAATGTTGTTTGTGTATATTGTTGATAAAATAAACATTTAGCCATGCACCTTTGACTGTATTCAATCACAAATAGTGTTACGGACTAGGTCCCCACAAGGATGGTAGCACGTGTTCAAGTCCCCACAAGGATGGTGTTGTGCGCACGATTAAATAACAATATATTTGCAAATTTGAAGCAGGATCCTGTATAATGAATTTTTTCTTAACATTTTTCTGTTATTAGTGTATTTTAAAAACATTGGGAAAGGTTAGTCCCCACAAGGCTGGTATTCACACATAGTCCCCACAAGGATGGTAACACGTGTATGTGTGTGTGTGTGTGTATATATATATATATATATATATATATATATATATATATACATTTTTTTTTTTCATTCAATGTGGTCTGCTCACAGGATCGCTCCACAGCGGGTGCTGGCGTTGGGCCAGACCAATGGCCAAAAAGACAATTTTTTGCACAAAGGACGCCGCACACAGCAACTTCTTTTTACAGGTTTATTTCAGTGCCCAGTCTAACACCAACGCGTTTCAGCCTGACGGCCTTGCTCACGGTAAGTGCAATTACTTTCTTGCAACTGTTTATAATTTCTTTGATTTCTACTATTCCCATAGACTTCTGGGATATGTAGTCCTTGTTTACATACAAGAATACACTTTCTGTTAGACATTGTTCTCAAAATTATTTCATGGGATACATTTTATCGCAATGTATTTCAAACAAGTGTGCATTTGATCAGACATGCCCAGACACACGAAGGGATCTTTTGGAGGAATGGGGAATAAACAACATGGAATGCAGCAAGAAAATGATGCGCATTTTGATAAAACACTCTGAGAAGGATTTAGAAGAAATACATACTCTAATAAAGGAAATAGAAGAGAAAATAACATCAAAAAAAGAAAAAAACGATTCAGATAAGCTACGCAAAGAAATGGAAGAGCGTTTGGAAAAATATGAGGATGAAATTCAGCAACCAAAACAGCGAAAATTCCTGAGAGACGAATCAGACTACAAAAATTGTCAAATTTTAACTTTTGCGAGGAGATTCGATGCTCTAAAAAGAAACTATGCAAAGGGACTGTGCCAACCAGAATCTGGTAGTGAATCGGATGTAAGCGTAACAGATGGTGATATCGGCAAAAGCCAAAGGGGAGGAACATCAACCGCAGCATCTACTTTTTCTCTTTCTTTTTTAGAGGAGATGGAACTGGTCAATTTTGACCAGAGCATGTCACGGAACCAGGGACAGAACAGGGGCCGAGGCAGAGGGTTTGGAACAAACGTTACAAAATCTTTAGGAGCCACCGGAAAACCAGACGATCAAACCGGAAAAAGATCTTACCCTCTGAGAAACCGCGCCAAGAGGACATAATGGTTGAGGATCTGGTAATAAATCTATCAGACCATATATTAACGACAACAGAACATCAAGTATTAAATAAGGGCCTCTCCTTCTGCCCACAAAAACATTTCAATTATGTGGACACCAAAATAGACATTTATAAATATGTTCGCAAATTAAAGCTTGCTAAGATCTTTGCAAACCAACACAATAAAAAAACACCAAGTACAGAAGCTGGCACAACTGAAGGAATATCAACAAATGAAAATGAGGGTCTAACAATAGAAATGATACCACATTTGAAGAATCTGTATGACTTGGCAAACGATCTATCAGACGATGAAAGCACAGCAATTTCTGTATTGGAAGATCAAGACATAAACACCAAAAAGCACACAAGCAGCGGATATAAAAAGAAATCTAAATATTGCCCACAGCTAAACCCTGGAAATAAAATTGACTCTTTCTCAGATGCCATCATGGATGAAATAAGCAAAATGGAAAAAGTAAGGAACTCGAATAAAACAAGAGAAAATCTGTCAAACTGTGAGAACAAAGTGCTTCAAGATCTTGCAAACAACACTAAAATAATAATAAAGCCCGCGGACAAAGGCGACAACATTGTGATACAGAATACGGAAAATTACAAAAAAAAGGCCTATCGTCAACTTCAGGATGAAACAAAATACAGGAAAATGACATCTAATCCAATACACAAGATGCTATTTGACATTCGGAAAAATCTTGATGAATGGCACAATCACAAACTGCTCAATACGGATGAATACAAATTTTTACTTAAGGAGAATCCTACTATTCCAACAATCTATTTTTTGCCCAAAGTGCATAAGACTATGATAAACCCACCGGGAAGACCAATCCTGTCTTCATGCGATTCTGCATATGAAAATATTGCATCCTATGTGGATCACTACCTAGCTCCCATGGTAGCGACACTTAGCTCATATATCCAAGACACGGAGGACTTCCTACGAACTCTTTCAAATGCATCATGGAACCCATCGTATCTAATGGTCACAATTGACGTTATTTCTCTATATATGTCTATTGAACATTCAACAACTCGTCAAAGCGAGAATGATAAATTGAGATTTATAACGACCTATTCGGGACAAGCGCAGGATGTGCGTCAGATACTTAAAAAACATTGGCACATCTTGCTATAAACCTTCGAAAACACCTTACCAGGTGCCCACGAATTACTTTTCAGAGAAATAAATCTCTCAGAGATGACTTGAGTCCGAACCATGTGACTGAGATGGTTGGTACAACAGGTACTAGTCGCCCAGGTTTTCGATGCTGTAAAAAGTGTAAAGCGTGCAGCAACAGCAGGGACTGCACAACACTTGTTATAGCAAGCAGAGAGAGGGAATTTGTAATCAAGAAATCCCTTACCTGCAATACCATGTACTGCATCTATGCACTAATCTGCCCCTGCATTAAAGCCTATATTGGCAGTACGATTCAATGCGCAAAAAACCATGATAAAAATGTGCTTAAATATTAACATCTTTTTCTTTAACCATGAAATTTACCATCAAATATGCAGATGTGCCATGGGCATGGCTTTCTCCCCCAACTACGTCAATTTAACCATGGGTTGGTGGGAGAAGGAGATAGCCTGGAATACAGAGCATAGCGACGCTTTAGAAAAAAATCGTACTATGGACCAGATACATAGACGATCTGTTCCTAATCTGGAATGGAACCAAGGAAAACTTTGTCAAATATTTTGATCAGCTAAACAACAATGACATTGGGTTGTCTTTTACCTATAAAATGAATCGCCAAAAAATTGACTTCCTGGACATCTGCGTATACATAGAACAAGATCAGATTCAAACAACCCTATATAGGAAAAAAACTGCGACGAACAGCATTTTACATGCTAAGAGCTTTCACCCCCAATCAGTAATTCAGAACATTCCATATGGGGAGTTCGTGAGGATGAAACGAAATTGTTCAGATGATAAGAACGTGAAAAAAGAAATTGCAGAAAGCACAAAAAGACTAAGAGGAAGAGGATATCGAGAACGTGTTTTAAAAAAAATGTGTAAATAAGATCGAGAGAATTTCACGAACAGAAATCCTAGTAAACAAAACTAGGAAGAAAAAGAAAAGGAAAAAACTCAACAAATTCCAAGACTAATACTGGCATACAGCAAGGAGTCTCACAAAATACGTCAATCAGTACAAAAATACTGGCCCATCCTCAAACAGGATACAGACATGGCTAAGTTAATGGGTCTGAATCCTCTGATCACGTTCAGAAAAGTACCATCTATAAAAGACACAATAGTTCAGAGCCACTTCAACCAAAGAAAACAACAAAAGAGCAAGAATCCAAACTGGCTGGAGAAACAACAAAATGGCTTTACCAAATGTCAAGTCTGTAAAGCCTGTAAAATTGGCATCAATAAAAAAAGCATCACAGACCCAGAAGGAAGATTAATCGAAATTCAGAAAAAGATCACATGTTCGACGCAATTTGTGGTGTATGCCATCCAGTGCAACTGCGGAATGCTCTACATAGGCAGTACAATCTGTAATTTGAAAAAACGAATCCTGGAGCACATCAGGGCGGTCAAAAATAAAGATATGGCATACGCCACAGCGAAACATCTTTTAACTTGCCAAGGGGGAGACTGGAGAAAAATGTCTTATTTTGCAATCAACTCTGTGGAGGAACATGAGAGGATGGGAGATCGAAAAAAGAAACTCCGACAGCTGGAATCAAGGTACATTATAAGACTAAGAACCAAAAATTCTGAGAGGCATGAACTTCGCCGAGGAGCTTTATGTGCATTTGGAGTAACAAGCAGAGACAGGAGGCCCTAAAAATATCTGCCCTCCTAAGAGATAAGGACATGCAGCATGGAACTATCATGTGAAAGCAATCTGATATGGGTACTATACCATAACGCAGGACATATATATAAATGCAAGTTGCAATAAGTTTGCCTCATACACACAAAAATGTTTGAAAATGTGTAAATGCAACACTGCTACATGTATTATAAATGTCATTAATAGCATTCAAATATCGAACTTTGATAAGCATGCAGCATGTCTGATCAAATGCACACTTGTTTGAAATACATTGCGATAAAATGTATCCCATGAAATAATTTTGAGAACAATGTCTAACAGAAAGTGTATTCTTGTATGTAAACATGGACTACATATCCCAGAAGTCTATGGGAATAGTAGAAATCAAAGAAAGTATAAACAGTTGCAAGAAAGTAATTGCACCTACCGTGAGCAAGGCCGTCAGGCTGAAACGCGTTGGTGTTAGACTGGGCACTGAAATAAACCTGTAAAAAGAAGTTGCTGTGTGCGGCGTCCTTTGTGCAAAAAAAAAAAAAATATATATATATATATATATATATATATATATATATATATATATATATATATATATATATATATATAATTTGTGACCTCAATTCAATCACATTGATTGTAATTTACAATTCACGTACACACAAAGTCATCAATCATATAACTTCCTGGATGTAGAATTGTAAATTTGGGACAACATATTGACAACCAGGATCCATAGAAAACCAACAGCTACCAACTCTATACTACATGCGAATAGTGGCCATCCAGATGCCCTCAAGTGGAAGATCCCCGACAGCCAGATGTTGAGAGCTAGGAGAATTTTTGTACACCAGCAAGAACAACACAAACAAGGAAACTGGTTAACTAGAAATATGGAGGGCTGTATTGCAAGGACTAATACCATGGTCTAAATTGCAAGAGTTATTGAACAGTTGAAGGTCATGAGGAGCGAAACAAGGAAAAATTAACATGCAACTCACAGTAAGTTATCTATGTTTTAAAATGTGGCTGCAAAAAGTTATATGTTGGTAGTACCAAGAATAAATTGAAATTAAGAATCCTACAACATATGAGAGCGATAAAAAATGGTGATAAGAATAACCCAATGGCCTTTCACTTTGATCAAGTTTACAACCAGTCATTATCGACATTTAATTACTGGGGCATCAAACATGTGAGGGCTCACCAGAGAGGAGGTGACAGTGAAAAATTTAGGAGGCAAAAATCACGACTGATACTCTCTATTGGGACAGAGATACCTTGGGGCCACAACATGGATGCAGAACTATTTGTTCACCTGTGACAATGGAATTGTGGCAGTTGTACTTCGATGGAATTAATATGGATTACATTTAGAGTTTTTACAATGTCTAAGAACTATAAAGATGGAGTCTATTCCCTTCCTCCCAATCCTTTCCTTTGGGCTAAGCCAATTAATTGTTAAAGTGTCAAAGTAATTATAGATATGATCTCATCTAAGAAAGGTTCCTAAGTGTAATGGGTTCAAAATGTATAGTTTGATGTTCTACAGAGGTGGTATTTCTAAAGGGGATTGAATCTTAAGAAAGAAGGAAAAAAAAGACTATTGTATTTTTTCCTAAACTACAATTCCCTACAGCCCTGTGGGCAAACACTGATGACGTCATGAAAACGTCTATGCGAAGCGCAACTAGGAACAAGGAATCGGGACAAACATAAATATTGGCGTTTTCGACATACCAGTACCTTCCCGACGGCTTGGTTGCCTGTCACGAGGTACCGACGGTCAGGTGAGTCCCTAGACCGTTTAGGCTTCGCCTACGTTTGGGCTATATATCGCTTGTCGTGTTGGGGCTCCACTCTTCTAATTGTGGACCGTGATGGTGCTACCGTTATTACGCTTCTCTATATACAGAGATCAGTAAGCAGGAATAAGTTAACTATTTGTGTGGGTCTTTAGCGTATAACGGGGAGGGGCTGGCCGTGGCAGCCCGGACTCCGTGAGAGATATGCGATAGTAGGCATCGTGTCTGACCTGGATCTCGAGAAAAAAGAACGAGATCACCGATCTCTGATTAATTTGTTAGGCAGTTTATGCTAGCTTGTGGCAGTGTTACTGTGGGCGTTAATGAGGACAATATCTTAGTGAGCCTAACAACAAGCTATTCCCTCCATATGTAAAAGTGGAACAGTACGCCGCAAGATAATTGTCCTATTTAAGATGTAGACACTACAAGAAGTATGTGGTAAGCAGGCTTGCGCATCTCTCGATAAAGGTGTTAAGTCTAGAGATAAGAGCCTCAATGGGCTATGTTTAAGCCAACCTAAGAGATAGACACATCTTAAGACGACAACAGTACATATTTATATATTCTGTATTGTAATCTTCTAGTGACGTGAAGTGCATGCGAGTGTGGCTGAGTGACAGTTTTAGATGTTGTTGAAGTGGCAGGAGAAACAGCCATTGCTCATTGTTCTTCTTTCCACTTTTTAGAGCGGTGCCTCCCCCCCTATCCTGAGCCGTTGCCAGGTAAGGTGAGGCAGCTTCCTTTGAACACCAAGGTGAGAATTATAAGCTGATGACCCATTTGTTGGGACTAATAGCTGGCAACTTGACAGCCACTATATACACTTTTCTGTAATTATTATGTTTTCCTATATGAGTTGTGCATATACCTATACTGAGTTTAGTATGTTTACTTCCTTGTTCCCTTACAGACACCTTCTGTCAAAGAATGCTCAAAAAGGAAGGATGATACACACCACAAGATAGATGATTATGGCTGTATTGTTTCCAACCATTTTTATGTGACTTTAAATTTTATGTTCTTACATTGTATTGCTTTTTCACTTCTTGCAGTAGCATATGCTAGGTGGGTCCTGAAGAAAGCACGGTTAGACCTTTTAACCAAGTCTGCTGAAACATGTCGACCACGATAATATTCTAGATAGTTATTTGTTGACACTATCTTTGCACTGTTTTTAGTTTGAACTATGAGATACATCAATAAAATGTAGGTCTCTCATATCTCAATTTTAACCTCACTTTTTCACCTAAGCACTGCACGTCAATCCATACATGATAATTACTCTCATCGGGTAAGACTATTTGTGTGATCAAAACATCCTCGGGCTCCCTATCCCTTTGATACGGTTGTAGCCCTTAGAACCACCGGAGTGGTTAAAAAGAGGAGACCCAGATGATGAAGCATGTCAGCAAGTTTGGTGAGTGATGGGAATCGGAAATTTTCTTTAAGATTTTTTCCTAGTTTGCGTGACATTGTTCTTAGTGTGTTTATGCTCAGTTATATGTAGGGTACATACTAATGATTTTTGACCCGTGGATATTATTTAAGGGATACAACACACTTCCTAACTATTATTGATGAGATCTATTAGGAACCAAATTACACCTAGGTTCACCTTGACGTGTGTAGTTTATACACGTGCATCCAACATGATTTCGGCCTACAGGCCATAAGACATTATTTGAAAACTCGTTCAATCTCTCTATGGTCACACTCTGAAATGATCTTAGCAATGATTCAGTTTTGTTTGACTAATCATTTTTTCATATTTGATGATGTCATCTACCGCCAGTCGCGGAGCACAGCGATGGGAACCTGCTTTGCCCCCAGCTACGCCAATTTGGTGATGGGCTGGTGGGAGGAGCAGGTGGTCTCACAAATTCCAGAAGATGATCGCTGTGCCCTGGGGCTGTGGTTTATTGATGACATCTTCATTATGTGGAATGGGGATATCGACTCAGTCAAGACTTTAGTCACTAAACTTTGGCTCTGACTGAACATATAAGCAAAACTAGAATAGAATTCTTGGACGTTGTGGTGGAAATTGTGGATAATACCATACAAACACAACTGTTCCGGAAGACAACTGCAGGGAACAGTATTTTGAATGCCACGAGTGCCCATCCACGGAAACTTATATACAGTATCCCTTATGACGAATTACTACGCACTAAACGCAATTGTAGTTCACAGAGCAGTTACTGTGAAGAAAAAGAACGAATGTTTCAACGCTTTAAAGAAAGAGGATACAGTGGTTGAACTATATCAGAGGCATGTAATAGAGTTGAGTCTGTAACCTGTGCAAAATTGCTACATTCAACAACTCGTCAAAGCGAGAATGATAAATTGAGATTTATAACGACCTATTCGGGACAAGCGCAGGATGTGCGTCAGATACTTAAAAAACATTGGCACATCTTGCTAACTGATGTAAACCTTCGAAAACACCTTACCAGGTGCCCACAAATTACTTTTCAGAGAAGTAATTCTCTCAGAGATGAATTGAGTCCGAACCATGTGACTGAGATGGTTGGTACAACAGGTACTAGTCGCCCAGGTTTTCGATGCTGTAAAAAGTGTAAAGCGTGCAGCAACAGCAGGGACTGCACAACACTTGTTATAGCAAGCAGAGAGAGGGAATTTGTAATCAAGAAAGCCCTTACCTACAATACCATGTACTGCATCTATGCACTAATCTGCCCCTGCATTAAAGCCTATATTGGCAGTACGATTCACTGCGCAAAAAAGCGTGTACTTGAGCATGTCAGAGCAATACGCCATAACAACTGGCAGTATCCAGTTGCCCAACATTTCTTTGATTACCACCTTCAAGATGAAAAACCTTTAATCGTGGTGATTGATGCTGTCCCAGTGAATGTAAGGGGTGGGAATAGACAATTGTCATTACGCCAACTAGAGTCTAAATACATCATTAACCTGGATACTATGACTCCCTTAGGATTAAATTCAAGTGAAGAGTTAGCGGTACATCTATGACAGTAAGGTTAATGAACTGCATATATGTGATGAGCTCCATCTGGTGAATGTAATTTTTAAGATACAAAGTTTATGTAATTTGTCTGCTTTTCAACAGTTTTCTAATATAATTCAATGATTTTATGTCATCTGTCACATTTTTTAGGTGGGGTGCCCTTTTTTAACTCAGGCCATGTACTCATATTATGAGTTTGGAATCCATCGCCCACTGGGGCAGATTTGTTGACTACGTACATCAGAAATTGCACCTGAGAGATGTTGAAATCCTACGCCCACTGGGGCAGAATTGTTTACACATATACTGTGAACATGTGACTGTTGGGCTAGCTTGTTTTATTGCAGCTATTAAGCAGTTATAAAGATATGGGTACAAGCAAGCAATGAGCATATGATTAGTTGTCTCAAGTGTTCAAGTTGAAAGACTAATATCAGTCTAAGCCACATGAGTATACAGTTGACCTATTTTGTATAGCTGTAAATAAAAGGTACATCTGTATTGGAGATTTTTATGTTTCCAGTGGCTTGTGTAGAGAGGCTACAATTAGCCAGGATTGTGTATACAAAATAAGGCTTCTTATGTGTTTAACTGTATGAAGGTAACAAGATGGCCGCTATGTTTTTGTGAAATTTCACTTCCTTTTTTTGGGGGGGGGGGTTATTGTCCTTTTACTATGTTTGGTGCACTTGTAAAACTAAATAAAAAGATGGTGTTGCTGCTTAGCCTTCAGTGTGACCAAGGCGTAAGCTGAAACACGTTTCTGGTGCAGTCAGTAATATCTGTAATACTGCAATTTCCAAGGTGTCCTTGCTTTTTTCTGAGAATCGTCAGGAATTGGTGTTTCATGTTGCAGGGTTTCCGATACCCTGAGTGAGGACCGCCCCATCTGACAGCCTCTATTACTATCGGATTCTGTGATATTATATATATTACCTACTGGCGGTCGCCAGTAGGTATATATAGTTAGGATTTTTTCTTTATGGAACTTTTGAAAATTCTATGTCTAATAACTTTGGCGTTTGTGGACGGAATCGGCTGAAATTTTCAGGAAAATGGCACATTTTGTTTCCAATCAGCCCCTGAAACTTTGGGGGGGTTTCGTCTAGGGGGGGCCAAGAAAAAAGGGGGGTCCCAAAACGCGTTTTTCCCATTCATTTTTCCATAGGGCGCTTGGCCTCACTTTTAGCTCGAACGGCTGAATGGATTTACACGAAACTTGGCAAAATTGTAGGGACTGTTAGCCCGATGTGCCTTTGCTGGGTCTCAATATATGTGCTCCAGTGGATTTTGAGAAATTAACGTTTAAAAAAACAGATATATCTGTGACAGCGTCCCGGATAGCGCTCCAGTTCGCGTACTTTTCGCGTAACGGAGCTTTGCGAAGCGAAGCTGATTGGCTCTCCGGTGTCTGTCAACATTCGAAACAGTCCGGAGCGGCCGCCATCTTGTCTCTCGGTAGGATCGAGAGACAAGAGGAGGCCAAAGCGAAGGGGCAAATGACCATAAGGGGGCATAGTAGATCCTCCCTGACCCCCTAGGTTTGATGTGGAGGCTTTAAAAGGGCCCCGCGGGGCAAAACATGGGGGGGTGCGCCCGGTACGATAAAATTTGATTTTTCGCGGTAGAAGCGCTTTCCGGTTCGCGAACCGGTGGCGAAACGGGAATTCGCCATTTTGTGTTTCGTTTTAATTAAATTACAAGATGGAGGAAAAACAATGTGAGAAATGGGTATAAGGGGGTACGGGAGACGTATCCTGACCCCCTATGTTTTCTGAGGGTGGCTGAGGATGCTCATATATGTTGATACTTGTCTTCCAGCGGCTGCGCATGAGCGTTTTTTTTTTTGCTGCGTGACGTCTGTTAACATTCGATTCGAAGGAAATCAGGAAGTGTTGACCGCCATTTTGGCACTGCGAGTAAATATATTGTTAAAAATAATTGTTATAAATTAATCCGTATTGATAAACATTGTCCGCGCCATCTTGCTTTTTTTCCAATGCCACACTTTTGTCGTGCACAGCAGCCATTTTAGATGCCTTGACCAGACCCACTCTCTGCACGACGCCGATCATGACGTCTGTTAACGTTCGATTCGAGGGAAATCAGGACGTGTTGACCGCCATTTTGACACTGCGAGTAAATATGTTGTTAAAAATAATTGTTATAAATTAATTCGTATTGATAAACATTGTCTGCGCCATCTTGCTTTTTTTCCAATGCCACACTTTTGTCGTGCACGGCAGCCATTTTAGATGCCTTGACCAGACCCACTCTCTGAACGCCGCTGATCCTCAGCATGGCTCCCCACTCTCGCAAGCATCTCCCCCACGCACTGGTCACCCCCGCTCTCTGTCTTATGCATGGGCCATAAACCTCCCCCCATCTGCGCTGCTCTTCCCTGAGAATAACACCCTGTTCCCGCCCGACACCACCCTTTCACCCTATTCACTACCGCACCCTCTGACACTCCTCTTCCTCTGTGTCCGATTGTCCAGGCCGGTCCCAGGCTATCACCAAGCCCTGCGGATGTAGTTTATGGCCCCAACTGTAAAGAATCACCCCTCTTCAAAGGAGTTACAGTAGATCAAGGCCCCAACCCCATGAGATCCGTCACACCACACGCGTTCCTACTATCTGATAACGATCCTGTATTGTGATTGGGGAGGGGATTCTCACTGTAAGGGTGTGGGGGACCGAGCCTGAAGCGGAAGATTCCAGGGATGCCATTTTGTACATCAAAGTCTTCACAATTATGTGTCACATTAAAAATATATAGCACTCCAACAAAGTAGTAGGATTATAACACTTTAATAACTTATAAATATATACATCGCAACAAAAACAGTAAACACCTTAACATTTTTTTATTAAAACAGAAGCAACAATGGTCAGTAGCGGTCTGTTGTGCGAATAGTTCCAAGGCAGCACAACGTGCTGAGTTCTGGACGGCACCCAGGTGAAGAGCCATCCCTTCTTTAAACCCCATGGTGACCAACTATAGTTTATTCTCTATTTCGTTCCCTTGCCATAACAAAATAAAAGTCTTGGGTTATTTATGGAAGGGAAGACTTTTTTTTTCTTCCAATTTTTTTTTAAAAACAAAGGTTTAAGGAAAGGCAACCCTTAATGTGCATGTTTTCCACAGAAATTTGCCTTTGAAAACTAGAGGCAATAAATAAGGCCGAAATCTGTATTTTGTTTTTGGATACACATGTTATTTGTGTCTGTGTATTCATTTTTATACATGACTTTATATGGAATGGTTAAAATAACTTATGATGCAACTTAACAGGAAAGATCACAAACATTCCAATGAGTGCTATGTCCCAGGTTTTACATAAAGTAGTGTTTACCTAGAGTGGTGCTGTGTAGGACACTCTGAATGGAAATTAACCAGAACTATAACCATCTACTTCCAATAATATAACTTTTATGCCCAAATTATGCAAAGATTTAGCTAATCTGCTAAAGGGGGGAGTCGCCATTTCTTTTGATAATTTATTCACCCATCCGTAGCCTCTCTAATCTCCATTACAATGTGTTTGTTGCTGTCGCTAGCTGATGAAAAAACTAAAGTGACAACTTCCTCATCCTTAATTTGTCTTTCTTTGTTCCTTAAGATGTCATCTGTGTCAACCTCTTCCGAGAATGCTGATGCGTTAGGGATTTCCTTGTGTTTCTTAATAGCATTGGTGTCTGCACACTTCTTTGTCAATTCTGTGAATATGACAGCTGCTTCATAGACAGACGATATCTTTGTTAAGTCATTAGTGTTAAGTGTGTCTGAAACTACAGTGCCCTTCTGTTTTACTTTCCTCAGGGGGAGGTGGCGTGAATGGGCCTCCCCAGGTGGAGGCTCGTCTGCTGTAGTGGGGCGCCCCTTTACCGTTTCAGTTGCCATTCCCCCCGCTTTTGCTACACTGTGCCTCTTCCGCCATTCAGCTGTTTACCGCCCGCTCTTGCGGCTACAGCATCTCGCTCACCATGTAGTTGAGTTGCTCCCACTCTTGCGGTGCAGCGATAGGCGGCTGCCACAGGACTCTTAAAATGGCGGCCGGCTCTTCGGATTTGGGCCTGGTCCACTAAAATGGCCCTGGGACACCTTGGAACTCGGACGCTTGTCTGCTAGGGCTTGGGCTCCATTCTCGAAAGCGTCCCCTCAGCCTTGAAGATTCTACAAAAGTCTTGGGGGCCCCCGACTTCCGCAGGCTTCCGGTGGGGAGCGGCTGCCATGATTGCTTGCGGAATGGCCACGACGGAGCTACGAGATGGTGGTGCTCTCATGCTGACGCCAGCTTTAGTCTGAAACATCCAGAAACACTGTAGACTATCAATTCGATGAGTTCCGGTGGAGCCCCAACGTGACCCGGTAGGGAAGAACTTGCCCTCCCCTTTTTTGAGTGATGGTTCTTGTTGCCTGTCCCCACTGTTGTCATCTAACGGAACCTTTTTTGATTGCTGAGTGAGAAAAAAAAAGGTGGGTCTTTCATCGTTTGGGAAAAAAAAATGTTTTAATCCAATGAAAAGTGTTATTTTTAGGTCATATGATCAAGCCTTCCATCATTAGGAAACCAAAAGTAAAATGAACCAATGAAAAGTTTTATTAACAAGTCACATGACCTGTTATGCTTACGTTACGCGCTGCGCGCCGCGCTCCGCGCTCTGGATCGTTTCCGGTAAGCTGCGCCTTGCGCACCGGAGCACTTCCGGGTGCGCTAACGTGGCGCGTCATATGACGCATTTCGCGACAACGTAGGTCCAGAATATAGTCAAAATGTCTCCACCAACCAGCGGTCGGAATACAACCCCTTTCAGCAGTCCAAAAAGTTCTGTTAAATGACAAGAGAAGGGACAGGCAACAAGAACAATCAGTCAAAGAGGGGAGGGCAAGTTCTTCTCTACCGGGTCACGTTGGGGCTCCACCGGAACTGATTGAATTGGTAGTCTACAGTGTTTCTGGATGTTTCAGATTGAAGCTGGCGTCAGCATGAGAGCACCCAATTCTAAAACAGTAAATGCTTGGATAACAATCAATCAAATGTAGAGGGAAGCAGGCACGACGGGTTACAATGGGGGCAAAGGCTTACGTTATCTACCCTTCACTATCTGCAAAGAGAGAATACTCCTAAAAGAAAAGAGATGGGGGGGGGACAGCGTTCAAAGCACATCAGCGTGCATAAATACGAAAATGTTTTTACCTACCACGTACTTGACATTTTACAGCTTTTGATATTTGCTATTAAAAAACCATTGAAATTCACTGAAAAAACCATAGGTTATAGACCATATATAGTTAGGAATTAGCATTTACAAAACCTTAATTTACTCGCACAAAACCATAGAAATTAGCATATATAGTTAGTTGCAATAACTATATATCGCGCACCCGCAATCCACTGCTGATGATGTCACATTTTACATCATTCATGGTTGCCCAAGTATTTGTATGGAAGACTGAGTATGTGTGTGGGTGGCTGGGAGGTGTATGACTCTGTGCATAGATGTGTGAGCAGTTGATTCACTAGATGTATGGGTTCAAACGTGCATGTGGAAACAGCTGTATGGGCAGTTGACTGTGTGCATGAGTGTATTGGTGAGTGAATGGATATCTCAGTGCTATATGTCAAAGTAAGTACATATGTAAAACACAGTACATGTGAGAGTTGACATATATAAATAACTGAGCATAAGAGCCAGTGAATGTGAGAGTGGCTTTATGAATCATTGTGAACTTGTATCAGAGATTGTATAAGAGAGTAAATATGTGTTAGAATATGTTTGAATTAGTAAGGTGTGTATAACTGTATAGTTGAGGAAATGGAGGAGTGATTGATTCTTTTCATGACTGACTAGATGTGTGAGTAACTCCATGGATGAGTGACAATCTGTGAGTGTCTGTTTACACTGATTGTATCTAAGGTTATATTAGAGTCTGAAGAGGTTCATCGTATTATCACATGAATGATATTATTAGTGATGTGATCAGTAATGTCAAATGAGATGTCATCAGTGATGTCATCAGTGATGCCATCAGTGATGTCATCAGTGATGTCACTGACCATGTCATGAATGATGTAATATGTGACATCATCAGCAGTGGATTGCGGGTGCGCGATATATAGTTATTGCAACTAACTATATATGCGAATTTCTATGGTTTTGTGCGAGTAAATTAAGGTTTTGTAAATGCTCATTCCTAACTATATATGGTCTATAACCTATGGTTTTTTCAGTGAATATATATATATATATATATATATATATATATATATATATATATATATATATATATATATATATATATAGTGTTTGTTTTTTTGTCTTATAAACATTTTTATTAGGTACAAGACTTCCATTAGCAACATTTGCGATGACACATTTACACAACATTTTTTTTCTTCATTATACATTATTTTAACCACATGTATACATTATGTCTTATATATATCATTAGGCCTGATTGTGAATGTATAGTATTCCAATTTATTCATTATTGTCTGAGAATGGGTCTGCAGCAGGTCGGGTACAGATGCCTCCCCGAAATGTATTCCATTTGCCCCACATCCGCTCCCATTTTTTGGGGTACCCTCTGTGAAATTATGTAGCTTTTTCAGCCGTCATATCAATATCCTTACACCATTGTTCCAGTATTGGGATAGTACGTGCCCCCCAGAGTCTGGCAATATTTTGTTCTGCTATTGTCATGCCTAGTGTTGCCCAAGCTTTGCCCGTGTGATTCATTTCTGTTGGTTCCCAGATGTTTAGGAGACAACATTTTGGTTCTGGTGGTACAGGAGCTTCACTAACCTGTGTGATCGTGCTCATATTTGTCGCCCAGTATGTTTTTATTGCCGGGCATTCCCATATTGTGTGAAAAGGTGCCTATTTCACCACATTGTTGCAGGCTGAGTTGGTCTGTGGTCTTTTCTATCTTGCATAATGTCACTCTGTGAAATAGGTCCTGTGGAGCACTTCAAGTTGTATTAGGTGCAACTCTGAGGATACTGCCACCTGGTTGACAAAAAGCAAGCAATAAGAACTTAGCTGCAGTTTATAATGATATTTCATTGTTTACAGAACATGCATCAATCCATAATCTAAAATGTAATGAATGAAAAATAGTTTTACAGGGAACCTAGGCATTCTTTTAAACATATCCCAGATAGTGAGTTTAGGACGATTGGCTACTTGTACAACTCTGAATTTGGGGGTTATCCCTACTATTTTCTGTTTCAGAGGACATTTTGCAAAATGGGTTCTAATTTGCAAACTGGATTACATTTGGAAGCAGAAAATAGAGAGAAGTTCAATTGATAAAAATGTTCTACTATACTGTGTTCTCACACATCTCCCAATAAAACTGGTAGCCCACTTGCGTGGCTAAGCGTAGCACACGCAACACAATAGGCCTCAAAACACAATGTGAAGGCATCAAGTTTTCGTCTTGAAAATTGTCCCATTTGTATGATGTGGTTGAATGCAGGATTTTGGCACAGCTCAGCCATCAATCAGGGAAACCTACAAAACCCAGACATTTCTGAAAACTAGATACCCAGGAGAGTCCAAGATTTTGTGACTTTTGGGATCCCCCTATGTTTTCTTACCCGAAATGCACTGCGAGTGTCAGACCTTCTTTAAAATCAATCAAACATTTATCATGCATTTGTGTAAGGGAAGGTTTTTGATTGAGCAAGAAAGCACCAAATGCCTACCACCCAGCATTCCCCACCCTTCTAATAAAAAGAGTATCCCACAAAACATCAGACAACTTGGCCTGGAGGGGGTTTATCTGTTGAGTGCTGCACCAGACCACAAATTTGTACCAATGACAGGCGTATACAGTTATTGTCAAGAGACGCCTGGCTGACATGATGACATCAAACACCTCCAGAGGAAGGTCAAAGGTTGCAGCTGAATCTCCAAGTCTAAAAGTGGAGATTGTTTAGATCCAGTTTAGATCCGGTTGGAAGACCCTACTCTGCTGTTACGATAGCAGATACTCTTGAAAGGGAAAAGTGATCAGATGACAGATGCTCAAATCTTGGAACTCTGGATGCCATTCTCTTTGTGCATAATCTGGGGACAATGGGATGACTTGGGCCTGGTTCTTCCTAATCTTCTTCAAAACTCGGGCCAGGAGAAGTATCGGTGGGAAGAGTTACTGGAGTCCCCAGTCCCACCGCAGGCAGAACGCATCTCTGAGTGAGACGCCTTGGAAACTTCAACACACAGAACTCCTGAAACTGCCTTTGTTCAGCAGTGGGGAGAGATTGAGTCCAGGTTCTTCCCATGCGTGGAAGAGACCTTGCACCTCCTCTAGGTGTAACCAACTTGTGATCTGCTAGGCGTCAACCTTTGAGGTAATTTGCCCAGGCATTCAAAGATCCCAGTAGATGATCCACCACCATGAAGATTGCTTGATGGTCCAGCCATTTCCAGAGGCGCAGAGCCTCCAGGCACAGGGTCCACAATCCCATACATTCCTGTTTGTTGCAATACCACATGGTGGTCGTGTTGTCTGTGAACACCTCCACTAGGCCTTCCCTTGATGGAGGACTCTCAGCTTCAGAAGGTGGATGCGGAATTGGGCCTCCGCTGGAGACAGGAGAACTGTGATCTCCTCCTCTCCCATGTGGCTGTCCCAACCCAGAATCGATGCATTGACCACCTCCGTCATTTCTGGCTAGGAAGGGAGAAGAGTTTGTTACTGACGAAATTGCGGTCGAACAACACCACTATGGGCCTTTTCCAATCTCCTATGACATCTGGAAGTGGTAGGACAGATCCCTGTGATTTTTTACCATTGAGATTTCAGATCCCACACAAGAGCCAGCATATGCCACAAGTTGTGCTTGACCAGCAATCCCAGCAGGCTCAGAGCCGACCTCACTGAAATCCAGAACAGAGGCTGAAAGATGGGGATCCTAGCCTGATGTCCTGGACTCTCCTTTCTGGGGTAAAGGTACAAAACTGAATCATATACAGAATGTCTCCCATGAAAGGGAGCATCTGAGAAGGAGTCAGATGTGACTTTGGCACGTTGATAGTGAACAACATGGATTACAGGAGTTTCGCCATAGTATTGAGGAAGGTGACAACTGCCTGATGGGAGACTACCTTCAGCAGCCGAATGTCGGGGTAGGGGACGACTGGGAACCCTAACCTCTGAAAATGTTGTCACCACCCCCATCACTTTCATGAACACCAAAGAGGTGCTGGTGAGACCAAAGGGGAGCACACTGAACTGAAAATGCACCTGTCTTACCAAGAACTGCAGATAGGTCCTGTGGGCCCGCAGGTTAGGGATGTAAAAATGTGTCCTGCAGGTCCAATGCTACCATCCAGTCTCCAAGGTCAAGGGCAGACCAGATCTGGGCTATAGTAAACATTATGAATTATCCCTTCAGAAGGAAGGTGTTGAGAGGGCGCAGGTCTAAAATGGCACAAAAACCTTCGTCTTTCTTTGGCACCAGGAAGTATCTGGAGTAACAACCATAAACCACTTCCAATGTGGCACTCTCGCAATAGCCGCTTTGGCCAAAAGTGCTTGCACTTCCTGCCATATGACGGACAGACGGTCCTCTGTTAGTCTTTCTGGGGATGGTGGAAGGTGCAGTGGCGCGGTCAGGTAGAGTAGGACATACTTCTTCTGTACAATTTGCAGGACCCAGCTAGCCAATCTTATAGTCTTCAAGCCTGGTAAAAATGTCTGGATTCTGCCTACAACCAGGTGGCTGTGCTCCACCAAGGCCACTCTAAAGAGGTTTGGCAGGTGCGCCCGCAGTGTGGGGGGGGGGGGTTAGACTGACTGGCCCGCTGACACTGACCGTGGGATCTGTGGGTGCCATGGCCACTAATGGGTTGCAAACCCTGCTGCAGATTAATTTGGTGTCTGTATGCTCCTGCCAGAGCCATGGCATGGTCAAAAAGACTGTTGCAGTTGGCATGGCAGAGCAGAAAAACCCAAGGAGTGTGCTAGGGAAATGCTCTGGGGCAAAGTCCACTTTGTCCTCAAAAAGGTGTGTTCCGTTAAAGGGCATGTCCATAAGGGACAACTGTATATCGCCGGAGAAACCCATAGATCTTAACTAGGTGTGGCAACGAATAGCGACGCTAGTGCTAATGGCTCCACAAATAGAATCTGTGGTATCCAGGACACAATAGACTGTAAATTTTGCCACATCAGGGCATCTTGTATGTCTTAGGTCACTATGAGATGGGATAATTTGGCAGCCCCAGAGAACGTGGGAAAAGCAGCCTAAAAGGTAACCGGCAATGACCAATCGGAGAGATGACCCTCTTAGACGTTCTATCTGGAGTAGTGGGAAAGAAATTCGCATTTGTACTGCTTGTGGCAGCTTGCACCACTAAATTCTTGGGAGGGGGCTGCTGTGTTACAAAAGAGGAGTTGCAGGGTGATGTCTGGCAATGCATTGAGGACCAGAGCAAAGCTTGGCAATGCGCTTAACAGAGTGTCAGTGAGGGCTCCATTAAAGGGCAAGAAGCTCTCAGTATTGGTCTGACCGGTTTGGAGAAATTCATTTAGCATGTTAGTTTTAACTTCCAAGATGGGGAAGTCGAGAACATCAGCTGCACTCTACAGAATAATTGCAAAGAAGCTACTTTTCACAGTGGCAGCGTCTGGAGGTGAGACTAGGCCAGTATCAGAAGAGGAGTCTTGGACACTGGCAACCTGGGGGTCCTGATAACAGTTGTCTTCATTGTAAGGTTGCCCAAACTTGCCTTTCACATGATACTCATTGTCAGTGTATAGCCAAAATAGGGAATGCAGCCTATAAGATCTATCTAGCCGAACTGGGAAGCTGAGAGGCTCAGGTGGAGTAGACCAGGGCTGAGGCTTGAAGACACCAAGCACGGCCTGGGTCAAGGTTGGGACAGCACCGACTCCATAAAGCACAATGGCTAGCGCCTCGCCCTCCAGCGTTGTTGGAGTCAGTATAGGTATTGATGTTCCGGGGACCGCTGTGAAATGTGGAGGTGGAGTCGACAAAGGGTGCCAACAGGTGCCCAGTGGTGGGCTCAGTGGGTCCAACTGGTGCCGAAGGTTAAACCCACCAGTGGTATCACCAATCGAGAAGCTCTGCTCCATTGGGCCCATACGCATGCCATAGGTAGTCGGAACTCTTGGATCTGCCTTAGCCTTACAGTTAGCCCTGGAAACTCAGGCTGTGCCGGGGACAAGTTGCAGAATTGGCTCCGATGTTGTCCAGGTAGGGGCAGAATTATGGTTGGGTTTCTTATGCTTTTTATTCAACCTACCTGAGGATATGGGGTGCAACAATGATCAGACTCTAGACCGACTTCTGAAGTGGGAACGGAATTAAAACCAACTTATGGACTTGGACTGGCCCAGACACGGATGTCTCCGATGCTTGGCGACCGAGTTTTGCCGCACTGTCCAAATAGACTTTGGATTTATTTATGAGCAAACACTGCAGTGAAGAGTTGACCCTGGGCTCCACAGCTAAACCTGATGGGGATCTGTCACAGAATGTTGCTTGCAACAGGCCCAACAAGGCTTAAACCCCGTCGTCCTGGGAGGTGACATTTTCCCTTACAGAGTTTGTTGAGGTAAAATGGTCTAGAAGAGACAAGAAGTAGCTCCAGATCCGCATCTGGTGGCGGGAAAGAAAGCAACAGACATCAGCAAGTAGGATTGGCACCAATATTGGCTCCACCCATCATTTCCCGAGTGGAACGACATCAGTGTAGAGCTGCACAATGCCACCTACCGGCAGAGGTACTGCTCAAATGTTTCCTGATCCAGTCTGACGCATGAGGAAGTATTAAAAAAAAAAAGAGGTATCTATGGTTAGAAATCTCTATAAAAAACCATCAACACAATAACATCTTCTATTTTGGAATCTAGTAAATACAAGAACTCTCAAGGGGGAGGGAATCGAGAACTGAAACTAGGACAAAAGGAGAGTGAATGTATCATTAGAGGAACCAAGCCTAATATGGGCATACATTTCAAGTGAGATGCTGAGGTCTCCAATAAGCCATAGGTCAACCTAACACCTATTCCTGGGGTCTCCCTTGCTTCTCTTTTTTATCTATATGCTACCATGGACATTGATATATTTTCTGCAGAGTAGCAGACCCATGCATGATCAAAAAATGTACTACTACAGATCACTTACATGTGTAAATGTGTAAGTTTTCTTCAAACAATGTGAAATAACTACACCTCAATTAGCATAGTATCGTTCTACCATCTCAAGATTTGCCATCCAACATGTATATCTATTGGAAGCCCCGCTTGGTATTGTACCACTATTACCTATTTGCAATGAAAGTTACCATCAAATTTGTGAAATGCAGTATTTCATAATTTGTAGGAACTGGTGCAAATAAACACGTTACTGGCCTACAGTAAGGTTCTTTCGAGAGAATTCTCTACCTAACCGCACATTTCTCAACTTTAGAATATCCACCAGGTGCCAGACTGGATCTGGGGCATTACAACAGCAATGCTCCAGTGCACCTACTAGGGGTGTCAAATGGATCTGTTCCGCCCAAAAATGATAAAGCAGAGTTGCATATAAACACTCCTGCCCCCAAGATGTTGATGTCAGTTTCTTGTCTGTTTCTCTTTCCAGGCCTTCAAATATGAAGCATACAACAATTATTCTACTAATTTGTATGGCACAACGAATCATCCCCAGGGGTCTCTCTCGGCGCCTGAGAAGAGACCACACTATGAGCAGTAAGATCTTAAAACAGCCAGGTCTTAAGCATTTTCTTGAATCGAGAAAGGTTGGAACATGCACGGATCTCCTCAGGAACACTGTTCCAATAGCTGGGGGCTAGAAAGCATGCCTGCCCATTTTGGCCCTTCTTATTCTTTGCGTGCACAGCAAATTGTGATTTCTAGATCTCAACTGCTGCACAGGTTGATAGAGTTCAAGTTTCTTCTTGAGGTAAGCCAGGCGCCTCCCCTGGAGAGACTTAAAGACCGTACATAACAACTTAAAGATGGCTCGTTTCCTGATAGGAAGAAAATGTAGTTGATGGAGGAAAGGTAAAGAGGGGGTGCGTGGTGGTTTATTAAGGGCTACTTGGAACCCTTCTATACATTAAAGAGTTTACTTCACACAATGGGGAGCTGGGAAGGCTGTTGGGAATAACCCGTTAGACAGAGTTTACCAGAAATAATGTTACTAAGGTAAGGAACCAAATTCGTCTGCTGGGGACTTCTAACCCAGATTCCTCAATTTTGGAATAGATAACAAAACAGTACCTCACAAAGATAAAGTCTTTTGGCAGAGGCTCAGTGTAAAGCCCTGCAGGGTAAAATGACTGAAGTGTCCTTCTAGCTGTACATGGCTGTTAAAAGTATTAGTGCTTCATGGACGTATGCACCGATGCCCATGTTGCACCTGACATATGTCAAGAACAAGCATCACTTGTACCAATGCCATTGTAGTGGCATTGGCCCTGATGGATAGGGTATCATGCCTATTTGGGCTGTTATATGGCCAGTGCATAGCAGATCTTAATTCCGAGGACTACCCACCTAAGCAGTGCCCTCTTTCGCATCACCATGCCATTCTTCACACCTAAGAAACAGGAGAAGAGCCGATCATTTCTCCAGTGATCTTCCGTCTGACCAATGTAGAAGCTCTATCCCCTCTTTTGATCGAGGCAATGAAGCATCTTCTCCTCTTTCTAGGGGTGAGGTGGAGAACAGAATGAAACCAAGATAATCGACTGTCCAAAGAGAAAGGGCATAATGACCTTATTCAGGAAAGCGGTCTGGATCCTCCACATCCACTTGTCCGAAAGAAGGTAGTGAAGGGTGGTTGTACTGACAGTGCCTACAAACCATTTCCATGGCATGATTTTGTTAAAGATGAAGACACTTTTTCACTGTCAATAGCATTAAAAAGCAGCAGTACTTAGGCTTAAAGGGTGTACAGATAAAGAATGTCAAGACCAGGCCAAGGTCCCACTGGGGCATTACAAAACCAATAGTTTGGAATGAAACAAGTGACATACCTTTTATGAAATAAATTACAGTGACTTTAAGGACGGCAGAAAGGGCAGATAATTAACCTTTCACTGTGTCCATTGTAGGGCATTACTGAACTAGGTAGAGAATAAATAAAAGTACTTAAGAAAGTTTGGTTTCGGTGGGGGTAGGAGGTCAGGTGGAATCCACACCAAGCAAGTAATTTGTCCCAGTGTCCAGATTAGACGGACTTCGTAGAAGGATGTCTGGCAGCAAGCAAAAATAACATCCACCACCTAGGTCAGCAATTCAATTGCATTTAGCTGCCGTTGCTCAATTTCCATGCTTGGATAAGTTGTGAAGATTCAGATGCAAGGTCCTCCCACGCTGCTAAGACAGTAGGTCCTCCCAAAGTGTAAGAGTGATTGGAGGGCAAATGCGCAGGCTCAGAGGGTGTGGGTAACGCATTCTCCTGGCTCCGTCCACGGCAATTAGGATAACTTGGGCCGTCTTTCTTGATCATCTTCAGAACCTTAAGCAGGAGAGATATCGTCAGGAAAGCATACAAGAGTACCTCACTCCATTCCACCCGTAATACGTCTCTTAAAGAGTTGAACTCTAGTGCGCAAATTGCTGACACTAGGCATTCTCAATGTGGCAAATACATCTAGCCAGGGCCCCCCCAGCGAGCAAAGGCGAATTGCACAACCACGAAATGGAGCAACTACAAGTTATAAGTCAAATGATGTGTGCTCGGTTCATTGGATCTGGCATTCAGGGACTATCAGACAACTGGTGACCAGGAAGATGTTCCAACCACATCTAGAGGCACAGAGCCTCCTGGCAGAGTGTACCACTAGGCTTGCTTGCTGAAGTTCCAACATGGCAGTAGAGAATGTGCACTAGACTCCCCTTAATGCAAAGCAAGAAAGTCCTAAGGGCCAGAAGGATTGTCCGATGCTCCAGAAGACTGATATGGGGCTGTGCCTCTATTAGGAAGCTCTGGGTGGGGAAAGGAGAGAGGCCTATTACAGATCAGATTGATATCCGACAACCGCCAATGCAGATCCCGAGATGTCTCCCTGGATATGCAAACTGGGTCACAAAGGCATTCCTGAGGTTGATCTCACTAGCACTTGAGATTCCATTGCAGGCCTTGTAAGTGACACTGGTGTGGTGGAAAAGGAGAATGCATGAGGCCATCCTCACAGAGATCCCAGACTGATTCCAAAACATCAGGACCATACCCTGAATGTCTCAGGCTCGTTGTGGTGGAGGAATTACCTTGAATGTCACAGTGTCCTGAATCGCCTCAATTAATGGAAGTCTCTATGTAGTGCACATGTGGGACATCAGCTCATTGATAGAGAAGCCCAGAAATGTAATGAGTTTGGCAGCCAGAAGTGATCCAGAAGTGATCCATGACTGCGTGGGATCCATTGTTTTGCAGCCAGTCATTGCGGGACAGGAAAACCTGTACTCCTGATGTTCAAAGATGGGCTGCAACCTCTGCCGTTGCTTTAGTGAACACCCATGGGGTTGAGGTAAAGACAAACAGGAGCAAGGCAAATTGGAAAGGTTTCTGGCTCACATGAATTAATTGCAGGTTAACGCCTATGGGACTGCAAGAAGGGTATATGGAAAAAAATGTGACAGTGTCCAGGGACATCAGCCAATCTCCTGGGTCTAGGGTGGAAAGGATCTTAGCCAGCTTGAGCATTTTGAATCTTTCCTTCTGAGGAAAACAATACAAAGAGTGAAGGTCTAAGGTGAGGAAGTAAAGCGAATAGCATCCCTCACCTGTCTCCAAGGCTGATACCCGTTTAAAGGCACCCATGGTGAGTAAAAGATGTACCTACTGTTTCAGAATTGTCAAAAGATCCGCTAAAAATCATTCTGGATAGACGGGAAGGTGAAGCAAGGAGGAAATGAAAGGTAGAACACAGTTCCTATGAATGATCTGTAAGACGCATTTGTAGGATTTAATGGGACTGTAGCCAAGGAGGAAATGTTGAATCCAGCCTTCCTTCAGTCTACAATGAACATTTAAAGTTAAACTAAATTGCCTCATTAGCTGCTGCTGAGAATGAGGAGAAATACTGCTGACTGTGTGGTGTCTGCCAACGCTACAGCCATAACACCCCAAAAATTGGATGGTCTGCTTTACCACCCACTGGGAATGTTGAACGCTGCCTAAATGCTCGACTCTGGAATAAATTACGAATTTCCTGAATTGATGGAAAAATTGTTTTGCTGCCATCAGTAACTGCAAAGAGCATAGCATGCAGAGGCGCATTTGTCTTTAAACCTATCTACCACAGTGTCTGCTTTTTTCCCCCAAACAGTGTTGACCCATCAAAGGGCATATCCATAAGGGACATCTGCACATCATCCAACCTCATCCATGTGTGTCTTCGAAGCATGACTTTGGTGCCTACAGCCCTGACAAGGTAATCCGCAGGATCTCGGACTGCACAGATGATGTACGTCATTGCATCCTGTCAATTAGGTATCGTCTGAGCCACAAAAGGTCTAAGGTCTGCCGGCACAACAGGCATGATCTTGCTGGCTATGTCGCAAAGAGAATGGGTATATCTGCCAAGCAGACAAATCACATTTATTGATCTATGAGCTAGACTGATGGATGAAAATATTTGCTTGCCAAAAGTGGCAATACGTTTTGCTTTCCAATCTGAATAAGTTGTCAGGAAAACATTGGAATCGACCTTGCTATAAGAGGCCTGCACCACAAGTCTCTCTGAAATAAGGTGCTTAGTTAGGAAGATCGGATCATCTGAAGCAGGACCATGTTGTCAACTTACTGGCCAGCTGACAGGCGGGCAAGTACCATGCTTTGATCTCGTAGCCATCAGGGCATGAATGAGGGCATCATAAATTGGTAGCAAGTGTTCCAACAACATTACCCTTGATTGAACAATTTCTGTTAAAATGTGTTTTATAGCATCATTGATCACTATGCCCCAAACAGACCGCAATTGACTTATTCCAAGGCGGCATGATGCTGTGATGCTGGGAGGATCCTCAGCTCCGCTCTCCTTCTTTCAATTACCGTAAGCTCTTCCCCTACATTACTTCATCAGTTACTTCTCTAGTCTATTTATTAACAGTAGTTAAAACCTTCGGAATTTGTTTTCCAAGTACATATGGACCATTCCCAGAGAACTTAATCAACCTTTGCGATAGGCATGATGGGCAGTTCTTTCTTCCAACACCCATTTACCAACAGGAATATATTTTTATACTGATATATATATTTTTTTTAACTGATATGTATATATATATATATTTCCAAACTCCATAGGAAAGACACTGCTGGCAACAGCTTACTTCATGCCCTCAGTGCACACCCATTCTCGCTCAAATGGAGTATTCCGTATGGGGCGCTTCTGAGGGCAAGGAGAAATTGCAGCAGTGATGAGGGTCTTGCAATTGAACAAGAAAAGATGCTAGAAAGGTTCAGGGAAAGAGGTTACCCGGAACATGTGCTGTCTAAAGCAGTTCTCAAAATAACACAAGTAGAGAGAACTGAAGCACTCAAACCTAAAGAAAAAGACCAAGATCCTAATAAAGAAACTAGAGTTGTAACCACTTTCAATTGCAAATCAAGCAAAATTCAAAAAATACTTGCTGATAACTGGAACATCCTGAAGTCTGACAATATAGTAGGTCCCCTTCTTAAAGACAGACCACAAATCAGCTACAACAGAGGAAGGAATCTTAGAGATATCTTAGTGAAGGGTGACATCACAGAAAAGAGACAACACATACAGGGCCTCAAGGGCTTTTACCCATTCGGCCACTGTAAAGCCTGTAAATCCAGTGTGATGGTGAAAAACATCGATATCCCAGGCAAAAGGGAACCAAGGGCAATCAAACAATTTCTAACTTGTAACACCAGTTTTGTGATCTACGTTTTGGAGTGTCCCTGCAAACTCCGATACGTAGGGAGTACTACCTGCACAGCCAAAAAACGCGTACAGGAACACCTCAGAGCCATTACACATGTCGATGAGAAATACCCCATTGCGCGTCATTTAAAAGATTTCCACCAATCCAATAATTCCCTCCTGAAATATTATGCCATTGAACAGGTTAATATAGGTAGAAGGGGTGGTAACCGAGAATTGGCCCTTAGAAAGAAGGAGTCAAAATGGATAATGGAGCTCGAAACCAAGTTTCCCGGGGGTCACAACCTTGATGAGGAACTAGCCACTCATCTTCATGAGGATTAATGTTGATTATTACATCCCTCTGTCATACTGTCATATTTTCTGATTTCTTTGGTAATCAGTCCTTCTTCATGGTCATGTATATACAAAATTATAAGGTTGACAGTTTACAAGACAGTATTATGCTCAGATGTGCTTTGAAACTAAGAAACTGTTATTACTCTGATTAAGCAAGATTTGATTGAAGAGATTTTAACTGTATGTTTATGTGTTTTTCATAGGTAATGGGAATTTGGAGTCTCGTCCGTCACAAATCACTTCACGGTCTTTGTATCTTTCTCTCTCCTCTGACATTGAATGAAAGACACCTTCACCAGTACGAAAGTGAAACGTCCTTTCTCACTTAGATGTGCACTCCGTACCTGTTTGTGTGGGTGTGAGTATGCTCTCCCTATGGTAATGGTGATTTACATCCAATATGATGAACTAGATATAACTGTTCATAGTTCTTAGGCACTAGACCGAAGGGATTATGTCGTCTCTTTCAATAAATTTGGAAGAGGCTCAAAATCATGATTTTGAATTATATTTTGTTAAAACTACGGGCACTAGACCGCTTGCAAGTCACATTCTGCTGTTATAACTGATACCACCATCATATGCACCTTCTCTTAATACTTGGTGTTTTTCTGTACCTATCTGGACACAATGCATATGAAAAGTCGAGATTTCCGAATTTTCAGTAACATGTACCCAGGTAATAATATACCAGCAGGTTGCTCATTCTTGTTTAACACTCATTACCTTTTGACTTTTATTTTTGTATGTGCATAGTAGACCCTTGTACTAGAATATAATGTACCTGGTATTTACCCCATTACAAAATGGCGGTTTGTTTGGAGCAAGGAAATGTACTGTTCTATCGTAAAGTCACCTTTTCCATGTTTACCTTTCTTGAGCATAATACACCACACGTTGCAGGGTGGTTCACGTGTGATCAAGACACAGAGAGTGTCGAAACGCGTAGCGTGATAACTGAAAAATAAATTTCTATGCTGACATCGGATTCCTGAGTGCGCATTTATTGCAGTGAAGCAATCCTTTGGATTTTCATATATATATATATATATATATATATATATATATATATATATATTCCAAACAGCTTGGCGAAGTTCTTGCCTGCGCCTCTCAGTGTGGCGGGCCTCGACGGGGTTTCGCCTCGCCCCGTTAAATCCAAAAGTTTACCGTCTTCTCGTGAGAAAGCGGCGGAGGCTGCGAAACGCGTTGAGTGTTGTTGTTGCCGAATAAAAGCACTTGAACCAAGCTAACCTGGGCCTCGACTCTCTGTCAACAATCTAAGACGGTAAACTTTTGGATATATATATATATATATATATATATATATATATATATATATATATATATATATATATATATATATATATATATATATATATATATATATATATATATATATATATATATATATATATATATATATATACATATATATACACACATATATATATATATATATATATATATATATATATATATATATATATATATATATATATATATATATATATATATATATATATACTTGCACAATGTGCCGGTAATCCAGGGCTCTTAACTGTGCGGCGGTCCCTTCCACAAAACCGGCGTTTTTGAAAATATGACAACAATCTTCCTGTCTACCCTCCAGGGTACAGAAAAGGTCGGGACACTCCAGGATGCTCAAATTCCTTTATTCAACAACAATAGTTACAAAAGCCGACGCGTTTCGCGGTAAGGCTTGGTCACGGTGATAAATATATATATATATATGCCTTAATTCTCCTAACTCCAGCAATCAGAGTAAGGCCCTCAATTTTCAATTGTCTACCAGACAACACTCTCTTGACCAATGTGGTGGACTACTATGTCATTTCTACTATTTAGTTACATCAAACAGGGGCAGATCTATTACTCGAACCTGGGGCAAATTAAAGACTATAATAATAACAAAGGTTCAATCACAAAATTACACAAAACATAAATGTATCTAATGTTGAAAACAATATAAATAAGAGAATCATACTAACGAATCATGAAAACTATATCACATAGAACAAATTGTGCAACATTATAAAAATGATACCCGTTCCAAATTAAGCAATATAAGCAACTTTTACTAAGACAATAATGTAAACCAATGGCGCTCACACAGTTACACAACAAACATTATAAAAAAACACAACTGACAGTGCAAACAGAAAAAACAATGGCAGAGGCAGATTTATTGCATGTAAATGCCCATTTATTCTTTTAATTCATCTTGAATATGCTTGTTGTGTTTATGTGCAGTTTGCTTGTGGATGGGTAAGTGAGTCAATTCAAAAATGAGTCTGTGGGTGAATAAATGGATGCTTGAGGGCAAGGTTGAGTGACAGAGTACACAAACTCGCAAGTGGATGAGAATGCATTTTCATTTATAGACCAGACCTACTGGCATTAACAATGCTTGTCTTAAACTATTTTACTTGGCGGCACACACAATGCACAAAAATAAAGCTAGAGTATCTTACACCAATGCACAGAAGAGCAAACCACATCAAAAGGAAGAGCTATCCTTTTCTAAATGTTACTTTACTTTTTAAGATACCAGGAAAGAATGAAAGGACTTAGAGCATGAGTACACATCCTACAATTGTATCTCATCATCCAAAACAGGACCCGAACACAAAAAAGTTAGAAAAAATAACAACTGTGATTGGGATTTTATTAACACATGGACTGCTTTCTCATGAATCCCATTGGAAGCACATCCTTTAAAATGTTGTATTGACAACCCACACATCATCAAATAGGAACAAGTTGTGTTCTGGATCTTGTGACTATGTGAACTAATCTAACCATGGTCTAGGTTGGATCACGCTGCTTCCGCTCAGCCTTACATCCTTCCAAGGATGATAAAATGGGTACCACTGAGTTGTGTAACAATTCGTATCTGTTACGTGTCTATAGAACAAAGACACCTCCTTAGGGTGAACACTGCAATTTACAAATCCGCCTTACGGTCAAAATACCATCAAAGATTTCCGCTAGTTCATTTCAAAATCAAGAGAGGGATTGCTTTCACATATTCATTAATAATCACAGGTTCACACAAATCAAATCTAAAGAATGTTACATTTATTGATTTCCTTCTGTGGAAATAAAGGCCTTGATGGTCATTTACCGTGTTAAGGATCTACTAAAAGGGCAGAAAAAATGCAGTGAAACAGTGGATTTACAAAATCCCAGCAAGTAGTTTATTTAATCTATTGCTATTATGAGAAATCATATTGAATATTCAAAACAATGACCAGCACCTTCTATAATTGTCAGCTGGAAGTTCATTACCAACTTAAGCATGACCTCCCAAGATGTCCGTGTTTATATCCTATCTTAGAGGCAGTCACGTAGAGATAATGCTGCACAGAAATGTACCATACTTTGCACCTAACCCTTTTCTCCAAAGAGCATCTGTCCATTAACATGTCCAAGTTACAAGTCATGCTACAGAAACTAAACATTTGATACCAGAACGTCACCAGCTAAGTGCACCAATAAAACCTGTGCACGTCATCAGTATCCTTCCAGTGATGACATGAAGTTATCTCTGTGATAACACTGATAACCAAACCGATGAGATCACTACAAATATTAGCTCACTTAGGTAAGTCATTAGGAATCAAGGAAATAAATAGTTCATATAAAGTACAAATAGTGGGTGCTGCAGCCTAAGCCCAATACAACTGTATTCGATGGAATGGAGCAGGAATCACCCAAAAGGAAAGTGATATACAAGATTTAACATTGAATCTTTAAGAAAACAAATAAGGATGACTGATGTAGCGTTTAGTCCAACTGAAGTGTCTCAAAATATTCAGTAACTGATTTTAACAATGATTGAGCAAAATATGATACGACTGTTTGATAGTCAACACATTTGTGACAACTGAAAGTCAACATTCAACAAAGCTTAAAAGTGACATGGGTCACCCTTCTCAGAAACCACCTGGAAACAGGGACAATCAATACTTAAAGAACAAAAGGTTCCTTACTGTAAGAAAACAAGCAAGCCAGTAATTAAAATATGTTAAATGTTTCATTATTATTGTATGATGCATTTTATTGTGCGATTTGATGCTCTTTTTAAAAAGACAACTTTTATTATGTAAGTTCCTGGCCGCTAACACGGGATTGTTTTAGAGCTTTTTTTAGTAAATTATTTATTGTCTTAATCATGATTATTATATGTCCTTGTACAAAACAAGTATGGTGATATAGTGACTTTATGTTATGTCTAACTTGGCTTTGATGTTTGTTTGTGATAACTTTTGTGATTTTTTTAAATCAAAATAATTTTACCATCAAATTTGATTTGATGGTAAAATACCGATTCGGTAATAATTTTACCATCAAATTTGATTTGATGGTAAAATACCGATTCGGTAAGGCCTCTGGGACTCTGAAGAGTCCCACCTATATCTGGGTGGCTCACATTCGGTAAATTTACCGATTTTTTATTTTATTACCGATTCGGTAATTTTACCGATTCGGTAAAATAATGCCCCCTACATACCTATCACCTATTTACCGATCCGGAGTCAAGGAGGTGGCGCACAAACGATTGCTGCGGTGGGGGGGGGGGTGCTCCACTTGCTGCAGCATCAACGAAACACAGGGACACCCGCACGGGCGGCAGAAGTGCAGCCCAGTGACTCATGTACCCAAGAGAAAGGCCTGGGGCCGGCTGGGGCCAGGCCGGTTGTGTGTGGAGTCTGAGGAGATTAGGCCTGTGTGAACAACTGATCCCTTGCCCTGAGCTGCTGTGCAGCACCAGTACGCCCAAAGTAGTTACGGGCCCCATACAGACATCCTCTTTGGGCGAGGGGGCCTTCACGACACCAAATGGCGCTTGTAGAACGGCCTGGCGCAAGTGAGACATTGAGACCGGGTGGCAGAGGTGTGTTAATCCTCAAAGAAGAATAAGGAGTGTGCCCTGCAGCGGCAGAGAAACTGGGCATTGAGCGGCTGCTAGTGGCACAAGCTGCAGCAACGGAGATCAGCCTTAAGTGGTAAGAAGGCCCGAGGTTGATACCAGTGGCACACTGCACTGACAAGCTTGTGCACTACACCAGTTCAATACACCAGTTCAGGCTAACACTCCTGGGGGGACGAAGTCCCTTAAAGGGGAAAACCGACAGACCATGGGTTGTTCCCTGGTAGGAAGCTGTGAGTACTCCGACAATACGCAGGCCAGGCTCGGAGGTTTGCTAGTCAAGGTGTAAAGATGGCAGCTAATCAAGGTGGCCGAGGCTCGCATCATCCCAAGCTGGATACATTTTCATGGCAGAAAGTACAGAAGGGAGAAATAGCGCAATCCAGTGCAGAACAGGAGGTGAAACAGAAGCGGACTGAGCAGGTATCCCCCACGCTGCAGGACTTAATGGCAGCTATCAGCGGTGTGCGCACCTCCTTGGAGGGGAGCCAGGACTCAGTCTCCACTGATAAATCCCTACTGCGAGCCGACCTTAGGAAAATGGACTCATGGGTCAAAAAGCTTAGGAAGTGGCTTGAGGCCTGAGTACGGACACAACAGTTCTCAAGAAACAAGCAGAACTGCAAGTCTGCATCAAAACCTTAACAGCCCAGCTGGACGACTACGAGGGCAGATCGAGAAGAAATAACATCCGTATTTTGGGAGTGCTGGAGAGAGCCAAGGGACCCGCCGCAGATCTATTTATGGAGGACCTGGTCAAGAAGCACCTGCAGCCCAAGACACTCTCCAACTAGTTTTCCATTGAGCTGGCACATCGGGTGCCAGGGGGCAGGCCTAAGCCAGGTGCACACCCCCGACCCATCTTGGCTCGGGTGTTCAACTTCAGGGACCGGCACATTATTCTTCAAACTGCACGTAGTGCATCACCTTTCAAGTACGAAAATAGTACTATAACATTCTTTCTGGATTTCACTGCAAAGGTGCAGAGACGCTCCTTTTTGAAGATCAAAAAAATTCTGAGAGAGAGGAGTTCAAATATGTCATGTTGTTCACAGCAAAATAAAAAATAGAGGCAGAGGGCAAAAGTTGTTTTTTTACCAAACCGGGAGATGTCTGGGGCTGGCTGAAATGATGGTGGCAAGTGGGCGATCGAGGCAACTCAGACGAGCAGGAGTGGCGAGCAGGGAAACCACAGAAGTGGCAGGATCCCACCCAAGGAGACAAAAGGCCAGCATATTACGAGTACTACATAAACTATACAGCAGGATTCATATCGGCGATTTGAGGAGGACATTCAAAACTTTAGACAGTCCATTTACGAACTGCGCAACTTGATCCGAGGACTCACTTAAGTGGTCTCAGGGGGACCAATGGGCCTGAGGAGAGACAAGCTGCACCGCATTTGGGGAAAGAACTGTGTTAGCAACCAGAGGTCGGCAAGCGAGGAGAGGCTGAGTATAACAATAACTATATGCATATGTCTTTTATAGCAGATAGTTTAATTATGAACCAAGGGCAGAGGTGGGGGGGTTGGGTACACAGAGACGGGCACTCTGCGTAGTTGGGGAGGAGGGTTTATTGACACCGTCATGAAGGGAGGCAGGGTGGGGAGAGAGGTTGGCAGTTGGGGAGGGAGATTGGGACGTTGTTTGTTGTTTGTTATTGTTCTGACCGACTTTTTCGGCCCTCCTTGGAGGGAGAATGATTGAAGATGACTCCAGCCTATTACCCTCTTAGTAGAGGGATTAGAACTATAAACAGGGCCTACTCATAAGGCACAGTAGTGCATTTTCGTACCCTTTTCCTTAGATCAGGGCTTATAAACTTAAGTTAGGGGATAGATTCATTAGTATTAGTGATAATCCGTCCTTTTGCAAGAGTGTTAGTATACCTTCTATGGAGTTATGCTTATTTCGGGCCTTGTAGGCCTCAAACGGGAGAGACTCCATCTTGCTTTCTGCCCCGGCAGCTTGAGAGGCTTCTAGGTCAAGTGTAATGTTTTAGTTTCGAAGTGTTGTTCGCTTGGAGAGAACCGGTTCAGGCTGGCCCTTATCGAAAGACTGTATTTTTCTCCACTCCGAATACACAACTTCAGGCCGGTCGGCTGGGAACGTGTCCTTGGTACGGGGAGGTACAAGAATTTGGTGGGCGGCAGGTTACTGGCCGTAACTTTCCATGAAAGGACAGGCTTCCATATTAGCGAAAGTGTTAGGCGGTGAGTCAGTCAGTCTGTAGGCGGCAGCTAGCCGTTAGCATCAATGCCATTAATTATTTCCAGGCAGACAATCGCCATTTTGAAGTCTGAGAAAGATCATGAAATTGAGACTCTCTGAGAAAGACTGAAGGAGAAGGAGAAGTAGCGCAGAGCGATCAGAGACAGAGAGAGACAGCAGCTAATAACGAGGAAGGTTCCAGTGACTTGGAGGGAAGCAGAGGAGACAGAGCATAGCGGTGCAGACGTGTACTCGTGACTGCTAAGGTGTGATTCCGAGACGAGCCAAGGCACAGACGAGACGGGAACCTAGATGATTGCTGAACCCAGACTTCACATTACTAAGGTGATGCCGACCCTTTCCCCTATAATGTGCACATTCTAACCTTTCACTTTTCTTTGTAGAATATATGTTATTGTATAGTATTGTGTTTATAATCATTGTAATAAAATACCCCAGTTCTTAGTGAACCGACATGTGCCTTGTATTCTTGTTCAATCAAGGTAACCTGGTCTTCTAGTCAGACATTGTTTGCATGAACGGATGTGAATCCCGGTCAGGTAAGAGGTGACTGAATAAATGAGGGAGAGAGGGAACGTTTGATGCCAAGAGCAGAAGGTACATATTTTAATTTGGAAAGCCGTGCTAACTTCTATTATTGTAGTATCATCCCGAGTAGACAAGGAGAGATTCCTTCCACAGGTGTTCATAGGAAAGTGATCGTCGTTGGTACGTGGCGTTAATGAGAGCACCGGAGATAGACGGTGTGTAGATCCGCCGGATTGTGGATCATGTTGTGAGTGAGCACCGGAGGGAGACGGTGTATAGATCCGCCGGATTGTGGATCAGATGAAGGGAGAGAGCACTGGGACTGCAGCCCAGTGTGTAGACACGCCGGATTGCTTGTCGAGTTAGCACTGAGGGAGATCAGTGTGTAAGGGTATATAATCAGACCTGCCCCAGGGTAGATTAGTCTGGGCCTAAGTGGCCGTGAGACTAGTTGGTATGAATAGGATATTGTAGAAAACCTATGCATGTTTATTGCTATTTTCCCCATCCTTAGGTACGAGATGTACATACATATATCTATACCCATTGTAAATACGTTCTAAGGAGGGAGGTGATTACGTTCCGACTGGGTTAGAGGGGCTCTTAGGAGCTGATTCCATCTGGTCCGAAAATCCGGTCGTTACATCTGGCGTCACAAACTGTTTACGAAGCCTGTGTGCGCTGTATTGTTTTAATCTTGTTGGTTTGCGCTCGGCTCGTACGTATTTTCCTTGTTGATAATTGTGTATATATTTTTTGTGTGTTCAATTTTTTTTCGCGTAAGTTGAAATCTACTTTTAAATTGCCTGTTGAAATTCCCGGCTGGGAATCAACGCCTTACGAAGCCTTGGCCCGTGAGTGGGCCGATTCTACTGGTTTGAGTGAGAATTGGACTTCTTGTTTGGAGCAGTCGGAGCCTGCTGATTTGGTTTCCTGCTTGCAAAAAGCGCCAGTAGTTAAGGGTGATGAGCTTCCTATTTTGGGACGCAGAGGTTGGATTGTGCTGACTGCATACAGAATGCTTCATGAGAAATTTGTTAAATTGCAGAAGCGGTTTGTGGATATGGAAGAAAAGTTTGTTGAAGTGCAGAATGCGCATACTCTTTTGCGATGTCAGAATAAATTGCTTGCCGACAAACTTGAGACTTATCAGACTATAGCCGAGAGGGCTGCGGTGCGCATTGCGAAATACAAATACAAACACCGTCGTGGTCGTGTTTCTACACGGAAAGTGCGTCTGGTTGTGGCAAAAGCCGGACTGGATTGGAACCCCGATGAGTGGGATGGTAATATCTGGGATTCGAATGATTCTGGCTCCTCGGCTGAGGAGGGTGACAAGCTCGTATCTTCTCTCTCTGGACATGACTGTAAATCTGCTTCTTGTGACAAAGACGATGTTTCTAGCGACCGTGGTCGCTCTTCCCGTTCTGATGACGTATCTCGTCCTGATTGTTCCTTTGAATCTAAGGATCGAGCTTCTTCGGAAGCTCTTCCAGAGGTTTCTGCTCACCCAGTTTTTCGACGCAAATTGCAACAGGCTCCTGGTATGCCGAATGGTATCCATTTGGATAGTATTGAAGATTTTACTCAACAGGAGGTTAGTGACATTTTACAACGATTTCGACAACGGCCTGGTGAGGCTTTGCTTACGTGGATGGTGCGCCTTTATGAATTAGGTGCTGCAGGTATCATGTTGGATGCAGGTGATTGTCTACGATTTTGCTCTTTGAGTTCCGATTCTACTGTACAAGATCATTTTCGGAATTATAATGGTGCTGGCCAAATTAGTCTACTCCAGCTTGCAAATGATGGCTGTAACCATAAATACCCTACTGAATCTGATTGGCCTGTCAATGACAAGCCGTGGTACACTTTGCGCGATGCGTCGCAACGTTTGAAAGAGGAAGTGATGAAAACTGCGATTTTTCTCAGTACTTCTGATAGGTTGTTGGATGGTCTATTAACATCTTCTGTGCGCAATCGCATTATCCGTTCTTCCCCTGTTGCTTATAAGCAGGTTATGATGACTTTGTTAATCAATCAGACTGGTAATCCTTTGTCTATGGTGCTTGAATCTGTTCGTCAACTTGGTGAGTTGGATGAATGGTTTAAACCTGAGAGACAGTCCAGACCCGATGCTCGTGCTCCTGGTGAGTATAAATTCTCTAGACGTGATATGTTTCTTGCACTGTTGGCTGATGGTGTGAAAAGGGAGGTCATTGACGGTGAGCCTAATAATCGCTTATGGGATATCTTTCGTAAGCGTGGTTTGGATCGGAAGGAGGGTGCCCGTCGTGTGCGTAAGAATGATTGTGACCGTGGTTATTCTGATGACAGTGGTGATGAGAGGCGTCGTGTGGATTCTGATCGCCGTGATGATCGGCGCTATGAACGTGATGTGTCCCCTCGCCGTGAAAAAGTGAGAGTGAAAGAGGGGGAAAAAGAAAGGGGGAGAGATGATCGTGTTTCCTACAGATATAGAGATGAAAGGGATTATTCCCCTGAGTTGAGGAGAAGAGAGGATCGTCACAGGCTTTCTGATCGTAATTCACAGTTCTATGAAAATGACAAAAATCCATTTCGTAATGGAGGTGGATATGAACAGGATATTTTGATACCCAAGAAACCTGAGAGCATTTATCCTGATTTGTCTTGGTTGACAGAACGCAGTAAAAATGACTAGGAAATAGGTCAAGCTCCAGTACGCAGGTGGGCTCACAGAGACAACAGACCCTATGTAGATATTGAAATTTTTTTGAAACATCGTAATATCCAAAGGGCCCGAGCATTGGTAGATACAGGAGCGGAGGCCACTTTAATTCATGGTAAATCAAAGAAATTCAAAGGACAATTTTTTACGATTACTGGTTTAGGTGGAAAAGAAACCCCCGCAGTGCAAACTACACTTGAAATGAAAATAGGTAGAATTCCCCGTAAAGAATATTCTGTGTTTGTTGTACCGCTTTTGGAGTATATAATTGGAATTGATATTTTGAAAGGAATGACTTTGCATTTGGAGGATGGTTGTTATCAATTTGGAAATAAGCACTACATATCGTCCAGACCCGTACGGGTTGGTCGTTTACGGATGCCCCCCATAAAAATTCCCCAGGCTGCAAAAGTGGTTTCTCAGAAACAATATCGTATTCCAGGTGGTCATGAAGAGATCAGTGCCACAATACAGGATCTGGTTGACGCAGGAGTTATAACTCCGGTTACTTCTGCTTGGAATAACCCCGTTTGGCCTGTGCGCAAGAGTGATAATTCTTGGCGCATGACCGTTGATTATCGAGAACTAAACAAACACACACCCCGTTTGACTGTTGCAGTACCAGACATTGTTACTTTAATTCAAAGAATTCAGAAGCATCCAGGTACATGGTATGCGTCTATTGATATTGCTAATGCTTTCTTTTCAATTCCGATTGCCCCCGAGTGTCAGGAACAATTCAGTTTTACATGGAATGGACGTCAAATGACGTTTAGAAGTCTTCCTCAAGGTTATGTACATAGTCCTACGATCTGTCACCGGCTGGTGGCGGAGCATTTGTCCGAAGAAATTGTACACCTGCAAATTCAAGTGTGTCATTATATTGACGACATTCTAATTCAAGGTGAGACACAAGATCAAGTTCAGACCCAATTAGATCAAATCCTTGACTGCTTACGTGAAAAAGGCTGGGAAATTAATCCTGATAAGTTGCAAGGTCCATCCCAAAATGTTGGCGGTTTTTAGGCATTAATTGGCATGAAGGTCACAGAGAGGTGATCCCGCAAGTTAAACGAAAAATTTTAGATTTTGCAGTCCCGAGGAACAGAAAAGAAGCTCAGAGCTTCATTGGCTTGTTTGGTTTTTGGCGTCAGCATATTCCCCATTTGAGTCAGATATTGGCTCCTTTATATCGAGTCACTCGCAAAAAGAATGCGTTTGAATGGGGTGAACCGCAACAGAATGCATTTAATTTGGCGAAAGAAGCGATTCTTTACGCCTTGGATCTGTGGCCTGTGGGTGAGGGTGATGTGGATTTGAATGTGTCTGTACAAGGTCTGTATGCGAATTGGAGTCTGTGGCAAAAACAAGGCAGACAAAAAGTACCGTTAGGTTTTTGGACTAAAAAGTTACCTGAGGCTGGTGAGCGTTATACACCTTTTGAAAAACAGTTGCTTGCGTGTTATTGGGCTCTGGTGGATACCGAGCAATTGACTTTAGGCCATGCTGTGATTTTGAGACCTGAAATTCCTATCATGCAGTGGGTTTTTAGTTCGCCGAAAACTCATCGAATTGGACATGCTCAAGAGGCGAGCGTGATTAAATGGAAATGGTACATTCAGGACAGGGCACGTGTGGGTCCGAAAGGTGTGGCAGCATTACATGAGCAAGTGGCGCAGGCGCCATCGAATGAGACTGGGAGTGATTGCTCCGTACCTGTAGTACAGGAATCTCCTGTCAAGTGGGGTAAGCCATTTGATGATTTGTCCGCGGAGGACAGAAAACATGTGTGGTTTACGGATGGTTCAGCGAGGTTCATTGGTGAGAAGCGACATTGGAAGGCAGTGTCCTATAATCCGATCACGCAGAAATTGCTCAGTACAACTGGTGAAGGAAAGAGTAGTCAATATGCTGAATTATACACTGTTTACCAAGTTTTGAAACAGGAACTACCTGGCACATGTCATATTTTCACTGACTCCTGGTCCACAGCTAATGGACTGGCGGTATGGTTACCAACATGGCATTCTCATAATTGGGAATTGCATTCAAAAGAATTGTGGGGAAAAGAATTATGGCAAGAAATTTGGGAAATGCTCCCACAGAGTACTGTGTCAATCTTTCATGTGGATGCTCATACCCCAATAGACTCCCTTGACAAATTCTTTCATAACATTGCAGATGAAAAATCTAAAATTGCTGAGGCAGTGGTGGACATGCAAGATTCTGATTTGGCGGGATTGGCGAAATGGGCCCACCAGAAAGCAGGACATTTTGGAGAGAGAGCCACTAGCAGGTGGGCTGCCGATCGAGGAATTTATATTCCCTTAAATTACATTAAAGATATTATTCTGCATTGTCCCATCTGTCAACATTCTAGAAAACGGAAAGTACCATATATTGTTAAAGGCCATTTACATCGAGGAAAATTGCCCGCTCAGATTTGGCAGATTGATTATATTGGCCCGCTCCCTATGAGCAAAAATTGTCAATATGTTTGTACAGTTGTCGATACCTATAGTGGCCTTTTAGTGGCCTTCCCTTGCAAACAAGCTACCCAAATCAATACCATTAAAACATTTGAATTAATAATATTATATTATGGTGTTCCATTTCAAATTCAATCTGACAACGCATTCCATTTTCGTGGAAGATTGGTGCAGGAATTTTGTGTGGAAAATAATATTGAATGGGTGTTTCACATTCCTTATTATCCACAGGCATCAGGCCTGATTGAAAGAATGAATGCTTTGCTAAAGGAACAACTGCGAAAATTAACTGATGAACATTACAGAAATTGGAGGGATTTTTTAGTCCAAGCATTATTGATCCTGAATAATCGTCCCTTGTTACATGCTGAATCTCCTTTGATGCGTTTGTTTCCTCCAAATGTTGATGCAAAGCCCAACACCATTGGCAATACTGTAATGTATTGGGAAATTACCCCCGGAGCTTTGGCTCCATGCAGAGCAACCCCAGGTTCCGCAGGCTTGGACCTGCATGCCATGAATGATACTATTCTTCAAAGTAAAAATCGATTAATTGTTGAAACAGGCGTTGGTGTCTGTATACCAGCTGGAAATTTTGGTCTGATCGCCCCTAGATCGGGCCTTACCTTGAAAGGTGTTCAAGTACTCGGAGGAGTGATTGACAGTGATTATCAGGGAGAGAATAAGGTTCTCCTGCTGAATAGCAGTGAGGTTGATTTATCGATTCAAAAGACTGACCGAGTTGCTCAATTGCTAATTATGCCTGTTTTCAGTGGTGAGATTCAGAAAGGCATTGCCCCAACTTTGCTAACTGTGCGAGGCCAGAAAGGCTTCGGCTCTACAGATAACCCTGGAGCGAAAATATGGGTGCAATCGCCTAAACATCCCCCTGAACAGGCTGAAATTATTGCAACCGGTCATGATAATACCATTTTGGTGATGAAACCAGGGAAAGATAGCTGGGAAGCTGTCCCGGCTGACAAATGTTATTTACAAGAATGAATAATGCCTGTATTTGATTTTCTTTCAGATCATTCTCTGGACTGCTGCTGCAGGATGTGCCGGCGTTGGACTCCTTTTGGTCTGCTACGCCGGGAGAGGAGAGAACCCACAGACTTCGGTTGATTGGAGAACCCGAGTTCCGCGTTCCTTCGCTGCGTGGGATTCCTCATCAAACTTTTGGACCACCCTGGCTAAGCGGGTTACTAATTCCCCGCATTTTTGTTTGACCCCCATGCGTTCTGTAACTGACATTTTAGCAACCTGCCTGGTTGCCGTCCCTGCCTCCACGGACACTTTAAGACACATTTTCAATATATCAAGTGCCCGACCCAATATTATTCTGGGCGATTTCGCGGCTCATGAATTTTGTCCTTTATGTACTATTCTCTCAGAGTCAATTCCCCCATTTAATTCCCAAATTACCACTTATAATATCACGCAAGGTGATTTATGTTTTTTCTTGACTTTTGATCCTAAAGCAATTACCGAATGTGTGAAACTGAAGTTAAAACCCGCCACTTCTTAAAGGGAGCTCACACTGCACTGGAAATCTAGGGGGGGACCCAGCTTCCTGAGGTGGCGGGAGTGTTTCCAGCAATGGGCGACTAGTGAAGGGACACTTAGATTACAATTAGCCAGACGCGCCGCTAATGATAAAGCGCTAGATGCAGCCAGGGCATGGAGCGCGCTAGTGGTGGACCTACAGGCACTGTCAGAAGCTGATGGGGATGATGAGGTTGACGTGCCGGCGAGCCAGGAGGGGGCGACAGAGGGGGAGAGAGCGGGGACATTGGTTGTGGATGTGGCATGCTAGACCGCGTAACCTGCAGCAGGCGAGATTGACGGCATGGGCCGAACGAGATGGAGGATGGAAGGGGTAACGTGCGCGGATTGGGGCAGCGCCTGGACTCCCGCTTGGCCGGGGGGCCGAACTTGGAGAAGCTCAGGAGGAGTCGCCCGCTTTCTTATGGAGGTCTATAGTATGTCACAAGAGAGACAGTAGAGGGCACACTGACAAGGGGGGGTGGGGGTAGTGGGGGTGGTGGGAGAGATGGATAGGGCTTTCTTAGTTGGGGATGTTGAGACGCTGCATTATTGAGCATCAGCGCGATGGGGGAACGTATGAAGCGTGACTGTGAGGTGCTACACAGACTCAATAATGATCTGTTTGGTTAAAAAGAAATTCATTTGGGCAGTAGGGCCAGTTCTTTGTTGGGGTCAGGGGTGGGGGAGAAACGGAAAAGCAGATACTAGATCGTTCTGTCGAGCAGATGTCATTGTTTCCTTGTACGATTTCCTGGTCCGGTGTTTACTAGCTATTGCCGCCCGACCTCCGGGATGCGGGTTACACGGCTGTGTAAAACTTGTTTTACAACTGGTGTAGGTCATTGCTACTTGATGAGACACTCGAAATAACTGTCTGTATGTTTACTATATATCTGCAATAAAAATACAGTTAACAAAAAAAAAAAAAAAAAAAAAAAAAAACCTGCCACTTCTTTTTCGGCTCATGAATGTTTACTGTGTTTACGAAGACTCCCGACTTCATGTGTTTCTGTTAAAAATAATATGACCTGTAAACGTATATTGGTTGCTCCTAGCCATTACCGTACAATGCTGTTACCCTCTGGTTGGTTATTTTCCTGCGGGAATTCCTCCTGGCCCTATATTCCTGCAAATATTTCCGGAGGTCCATGTGCCATCACCAGACTGCGTTTATTAATGTTTTCTTCACATCCCAATACTTATTCCAGTGTAGTCCGCGATTCTATGATGTTACATGAGGACTGTGATTCTTCCCTGCATCTCTATTCCAAATCTGAATACCTTAGTTTAGCTGTCTCCATTATTGGTGTCCCGGCGTTGGCAGTTTACAACGCCAAATCCATTGGGAAAATGGCCTGCTGGATGGTGAAATCGATTAATCAAACTTCTACCATTTTATCTGACATGTTATTAGATGCCCAGGGTGAATGCAGAGCAATTTTGCAGAACCGCGCAGCTATTGACTATTGTTAAAGCATGGACATGATTGTTCTGACTTTGAGGGTCTTTGCTGTTTTAATTTGTCGGACCACACCAAATCTATCCAAGCCCATATTGACAAGCTTCACGACTTGACTGCTGAAGTTAGAAAACATATTGATCAGGGTTGGTTTGACTGGCTCTTCAATTGGTTACCTGACTTACATTCCCTACGACAGATATTAGGGGGTATTATGATTTCTATTTGTATTTTAGTAGCCATTTGCTGCTGTATTCAGTGTATTCCTTCTCTACTTCAATATTGTAGATTTGGCAAGAGGAATAGATCAGTTAGTTTTGTCTCCTATTATTCTTCCACAGATGTTAGTTCCATATAATTAAATGATTAATAGACTGGAGTCAAGGGTGAAGTGTTCTGACCGACTTTTTCGGCCCTCCTTGGAGGGAGAATGATTGAAGATGACTCCAGCCTATTACCCTCTTAGTAGAGGGATTAGAACTATAAACAGGGCCTACTCATAAGGCACAGTAGTGCATTTTCGTACCCTTTTCCTTAGATCAGGGCTTATAAACTTAAGTTAGGGGATAGATTCATTAGTATTAGTGCTAATCCGTCCTTTTGCAAGAGTGTTAGTATACCTTCTATGGAGTTATGCTTATTTCGGGCCTTGTAGGCCTCAAACGGGAGATACTCCATCTTGCTTTCTGCCCCGGCAGCTTGAGAGGCTTCTAGGTCAAGTGTAATGTTTTAGTTTCGAAGTGTTGTTCGCTTGGAGAGAACCGGTTCAGGCTGGCCCTTATCGAAAGACTGTATTTTTCTCCACTCCGAAGACACAACTTCAGGCCGGCCGGCTGGGAACGTGTCCTTGGTACGGGGAGGTACAAGAATTTGGTGGGCGGCAGGTTACTGGCCGTAACTTTCCATGAAAGGACAGGCTTCCATATTAGCGAAAGTGTTAGGCGGTGAGTCAGTCAGTCTGTAGGCGGCAGCTAGCCGTTAGCATCAATGCCATTAATTATTTCCAGGCAGACAATCGCCATTTTGAAGTCTGAGAAAGATCATGAAATTGAGACTCTATGAGAAAGACTGAAGGAGAAGGAGAAGTAGCGCAGAGCGATCAGAGACAGAGAGAGACAGCAGCTAATAACGAGGAAGGTTCCAGTGACTTGGAGGGAAGCAGAGGAGACAGAGCATAGCGGTGCAGACGTGTACTCGTGACTGCTAAGGTGTGATTCCGATACGAGCCAAGGCACAGACGAGACGGGAACCTAGATGACTGCTGAACCCAGACTCCACATTACTAAGGTGATGCCGACCCTTTCCCCTATAATGTGCACATTCTAACCTTTCACTTTTCTTTGTAGAATATATGTTATTGTATAGTATTGTGTTTATAATCATTGTAATAAAATACCCCAGTTCTTAGTGAACCGACATGTGCCTTGTATTCTTGTTCAATCAAGGTAACCTCATCTTCTAGTCAGACATTGTTTGCATGAACGGATGTAAATCCCGGTCAGGTAAGAGGTGACTGAATAAATGAGGGAGAGAGGGAACGTTTGATGCCAAGAGCAGAAGGTACATATTTTAATTTGGAAAGCCGTGCTAACTTCTATTATTGTAGTATCATCCCGAGTAGACAAGGAGAGATTCCTTCCACAGGTGTTCATAGGAAAGTTGGTACGCGGCGTTAATGAGAGCACCGGAGATAGACGGTGTGTAGATCCGCCGGATTGTGGATCATGTTGTGAGTGAGCATCGTAGGGAGACGGTGTATAGATCCGCCGGATTGTGGATCATATTGTAAGTGAGGGAGCACCGGGGGGAGACGGTGTATAGATCCGCCGGATTGTGGATCAGATGAAGGGAGAGAGCACTGGGACTGCAGCCCAATGTGTAGACACGCCGGATTGCGTGTCGAGTGAGCACTGAGGGAGATCAGGGTGTAAGAGTATATAATCAGACCTGCCCCAGGGTAGATTAGTCTGGGCCTAAGTGGCCGTGAGACTAGTTGGTATGAATAGGATATTGTAGAAAACCTATGTATGTTTATTGCTATTTTCCCCATCCTTAGGTACGAGATGTACATACATATATCTATACCCATTGTAAATACGTTCTAAGGAGGGAGGTGATTACGTTCCGACTGGGTTAGAGGGGCTCTTAGGAGCTGATTCCATCTGGTCCGAAAATCCGGTCGTTACAGTTATATAATTCACTTGCAGCAGCAGACCAGAACACTACTGACACTTCAGAAGATGGGTCAACTACAGTACACCAAAGAATCACCAAAGCAGTCAGGGACACGAGGATGCCGTGCTCACATAATGAGCGGGCCGCTATCTGCTCTCCTGGGGGTGATTGCACAGATGGCGGGTGAGGGAAGGCATGGAAGGGGGGCTCCTATAAGAGAGGTAGGGGAGGCAGCGTCCTTTCGCATACTCTCTTGGAACGTAAATGGTCTTGGAGACAAACTCAAGAGGGCGGTAGTACTTCAATAAAGCAAAAGACAGCCTCCAGACGTGGTGCTACTCCAAGAAACCCACCTGATAGGGAATACTTGTGAGGCGCTCAAAAGGTGGGGGTACAGGCTCATAGTACACTCAGGGTTTACTTCAGGTTCCAGAGGGGCAGGGATACTGATGCGTAAGCAATTCCCCTTCACGGTGACAGGCATATACACTGATCCGCATAGCAGATTTTCAGGAATGACCGGGTGCTGGGAGGGCGCAAGGATCAATGTCCTGTCTGCATATATACCCCCTGCCCTACATAACATAGCACAACCAGACATGAGCTAAATCATTATTGAGTTCCCCGACGGGGGGGCTGGTAATAGGGTGCGACTTAAATATGACCCTCAATGATCAGTAAGATAAGACTCCCGCCAAGAATTATTATACGCATGGGCAACACTATGTCTAAATTCCTGACTACCCGGGTGTTGATAGATGTATGGCGCGAGGCATACCCTGCGACGCAACAATTCACATTCCACTTTGGATTACACAACAGCCTTTCCTGGATTGACCACATCCTCACTCTTGCGGTAGACAAACAGTACTTCTCAGAGGTTAGCCATCTAGCTAGGGGGATTTCAGATCACGCTCCAATATTGGCCAAATTTAGTTTGAGCCAGAAATCCATGCTACGATCCATATCAATTAAACCCTGTTACCTCGTGGTCCCACACATCAAAGTAGACATTGTAAAAACCACTGAATACTACTTTAAAGAAAATGTGGAGTCTGTCCAGTACCAACAGACCATCTAGGAGGCATATAAGGCGATTGTGAAGGGGCAGGCACTCTCTCTTGTGGTTAGACATGTGGAAGAGAAAGGGAATAAGGTAGAGGCAATCGGGAGAGAAATATTGGCTCTGGAGCAGTCCCCCGTCCCCCTACTAGAAGATGATACTCAGCATACACTGGCTGTGAAGCACTATGAATATAAAAACCTAGTGGCAGAAACAGCGATTAGTAAACTTCGAGTGATACAACACAGAGTCTATGAACTCGGAGACAGAGCGCGCAAGCTACTTGCCTGGTTAGACAAGAAGGATAAGGCAGGGAGATGGGTTACGACTATAAGGGACTCCGAGGGCGAGTGGTTGCAGGACCCACAGGAGATCGCAGAGGCCTTCGCCAATCATTATGCACGTCTCTATTCCCCAGAAGCATCAAGCACAATTAAAGAGTCCCTGCACTTATTAAAAGATGTCCAGATTCCGGTCCTCCCCAAAGAGGATAGGCAGCAGCTTGGGGAAGATTTTACAGCAGAGGAAATTGTTGCTGCTAAACATAGTATACAATCCGGCAAGGCCATGGGGCCTAATGGCATTCCAATAGAGCTTCCCAAGTTAACTGCCACAAAGGGGGCATCATATCTCCTTAGCAGTGATTGAAGAAAGCAAGCGGGTTTGGGTACTGCCCAAGGATCAGCGACTGGCAACCATGGTGATAATCCACAAAATGGCAAGCCGACAGAGGAGTGTTCCTCTTATAGGCCCATTTCCCTCCTTAATGTAGAGGTCAAAATTCTGGATAAGGTCCTGGCTCGACGACTGATCCCAGTAGTGACTAAGCTCATTCATCCGTACCAGTCCGGAGTTATGCCGGGCCGCCACACCGCCCTAAATATATGGCGAATAAATGCAGTTTTATGCCAAAGAGACACTATACATGAGGACGCTGCAATATTGTCACCCGTATGGCTGTCGACACTGTTGAGTGGCCATACATGTTTGCAGTCCTTGAGCGCATGGGTCTGGGTGGTACATTTTTGACCTGGCTTCAATTACTGTATACCGCACCACTGGCACAAGTAGTAGTTAACAGGCATACAGCGCACGCATTTAATCTAAATAGGGGTAAAAGGCAGGCCTACCAGTTGTCTCCACTCCTTTTCGCTTTGATATTAGAGCCTATGGCAAGCTGGATAAGGTAAGATTCAATTATCCAGGGACTAAGATGGTCAGCGGCGCGGGAAGACGGAATCTCGCAATATGCAGATGATGTGCTGCTGTACATAGTGTCACCGCGATCCTCCATTGCCAGGGTCCTCAAGATCTGCTCTAATTTTGGGCAGTATTCTGGCTACACCATCAACCGGTCCAAAACGGTGGTCTTCCCCTTATGGCGGCGCGGCTCCGGCCCTGCCAGCGGGGTGCGGGGCAAAAATTGAAACAGAGGGTTTCACCTACTTGGGCATCTATATCACCTCCAGGGAGGATGTCTTTTACGAGCGGAATCTTCTCACCCCGCTCGTCCAACTGAGGGGAGATGTGCAACATTGGCGGGTCCTACCGCTGTCCCTGTTAGGAAGAGTGGCATTATGGGGCAAGATGGCCGCCAGTGGACTGTAGAGGACAGTCGCACTCCCTCCCTCTCCTGAACGGAATGTTGACGGACAGGCAATTCGGACATGCTGTGGAACTTTGAATATACACAAGCTCAGGCGAAGGGGAAGGCATATCTACGCCCAGAGCGGCGGCTAAACCGAGGGATTTATACTGTATTGCTGGCAGTGAAATCCTGGTGGAAGAACCTCTACTGTGGCGTTAGCAACTACACACCATTTGGAGCAATGTTGCAGTGATCAAGACAAGAAAAGGAGAAGCTACCGGGCCCAGTTAGCACAATGAAGGCACTGGGGCAACGTGACGGCTCGAGCTCTGGCAGCAACGTGAAGAAGCCTACCAGCACTAAGCGCTCTGCATCGGTAACCAGCGTGGCGGCGAAGGCGCAACTTAAGAAGATGGATAAAGGAAAGAACATGGAACTGAAGCTAACGCACAATGCGGGTAACACTGGCGAAGAACTGCACGGAACAGCGGCACTCAGAATACAACGTAACGAGAGCCCAGCCATGAAAGACGATACACCTAAACAGGCAAACACCACCCCCGGGGCTAAGGAAACCATTTTGAGGTAGCCTACCTTAACAGAATCATTTTCGGCAAAGTCAGTGGCAGGAACGGCAGCCGAGCCCGCTCTGAGGCATACTCCGCTTGTGGACGCCGGTCCTAAGGAAACCATTTTGAGGTAGCCTACCTTAACAGAATCATTTTCGGCAAAGTCAGTGGCAGGAACGGCAGCCGAGCCCGCTCTGAGGCATACTCCGCTTGTGGACGCCGGTCCGGGGAAAGCCGTCCTCGTGGACGCAAGCGTCATGGTTTCCAGGCAACCGCAAGAGGCAGAGACGATCACGGAAAGCGCGCCTTCCGCGGATTGCATTAAGGCAGCAGCTCACACGGACAACAAACAGGAGGTTAGCGGGGGTGCATAGGAGGGGGCAGAGACAGCGCTTCAGGGGATAGCGAACACCATTAATTGTCCAATGTTGGATGCGTTGCTACAGGTCGAGGCAGGACTAAGTAGCAGGAAGGTGGAAGGAGCAAAATGGGGTAGCTTGGTAAGACTGGACTCGCAAAGAGATCTGGAAGAGAATAAAGGAGCCAGAGGCGGAGGCTCACCTGAAGGGGACAGGTTTTTCTCAGTTAATGAGGAATCTGACTCTATTTTATCGAGCGAAGGGGGAAGCTGCATGGGGGAGAGCTCGGACTCAGATCTAGGCTCTACTGGCTAAGGGGGCAAAAGCACGCAGAAAAGAAGGAAGTCTGCGACGAGACGGGCAGGAGGTGCCTCCCCGGCCAGCATGAATAAAAAACTACTATGGGACTACTCAGCCACTGCAAACGTATATCAAGAAAGTAGCTACGTGGAAGGGGCAGCAGCAGCAGGGAATAATACCGGGTCTTCACCACGGCATGCTACGCTGGACTTAATGTTTAGCACGTTAAAACAGATGCAGGGGGAAGCCAGAGCGGAGAGCCGGAGGGCCAGGCATGCAACTAAAAAGATCCAAGGTTCTCTAAGGAAGATGAATAGGAAGGTTGAAGAAGTTGAGGAAAGAGTGACGCAGGTGGAGGAAAGAACGGGCAGACTGGAAGATGATGTAATGGATTGGCAGACCTTTAATGCGGATCAGGAGAAGGTGGTAGAAGACCTCCAGTGGAAGATGAAGGATTTTGAAAAACCGTCAGAGGCGGAATAACATTAGACTCCTTGGACTGGCGGAGGGGGTGGAAGGGCAGGACCCGAGGGGTTATGTTATTAAACTGTTGAAGGGAGCCTTTCCTGAGTCACAATGGCAGTGGGAGACAGAGGTTCAAAGGGCACACAGGTTCCCGCTTACACTCAAGAAGAGAAGGGATGGCAATCAGAATAACCTACCTAGGTCTATGCTGGTCTTTATGGGAAATTTCTTGGCAAGACAAGAGATAATGGACAAAGCTAGACCAGATGCTAAGAAAACATTTGAGGGGGTTAACTTCTTTTCAAGACCGGATTTTTGCCATGTAACGGTAGAGAGGAGGTGGAAGCTTAGGCAATTAATCACATCCTTTCAAGGTCTGGGTTCAGAGGCATACTTACTGTTTCCAGCAAGGTTAAAAGTTATAACGAGAGGGCAGGTCAGGATGTTTTACTCGGAAATAAAGGCTACCCAGTTCTTAGAGGAACTTACAGAAAAAGGAAGGGGACAGGGTAACAGAGGGAATGGGCCACCCCTGCTCCATAGGGACGACACAGCATATTCTATTTTGGTATGGGAAGGAGAGGGTAGAGACACTACAATCTACAGCAGCCACACATAGGTTATGTCTGACCTATTTGCCTGTAGACGGGGGGAGGATCTATATGGGGAGGGGGTCAGGGGGGGAGGGGTGAGAGGATGGTGGTGGCGGTAGGTTTGATACAGCACAAAGACAGAAGGATACAGAGACACACTTTTTGGGTGAGAAATGCACGAGGAAAGGCTAGAGTGAAGTTGGCAGTAAGAAAGGAAATATTTAGTAAACAAAATGACGCTAAGGGTAGCTTCTATAAATATTTGCGGTCTGAATGAAGGAGGCAAGAGGTTGAAGGTGGCTTCTATGTTGAGAATGTTTAAACTAGACGTAATCTGCCTTCAGGAGACCCATGTCGAGGGGAATAATAAACACTTGTTGGATCAGCTAGGTTTTGATGTACACGCACATACAAAACAAGGCACGAAGACAAGAGGGGTGGCCATATTAGCAAAAAAGGGAGGGGCCAGGGTCATGAGGAAAAAGGAGGATCAATGGGGGAGATGGGCGAAGGTGGAGGGGGAAACGGATGCGGGGAGATGCACAATCGTTTCGATTTACGGCTCAACAGATGATGAACCAGATATCTTCGAATTTCTAGATGCAGAGTTGTCATTGTGGCCCGAACCCATAATTTGCTGCAGGGACCTCAATATGAATGGCATGGATGGGCTAGACGGGAGGGAGGGAGTTTACATAGGGGAAGAAAGAAGAAGACTTGCCAGGCTATTGGAAATTTAGTAAGAAATAATGCATTAGTGGATTTATGGGCCCACAATAGCCCACCAGGTACAGAGAGTACATACTATTCGGCACCACATAGGGTGGTGGCCAGATTAGATTATTTTCTTGTCTCAAGTTCTTTGGTAAGCAGCAGTCAGTTGGAAAGGATACCAAGAATACTATCAGACCACAATCCACTTATTTTAACATTAGTTCTCAGTAATAAAAGGAAGAAGGAGCACTTATGGACCTTTGAGAGAGGGCTACTTAGGGAGGAAGGGTATATCGAGCATATGTGGATCGCATTTTTCTGGGAGACAAATAGAGGAATGGGTTCATCGGGCATAACTTGGGATGCGTTCAAGGCTGCAGTGAGGGGGAAACTCTGAGTTATACATTGTATAGGGACAGGCAGGTGAGGATTAAGATGGAGAAAAGGATTAAAGAATTGGCGGATTTGTAAGAACTTCTTATTGGGGCTATAATCAAGCGAGATCCGATAGAGGACATCTTATTAAAGATGGAAATATCTAAGGCAAAAGCTAGCGAAAAGAGAAATGTTATGAATATAGCGAGAGGATTGGACATCTGCTAGCAATTAGAGCAAGGCAAAGCCTGGCAATGGGAGAAATAAAAGAAATTAAGGATGGGCTAGGCAGGGTTATAAACAAGGTGGAAGACGTTAGAGAGGTCTTCAGGAACTTTTACGCAACACTATATGATCAGGGCCCCCCTAACACAGATGTGGAGATCATGGAATATTTGTGCGAAATACCACATGCAGAATTATCAAATGAGGGGAAAGAGGAGTTAGACATTCTGTTAACAATACAAGAAATTCAAGCAGCCATAAAGAAACTTCCCTCTGGAAAAGCTACTGGCCCGGATCAAATCCCAGCAGAATTCTATAAAAGTTTTTGGAATGTGTTGGGGAAAGATATGCATAAGACTTTTGGGCAGGCACAGATGGGGCTTTCAGTTCCACACTCCTGGGAGGGGGCAGATATCATAGTCCTACTTAAAAAAGATAAGCCTCCATTAGAACCAGGGTCTTATAGGCCAATCACGCTTATGAATGCTGACGTCAAAATCTTCTCTAAATCATTGGCACAAAGATTGGGTAGGGTTATTGAGAGCTTGGTCAGTAATACACAGCATGGGTTTATCCCAGGGAAGGGGACCACTCACATACAAGGCAAATGATCACTATCCTGGATGCCGCTGGAGTTGCAGGGGACCATGCCGCTGCCATATTTCTCGATGCAGAGAAGGCTTTCGACAGGGTCTCCTGGAACTATTAGTGGAGAGTGATGGCTTGGTTTGGTATCGGCCAGGGGTTTATTAAAGCAATTCAGGCCCTGTATGTTGAACCAACGGTAAGGATCAGGATCAATAAAGGATATACGGACGTAGTTCGGATAAGGCGTGGGACCCGTCAGGGGTGCCCTGCCTCACCCCTGCTGTTTGCCCTATACCTGGACCCTATACTAGGTAGGTTTGTAGGCAATAACAATATCCCTCCGGTTAAGCTGCACAGTAGGGAATACAAAGTGTTCGCCTACGCAGATGACGTGGCAATTATTACACCAGAGCCAGGGAGGGCCATTATGGAAATTGAGCAGGAGGCAATGCATTTTGGTGTAATCTCGGGGTATTTATTAAATAAGGGGAAGACACAGATAGTACAAAATAACATCACAGTATATCAGGACATTAGGGTGGTTCCCGAGGCAACTTACTTAGGGATCAAAGTGACCGCGGATTTAGGCTGGTAGAAATAAATATGGAGCCCTTAATAGCAAAAGAAAAACACTGAAAGAATACACAACCTGCATCTAACTCTAATGGGCCGTATAAATGTTATTAAGATGATTATATTCCCTAAATTTTTATATATCTTTAGGGCTATCCCCCTTTTTTTTACCACTCATGGTTTACTAAACTAGAATTAATCCTCAGCAGACTTATTTGGGCGCAAGGGAAAACGAGGAGAGCATATCGGTACATCACACTCCCGAGAGGAAAGGGGGTTGGGGCGCCCCAGATTTTAGACTATACTACTGGGCCGAGGCCCTTTAGTACTTCCAGGGGATGATAGGAGGAGGTGGAGTAGATCAAGGGGGTAACGGAACCGTCTGCACAAATGTATATACTGCACTGTTGGCTTTTTAAATACAATTGATTTCAGCTATTTTAAGCATACAAGGTTCAAGACTTTAAAGGCAGCGTATAAGGTGTGGATGGCAGTCTCAAAAAAACTAGGATTGGGGAGATACAATAGATATATTCGGCTATATACAAATCAGTCACTCCCTGGGGATATTTTTAGGGACTCAGTTATGAGAGAATGGGAGGAAAAGGGCATCAGGAAAATAGTAGACCTATGTGATCAGGGAGGCATCCTCCAGTTTCAGGAGCTACACACAAAGTATAAGCTATCCGGAAGGAGCTTTTTTAAGTACCTACAGCTGAGAAGCTATCTTATGAACAAACAGGGAGGTACACTAGGGTTTGAGCAATGCCAGATAATGGAGTATATAGAGCGTAGTCAGCATTGTACGATCCGACAGCTGTATGCAGAATTGTATGTACTGAAAGAGGACGATAGGGGAAAGTTTGCTACAAAATGGGGGAAGAAAATAGGCACCTCGCAAGAGAATTTCCAGGACTCTTTAGATCTAGGATGTTCGGTTCTATGCTCAGCAATGCTACAAGCACAGCATTACAAAACGTTGTATTCGCTATATTACACTCCTGCTAGAATAGCACAATGGGGCAGCACCTCGGGAACAACTTGCCCGCGTTGCGATTCAACCAATGCTGATATAGTTCATATGTTTGCGGAATGTCCACAATTGTATTCATTAATAGCGGCAATTAAGACTTTCATAGGGGGAACGTTAGGGATTGAAGAAATAATCTCTTCGGAATTAATACTGCTTGGACTGATGAGGGAGGGAGAGGGACAGCCCATAGAGTTTATGTTTGTTGCCATGGCAGTGTTTCAAATCTGTGTAGCTACGGCTTGGCTGGATAGAGCTCCTCCAACCTTTCAAACTTGGATAGCTAGGCTACTCTCCATTTACAACTTGGAGAAAGTAATACACGACAGGAAGGGGCGGAGAGCTAGAGCGTTGGGGGCGAAGATATAGCATCCTATAGAATTATGGAAGAGAGGAATGGTGAGCACGGATATAGCTGCTGTACACACTGCATGAAATCTTGGATAGGGATGCAGTAGTAATAGGCCTTATTTGGTTATGTTTGTGATTATGGCTAGGCTTATGTTTATGTCTTCTCCTAAAACGACAGGCTTGGTAACCTTAGGGTTCTTAATGAAAGAAAAGTGCATGTGGAAAGGGTGGAACACAGAATTTTTAATGTATAATATGATCTGTATGCTAAAATTCAAACAAGTGTGCTGTAATATTTGCTGATACATGTTGAAAATATAAAACTTTTAATTAAAAAAAAAAAAGGAAGAGCAGCATTATGTAAAATTATGGCATTACTGCGATTTTTAAATGCCCTGCAGAATACACCTATGCGATTCTGGAGACATACTTTAAAGCAATTGACGGGGAGGTTAGAAGCCTGTTGTGGGATGGGAAACGCCCTGCATAGCCACTCACAAACTGGTTGGGGGTTGGTACGAGGGAGGTATCGCACTTCCCAATATTTGTGTATACTATATGTCAGCACAGCTGGCGATTGTCAACAGATGGGCTTATTGTGGACGGGTTGACCCGGTGTGTTACATGGATGAATGGCTCAAGGGAACTGGGGGATATAATGAAGCGCTGTACACCACCCAAGAAAATTGCAACTCACGGGTCCGACAGCCCAGACGGTAGCAATCTGGCAGAGAGTCACAAAACAGTTGGGGTGGAGCAACAAAGTGACGCTTGCCACACTTCTCTGGTGGGCAGAAGACCTGGGAAAGCTAGGCCGGTACCAAGGGTTTTATGAGTGGGATATCATTGGTATATCAAAGGTAAAGGACTTGTGGGCGAGGGGGGGTATGATACCATTCACAGAACTGAAGAAAGAATATGAGCTAGCCGAAAGGGAACTCTTTAGATACTCCAAAATAAGGCACGCCCTCAGAGGGGGCGGTCTCGGGAGGGAAGAATCTCCCGGAGGCATCTCCTCTGGAGGGCAAGCTCATCCAGAATACATGCCGAGTAAGGCCATTTTCCTGACGTATACAAAAATCATCAATAACTTACCAGACACACTGCTTAGTCTCCAGGAACGGTGGCAGGCAGACGTCAGCGACCTGGAGGAGGAGGATTGGAGGGAGGCGCTTGCGTAGCCTCGAGGGGTGGCAATATCTTCAAGATTGAAAATACTTCACAGATCATACATTACATGCACCATGCTCGTTAAAATGGGTAGGCTTGAGGAAGCAGGGTGTAGAAGAGCATGCAGAGGTATTGGCACCTTCTATTATACTGTCTGGGAGTGTCCATCCATCAAACAATTCTGGGAGGTAATAATTGCATGTATGAAAGCTGTCACTGGTGACACCATATCATTGACAACTACACTGTGCCTGCTTAATGTATGGGAACCTACTAACCTCAATCGAGCTGAGCAGCTCTGGACCACTGTGGGACTAATATTCGCAAAACCCTATATTGTGTGGAGATGGGGAGTGGCGGAGACACTGACTCTGGCTGAATGGAAGCGAGATATGGATTAGTGTATGATCGCTGAAGCAGAAGTCTACAAGAATAAATTGCGCCCATGGAAGTGGGACTGGGTCTGGGGAAAATGTAATGGTCCACATACCCGGAGATTTCCTACTGGCTAGGCAGACAGTAGAGTGGAGGACCCAACTGCAGATATATAAGGCAGATATACATGTTATTGTCAAAATGCTTTGAAGGGCGTAGTGAAAGATTGCGCCCATGTGGGCTGAGAAATTTACAGCTACTATGTTGTTCTATTTAAACTGTTCAATAAAAAGATTAAACTTTTTTTTTAAAAAAGGATGAACTGTCCATAACTCAGGAAGGAGTTATATTGAGAGTGGCCAACAAAGGACATCATAGAATCGTTGCCATAAAACGAGCTCCGTGTGAGGCGTAGTCATTTGTGGGTACCCAGGAAGGGGTAGGCACTACACCCTCTAAGGGGCATTAATAAGTGATGAAGGTTGAGATTAATGGCACTATGGATGAAATTGACATAACATGTAATGAAATTAAATAAAATCCACTTGAGCAATTCTAGTAAGGGGTTGCTAACTCTGTAAACAACAGAAAGATTAAAGAGACATATCATCCATGATGAAATACTTTCAAGGGATAAAATGTGTTTGGTTTAAGTAGTTTTGCTACTTCTTATCATTTTGTAGCAACAAAATATTCGAATACCACTTGGCATGAAGTGTTTCTCATGTCTTTTGACTATGGAGTCAAAACTATGTTAGGATATGAAAGAGTGATGCCAAACCTTTGAGTGTGCACCAGTGTAAGGAGTCAAGGCACTGAAGAATCAGAGTCTACTTGAAGATATGTATTTGTCTTTCCTTCTCCACTTTTTATTTTCATTTGTAGCACATACTACAGCTTCCCAAACTGTACTACCCAAGGGCTTGTTTGAATCACATTTTATCTCCAGTATGCTCCGCCCCACACATCCAGTACCAATAAACCAGGTGACTGCAATAGTATTAACCTCAGTGCCTCATTGTTTTACTATTTCAAGACGGTGAACACATTGGTCAGTTTCCGGCTGCCATACCTGAACTTTAAAAAAAGGTTACCCTATGTACAATACCACTGCAAGATGGTCACCCTCTGCTATATTTAATTTCTTTATTACAAGTATGTATACCCCATGCTGAAGAAGCAGCCAAGTTTCTTTTTTCTACTTTTATTCCTTACATTTATTTTGTATATGTTGAGTTTGTGTGTTTTATTGTGCTTATGTAAGACAATGTGAATGCGAAAATGAATCAATGGGTGGAAGAATGGCTATATCAGTGTAACAATGAACAACAGAGTGCATGTATGATGACTTATTGAATGCTTAAACCCATCAATGACTATGTAGGTATTTTCATTTATAAGCTTGACCTACTGGCATTGGCAATGCTTGTTGTACTATTCAAATAACCACTGTCTGCTTATGGTCTATCTTCAGAAATAATGCACCCCCATTAGCAGATACACAGGTAATAAGTTATATATGGATGATGTAACTCAATGACTCAATGCTGAACCCAAAAATATATCAGCACTGAAAGAGGTGAAAATCTACTCAAAACTTGGAGGAATACAGACTATAAAACAGAAATATTACTATTTAGTCTACCAATGTGATTATGTATTAAATACAATTTACTGTCCATAAGATCCTTGAAGGTGCAATATTCAGAAATTCCCAATGCATAAAATATTAACTACACAACACTGATGTAATGTTAAGAATTTTTTCCAAGGGGCGTGACCACACCGGCGACCAAGATGGCCGACGGAGCAGGCTTTGATCCTGGTTCAGATTGGCCCGATAATCGCTGTCAAATGAGTCGCAATGAGCTGGACCCCCTCCCTACCATCTGCCACCCTTGGTGGCTGACTTAAGCCGCTATTGGGGGCTGCCCTGCTAAGAGAGGCGGGCCTGCGCTTGGCAAAAGCTGTGTGCCTCAGAGGGCCCGCGGTGAGAGGGTCTGCAGATGAGCCTGAGACGAGGGGCCATCGGACGGCTCTGGATAGGTGCGGCGGCTCATGCGCTGCGGAGTCCTACCAACACCTTCATCCGCTGAGCACTCTGGCCTGAGGATCGGGCCTACTGCGTGATCGACATTGTGCCTGGGCCAAGCTGCAGCCTCACTGCCTAAATCATCTGCCTTGGTGGCGCCCGCTCTGGGCTCCCGTTCGAATCCCTGCAAACAACATAGCACTGGTACAATGCTTTTTCCTACTCCTCTAGATCACACCACTGACCTGGATGCTTAATGGCCTAGTTGTTTTCTCTTGCTACTTGAGGCGGCTGAAGTATTCCCAGGAGTGATCCACCTGGGCCTGCCTGCTCGATAGGAGGCCCCAGTTGGAGGCATTGCTATCCCTAACTCCATCAGCATAGCTCTTCTCTGGCCCGGGTGAGGTGCCTGGGCTTGCTTTGATATAAGTGCCTGCGCCCAGAGTCTGGGAACTGCCGCAGACAGGGACTGTATCGGTAAGCCCTAGTGCCTTCTACTTCCTGCTGCACTCCGGAGTCTGGCCCATGGCCTGGATGCACGCTGATACAGGTGTGATAGGGCAAGTCCTTTCCTGGGGTCCCCCCTATCTTACACGGTCTCTGATATTCACAACAGCAGCTGGGACCCCCCCTCCCTACACCTATCATTGTTGCTAATATTGCCTAGTCTGACCACCATCTTCCTTACAAGTGGCATGGAGTGGACCGCACTTATACCTAGTGCTAACATGGTCCAAGGAGACCCTATACAGAGATATTGCCTTTTGAGCAACTAAAACCCACTGGGAGAGCTGAGACCGCATCTGAAATGTAGGACTTTGCTACTGGGGGCCCTGCGCCCGCCGCTGCAGCAGGCTTGTAAGAAGTTATGGCTGAACTCCAAGATGGAATACGTGCAATAGATGCACACTTTGATATCATCGCCACTTAACTGGATGGTATGGGTGAACGCCAAAGCAGGCAAGATGCACAGATATTTGTTACGGAAGAGCACTTTTCAGACCTTGAGGACACTACTGCTACTGTGGTGAAGAGACTGGAACATTTGGAGACACGATTGAAGACAGTGGCCTGAAGAATGAAGATTGGAGGCAAGGGGGTGGCGTAATAACATCTGCATCCTAGGCATAGCGGAAATGACAGACACTGGCCATGGTGACCTCTTTGTTGAGCATTTGCTCTCTGAACTCCTGGGGCGACAGACCTTCATCCCCACTGTAATGGCCGGATTTTCCGCTTAGATGGGATCAGCCCCTAGGGGCCCCTATAACCCAGCCAAAACGTACTCACCTCCCTCCTTAGAACGTATTCACAATGAATATGGATAGATATATGTATATACAGGTCGTACCTAAGGATGGGGAAATAGCAATACACATGCATAGATTTTCTACAATATCTTATTCACATCAGTTAGTCTTGCGGCCACTCCGACCCAGACTGATCTACCCCAGGGCAGATATGACACACAATCCGGTGCGTCTACACATGGGCCTGCAGAACCCAATGCTCTCCTTTCCAAACGGTTCACAATCCGGTAAACCTACACGCCAGTCATCCCCCCTGACGCTCTCACTTACGCAAGCCACAATCCTGTGGGTATCCACGCTGGTAATCCTCCCCAACGTTCTCACTAATGCCGCATATCAACGACGACCACATTCCTATGAGCAATTATCGGGACAATGTCTCATTTATCTACTTGGGATAGAACTATGATAATGAATTTTAATACGGTTCCCAAATGGTATGATGTACCTCCTATTCTTGGCATCAAAGGTCCACTCGCTCCCTATTTATTTGATCACTATTTACCTGATCGGGATTTCACATCCGTTCATGCAAACAACTTTCAACTAGGAAATCCATTTACCAGGATTGAACAAGAATACAAGGCACATATCAGTTCTCTAAGAACTAGGGTATTTATTGACAATAAACATACATCACAATACTATGCAACATAATTTCTGTAAAGAAAAGGTAAAGGTTAGAATGCGCGCTCATTAAAGAAAGGGCGGAGATCACCTTGTTAACGTGAAGTCGGGACTCGGCAGTCATCTAGGTTCCCTTCTCGTCTCTGTGTCCTGGCTCGCCTCGCAGTCACACCCCAGCCGTCACAAGTACACGTCTGCACCGCTAGGCTCAACCTCGTCTGCTTCCCTCCAGGCCACCGGAACCTTGCTGGTTATTAACTACCGTCTCTCTCTCTCTCTGTGTCAGTGCGCTCCGCGCTAATTCTCCTTCAGTCTTTCTCAGAGAGTTTCGGTCTTAAATCTTTCTCGGACTTCAAAGATGGCGACTGTCCGCCATGAAATAATTAATGGCAGAGATGCTAACGGCTAGATGCCACCTACGAACTAACTGACAACTGACTAACACCTTCGCTAATATCAAAGCCCGTTCCTTCATGGAAAGTTACGGCCAGCAACCTGCCGCCCACCAAATTCTTGTACCTCCCCGTACCAAGGACACGTTCCCAGCCGGCCGGCCTGAAGTTGTGTCTTCGGAGTGGAGAAAAATACATTCCTTCGATAAGGGCCAGCCTGAGCCGGTTCTCTCCAAGCGAACAACAGCTTGAAACTAAAACACTACACTTGACCTAGAAGGCCTCTCGAGCTACCAGGCAGAGAGCAAGATGGAGTCTGTCTCGTTTAAGGCCTACAGGGCCCACAATATGCGTAACTCCATGGAAAATATCCTAACACGTTAGCAAATGGGCAAATCTTGATTAATACTTATGTATCTCCTAACTTAAATTCATAAGCCCTACACTAAGGAAAGGGACACGAAAATGCTCTACTATATGAAAGGAAGGGATCCTGTCTATAGTCCTAATCCCTATGCTATGGGGGTGATAGGCTGGAGTCACTCTCCATCATTCTCCCTCTTAAAGGAGACAGAAAAGGGCAGCCATTACACCCACTTTCGTAGTTGATCGTGCACATAGATCTTTGGGCCACCACCTGATACTTAGAGCATCACTACTGCCAATTATTGCACGTCTCCTTAATCTTAGGGATCGTGATGTAGCGGTACAGAGGGCATGTGAGTTGGGCCTGCTTCAGTACTAAGGATCAAGTGTCTTCCTTTTCCCAGAATTTATTGTTGCAGTCCAAGATGCTAGACGTATGTACACCAAGGTCATGGCCAGATTACATAAACTGGGACTCCGGTATGGAATGCTGTATGCAGCACACCTCTGGGTGGATTTCAATAGGAAGAGCCATTTTTTCGATACCCCAGTGGATGCGATGACATTTTGCAAGTAACGCACTGTGAAGCCTGCTTCTGCAGAGCGCAATAACAATGACCGGGACCCGCTGAACTCTCAGGTAGCGGCTAGCATGGAACTCTTTCCGAGACAGTAGGCCACCCACCCACTCTGGATGCGGACTGCGTGGCGACCGGCCGCCTGGTGCCCACTTGTTCCCCTCTGGCTTGGTGCCTCTGCTGATGGACCACTGTCTTCCTATGTGACTATCTACTCCTACTGATCTTTTTTCTTTTTGTGATATATCAGAAATCGGCGTTACCCACTGTGGTGTTTGCAGTTCCCCCAGGTGTATACCTCTGATATGTTTGAGGGATTCATGTTTTGCTTTGGTTTACAGCTACGGGGATTCACTTGATATAGTACTGCAAGGTGTGGGTGGGTGGGGGACTTGTTGTTGTTCTGCTTTTGTTCTTTTTTTCGTGATGCACCACTCTGCTTACATGCCATGTATTATTCATCATATACTGATTTTGCTCATGAGCCATGTCTACCCATGTTAATGTACTCCTAATCAATTGAATCAATTTTCATGTTCTGAAATATCAGAGGCCTTAACAGCATGGTAAAGGTAAACAGATGTTGCAGTATTTACAACGCAACAATGTGGACATCACCTTCCCACCTGGCCCTTCCCACACCTTTGCAAATCTCCAGCTTTAGCACATTCTCCTATGATGCAGCCATATTGATACACAAGCGCTTGTCCTTCCAGCTCTGCTTTTCAATCCAATGAGGTTCTTGTGGCTGAATACCTGGCTACACATTGTCTTCTGTTTGTCAATGTATATGCTCCAAAAGTTAACGACCCAGATTTTTTTGTTCGCTCCGTACCCTGATCGACCGCACTGAAGCAGATCATATTGTACTGGGAGGTGATTTCAATATAATCATAGACCCGACACTCAAAACCACTGAGCGAAATCCAGTGGGAAAACCCTGCGCTTTGCAAATTCTCTGTAACATCTGTGACACTAACACACTTCGTGATTCATGGCGCCTGTCGCACCCCATGTCCCCCGCATATACCTTCTATTCCGCACTGCACTGCACTTAGACGTGCATAGACTATTTGCTTCTCTCTGCCACTGTAGTGCTGTGGCTCGGCTCCATCACCCACCTCCTGCGTACACTTTTTGACCACTCCTCTGTTGTGAGGTCACTGACTGTCCCCATCGCTGGCAGTCTGGAGCACCGGTGGATTTCCATCATATGGCACTGCACACTGAAATCTTTCATACAAAGCTTCACATGGTCATTATTGAATATTTTGAACTTAATAAGGGCTCAGTGCAATCGCAGGCTGACTTATGGAAAATCTTTAAGGCTTATACCAGAGGCATGTGCATTTCTAACCGATCATACTGTGCGATCTGCATAGAATGCTGACCAGCACTGAGGTGAAACTACCTGAGCTGAGCCACATTAGTGCTTGGAAGGTCGTTGAAGCCCAACTGCCCTGACGTGCCGCTTTGATGGCTGAGTTTAGAGACACTGCAGAGCTTGAGGCTTTCATACTTGGGGAAATATGCTAGGGCCCATTGTTATAGTGAGGGAGAGCTGCCACAAGACTCCTGTACCCCCCTGGAGGCACGTCCTACATCTCTGAAATACACCGGGAGGATGGCACCTGTCTTGTTGGCACGGTTGATGTAGAGCTCAAGCTCCTTTGATATAACGTCAATCTGTACACCACATGCCTGGATGATAATGTCACTGAACGTACAGCCTACCCGAGCTAGATTTCCTCTGTGTGGTTTACACTGCACACCGACAGTTTCTCAGTTAAACCTTTACCGCTAAGGAGATCCTTCAAGGAATTGACTCCATGGACAACTCCAAGGCCCCTGGCAAAGTATGGCTATACTGGCAACTTCTACAAGGCGTACAAGCACCTCTTAGCCATGCTCCTCCTTGTACTCTAATTGGAGGTCCTGGAGAGTGGGGTTCTGTTTCCCACGCTGCGAGTTGGAGTGATCACCCTACCCTTAAAACCAGGTAAAGAACCACACCATTGCAGCTCCTACTAGCCCCTATCTCAATTACATTTTGATAATAAAACCTTAGCTAAGCTACTATCGACCAGCCTTGAGCTCTGAACAGATCAAATTATCTCTTCGACCCACACAGGCTTTATTTCATATCACTCAACATCTCCAAATCTGCACACTATCTTTGTTGTGTTTAACAGGATATCTCCTACATTGCCAGCCGTGGTCGCCCTCTTGGATGCAGAAAAAGGCTTCAACTCCTTGGATCGTCCGTTTCTGCATGCCGTACTTAATGAAAAAAGTGGTTCCATCATAGTTTTCATCCCTTGTGACACTTCTGTACTCACTCCCAACTGCTCAGATTAGGGTGAATGGTACACTTTCGTCCTCGTTCTGAATCGAGCAGGGGACACTGCAGAGTTGACCTCTTTTGCCTCTACTTTTCATTTCATAGTAGTGATGGACCCACTAGCACCACATGTAAAGGCTAAACACCTACACAGAGGTTTGTTGTTTCACTTATCATACTTGTAATAGTGGCTTCCTCACTTTATGCGGACCATATATTATTTGTATATTACCCTACGGACAATCTAGCTTCAATACTTCAGGAATTAATCTGATTTGGGACCTTGTCTGTCCTCCATATCAATTGGATTTGGTCGGTGCTATTACCCTTAACTGATGTAACTACTCGGGTACATTGCAACTTTACCCTGAAGTGCTGTGAACGTTCAGTTTGCTACTTAGGCATTCATATTCACCGAGATAAGGAACAGGTTATAAGCCTGAACAATTGCCCGGCAGTAGAAAGGCTAACTTCACAAGTGGAATGCTGGATCTGCCTCCCATTATCCATGACAGGACGAATTGCCTTTATAAAATAGTAGTTCGTCCCTGATTTTTGTATTTTTTCAAAACATTCCAATACCCCTCACTAACTTGTTTTGTGCGATTCTGTGGACTGTGCTGACCCGGCTTGTGTGGGCAGAAAAACAGCCTTGTATTTGATGGAGCACTCTGGTGCTCCCTTATGAGCATGGGGGCTTTGGGGGCCCCATTACATCTCTACTATCTGGTTGCAGAGTATCAGTATACCAGACACTGGTACCATCCTGATGCTCACATACCATACTATAAACCTGAAGATGACCTTGCAGCGCCAATTCACTGGAAGCACTCTTACCGGCGAGACTTTCACTACATCCAGAAGACATACAGACCTTGTCCAAAACCTGTTGGGCTTGGAGACGGCTAATTCTAATGCTTGTTGGTTGAGTCCTTTATTCCCCTGGGATCCCCCTGGCAGTCAACCCATGGATTTCCATAACTAGGGAAGTGTTGATATAGCACACATTAACGGCTTACGCTTTGCAGACTTTGGGGACGTATTCCTGGATGGGCATGTTTGATCTTGTATGGCTAATTCAAGCTTTGTGGACGCTTCCCTTATGGACCATTTCGTGTTTTGATGACTCCAGAGTGCGCTGATGGAGATCCCTTCCTCTCCGTTAGCTCCCACTGAATTCACCCTATTGTCATTGGGGATCAATGCTTTGGAAGGGGACCGGCTCAATTCTAAACTATACCACTCCTGCCTGCACCTCCTGCCAATCCATGACTCCATAGTCAGACTAGCATGGGAGATGGACTCAGGGTACTCTCTAAGAGACAAGGTATGGGCTACTTGTTGCATGCAAACACGCCTAGTCCCTCTTAACCAGTCACAAGTTGCTTTATTATAAGTTCTTGCACAGAGCATATGCCACACCTGCATTGCTGGCCTGCATTGATTCCACTCACACGCCAGAATGCCACATTGAGAGTGCACATTTTGCCCATATGGCGCAGACGTGTCCTATGGTAGCAATATTCCAAAGGGAGGTATTCCCTAGACTTGCACTGATGGCCCAGTTTGCGTTTGACCCTTACTCGCTTTATTGGGTTATGTCCATGACGTCACTTAGTCCGGATGAAGGTACACTGCCATTGCCTTACTTTTAGCCAAGTGAGAGGTTGCCATCCTTTGGGGAGGTAAGCACCCACCTACGGTAGATGCATGGATATACAGCCTCATCCACTGCAACACAACTAGTGAATTATATGCAGCCCCCACTTCCTGCCCTAAAGATATTCAGCAACCACTGAAAAATTACCTACAAACCCTCTCAATGCCTGATTCCACCCATTAACATGGGGTTTCTTACTGAGTGTGCAGACTCTACATGTCTATTCTAACTCTGGTGCTTCGGTATCTGGATAGACTTCGGTTCGCTACTCTTTTCTTTTTTCTTGTTTTGGCATGGCATGACATATGTAATGTAATGACGTCTTGTAAAGCGCACGAATCACCCCACATGGGGTATCTCCGCGCTGTAGACCGCTGGGGAACCCGTCCTGGCTTTCCCTGTGAGATGGTCCCTACTGGGTATCTCCAAGGTGAAACCAGGCATCCCCGGCGTATGTGGGGGGCCGTTGTGGAGATGAGGCAAGCTAATGCCCAGAGTTGCAGAGTGTGATCCCTGGTTAGCGTAGGCACCGAGGGGAGAATTATCGAGTTCGCTGACCCTGGTCCACGATCCTGCCGCGTCGGGAATTGAACCCTGGTCCCGGGCCATCCTCTGCTTCCGGGTCTGCCGCCTCTAACCAGTGAGCCACACCACTCCATATACTTCTGACATGGTATGCATTGATATGTCTCGGTTTTCATTGTTATTCAAATCATGCTTTGACAACTGTACCATCCTCTTTTCACTATTGATGATGCATCACTGTATATTTATGCTAAGTTTCAAAACTCAAAAATAAAGTGTTAAAAAAATATATATGCTGATAGATGTATTGGCCAGTAATGTTATAAGAGTGATTGGAAACAGTAATGAGTGAATGGGGAGGTGGGAGGGGTTGGTTGGGAATTAGGTCTCGCTACTCATCCCTACCTGGGCTGCCCACGAAAGGTTCTGCAATTGGTCAAATATAGTGCACCATCCTTTCTGCATCTTACTGGCAGAACAGGTACCTTTATGTTTAGTAATGTATTCGACAATTTTATGGGAGTGTTTAGACTAGACCATGGGTGGTTTGGGGATCACCGAAAAGGGTAGCTGGGCATGGGTCTCAGTACTAGACACCATGTGGACACCAGCGGTTACATTTTTTGTCCACCCTTCCCTATCTTTGGCACCCAACTTTCTGCAACTCCACATATTGTGATAAATGGCGGATATCTTCACACCTCTCTCCCATATAGTCCACCTTAAAAGTATCACTCATATAAACAGTGAAAGGTGGAGATTGGACATTTACCTAGTTTGTCTCAAAATTACTGCCAACAGGATGATGTGCTTATTGAATACACAGTTTAGAACAAAGCTTTCGTTTAATTTTTTCTTTGTAATGTTCTAATCAACCTTGGTATCGGACCTGAGTTTAAGTGAAAGATTATTCTGAGTTAGAAGTGCAGGGTGGAGGGAAATTGGGGGTGTGGGATAACCACCCATTTGCACTGTTATATGTATTGGATTCGTTTGATTGGCATTCATTCTGGCTCAGATGCGACCCCTACATGAATTTGGAGATAGAAGCAACAGATGACCACCACAGATTCACGCTCCTGTCCTGAAAAATGAATGGTCTTCACAAAAGGCTTATACAAGGTGTGGTCTTGCAGTTTGAAAATAGACATTCCCTTGCTACCCTGAAGCTCCCGAAGACTGACATCATAGATACCAACTGTGCTTTCCTACGGTGATATGAGTAACCTAAACTTTTCATATAGGGGCTAACATGGGATGACAATTTTGTTTAGAAAAAAAATCTTCTATTTAGACTCACTAAAATTTTCTCAGGTAAAAAAGGGTGCTATGCAAGGGTGTTAGGCATGCAAATGGATAACCATGGAATTCTGTTAGCACTTGCGCACCCTACATCCCTCCTGCCACCAAATTAAATGAATTGGGTGTCTTCTTTATAAAGGCGCTCTTGGAATCCTCAACCTAACTATTATACCTATTTCTCACTACTGCACCAGGCCAACTTACTTATTGAATATATCTTCATGCCCTTCGCAGACATAGGCTGGCGTATGCTTTTTTATGCTGCCTGTTTTCTGCCACTTGGCCTACTAGATAATCCACTCTTGGAGCTCCAATCACTACACAAACTGTAAGATGCAGGAGGGCATACAACATTTAAATCCAATGGCAAAGAACACAAGGCAGAGCGACTGTAAAGGTATTCTTCAAGTACAAAGGAGTCAATTTCTCTTCGGTTATAAACTACTGAGAACATCTGCAAAATGTCTTGAATCTTTGACAACTTTTACTTGAAGAAGAAATTTTGTGCTGCCAGATGTTTTCTGAACTTTAGGAGGATAGATATTTGTTAAGAACTGGGAGTTTCACCATTCACTGGTATCTGCTTTATTGAGGTTTGCCACCCTTTTCCGGCTCCATTAAGCTCTGAATAAAGCTTACAATACTTATCGGCATCCTGAGGAAGGTGAATGGTTATCTGGCTGTAATGGCACCAGAAAATGAACTGTTAGAAAGAGAAAGTACCAATTGGAGATGTAGGCACCATAATATGGCTTATAGACAGAAAATATATATTATTAGACACAATATGTGAATTGGATAGGCTGAGATCAAACATTCACCCGCAAGACCACTTTGTGTTGTGGCAAATAATTGAAACACATGGCGAGCGTGGCAGGCTTTAGGTAATGTGATCAAATATGCATCTCAATGTGTGGGAGCAGGATCGCATGAAATCTTTCTTGTTCAAGTGCAAAATTCTGCCTACACAAATTCCAGTTCTACAAGTATCTCCGACTACAATGTGCATTAGAATCTCATAAGTCAGACTTGCTGACATTATTGAAGCTCAGTCCACTGGATGCCAAACTAGTGAAGAGCCAACTGAGTTCAGAGGTATATTACAAGTATTTTGCACACTGGTCTAAAAAGCCTCAGACAAGTTGGCAAACCCAGAAAGCGTTGGGAGGTTGGCCTTGGTCGGGTGAATGAAACTTAAGGGATGGTAGCAATGATAGCCTCCTGAGAACTGGACATCCCAGTGAAATTGCACCTGGTCCAATTTAAATACTTCCTTAGAGGTTATTAATCACCCATCTACCTTTGGAGAATGGGTCTAGGAGCTTCCCCAGACTGTCTCTCCTGTCACCATCATAAACAGATTTTTCCTTGTCACTTATGGAAGCAATAGCATTCAATGCTACTGGTAAAAAATGCACGTACATCAACTAATATATTGACAAGCTGACAGAAGCCTCACCTAATATTGTAACACTAGGCAATATGGAGAAGGAGTGTTACCAAAGAGGAATGTGTTCGCCACCTGTCATGGAATTTTTACTAACTAAAAGGGAAACAGCAAAGTATTGGCCATCCCCTATTGCCCTGCCATCCAAGAATGGTTAAGAGGTATGAACAGGTGTATAGGGAGCAAGAGGATGTCCACTTAAACACACTGAGGTCTCTGGTCAGCAATAGTAATAGTTTCAGATACACTCACATTAGGTCCTGCAATGCCGTTTTAATGTATGCTGTAGGACCTTGTTTAATGCTACATATACAATAACTATACTATTTCATAGAATCAAATGTTTTATATAATCTGCATGCGACTATTGCATCTTATCATAAGAGCGAACGTTTTAATTTCCTAAATGCCAATAAAATATTGATATAAAACAAACATCATCCAATTCTAGCTCACTCTCCACCACCCCTCACATGCAATCATTGCAAAGACTTGCTCCTGAAGCCAAGCTTCCCCATCTCTGTTACAGATGCCCCCTTGCAATTCTGTAAAGGGTGCAGCTAAGCTCTTGCTACGCCTTTTACAGTTGCATTTTAATTTTGTCGGCCTTCACAGCTATGTCTGTAACTGCTGTATTTTCCGAACTACAAATACTTTAGGCCAGTGCTTCCCAAACCTTTCAGAACCATACACCAATTTTTAGAACAACAAGCTTTCACGACCGAACTATTTTCAATGGACATGAGGTGGGTGTTTTGTTAATGTAAGTAAAGCATCATATGGTAGAGCACTGCCATTTACAGACCACACATTTTCTATTAAAATGGCCACTAAATTTGGAGATATACTGTTTTACTGATAAAACAATATTGCAGACAAATGATAATGTGTGGAAATTGTGTTTCAGTGAATATTTATCATTTGTGCATCACCAAGTAAAGTGTCTTGATTTGTTTTGATGCTATTAAAATCTGTTTTCATAACACTTCAGAATTACCCTCAAAATATGCTTTTAAATGTTGCTTTCCTAACTGTTGAATGTGTAAAGTTCATTTACTGGTATTTACATGTTGTTGTGTGTAACAGAAAAATGTCATCCTACAGTCTTTCCTTTCACACTACTTGTACCCCAGAAAGATTGTCACATCATTCACTTTATCTATCTTTCTCTGACTGCTATATGAGAGGATTTTAAAAATGCCAATCCCCAAGTTAAAAAAGCAGCAATTCTCTAGAAGAGATAGTCCAACATTTGGGGCCAGATGTAGGTAGGCATTTACCGGTCGGTAACGGCCGAATTCGGCCGTTACCGACCGGTAAATGCAATTTGAGATGTAGGGCCCTGTATTTTACAGAATCGGTAAATTTACCGATCGGTAAATTTACCGATTCTGTAAAATACCGAATCGGTATTTTTTCCGATTCGGTAAAATTGATATGTAGGTGGGACTCTTCTGAGTCCCACAAGCATTACAGAATCTGTATTTTACCATCAAATACTATTTGATGGTAAAATACCGATTCTGGTGTGCATGCACATGTGTGCATGCACACCTGTGCCATATGACAGGCAGACCTGCCCTTAGGGCAGGTATGCCTGCCACATGGCCCCCGAACCTTTTTTGGGGGTGCTAGAGGGTGTCAAAGTGACACCCCCTGCACCCTTGTCAGAATCGGTATTTACCGATTCGGTAAATACCGACCGGTAATGCCCCATTCATTCCTATGGGCTTCAAAGCCTATAGGAATGAATGGGGCATTACCGGTCGGTATTTACCGATTCTGTAAAATACCGGTCCAATTTAAATACTTCCTTAGAGGTTATTAATCACCCATCTACCTTTGGAGAATGGGTCTAGGAGCTTCCCCAGACTGTCTCTCCTGTCACCATCATAAACAGATTTTTCCTTGTCACTTATGGAAGCAATAGCATTCAATGCTACTGGTAAAAAATGCACGTACATCAACTAATATATTGACAAGCTGACAGAAGCCTCACCTAATATTGTAACACTAGGCAATATGGAGAAGGAGTGTTACCAAAGAGGAATGTGTTCGCCACCTGTCATGGAATTTTTACTAACTAAAAGGGAAACAGCAAAGTATTGGCCATCCCCTATTGCCCTGCCATCCAAGAATGGTTAAGAGGTATGAACAGGTATATAGGGAGCAAGAGGATGTCCACTTAAACACACTGAGGTCTCTGGTCAGCAATAGTAATAGTTTCAGATACACTCACATTAGGTCCTGCAATGCCGTTTTAATGTATGCTGTAGGACCTTGTTTAATGCTACATATACAATAACTATACTATTTCATAGAATCAAATGTTTTATATAATCTGCATGCGACTATTGCATCTTATCATAAGAGCGAACGTTTTAATTTCCTAAATGCCAATAAAATATTGATATAAAACCAACATCATCCAATTCTAGCTCACTCTCCACCACCCCTCACATGCAATCATTGCAAAGACTTGCTCCTGAAGCCAAGCTTCCCCATCTCTGTTACAGATGCCCCCTTGCAATTCTGTAAAGGGTGCAGCTAAGCTCTTGCTACGCCATTTACAGTTGCATTTTAATTTTGTCGGCCTTCACAGCTATGTCTGTAACTGCTGTATTTTCCGAACTACAAATACTTTAGGCCAGTGCTTCCCAAACCTTTCAGAACCATACACCAATTTTTAGAACAACAAGCTTTCACGACCGAACTATTTTCAATGGACATGAGGTGGGTGTTTTGTTAATGTAAGTAAAGCATCATATGGTAGAGCACTGCCATTTACAGACCACACATTTTCTATTAAAATGGCCATTAAATTTGGAGATATACTGTTTTACTGATAAAACAATATTGCAGACAAATGATAATGTGTGGAAATTGTGTTTCAGTGAATATTTATCATTTGTGCATCACCAAGTAAAGTGTCTTGATTTGTTTTGATGCTATTAAAATCTGTTTTCATAACACTTCAGAATTACCCTCAAAATATGCTTTTAAATGTTGCTTTCCTAACTGTTGAATGTGTAAAGTTCATTTACTGGTATTTACATGTTGTTGTGTGTAACAGAAAAATGTCATCCTACAGTCTTTCCTTTCACACTACTTGTACCCCAGAAAGATTGTCACATCATTCACTTTACCTATCTTTCTCTGACTGCTATATGAGAGGATTTTAAAAATGCCAATCCCCAAGTTAAAAAAGCAGCTATTTTCTAGAAGAGATAGTCCAACATTTGGGGCCAGATGTAGGTAGGCATTTACCGGTCGGTAACGGCCGAATTCGGCCGTTACCGACCGGTAAATGCAATTTGAGATGTAGGGCCCTGTATTTTACAGAATCTGTAAATTTACCGATCGGTAAATTTACCGATTCTGTAAAATACCGAATCGGTATTTTTTCCGATTCGGTAAAATTGATATGTAGGTGGGACTCTTCTGAGTCCCACAAGCATTACAGAATCTGTATTTTACCATCAAATACTATTTGATGGTAAAATACCGATTCTGGTGTGCATGCACATGTGTGCATGCACACCTGTGCCATATGACAGGCAGACCTGCCCTTAGGGCAGGTATGCCTGCCACATGGCCCCCGAACCTTTTTTGGGGGTGCTAGAGGGTGTCAAAGTGACACCCCCTGCACCCTTGTCAGAATCTGTATTTACCGATTCGGTAAATACCGACCGGTAATTCCCCATTCATTCCTATGGGCTTCAAAGCCTATAGGAATGAATGGGGCATTACCGGTCGGTATTTACCGAATCGGTAAATACAGATATTTCCCGATTCGGTAAAAGGAACATCTGGATGTTCCTACATATCCACCCCTCAGAATTACCGATTTTTAATTACCGAATCAGTAAAAATCGGTAATTAAAAATCGGTAAATCTCATTTACCTACATCTGGCCCTTGATCTCTATCTTTGAAGCGCAGCAAAAGTAACAAGGCACATGCTGGATTTTAAAGCATCTTTATTTATTGTTTGGGCTTTCATGACTCACCTAAAACTGGACCACATCCCACCAGTGGGTCATGACCCACAGGTTGAGAAACACTGTGTTAGGCAATTCACATAGGACAAAAACCATTGTTACTGTAACTGCTGTCTTTCTTGCAACTCCTAAAACTGGGTCAGTCACTCTAACCTATCACATTACCCCTCTTTTAAGCAACTTGAAGCAATTTGGTAATGAAACTTGCAGTAAACAATATACATGTTTCAGGTTGATTTCCAGTATTCATAAAGTAATTTGGGATAAGGGCATGGTCTGTGTCATCACACACTTCCAAGACACCAACTAATCAGGTACTGGATACAGTCAGGCAAAATTAATCACCACTTTTGAGAAAATCAAGGATAAAGAATGGTTGCCCTTGGAACAATGTTTAGGAATCGCTTGCTAATCTAGATCAAAGGTGTTGACTACCATCTCCTTTTGCAGAAAGAACCACATAATCTCCTGTACCAACACTCTTTCTGCCAGCTTTATTTTTAACACCCTTTTCCCCCTTCCTGCGCCATCAACTAAGCTCCTAAGAACGTTTTTTTTTTACCAGTTCACCTCAAGCCTGGATCCAGCACACCCATTCACCATCAATAGTTACATGCAGCACGAATTTCAAAAAGTAAATCATAAGTCACTAAATGGCTTGACGACTTTATATTATTATGCCTCTTTTGTACCACAGAAAACGTAGTACTGTAGAATATTTGTTAAATGACTAGCGAGACTGATATGAGATTCGATAACTGTGCTTGCATTATTTTTTAAATTGAACATAAATAATGTATGTTTCTATAGTACTAGATTTTGTTTACAATTTCAAAATAAACCAGACTTTATTCGACCAGGGCATCACAGTAGTGTAAAAGTTAAATACGTTTGTTTCTGCCGTTCTGAGCTGTTTAACAAGTGAAGGAAATGTTGGTTAAACAGATAACGACTACGGAATTTTCCACAAGTGTCATATCTTCTCTGTCAAGCCTACAACGGCGCTAAGGTTATTTTGTCTCAGCCACGGCAGTTGCACTGCGTGCGCAGTAGTCTTGTTTCTAACACTGCACTTCAAAATGCTTTTTAATCCAAAATTGCAACGGGAAAGGCTCCATTATACAATGTTAACAATTTGGTTGTTCTACTAAACAAAACTAAAACTGCAGTGAAAAGGCTAAAAACGATATATACAAGTCAACATTTTTGTTTATTAAGACCATAGTCTTTAAACAATAGCAATAGGAAATATCACAAGTTTAAAATATTCTCATAAAACCCATAAAACAATGTAAAATTAATCCAATGTCAGGTAAAACTCTTACATGCCTTTTTTACGTGTATCTATTTCACTAAAAATTTACATCTTGCAATAAAAACGTATTCCTACATTTAAAACTCATTTCTTTCCTTTGGTTCTTGTATCATTTCCTTCATGTTAGAGTTCATACAGTACTACAGATTATTCTTGGCCTCTTAATGCACTTAACATCGCCTTTATATATTTCCCGAGGCCAATTGCAATATCAATAGTAGGGATTTCAAATAGTAAATTTGTTGCCTGCGCCCTTGTCCTTACATCGTATTTTATTAATACAGGACGCAGCCACTTTTTCCGCTGTTCTAAAAATGACAGACAATCAAGTAGGATATGTACCAGGTCTCCTTTGCATCCTAAACTACACCTGCAACACCCTGTCTGATCTACCAGTTTTCATTTGACCAGGCATTCATCATGTGTGATACTGATTTCTTCTTCTCTAGGTATCCCATGTCAATGGTTCTGCTTACTTCCTTCCCTTTTAATTTCAACTCAGTCTTAGTACATGATACTTGGAGCGTTTCCTGGGACACCTCCACCTTTAACCTTTTACAGATTTGCATCAGTCTTTCTCTACACGCTTTTGCCCATTTTAGGTCACTCTTTTGGATTTCTCTCCTACCCCATTGGGCAACTTTTTGCCCTTCTAAATCTTCGAATCGATTCCAAAGTCTAATTAGTGCCATTTGATTTTGTATATCCCATGACTTTGTACCTATTTCAGTTCTTATGGCTTGAACCATGGACGATTGTGGGAGAGATAGAAGGCTTTTTAGACATTTCCCCTCCACCAAGTCCCAAGCTCCCTTACCGCTCAAATAAAGGATTTCTGCTCCATATAGGACTTGGGGGGGAATCATTGCCTCAAGAGCTCTTAACATAGGTCGATGTGACATTTCTCCGTAGTCCCTGTTGAACCTTTTTAGACCACAGATTGAAGCGTGTGCTTTTGCTTTTTGTGAATCCAAATGGGTACACCAGTTCAATGTCTTATCAAACCATGCACCCAGGTAACGGTATTCATTTACCGTCTCTAGTTTAAGATCCCCTAGGTACCAGTTAAACCTATTTATCTTTTTCCCAAAACATAGTATTTTTGTTTGTCTAAGTTAACTGTTAGGAATTTTCTGGCACAGTATACATTGAAAGCATTAAGCTTTCTTTGGAGGCCTCTCTCGGTCTGGTCCACTATTACCAGGTCATCTGCATAGAGTAAACAGGGCACCTTGTTACCATCCATTCTCGGACTTGCACTACCCTCTACCTCAAGATAGGCCGGGAGATCTGACAGGAAAATTGGGAATAGCTGTGGGGCCAGAACACAACCCTGTCTTAGACCATTGTCAATGGGTATTTTTTTCGTCAGAGATCCCTCGGTATCCTTAATGACTTGCGCCCAGTTTCCTCTATGCAATTCCTTTATTATGGTTAGAAGGTCTTTGGGGATATTTACCTTTGTTTACAATTTCAAAATAAACCAGACTTTATTCGACCAGGGCATCACGGTAGTGTAAAAGTTAAATACGTTTGTTTCTGCCGTTCTGAGCTGTTTAACAAGTGAAGGAAATGTTTGTTAAACAGATAACGACTACGGAATTTTCCACAAGTGTCATATCTTCTCTGTCAAGCCTACAACGCTAAGGTTATTTTGTCCCAGCCACAGCAGTTGCACTGCGTGCTCAGTAGTCTTGTTTCTAACACTGCACTTCAAAATGCTTTTTAATCCAAAATTGCAACGGGAAAGGCTCCATTATACAATGTTAACAATTTGGTTGTTCTACTAAACAAAACTAAAACTGCAGTGAAAAGGCTAAAAACCGATATATACGACCCAAATGAAAGCGCATCCGGCAGTTGCGTATACAATCTTTTAATGAGCATAACTTGCAGGCTAGAAGCAGAATAAGGACCACATCAGCAAATAGTCCCGGCCTGACGCGTTTCGGGAAGTTGCTTTTAATTTGAATCAAAGATAGAATCACTTGAGGAGACAGTTCAAACACTACGAAAACCAGAATTCCATTAGGTTGGTTACGCCCACATGGGTTGGGGTTCAGAATTGAAAAGTGTGCAAAAAAAGTGCTGTCTTTGCTTTCACGCATTACAAGCCGTTGAAGAAGGGAACTTAATTCCCGAAACGCTTCTGGCCGGGACTATTTGCTGATGTAGTCATTCTGCGGCTGCCCGAGGCCACCTGGTGGCCATCAGCAGGGCGGCCCCGTAGCCACAGAGGTCCTCCCCCCTGCCTTCGGTCATCCTCTCCTCCCCGGGCCGGTGGAGTCCCGGCGGGAGGGTGGCGCCAGTGACGCACGTCCGGGGCGGCAGGCAGGGCGAGGGGGCATTTAGCTTCCCCCCGCCATCTTAGTAGCCTCTTTGCCGCTCCGGACGCCGCGCGTCGTGCCCCAGGGACACTCTTTTTAGATGCGGTGAGGGAGGGCCCAGGGGCCGGTACCCCCCCTCCGCCTACTCCCTCTTCTCGGAGGTAGAGCTGGGCTAGGTGGCCTGCTTGGGAGCGGACTGCTGTGGAGGCGGGGGTGCAGAGACAACATCTGAGCTCACGCAGTGGACCTTCACCGGTCGAACTGGCGGGGGATCAGTGCAGGCCTTGGCCGACCCAGATGCACCCACTAGGTTCTCCACGTTGTCTGCTCATCACTGCGCGTGGGTGGGTGCCCAAGGGGACGGGAACCGGATGCTACCTCCTGCCCGCCATTTCAGGCCGAAGCACGAGTCCTCGGGCGGTTTACCCAGCAGGTGTCGGGTGGTTAGTTCATGTGGCACCCAGCCCCCCCCACACAGACCAGATCGTTTCCCCTATTTCAGTCTCGGTAGGGTGTGCCCTTGCTTTGCTCTGCGGGGGCAATATGTCGGTCGGCCTCGCGGTCATGCCGCCAATATTGGGCCGTTTGTGCAGTCCTTTCAGGCTCGGTCGTGCCCCCCCCTATGTAACAGCATTTACCTGCCGTTGTTCGTTCCATGCACGATTCCTTATGGTGACGCTGGCTTGATGATAAGGCGTTCGACTTTGGATTAAAAGATGGAAGGTTCCAGCCCTACGTGGTCGGGGCTACTTACTTTTCCTCAGGGAACGATGAGTGCGGTGAGTCAGCCATAGTCCGCCCCCCCTCCCCCGGTCTCTTGGTCGCTCAGACAGGGCACCCTTTGCTCGGTCCCCTTTTACAACCATGCAGGCATCAGGGGCGCCACAGCGGATGTCCTGGGGCGAGTGCATTGGGGGTTGCAAGTAATGTGGGTATGAGCTACTTAGCTGTGTCCTTAGGTCCTGGATTGCACGCAATAGTGATGTCCCCCCCGCTATGTTAGAAATGCGGTCGCGGTATTGAGTCTGCGTGGCGGAGTGCAGTATGGCTACCGGCGGCCTGGTGGTGATAGAGCACGGGGGCGCGGTGTCGGGGTACTGCACCATATTTGCGCTGATACCCCCGAACCCCCCCCCCCCCCCCGCCGCCCCCCCATTCCCAGGGGCTGAGGTACGGTTTGTATGCTGGCGTCTAATTCAGCGTGTAGTAGGGGGGTCCGCGGGAACGCGTCCTCCACCTGGCGGGCGCAGCTTGAACACCCCCCCCCTTTTCGGATTCCCACCCCCTGGTCGACTTGGTGTTGGGGGATGGGATCTGGTCCTCGGTCGTGGGTACCTGGGAAAAGGAGGGAGTAGCGCTCGTACCTGGCGTGGCCGGCCGTGCCAGCTAGCTGTGCTGGGTGGGCAGGATCCTGGGGGACCGGGCGGTGGACATGGTTCCTTGTCTCCACGCTTGGTGCAGGTCCGCAGTCCCTCCCGACCGAGCCGTCGCTGCCTGGAGTTTTCGAGAGCCCCCTCCCTCGGGCTGGGTCTTGTCCTCCCCCTCCCCCGCGGACGTGGCTCGCTGTGCTGGGATATTATCGGTGCACAGTCACTGCGAGCAATTGTGCGGAACATGTTGGGCATTTCCGAGGACACGGGTTAGCTCTGCCCCCACTGGATCGTAGGCACGTCTGTTGTTAACGGTTAGGGAGTGGTCTCACTCTGTGGATAGTTGCGGGACGCGGGGATGGCAGGGTGAGTTGGCCTGGCCTCATGGCTTCTGCCCTCCTTAGCCTGTGATCTAGGGGTAGACCTCGAGGAGGCATGCAGGGATGGAGAGAGTCCTCAACAACCCCCCCCCCCCCCCCGCAGCCAGCCACCATGAGGTCCCGCGTAGGCGGTGATTAATGGTGATCATCAGGCGGGTAATAAGTTAGTTCCACAGTGTGGTGGGTTCCTCGGTATCTTCCATGTCGACTAGGGATAGTGCTACCGGGGACAGGACATAGAACTGTTTACTTGGGAACCGGGTCGGACCTCGGCGCCACTTGTGTGGATCTGGCCAAACCACTTCATCCCCCTGTGCCTACACAACTAGAGCACGATTCTCATGGTTCCCCGCCTATAGCGTTATCCTGGGACCTGGCCCAGGTAATGCTCATTACGCTCGATCAGTGCCCCCCCCCCCCCCGCAACGATGTGTGGCCTAAGGTAGCTTGCTAAATGTTTAGGTAGCGTGGGTCATCATTGTTCATTGAGCGACCGTATACCGCCCGGGCGCCTAGATGGTGGCCCCCTCTGGGGGCTAGGCCTCGCTTGTAGTGCCTTGAGGTTCGGAAGTGCATCGCACCTCTATACGAAGAATGTTACAGCCTCCTCCCCGCAGCGCTAGAGGCCCGCTTGCCCTCTAAACTCCCTGCATATTGGAGCGGTAGCTCAGAGGCTAGGGCTTCTGCCTCTGGGGTCACGGGCCTCTCTGAGGCATAAGTTCGGCTACCAGCAGGGGGGCAGGGTCTTTTTCCCCTTGCGGCAAAGCGGATAGGAGGCGCCTTATAACGTATTGACATAATTTGTTAGTAAGTGCATCCCCTCCTTGGAATCCGAGCGTCTGCATCACTCACGGCTCCCGAGAGGTATCAATCCTGGTGAAGCGTCCATCCGAACCGCCAAGGGGACGGCCTGCACACAGGTATACATGACAATCCTGGCACACGATTAGAATAGGAACCCCACGTCAGCACTAAGTTTAGGGGAGAGGTCCGCCGACTTTGGCGCGGGAGACCAGGGTTCGCGCCCGGGGGCCGTTCCACGTCACACCTTCGGGTAAGTTTGCGCTATATACAATCGCATTAAATGAAATTCGGGGCTAATGACTCTTTCACCCCGGTGCCTAACAGAATGTAGGTGTGTCCTAGGGTAACGGAACTGGTGCGAGGTGAGCGCTCGGTTACCCGGTTCACCTCGGCGCTCCACTGTGCCAGTGCAGGGAATGTCTCCACAGACATAACACACACAGAACTCTGCTGCCACATCTAGGCCATACCTTGGGTCCGATCCGTTGTTTGCAGGGCAGCAAGGGCTAAAGGAATCACACATCAGAAGGGGCACCTGACATGATGGCACAGCACTTATAACATAGATTTCCCTGGGTCATAAGTGAAGATCAATAGTCTGTGGCCTTTGGCGTCACCGCCAATATTTTATTAACAGAACAGACCGGCTCTCCATAAGTCTCTGTACTAGGGAGAATCTGATGGCTCCTGAGTCCATGTGGAAGGGTCCCTCAAAGGGGGCAAGGACAACACAATTTGGGCGCGGCTTATGATGCACACTAAGAATTGGTGCATTGTGCGCCGCCCGTGTGGATTTTATTTTCTGGTCATTGCACATGGATACAGGATACAACTGGTAGCAGCACACATACAAGTTTAACCATTGGCTTGGTTTAGGGGGCTCGTTGCATAAAGTATTTAAGTAGTAACCGTGGCTGGTACATATTATTGGTAAGGCTTACACTTAGAGCCCTTATAACAGCAGGACAGTTCGGCTGCTCCCGAGCTTCGCAAAGAGAAGGGAGACCTAGAGTGAAAATGACTATATATTCCCCCCGCCTAAAAGTTACCTGGCTCGAACGTCGACCTAGTGGGGGAAAAGATATGGCATGGCAGCGTTTAGGCTAGGCACCTGTCTAAATGGTGGTGAGGGGGCCTCATTGCGTAAGCGGTCGACTTTGTTGCAGGTGAAGCGGGTGCGAGTCTTGCCTTGCCTCTACTCATCCCGCAGGAGTGGACATCCTTGTACACTATCTATGCCTTCGTACAGCGCGGACTTCTTCAGCATGTGTCAGAGCGCTCCTCAATATGAACAGATCCGATACATGAGAGCATTATAAGCGAACATGTTTTAAAAGCAAATATAGACATGTTCTCCTGAGCATACATTACAAGAGTTAGCATTCGGAGCTTTTCAGGAGACAGGTTACAGGCGTGCAAGCTACAAGAGCGTACTGAGTGCAAGTATTGGCATATTACTGCAAGAGCTGGGGACATGAAATATCAAGTAGCAAACGTCGTAGGCAATGGTGGCACTGGTGCACGTACCGTACCAAACAATCGTTAAGAAGTAGCAAACAGGGTGTTCAAAGAGAGAAGTAATGTGCGTGGTTACAATAGGTACCAAACACAGGTAGAAGGAGAACACGTCGTATTTGGCGACTCTCAATCCACTTGAACACCCTGGGAGGACTCCTCCTGAGTCAAGGAGAATTAATTTTCTATAATAAAAGGCTCCTCTCAGATAACAGCGAGGGCATGACTACTCAGGCGGAGGTGGTTATGGGAAGAAAAGTAAACAATGTTCAGCAGTCAATTTTAATTACCATTTGATTAAGTAATATAGTTTCTACCTGTACCTACTCCGTATGAGTATATTGTGGTCGACCTGCTTCTCGTTACTGGCATACAGGCTTGCCCTTGGTTGCGTGCGGCATTGAGGGCCCTTGTCCCATCTCAGTGAATTCATATCGTTATATGAAGGGGGACAGGGCTTTTATAGGGAGGTTCTGTTTCAATTGCGGGTACCACTATGGAGATCCACCCAACCTACTTGGGGGCCACCTGAGGGGTCATCAGGCTCAGGCACCATAGCATCTGGCAATTGTGTGGGGCTGTGGGCACAGCTGGGCGGTGCTAAGTCATCCAGAAGGGGTGTTGTATGTCCTCCCCAAGTCGCTACACAAGGGGCAGTTTCTAGGGCAGGCTCCTGCTGTATTCAGCGCGCAGTTATTATGCATGCGTACTTCAGGCCAAGGTTCATCTATGTACTGCACATCACATACGTCCACCAGTTCCTACAAGATACAAGCATGCCCATTTTTAAACATCGGTTGAGGGCTGCACTAGTGGGGCTACCGAGCGAACCAGGGCAGGTGTCCTTCCACATTGAGGGTCACTTTTGAACAACAGGTAGGGTAACCCGGGTTAGGACTTCATCAATTAAGCGTGAGGGGATTTGTATGGGTCACCCAACAGGGGATGCAGTGCCTGCCTCTGACTTTATCGACTTTGGTCATTGTTATACAGGCCATCTATTTCTTTCAGGTAGCCCCACATTGGCCCTTGTTTGCTAGATGAAGTTTAATGTGGCAGGTGAGAGACCCAAACATACTTTACAACGGCCTTTTCAAGACCCAGCATTACACATTTGGGTCTTGAAACATGCATGCTAGTTACAGCCGCCGGGTTAGCAAATATTCCTTTGCTTCGGGCCGGATGTACCAGGGAGCCTTTCAGCGATGGCGGGAGACGAGCTGATCACACATAGTATTTTGGGTTTCCTCCTTTTGACATGCACTAAGGGTAGTTAATGTTTACAAGTGGCATATTATCCCAAGCTCATGTTACCAGCAGGCGAAGATTTTACATCCACCTGTTCCGGCTAGTAGGAGGCTGTACGTTCCTACGCGCAGCGAGTAGATTTGTGTATATAAGCTATTGGAATTGTTCATATTAGCTATTATGAAACTACTTTAATTGCTGTGCGATATTATTCCTGGATACCTCAAATACATAATTTATAGACTTGCTGTCATGGCTTCCTCCGGTGTCTCACAAGGGGGAGGGGCCCTCACTATTTTCCCCGCTTAGTTTGTTGCGGGGGTGCACACTGGTCTATCTGGTATCCTTTAACACCCACTTTTGCACGTTACGCCCAGAGGGGTTGTGGTTCAGCACGGTGGGCATCAATCAGGAATTGAACACATGGATTCACGAGCACAGAATACGTATGGTTGGGTTTCCCTGGCTTGAGCTGGGTCAGCCTTGTGAATAAACTTGAGCAACCTATACCTTCTGTGGAGCCCCTCCCCATCACCTGGTCATCCTCTTGGGGGGTTACGACCTCACGTACCCGGAGGACTGCGTGACTGCAGAAGATGAAAGTTTGACCAGGGTGTAGTCTGCAGACGCTTGGGGCTATGTGAAGTATGGGGGTCAGGTTTTGTGCCACGTAGGGCGTGGCAGGGAGCCAAATCCTGGGAAGCAATAGCGTTGCAGGACTGGTTCTAGGCTACTTTGAGGTCGACGGTGTTCACCTCTCACCGGTAGGAATGGACCTTTTCCCCTAAGACTTGCAGGAAGCACGGCAGCTATAAGGTTGCTGATAGGAGAGGAAGCTGCTGGTACACCCCCTTGCCTAGACTCGAGGTGTTGCTAGCTTCAGTGAGAGCCCCTCCCCATCGCCTGGTCTCCCACCTTGGGAGCTTTGGCCTCACGTACTTGGGAAGGTCTGCGCTATTGCTGTAGATGTAATTGGACCCGGGTGAAGTCTGCAGACTCGTTAGGGAGTACGAGGTAGAGTGGCCAGAAATGGTGCCACGCAGGGTGTTGCAGGGCGCCTATTAATGTGAAGCAATAGAAAGGTCTAGGAGGAGATTCACCAGCGCAATGCGTAAAGTCACCTGCAGAGGGGCATTGGTTTCATCAGGCATGAAATTACCCAGGGCAGGAACAAGGGTTACTTTGAGGTTGACGGGGTTCACCTTTCACCGGGAGGATGGACTTGTTCCTCTTGGACTTACGTGAAGCTCTGCAGAGCAAGGATTGCAGGTAATCTAGGTAGCGAAGTGGTGGGGGGCCCGGACGGCGACGGTGGCGGAGTTACAGGGCGATCTGGAAGCAGAGAGGTACAGCACTGTACTTCAGCGGGCACATAGGGGTGCCAGAGCCTAAAACCTGGAACCTCAAGGGAGGCCGGGAACCTGTGTCGGCGCCCCAGTAGTCCTTCGGGCGGTTGTGGGCCTGTGCAACCGGGGGTTTGCCTAGACACGCCCCGCAAGGGGCGTGAGTATATTTATTACCATAATGGTGCAGCATATGGGTGGTTTGCCACAGTGCTGCTTGGCTCATCAGGCGGGCAGGTGGCGAGAATGCGGCCTGCCCTTGGATCGCCCGTAAGATAACCCACCATGATTACATAACGTTGTTTGTAATAAGCCTGCAGCAATTTTCCCCAATCTAACACTGGCGTCTTGTGTGTTATTTGCGGGATGTTTGGGTATGTTGCAGGGCGGGGGGTCCTGTTGACATGATGTGACTATGCTGCTGCTAGCCTGCAAGTTATGCTCATTAAAAGATTGTATACTCAACTGCCAGAGGCGCTTTCCTTTGGGACAAACCTTTCTTGTGGATTAATAGCGGCTGTGCCCAGACACGGAAAGAGGCTTACCCCCAGTCAAGCGTGCCCGCGTTGGCATCATGATGATGCCAGCGCTTCGTGGGAGGCAGTGCACAACGAGTCACAACTGAAAAGCAGAGCAATCAGTGTAAGCATTATGCCCATCTTCCCACTTGAATAAAACTGTTGCTTTTAATTTGAATGAAAGATAGACTCACGTGAGGAGAACGTTCAAACACTACGAGAACCAGAATTCCATTAGGTTGGTTACGCCCACATGGGTGGGGACTCAGAATTGAAAAGTGTGCGAAAAAAGTGCTGTCTTTGCTTTCACGCATTACAAGCCATTGAAGAAGGGAACTTATCCCCAGATGCATCAAGCATCCATTTTGAGATTCCTTATTAGCAAAAAATAAGGAATCGCTAATAAGGAATAGCAAAATGCTATGCAAGGAGAAATCACTTTAAAAATAGCGATTTCTTAAAATTCCTTAATTGCGACTCGCAAATTGCGAGTCGCAATTAAGGAATACCTCCCCATTCATTCCTATGGGCCTAGAGGCCCATAGGAATGAATGGGAAGACATTTTCAATTTGCGAATCGCAATTAGCGAATCGCAAAATTAGAATGCGATTTCAAGGGTGCAGGGGTGTCCAAAGGACACCCTGTTGCACCCCTGAAATTGATCTGTGCACATATGTTGCGCACACATATGCCCTTAGGGCATGTGTGTGCGCAACATGAAACTTTGAAAAATGCACTTTGGTGCATTTTTCAACGTTTTTGCAAATTACCATGAAGTTGAACTTTATGGTAATTTGCGTGCCCTATTAGCGAAATCGCTATTTTTTAAACTTTAGTACATTGCATTTAAGGAATCTCAATTTAAGATTCCTTAAATGCAAGTAATTGCAATTTAGCGAATTCTTAATTTGCGATTTTTGCATTTGGGATGATGCATCCCAAATGCAAAAATACTGGTCGCAACGGGGCAGATTCTGAGAATCTGCCCCTTTGCGAGCGGTTTTTAGCTTCATGCATCTGGGCCTTAGTTCCCGAAACGCGTCTGGCTGGGACTATATTCTGATGTGGTCATTCTGCTGCTGCTAGCGTGCAAGTTATGTTCATGAAAAGATCACATGACCCTTTCCAGCGGATGGTTCATATTTCTGTGAAGTGGAGCTCCTGACTGAGGACAAAGCTCCACGTTACAGAAATATAAAATCCTCCGCTGGGAAGGGTCTATATGTGTAGAATACTTTAGGTGAGATTTTAACTGAAAGGAGGTCGTCTCTTATATCTCCTCTCCTCTCTTCCCATCCGGATTTCTGAACTTTGTTCTTGAAATTCCCTTACAAACATATTGGTAGTAAAAATGTTATATACCTTCCTCTGCACATGATTCGTACCCATATTTGTTTTAATAAGCAGCTGCGGTCAAAGACAAAACATTTCAGAACTGACTAATCGTGCGAAAATAATTGTGAAGAAATTATATCATTAAAACATAGGCCATGAATAATTTTTAGAGACAGTGCAAAACTGTGGAACCACTTTTTACCCATAAACGTTATTGAATGCCAGGTTCTGTTCAGACCATAAACAAGTTTGTCTTCAACAGTGACCAAGCCTCAGACTGACTACTGGCTCCAGACATGGATATGTCAAACCCTGTCCGAAAAGCCTCAGCCTTAAACTCAATAAAATAGCGGAACTCCATTTAAAAAGAGCCATTAGGTTTGACACAGTCACTCCATAACTGTATGTTTGGCCCCTAGCTTCCTATCTCTGCTCAAGTGACGTTTACACGTCTTTGTATCACACACACTAGACCACATATATGCCAGCCTTGAAAGAAGGATGCCTAGATTAGTGCATAACTCACAGAAATTACTGCCTTGTTGCCTCCCACATTTCAAGCTCCATGTTCTGCCATTTAAAAAGAAGATGGCCTGTCAACATTGCCTCCATTTATTAATAATGAACTCCAATAAGGGGATCTTGCACCCCTTGTTTCCATATATTCACAGTCCCACTTGGTCATTCCTTTTCGTGTGATACTCTAAACTGACAAACTAACATCACATAATGCTTTCCTAAAGAAGACCCATAAATTTTTTTTAAGGATTTCTAACTTCACCAAGTAAGCTTGTGTTGGAGTAATACCAAGTTCTACTTAGGTCCCAGTCCCTCCAGATCTGGTTTAACCAGGAGTATCATCTGAAAGAACAGTACATTAAGAAAGAAAACAAACAATTTCTAAGTTTGTTTGAAGCTGCATATATGTTTACATTAGGCATTAGAAGGCAGTGTGTTGTCAAAAAACTAGCATGGTACACCCCCAACACGAGGCCGTTAATACATAGCTCTTTCCCATTGCCTCAAGTGAACCTACCACTTAATTCAGGGATGGGGGTCAACAAAAACATGTTCAAGAATCAAACCTGTAAGCTAAAATGCAATAATAATGATAGTGACCTATTTGCTTTATAATTTTCTTTGCCTTGTAGTCTTGATTTGTTTAATTTGTCTTGTTTTGGCATCAGATGCTACATAATGTGGTTACTAAAGTTCCTTGCAGGCATGGCAGATCGACACGAAGTGCCACAGGAATGTAAACGTGATTCGAAGATCGGACAAATACTGTGAGATCAGATGTGAGGCGCAGAACCCTACAGTTGAGCTGCTTCCCCAGAATTTTAGAGTGAACAGCTGCAGTGACTAAGGGCCAGATGTGGGTAATCCCAATTTACCTATTCTTAAATACTGAATTTTACCGATTCAGTATTTAAGAATAGGTAAATGGGATGATTTTTTGTTAAAAATTACAGAATCGGTAAGATACGGTTTACCGATTCGGTAATTGCCATTCATTGGAGGCCCATAGGAATGAATGGCAATTACCAAATCGGTAAATACCGATTCGGTAAAAGGGGGAAAACATTGAAGGGTGGCAGTGTGTCACTTTGACACCCTGTTGCACCCCTCAATTGTGTATGGGTGCACATGTGGCACACATACATGCCCTAGGGGCATGTATGCCTGCCGCATGGCACCTTTGAAAATGCACAGATTTGCATTTTCAAAGGTATTTGTTATTTACCACCAACTTATAGTTGGTGGTAAATAACGAATCCTACAATTGGAAAAGCAGTCAATTCAATTATTATAAACTTTATTCGGTTAATCAATAATAACCATGAAAGTACATACAGGAAATACATTAAAACGAAGTATCATACATGAAATGTATCCTAAAAAAAAAAAAATTAAAAAAATATCATTTATTTTAAAAAGCTAATCATCAAAGGTCAGCAACAATTTTTAAATATAGAATTTCTTACAGACAAATTGATTTTCGTGATCTAAAAACATTTTAAAACAATTCTAAAATAGATGCCACTGTTAAAACAGTATCTAGTTTCTGCATTTCTAAAAAGGCTGGGCGACAGCGTTTCGCATTCATTTCCTTTAACATTGGGATAATCAGTTTCCTCCGATACAATATATAACATTTACAGAAGTATAAAATATGAATATCCGATTGAACTGATATATTGTCACACGGGCACTTAATTAAATCATATGACCAGGAATTCATAACAGGGAAACTGAGAGCTCTAAAAAGGATATTTAACCTAAAACGTGTCAGGACAAACCTCTCATAGTTACTCATATGTAAGGTTAAATACGGCTGTAATTTATCCTGACTCAATATCAATTGATGTGAGCTTACAGCCTTTTTCTTTGTTTCCTGACTAGCTCTTTTAACCCCCAGGTACTCCATGCATTGTTTTTTTAGTACTTTTCTTGGGATGTTGCACATTGAGGTGGGATCATCAAACTATTTCTGGCAGTCCATTTTCACTAAAAAGTCTTTCACATAGACAAGCCATTTAATCCTACTCACATGTCCTAGATTTAAAACATCCATCATAATGGTTCAGTTCAGTGTACATTCTTCAGTAGTCCAGACCCTATGCCAAAGCAGTATAGGCTGGACTTTAACTACATATTCGATGTATCGCTGACCTAATTCCATGTGACAAACATAACTTGAGACACTCTCAGGTACCGCTAAGATGTATCTCAGGAACCTGTTTTCCATTAGTTGGATGGATTTTATATTCGCCTATCCCCACTTTCCCGAGCCATAAATAGAAATTGATATGCAGGTAGCAATAAAACATTTTAAGAGTTCCCTAATTGGCTTTTCCCCCATTTTTTTTGTAAAATTTTTCAAGGCCATTATCGATTTAGAAAGCAGTCATTTGAGTGCCCCCTACATTTCAGATTCGGTAATTTACTGATTCGGTATTTTTAAGAATCAGTAATTTACCAAATTCTTAAATACCGATTCGGTAAATTACCAAATCTGAAATGTAGCCATCTACATATGAAAAGCCTAATTCCGGTCGGTAACGGCCGAAATTCGGTAATTTTGGCCATTACCGACCGGAATTAGGCTTCCTACATCTGGCCCTAGAAGTTTTGAATTTTATGTTGTGGCGACTCAGGATGGCCACTGTCCATCTTAAGAAAACTGCGGATCAATAGTTTTTGTGAGACATAAACCTTGCAGAGATGTAACCCTAGAACCCAATGTTTGTAGGGACAACCGCATCATAGCAACGAGTTTTAAAGGTAGCCACACAACCACTAGTGTGTGTTGCAGTTTATTATTCAAGACAGCTGTCGCAAATAAAGCGGTTTCATCAAAATGGAACTGCTTGGTGGCTGTCAATGAGAATGTACACTTGAAGGTTTTAAGCTTAATTAAAGTTTCCTAGCATGGCTCGACACCAATGTCAGCTCTCTTCTGCATGCACAAGAGCAAAGGGACAAGTTTTAGAGAAATTCTTATGAAACTTGCATCACTTTGAAAGTTATGCTGTGACCCGACAGAAGCCTCTCCACTTTTTAACATCGATAGACACATTCAGATTATCTTTGTCTTTCATACTAAAGCACTAACATTTAGTAACACGAAAATATAAGCTCAGTAACTTACTTACTTACTTACATAGACGTCGCCCTCACGCTCTTACGTCAGTTCGGTACACGACTTTCCGCGCCACAAACGCAGAGCCATGCAAGACGCTGACCACTGGTGCACAAAACTAAGGTCCTGAAAGGATGTCCTTAACTCTAGAAATCAGTTTGCAGAACAGGGAGGATGGGTGGGGGGGGTAAGGAATGAACAATAGTTACTTATCTGTAATCTGTGGTTCTCCAGTATTGGTGTCTTTCATAGATTCACATGTCTGAATCATTCCCCGTTGTCAGAGTGGGAGTCCCACGGTACATAAAAAAGCAATAATATGCACATAATAACCAAAAAAACTTGGTAATAACCAACCAGGAAGTAAAGTAGCCCTAAGCTACAAGAGCAAAAACTTCCACACTCATGACAATCCTAGTCATTTTGTATAGACCAAACTGCAGCCAATCAAGCGACAGCACCCATCAGAATGTTCTCCCCAGAGGCTCAGGCTCTCAGATTTTCTCACACAGGAGTGAAGCCAACATAATCGCCTGAGGAGCCTCTGAGGGGAGGTGGGTGGGTGCATGTGAATCTATGAAAGACACCAATACAGGAGGACCACAGATTACAGGTAAGTAACTATAGTTCTTCTCCAGTATTGGGGTGTCTTTCATAGATTCACATGCCTGAATCAGAGTAGATAGCAGTACAAATCATAATGCTCGTTAGACGCTCTTTGTATCACAGTATAATGTAAACATGCATTTCAATGCAGCATAACATACTTGGCAAAAGAAAATAACATGTAAGAATAAGCGTCTAAAAAGAGCATAGTGGAGGAGGGAACAGAGGCTCACCTTATTTGAAAAGATTGCGGAGAACTGCTTGTCCCACTGAAGTATCTGCATCACTTGTAAAGTCCAAACAGTAATGTTTGGTGAACGTGTGCCTACTGGACCAAGTTGCCGCTCTGCAGATCTGATGAAGAGGCACACCAGCAAAGAGAGCTGTGGAAGAGGAGACCGCTCTTGTAGAATGTGCTCTTGGCATAGAGCGTAGAGACCTTCCTGCCTGTTGATGACACAGACTAATCGTTGAGGACATCAAACGGGCTATAGTCTGTTTGGATACAGCGTAACTTGACGTAGCCTTCCATATGCTACGAATAGCGGATCTGTTTTTCACATTGTTGCAGTTTGTTGGAGATAGAATTTGAGACATCTCCTGATATCGAGGGAATGCAAAGCTCTTTCTGCCACTGTTTGCAGATTTGTAAAAAATTTCTTTAGAATTACTGGTTCAATAAGATGAAAGTCTGAGGAACCCTTAGGCATGAAGCTTGGATTGGTACGAAGCACCACTGAATTTGAAGTGAATTGTAAAAAAGGAGACTTGATCGTGAACGCCAGAATGTCGCTGACCCTTCTTGCTGACGTCAGCGATAAAAGTAGAGAAACCTTCCACGAAAGGAACTTGAGATCCACTTCATGAATAGGTTCAAAGGGGTGACGCATGAGCTAAGCGAGCACCACATTTAAATACCAGGATGGAGGTGGACGTTGAATAGGAGGAAACATTCAGAAGTAGTCCTTTAAAGAATTGTTGAATTATTCTAGTAGAATAAAGAAAGTTAGAGCCGTCCTGACGGAACCTTGATACGGCTGCCAAGAAAACTTTCAGCGTGGAATGAGATAAACCCGATCTAGCCAGATGAAGAAAGAACGGCAAGATCTGTTCTGGCTTGGCAAAAATTGGATGTAAATTGGCAGAGTGACACCAGTCACAGAATCTCTTCCATTTGAGTTTGTATGTCTTAATCGTGGCAGGTGCTCTAGCATTGGCTAAAACCTCTTGACAATCCGCAGGGATATCTAAATGTGCAAACTCAATGTGTTGAGGAGCCAAGCTGCTAATTTCAAGGAGGCTGGGTCCGGGTGACAAATTTGACCCCCTTGAATGGTCAGAAGGTTCGGTATTGGTGGAAACTGAATGGGAGCGCATTCCGAAAGGAGGAGAAGTTCGGTGAACCAGTATTGGTGAGGCCATCTGAGAGTAATGAGAATGAGGTGACACAGCTGTCTCTTCATTTTGCGGATGACTCTGGGACCCAACGGAATCGGAGGAAAGGCGTATGCATATATCTGAGACCAGTTCATCGAAAGCGCATCTCCGCAAGAGTCCTTGTGGGGAAGCCAGCTTGCAAAGTGTGGGCATTTGCGGTTCTGAATTGTTACAAACAGTTCCAGATCGGGGTGTCCCCACTTCCGAAAGACTCGGTCCAGCATCGGTTGACGGATCTCCCATTCTCTGAATGGATATTACAGATCTACTGAGAGAATCCGCTAGTACATTGGATACCCCTGGAACATGAACCGCTGAAAGATTGATTTTGTGACCCAGAGCCCAATCCCAAATCTCCTGGGCTTGCTGGGAGAGAAGGGTCGATTTTGTACTGCCCTGTTTGTTTAAGTAGAGCATACTTGTTGTATTGTCTGTCCGAATTAGAACCGAGGACCCTTGGATGACTGTTCAAAAGGACTTCAAGGCCAAGAAAATGGCTCGCATCTCTAGGAGATTGATGTGCCACTTCCTTTGTTGCACATTCCACTTTCCGTTGACAGTCATTCCCTGAAGGTGTGCACCCCATCCTTCGAGGGAAGCATCCGTTGTGATGGTAAAATTTGGTACTTCCGCCAGGAATGCACATCCCTCTTGCAGATTTTTTCTTTGAGTCCACCAGTGAAAGACTTCTCTCATACGAGGAGTTATGCAGATAATGTAAAACGACCCCGAAACCTGCAACCATTGAAGGTTGAGTTCCTCTTGTAAAGGTCTCATTCGGAGACGACAGTTGGGAATCAGAGAGATGCATGATGAGATTATCCCTAGGAAAGATCTGAAGATCCGAACCGAAACTTACTCTTTTTGTTGCAATACACGAGCCATCTTGCAGATCTTGTGTTGTCTTTCTTTAGAGACGAAAGCCTGAATGAGATGGGTGTCCAGTGTGGCTCCCAAGAAAGGCTTTCTTTGAGATAGAATGAGATGGGATTTTTCGAAGTTTATGGAAAGACCCAGAGACTGGAATAGACACAGGCACCTTTGAACAAGTGCGCTTGCTGCTGTGAAAGAACTGGCCTTGATAAGGCAATCGTCCAAGTATTGGAAGATTTGAATGCCCTCTAAGCGTAGATGTGCTGCTATCGGAGCTATAACCTGTGTGAAAACACGGGGCGCTGAACCAAGTCCAAAGGGGAGAACTTTGAACTGAAAATCCCTGCCAGCCACTCTGAATCGTAAGACTTTTCTGTGCTTGTGGAGGATCAACACATGAAAATAAGCGTCTTGAAAGTCGAGGGTGGCCATGTGATCCCCCATAGAAAGAAGTTGGAGTATTCCTTGAAGTGTTAACATTCGGAAGGTCAACTTCTTTAACCCCTTCGATGCTGGTGACAAAGCCAGCTCGTCATGGGCGTTACCTGCGCTGTGCGCATGACGAGTTGGCTTTGTCACGTAACCCGCGAATTTCGTATCTTCAGGGCGCAGCGGGAAAACCCGCTAGCGCGCATGCGGTTAAGTACTTATTGAGGGCGCGCAAGTCGAGGATGGACGCCATTCCCCCGACTTTCCTTATGAGGAAAAATCTTGAGTAAAAACCTGTTCCATTTTGCAAGTAAGGAACTTTTTCCATCGCTCCCTTCTGTATCATTGATTGTATTTAGGTGAACAACTCCTTGATATGAGCCGGAGACGGGCCCTTGGGAGGAGAATTTGGGGGGATTTTCATGAATTCTAAAATTGTGTCCTCTGGCCACTATATCCAGGACCCATTTGTCTGTAGTAATTGCAGACCAGTTCGAGAAGAATCAATATATTTTTCCGCCAATTTTTGACTGAGGGGAGGGCAGAGATGGTGGCAGGTGGCATGTCTCACTGTTTTTTATTGGAATCTCTTCCGCGGTAGGAGGACTTTCTTCTGGACTGCGTGTAAGAGTTACCACACTGTCCGTAAGATTGTTGTTTGTAGGGCTGGTACTTCTGTTTTGATTGAGAGGTGTGATAGGACCTTTGTTGATTGTAATTTCCTCTGTTGGAAAAGGATCCACGCCCTTTAGCCCCTTAAAAAGACGACTTGCAAAACTGCAGACTGCCCAAAGATCTCGCTGTTTTAGTGCCCTTTTTAATAGCCTGTAGGGCCTCATCAACATGCTGGCCAAAAAGAAACTCTCCATCAAAAGGCATGTCGACTATCTTGGTCTGGACCTCCTGGCGAAACAATGTGGACTTTAGCCATCCCTGTCTCCTCAAAACAGCCGCACCCGCTAGCTGTCTAAAACCTGTAGACGCTACGTCTACTGCTGCGTCGATCATCTCTGCTGAAGCCAGTTCACCTTCTCTCAATATTTGCTTTGCTTCAGTTTTTGCCGGTTCTGGTAGCATGTCGACGTATGGGGAGATGTCGGACCACATTTGCCTGTCGTATCTCCCTAATATCGCTAGGGAGTTAGTAGCTCTTACAGTGGTTGCTGCCATCGTGGAGACCTTCTTCCAGATGGAGTCCAAATGCCTGCCATCTTTATCAGGTGGAGCTGAAATAGGTGAAGAGGGGTTCCTGACCCGTCTTTGCGCTGCTTGAGCAACGACCGAATCAGCTTTAGGGTGTCCTATTAGGCATGTAGGAGAATTGTCCGGTGCCTTGTACTTTTTGTCTAAGCAGGGCAATACAGTCAGCAGGGAATTGGGTGTAGCCATAATTTTTAAACCCTCGTTCCATAGGAAGTCAGAGATGGGAATAGTTTTGACTTGCCTTTCGCGGCTGATCTGCAAAATCATAAAGAAAGCACTCGTCGTTCTTTGTTTCCATCGGGATTAGGAACCTCTTCGTCTCTCTTTCCATGAGAAGATGGAAACCTCCGATGTCTACTGGAGGCGAATTAGCCGCAGCTGAAGCCGAAGGTGATGGTGTTTGAATTTGGTAGTCATCTCACTCCGATAGACTAGATTTGTCATCCACCTCTCCTTCCTCTCTATCCTCATCCGTGGTGTTCGCTTCCTGAGAATGATGAGATGATGCTGGAGAAGGTGGTCTTGGAGATCTGAACGCAGATGTAGAGGCCTGAGGCATCGGAGTGGACGGGAGAGATGGAGGAAAACGATGATAGTAATCGTCTAACATGTATTGTAAATTATTAAGAAGGTCCAAAGGCATTTGTGTTGAGGGCACCGTGGTAGGAGCTTGACATACAGATTCAGAGAACAGTTCCTCCTCTGGATCCTCCTCCTGATATTTAATAAGTAATTCAGAGGGACTAGTAGCGGTGCGGAATCTGTCGTCTACATCTGATAGCTCTTCATCTTCATCTGAATCCAATAATTGGTCAGGCAACTTAAGTGGTTATAGAGTTTGTAATGATGAACCACGTCTCTCAAGCAGAGAAGGTGATGAAATCGGTTGGGCAAACGAGGTTGTAGATGGTGTGGAAGACCATACTTGTAGTGCTGTACACGTCGATAAACGTGGCATTGATGGTTTTGTCATAGACTGTGCCGTCGTCGACTGAGATGGTGTCGACGAGACAGTCAACTTAAGTGCTGGTGTAATCTTCGACGATGTTTTCGACGACGAGGCATCCTTCGTCAACAATGATGCTGTCGACGACGAGGCAGTCTTCGTCGACAGTGGGATCTTCGACATCGAGGCAGCCTTCGTCGACGGTGGGGTCGTCGACGTCGAACCAGTTTTCGTCGACGGGGCACTCGTCGACAGGGTAGTCTTCGTCAACAGTGGGGTCATCGACATCAGGCCAGTCTTTGTTGACGGAATCTTACTTCCTTTAGTAATCGACGACGGAGCGTCAACGATGGAGGGCATTACCTTCGTCGACGAGATAGATCATACCACCACAGAGACCAGCGTCGACGGCGAAGAGGCTGACAACATTATCATCTTAGGCTTAGGAGATGAGAAGGTGACTGTCGACGTTGAAGTGCTGTCGACGATGATAATCGACGACGATGGAACCGGCGATGACTCTGTCGACGGCGTTGACTTCTTCTTCTGAGGAAAAACCTTCTCAGGAAGCCTCTCAGATGCCAAAGACTTTCCAGTCCTTTTAGGGGGCAATACCGATGAAGATCCAGAAGGTGGAGGAGCCTTTTTTACAGAAGGCAAACTAGAGCCCTTGGAGGGCTGAGTCTTTCTCAACACCTTAGTCCCAGTGGAAGATAGATCTTCCTCAGCCATCCTCTTTCTTGAGGGTATAGATGACCCTGAAGCCACACTTCCCACTTCAGAAAGGGGGTTGTCCTGGTCTTTAATCTTCTGTAGCCACAGAAGAAGGCGTCCTTCCCTGTCTCTGAGGGTCTTTTGAGGGAAGGTCCTGCAGGTTTTACACTCTCTCACCTCATGATCAGGATAAAGGCAGTAAATGCACTTTTTGTGAGGATCTTCTTTAAGAAGCCGAAGCTTTCCACGGGATTCACAAGGCCTGAAGGGAGATTTTTTAGTAGAAGACATCTTGGATGAAGAAATCTAGTCAGAAAATTGAAGTACTGAGCAGAGCTCAGGGAGACTCCCTTCACACGACGTGCGGTAGAAAATCTGAGAGCCTGAGCCTCTGGGGAGAATATTCTGGTGGGTGCTGTCACCTGATTGGCTGCAACTACTAAATAGAAGGGGGACCCCCGGATAATAGCAGGCAGGTAAGCAGGGAAAAAACACACTACAAAAGGAGAAAATATACCTGCCAGTCAGTTACAACTACAGGCCTAACAGAGAGGTCCTTGAATAAATAAATAACCCCCCGACACTCAAGGAATTATATCAGAACATGATGACAAAACTATAGGATTTTTTATTCGTTAGAAAAAAAATTTAAATACACAAGTGCCATGCCGCATGACTTTTTTTATATAAAACTAAATAAATTATCATCAATACAGTCCCACATACATACAAAGCTCTCATACCATCAGACATACTGAAGTATCAAACAATTCATACCACATACACACAATTCACAGGAACATAACAGCCATGAACTGATCAGATTGTTATAGATGGAAGAACAATCATCAGGGGGATGGAAAGCAGATCAGTCAGGTTATCCCCAGATGAAAAAGGACGCTGACGCGCGTTTCGGTGTTGGGCCCCGGATGGGGCTACACCTTCCTCAGAGCGGTGATGTACAGTTCAAAGTGGGACAATATATCTGTAGAGAAAATGAATAGTTCAGGAACAATCAGAACTAGCTGTTCCATCAGATTCGAGGACATAGTGGTTCGGGGGGAAAACCAATGGTTTTATACAATGATGAAAAACATTTTTTGAAGCTAAAAGACTGGGAAGGAGTGCAAAATTTACATTTTAAGACACAAACACTAGATTTTCAAAAAGTGGTAGAAAATGATCCATTTAAAGTAAAGGGCTTGTTGAAACATGAAAAGCCTGATTGGCTGCAGTTTGGTCTATACTAAATGACTAGGATAGTCATGAGTGTGGAAGATTTTGCTCTTGTAGCTTAGGGCTACTTTACTTCCTGGCTGGTTAGCATTGGCTAAAACCTCTTGACAATCCGCAGGGATATCTAAATGTGCAAACTCAATGTGTTGAGGAGCCAAGCTGCTAATTTCAAGGAGGCTGGGTCCGGGTGACAAATTTGACCCCCTTGAATGGTCAGAAGGTTCGGTATTGGTGGAAACTGAATGGGAGCGCATTCCGAAAGGAGGAGAAGTTCGGTGAACCAGTATTGGTGAGGCCATCTGAGAGTAATGAGAATGAGGTGACACAGCTGTCTCTTCATTTTGCGGATGACTCTGGGACCCAACGGAATCGGAGGAAAGGCGTATGCATATATCTGAGACCAGTTAATCGAAAGCGCATCTTCGCAAGAGTCCTTGTGGGGAAGCCAGCTTGCAAAGTGTGGGCATTTGCGGTTCTGAATTGTTACAAACAGTTCCAGATCGGGGTGTCCCCACTTCCGAAAGACTCGGTCCAGCATCGGTTGACGGATCTCCCATTCTCTGAATGGATATTACAGATCTACTGAGAGAATCCGCTAGTACATTGGATACCCCTGGAACATGAACCGCTGAAAGATTGATTTTGTGACCCAGAGCCCAATCCCAAATCTCCTGGGCTTGCTGGGAGAGAAGGGTCGATTTTGTACTGCCCTGTTTGTTTAAGTAGAGCATACTTGTTGTATTGTCTGTCCGAATTAGAACCGAGGACCCTTGGATGACTGTTCAAAAGGACTTCAAGGCCAAGAAAATGGCTCGCATCTCTAGGAGATTGATGTGCCACTTCCTTTGTTGCACATTCCACTTTCCGTTGACAGTCATTCCCTGAAGGTGTGCACCCCATCCTTCGAGGGAAGCATCCGTTGTGATGGTAAAATTTGGTACTTCCGCCAGGAATGCACATCCCTCTTGCAGATTTTTTCTTTGAGTCCACCAGTGAAAGACTTCTCTCATACGAGGAGTTATGCAGATAATGTAAAACGACCCCGAAACCTGCAACCATTGAAGGTTGAGTTCCTCTTGTAAAGGTCTCATTCGGAGACGACAGTTGGGAATCAGAGAGATGCATGATGAGATTATCCCTAGGAAAGATCTGAAGATCCGAACCGAAACTTACTCTTTTTGTTGCAATACACGAGCCATCTTGCAGATCTTGTGTTGTCTTTCTTTAGAGACGAAAGCCTGAATGAGATGGGTGTCCAGTGTGGCTCCCAAGAAAGGCTTTCTTTGAGATAGAATGAGATGGGATTTTTCGAAGTTTATGGAAAGACCCAGAGACTGGAATAGACACAGGCACCTTTGAACAAGTGCGCTTGCTGCTGTGAAAGAACTGGCCTTGATAAGGCAATCGTCCAAGTATTGGAAGATTTGAATGCCCTCTAAGCGTAGATGTGCTGCTATCGGAGCTATAACCTGTGTGAAAACACGGGGCGCTGAACCAAGTCCAAAGGGGAGAACTTTGAACTGAAAATCCCTGCCAGCCACTCTGAATCGTAAGACTTTTCTGTGCTTGTGGAGGATCAACACATGAAAATAAGCGTCTTGAAAGTCGAGGGTGGCCATGTGATCCCCCATAGAAAGAAGTTGGAGTATTCCTTGAAGTGTTAACATTCGGAAGGTCAACTTCTTTAACCCCTTCGATGCTGGTGACAAAGCCAGCTCGTCATGGGCGTTACCTGCGCTGTGCGCATGACGAGTTGGCTTTGTCACGTAACCCGCGAATTTCGTATCTTCAGGGCGCAGCGGGAAAACCCGCTAGCGCGCATGCGGTTAAGTACTTATTGAGTGCGCGCAAGTCGAGGATGGACGCCATTCCCCCGACTTTCCTTATGAGGAAAAATCTTGAGTAAAAACCTGTTCCATTTTGCAAGTAAGGAACTTTTTCCATCGCTCCCTTCTGTATCATTGATTGTATTTAGGTGAACAACTCCTTGATATGAGCCGGAGACGGGCCCTTGGGAGGAGAATTTGGGGGGATTTTCATGAATTCTAAAATTGTGTCCTCTGGCCACTATATCCAGGACCCATTTGTCTGTAGTAATTGCAGACCAGTTCGAGAAGAATCAATATATTTTTCCGCCAATTTTTGACTGAGGGGAGGGCAGAGATGGTGGCAGGTGGCATGTCTCACTGTTTTTTATTGGAATCTCTTCCGCGGTAGGAGGACTTTCTTCTGGACTGCGTGTAAGAGTTACCACACTGTCCGTAAGATTGTTGTTTGTAGGGCTGGTACTTCTGTTTTGATTGAGAGGTGTGATAGGACCTTTGTTGATTGTAATTTCCTCTGTTGGAAAAGGATCCACGCCCTTTAGCCCCTTAAAAAGACGACTTGCAAAACTGCAGACTGCCCAAAGATCTCGCTGTTTTAGTGCCCTTTTTAATAGCCTGTAGGGCCTCATCAACATGCTGGCCAAAAAGAAACTCTCCATCAAAAGGCATGTCGACTATCTTGGTCTGGACCTCCTGGCGAAACAATGTGGACTTTAGCCATCCCTGTCTCCTCAAAACAGCCGCACCCGCTAGCTGTCTAAAACCTGTAGACGCTACGTCTACTGCTGCGTCGATCATCTCTGCTGAAGCCAGTTCACCTTCTCTCAATATTTGCTTTGCTTCAGTTTTTGCCGGTTCTGGTAGCATGTCGACGTATGGGGAGATGTCGGACCACATTTGCCTGTCGTATCTCCCTAATATCGCTAGGGAGTTAGTAGCTCTTACAGTGGTTGCTGCCATCGTGGAGACCTTCTTCCAGATGGAGTCCAAATGCCTGCCATCTTTATCAGGTGGAGCTGAAATAGGTGAAGAGGGGTTCCTGACCCGTCTTTGCGCTGCTTGAGCAACGACCGAATCAGCTTTAGGGTGTCCTATTAGGCATGCAGGAGAATTGTCCGGTGCCTTGTACTTTTTGTCTAAGCAGGGCAATACAGTCAGCAGGGAATTGGGTGTAGCCATAATTTTTAAACCCTCGTTCCATAGGAAGTCAGAGATGGGAATAGTTTTGACTTGCCTTTCGCGGCTGATCTGCAAAATCATAAAGAAAGCACTCGTCGTTCTTTGTTTCCATCGGGATTAGGAACCTCTTCGTCTCTCTTTCCATGAGAAGATGGAAACCTCCGATGTCTACTGGAGGCGAATTAGCCGCAGCTGAAGCCGAAGGTGATGGTGTTTGAATTTGGTAGTCATCTCACTCCGATAGACTAGATTTGTCATCCACCTCTCCTTCCTCTCTATCCTCATCCGTGGTGTTCGCTTCCTGAGAATGATGAGATGATGCTGGAGAAGGTGGTCTTGGAGATCTGAATGCAGATGTAGAGGCCTGAGGCATCGGAGTGGACGGGAGAGATGGAGGAAAACGATGATAGTAATCGTCTAACATGTATTGTAAATTATTAAGAAGGTCCAAAGGCATTTGTGTTGAGGGCACCGTGGTAGGAGCTTGACATACAGATTCAGAGAACAGTTCCTCCTCTGGATCCTCCTCCTGATATTTAATAAGTAATTCAGAGGGACTAGTAGCGGTGCGGAATCTGTCGTCTACATCTGATAGCTCTTCATCTTCATCTGAATCCAACAATTGGTCAGGCAACTTAAGTGGTTATAGAGTTTGTAATGATGAACCACGTCTCTCAAGCAGAGAAGGTGATGAAATCGGTTGGGCAAACGAGGTTGTAGATGGTGTGGAAGACCATACTTGTAGTGCTGTACACGTCGATAAACGTGGCATTGATGGTTTTGTCATAGACTGTGCCGTCGTCGACTGAGATGGTGTCGACGAGACAGTCAACTTAAGTGCTGGTGTAATCTTCGACGATGTTTTCGACGACGAGGCATCCTTCGTCAACAATGATGCTGTCGATGACGAGGCAGTCTTCGTCGACAGTGGGATCTTCGACATCGAGGCAGCCTTCGTCGACGGTGGGGTCGTCGACGTCGAACCAGTTTTCATCGACGGGGCACTCGTCGACAGGGTAGTCTTCGTCAACAGTGGGGTCATCGACATCAGGCCAGTCTTTGTCGACGGAATCTTACTTCCTTTAGTAATCGACGACGGAGCGTCAACGATGGAGGGCATTACCTTCGTCGACGAGATAGATCATACCACCACAGAGACCAGCGTCGACGGCGAAGAGGCTGACAACATTATCATCTTAGGCTTAGGAGATGAGAAGGTGACTGTCGACGTTGAAGTGCTGTCGACGATGATAATCGACGACGATGGAACCGGCGATGACTCTGTCGACGGCGTTGACTTCTTCTTCTGAGGAAAAACCTTCTCAGGAAGCCTCTCAGATGCCAAAGACTTTCCAGTCCTTTTAGGGGGCAATACCGATGAAGATCCAGAAGGTGGAGGAGCCTTTTTTACAGAAGGCAAACTAGAGCCCTTGGAGGGCTGAGTCTTTCTCAACACCTTAGTCCCAGTGGAAGATAGATCTTCCTCAGCCATCCTCTTTCTTGAGGGTATAGATGACCCTGAAGCCACACTTCCCACTTCAGAAAGGGGGTTGTCCTGGTCTTTAATCTTCTGTAGCCACAGAAGAAGGCGTCCTTCCCTGTCTCTGAGGGTCTTTTGAGGGAAGGTCCTGCAGGTTTTACACTCTCTCACCTCATGATCAGGATAAAGGCAGTAAATGCACTTTTTGTGAGGATCTTCTTTAAGAAGCCGAAGCTTTCCACGGGATTCACAAGGCCTGAAGGGAGATTTTTTAGTAGAAGACATCTTGGATGAAGAAATCTAGTCAGAAAATTGAAGTACTGAGCAGAGCTCAGGGAGACTCCCTTCACACGACGTGCGGTAGAAAATCTGAGAGCCTGAGCCTCTGGGGAGAATATTCTGGTGGGTGCTGTCACCTGATTGGCTGCAACTACTAAATAGAAGGGGGACCCCCGGATAATAGCAGGCAGGTAAGCAGGGAAAAAACACACTACAAAAGGAGAAAATATACCTGCCAGTCAGTTACAACTACAGGCCTAACAGAGAGGTCCTTGAATAAATAAATAACCCCCCGACACTCAAGGAATTATATCAGAACATGATGACAAAACTATAGGATTTTTTATTCGTTAGAAAAAAAATTTAAATACACAAGTGCCATGCCGCATGACTTTTTTTATATAAAACTAAATAAATTATCATCAATACAGTCCCACATACATACAAAGCTCTCATACCATCAGACATACTGAAGTATCAAACAATTCATACCACATACACACAATTCACAGGAACATAACAGCCATGAACTGATCAGATTGTTATAGATGGAAGAACAATCATCAGGGGGATGGAAAGCAGATCAGTAAGGTTATCCCCAGATGAAAAAGGACGCTGACGCGCGTTTCGGTGTTGGGCCCCGGATGGGGCTACACCTTCCTCAGAGCGGTGATGTACAGTTCAAAGTGGGACAATATATCTGTAGAGAAAATGAATAGTTCAGGAACAATCAGAACTAGCTGTTCCATCAGATTCGAGGACATAGTGGTTCAGGGGGAAAAACAATGGTTTTATACAATGATGAAAAACATTTTTTGAAGCTAAAAGACTGGGAAGGAGTGCAAAATTTACATTTTAAGACACAAACACTAGATTTTCAAAAAGTGGTAGAAAATGATCCATTTAAAGTAAAGGGCTTGTTGAAACATGAAAAGCCTGATTGGCTGCAGTTTGGTCTATACTAAATGACTAGGATAGTCATGAGTGTGGAAGATTTTGCTCTTGTAGCTTAGGGCTACTTTACTTCCTGGCTGGTTATTACCAAGGTTATTTAGTTATTATGTGCATATTACTGCTTTTTATGTACCGTGGGACTCCCACTCCGACGACGGGGAATGATTCAGGCATGTGAATCTATGAAAGACACCGCAATACTGGAGAACTATTGCTAACTAATGTTTCTTTCAGATATATTGTTACCGAAGGTAAGTAACTTGTGCATTTGAAAGAAACACATTAGTTATAGATTCCTTACCTTAGAATAGATACGCCAGCAATACCAACCCCGGTGGTGGGTCTGCGAACCAAACTCACACCAGAAATTCCTGGAGAACAGAACGGCCAAAGAAGCCATCTCTCCGGACTTGGCTGTCCAGGCAGTAGTGTTTGGCGAATGTGTGCAGCGATGCCCATGTGGCTGCCTGACAGTTGTCATGCAGCGGAACTCCTCTTCCCAAGGCAGTAGTGGCTGCCGTCGACCTGGTGGAATGGGCGCATAGCTTGACTGGAGGCTCCTTTTTAGCCAGAGAGTAACAAGCCTTAATACACACCATGACCCATCGAGAAATGGTGCATCTGTGTACGGCCTTACCCTTCTTTGCACCCACGCAGACAACAAAAAGTTGATCATCCACCCAGAACTGTTTTGTGCAATCCATATAGAAGGAGAGTGCACGTTTTGGGTCCAGACGGTGGAGCTCTCTTCCTCCTTCTAAGGATGCGGAGGCGGAAAGAAGGTGGGCAAAGTGATGGTCTGCCCGGTGTGGAAGGCAGTGACCACCTTAGGAAGGAAGGATGGACGGGTCCTGAGACCCCCCTTGTCCGGGTGACAGACAGGAAAGGAGGTTTGGAAGAAAGGGCCTGGCACTCACTTACCCTTCTAGCAGAAGTGATGGCTACCAGGAAAGCGGTCTTAAGAGTCAAGAGTCTTAAAGGACAGTTATGAAGCGCTCAAAGGGAGCGCACAATAAATAGGTAAGGAGAAGATTCAAGTCCCACTGAGGCATAATGAAGGGGATTGGAGGAAAAAGATGTGTTAAGCCTTTTAAGAAACGTTTAACTACCGGGGACTTGAAAAGAGAAGGCTGATCTGGCAGCCGAAGGAAGGCAGAGATGGCTGAAAGATAGCTCTCGATAGTGCCAGAGCAGAGCCCTGCTGGGCTAAAGAGAGAAGGACCAAGAGTACTTCAGAAAGAGGGGCAGAAAGGGGATCCACAGCCTTTGCTGTGCACCTTGCCACAAATTGGTTCCACTGGCAGGCGTATATCATCTTAGTGGAGGGACATCTGGCTGCCAAGATCACGACATAGACTTCGGGAGGCAGGTCAAAAGATGTCAACTGCCGCCACTCAATCTCAAGCAAGGAGGTGGAGACTGAACAGGTTTGGGTGGAGGACAGTCTCTTCCTGCTGCAACAGAAGATCCTCCCGAAAAGGCAGTCTGATCGGAGGATCGATGGCCATGTTGAGCAGCTCGGGATACCAGATTCTTCGTGTCCAATCCGGAGCCAGAAGAATGACTTGGGCCTGGTCGCAACTGATCTTCTTCAACACTCTGGGCAGTAGTGGTATAGGCTGAAAGGCGTACAACAGACCGCAACTCCACTCGCGACGAAAAGAGTTGCCGAGTGAGTGCTGCATTGGAAATTCCAACGCGCAGAATTGCTGATATTGCATTGCGCGTTCTCTTCGGTGGCAAATAGATCTAACCAAGGCTCTCCCCACTGTCGAAATAGACCTTGCACCACCCCTGAGTGAAGATACCATTCGTGATTAATCATGCACCTGCGGCTGAGTTTGTCCGCTCTGCCAGGTGTTGAACCACCAGGGATATGCTCTGATGTTCCAGCCATGTCCAGAGGCAGAGGGCCTCCTGACATAGGGTCCATTACCTCACCCCACCTTGTTTGTTGCAGTACCACATGGTGGTGTTGTTGTCCATGAACACCTTCACTGCTCTTTCCCGGACAGACGGAAGGAATGCTTTCAGTGCAAGACGAATCGCGAGGAGCTCCAGAAGGTTGATGTGAAGGCTGGACTCCGCCGAAGACCAGAGGCATCTGATCTCCGGCTCTCCCATGTGGCCGCCCATCCCTGAAGAGATGCATCCATCACCACAATGTGGTCTGGTTGGGGAAGGGAGAGGGATCTGCCATAGACCCAATCTTGGTTCATGAGCAACCACTGCAGTTGTTGTGCAGTGCCCTCAGAATCGGACAGATTCCACTGGAACTTCAGGTCTCAATGCGGAGCCCGTATATGTCACCTGGCATGATCGACCAGCAGGAGGCCCAGCAACCTCAGGGTCATTTTGACCAAAACCTGGGATAGAGGCTGAAAGATCAGAAACATAGCCTGAATATCCCGGACTCGCTGTTCAGGAGGATAGACCGGAAGACAAGTTGTTTCCACAACCGCTCCGATGAAGAGGAGCTTCTGAGAGGGAATCGGGTGTGACTTCGGCACATTGATGGACAACCCCAGCGAATGCAGGAGGTCGGCAGTAGTCTGGAGGTGGGAGACGACTGCCTGGGGCGAGCCCGCCTTCAACAGCCACTCGTCGAGATAAGGGAAGACTGAAACCCCTGATCTGTGCAGATGAGCTGGGACCACCGCCATCACTTTCGTGAACACCGAGGGGTGCTGGTAAGGCCAAAGGTAAACTGAAAATGCTTGTGGCCTACCGTGAACCATAGGTAATGCCAGTGGGCAGGCAGGAAGGGGATGTGAGAATAGGCGTCCTGCACATCCAATGCTACTATCCAGTCTTCCGGGTCAAGGGCAGATAAGACCTGGGCAAACTTCAACATCTTGAACTTCTTATTCCGGAGGAGGCGATTGACGTCCTTGTGGTCTACTATAGGACGCAGGCCCTTGTCCTTCTTGGAGACCAGAAAGTAATGGGAGTAACAACCACAATACACTTCTGGGACAGGAACACGCTTGATGGCTCCCTTGGGCAAGAGAGCCGTAACTTCCTGCTGGAGAAGGGCCATATGATCCTTGGACATGGGGTGGCATGGCTGGAAGAGTAGTCTCGAAGGGGAAGGAAGAGCCCCTTCAGACTATTGGCAAAACCCACCTGTCCGACGTAATGGTGCGCAAGTGGGGGAGGTGATGGCAAATACTGCTACCCACTGGCATTTGATGGGCCTGAAAGGTCGGACTAGGAGGGTTTGGAGGCTGCTGCAGAGGGGGAGTTGGTGAACTGGCCCGCCCACTGGGTTCCGGAACCACGCCGGTTGTTTCCACGTCCCCGGCTGCGCGAAGATTGGGTAACTTGCTGCAGCCTGTGGCTCTGGGCGGGACATAGCGGGGCACCCCTTACGTAGCCACAAAAGGGGCGAAAAGCAGACTACGCCGGACGGGTGGGGAGGCCCAAGGACTTGGCCCGTGAGTCCTTGAAACGCTCTAGGGCGTTGTCAGCTTTGTCGCCAAAAAGGCGACTGCCATCAAAGGGCATGTCCATCATGGTGTTCTGGAAATCCCCTGAAAAGCCAGTGGACCTCATCCAGGCGTAGCGATGAAGCACTACCGATGTTGAAATGGTCCTGCCAAGAGAGTTGGCAGTGTCCAGCCCACAAAGTATCGTAAACTTTGCTGCATTCCTCCCGGCGGCAACAGCCTCCGGACACTGAGGCAGGACTTGCGCCACCGTATCCCACACTGAAAGCAAATAACAGCCCAAGAGACATGCAGTGTTTACGGACCTCAGTCCTAAGCTGGCGGAAGAGAACATTTTCTTGCCAAGGTGGTCCAGCTTCTTGGATACCCTTTCCAGTGGAGCGGTAGGGAAGGCGCTCTTGGAAGTGGAAGCTTGAACTACCAAGCTCTCTGGGGTGGGATGTTGGGAGAGGAAGGTCGGGTCACCTGGAGCCGGGCTGTGGCGCCGGGCAATCATTCTGTCCACGAAACCCCCCCGTGTTGGGCCTGGACCACATGCCCAGAGGGCCTCATTAAACAGCAGCAGGGCCTCCGAAGAGCTTGCAGCCGGTTGAAGCACCTCAGTCAGGAGGTCAGTCCTCACTACCACCGTAGGAAGCTCAAGGTTGAGAGCCTCGGCCGCACTATGCAACACCACTGTGTATGACGCTCCCTCCTCCGTAGCCACGGTAGGAGGAGACAACATGCCAAGGTCAGGGGAGGTGTTCTCCTCTGGGTGCCATTGTGGTTGAACAGGGACCCCAGGAGTGAACAAGGGCATAAAAACCCCACCCAACGCGGGTCCGGTTCCATGTCCACGTTGGGATGTAGGCCGGAGTCGTCGCCGCCCGGGGGCCTGACCGCCGTCGAACACGGTACTGGTGCCGTCAGAAGCGGCGCCAGTGGAGGCATAATGAGGTCAACCAGCGCCGATCTGGATCCAGGCCTGGATCCAAGGGGGGCCTGCAGTGCCGGGGCTGGAGCCACCGGCAGCGAAGACCTAGTCCCCACAACCGAGTCCCCGGGGCCCGAAGGCGCGCCAGCGGGTCGGTCTGCCCAGAGATGGCATGCATCGCCTCGTAGAATGTACGAAGCTGGGCGGGAATCGCTCCGGGTCCCGGAAAGGGAGGGAAACTCGGAGTTCGCGCTCCGTGCGCGAAGCCTCGCGAGGGGCACCACCCGCATGCCTCGGCCAATCGACGAGGAGAAGTCGAAGAGCAACAATGCTTCTTCGACTTCTTCTAATGCTTCAACTTACCCGACCCAGAGTGCGAAGACTTCGATGATTTTGAACCTGAATGGTGGTGGCTCCGCAACCGGTTTCCCCAACCTTCCTCTTGACCGGGACCTCAAACGGCATGGAGCCGACGGCATCGAGCCGACTGCCAGTGTTAAAGCGGCTTTCGGGACAGCTCCTGCAAAGCCTTCGCCGCCATCGACCGGCAGTTGGAGCACGACTTGGGGTCGTGGTCACGCTCCAGGCAAAAAGGCACACGCGGTGCGGATCTGACACCAACATCAGTCAGTTACAGGAACCGCATGCCTTGAAACTGGGCATCCCTTGTGCATCTTTTCGGAGTTGGAGACTCGAAAAAAGCAGTCTTCCTGGATCTGTGCTGGCTGGCGCGGGAAAAGAGAGAACTGGCGTCAGCGCACGAGTGCGGCGTCTAAGTAGCTGCAGCGACGTCATCCCGGCGACCACGACGCTGACGACAGACGCGGAGCCGACCGACACCACCTTCTGACGCACAGAAGTACTGCAGACAGAAAAACTTTCCGGATCCAGTCTTGACACCTTGGGGTAATTCTAAGGTAAGGAATCTATAACTAACGTGTTTCTTTCAGATTAGACTGCCTTCAAAACATAGACTAGCATCTCAAAATGTGTCAGACTTACCTTTTTGTTCAGAATTTTCAGGGACAACATTGGGGTTTTTGGGGTAGTCGTACAATGATTCAAAAACACCTAGCATCCATGAAATTTCATTTTTATAACTAAACAAACAATTCCCACAGCAACAGGAACTGGAAAATGCAGTGAGTAACCAGTCTTACCCTTAGAATAAAGGTATGCTTCCCTTCCCACCTTCATGACTGACTTGAGTTGAGAAAGCTAGTTCACGTTGGCCTTTTTTAAAGCACTCTTTAGTATCATATTTTGAATGAATAAAATAGGTAATGCTAATTCATGCAGACACAATCATATTAAAAGTTTTGAAAATATATTGTAGTTCATGGTAAACCTATGAGGAATCTGGTCTTAACCACGCAGGCACTACATAAAGGGAGATAACAGTACAAATAAAAACAGATGAATACCTTAAAGATAAATTTCTTGTGGTATTTTGCAAGCATCTATTGTCAACGCTAGTGTGCTGTGTAGGGAAAATAACAGACAACCACTGGGCTTTGGTATGGCTGTACTGGTCCTTACAGTTATGGTTTAAATACAAAGCGCTACTCTACAAATAATCATTACGCTACATTGACCCGATCCATTCAGCTGATCCCCCACTGTAAGTAAACAGGTACACTTATACGCAAAATAATACCCAAGGCAGCATAATTGCAGCAAGATTTCATGAACCATTAGTTCTTTACATCCTCAAAGAAGTACTTGTAAGTATGCTAGTGCTCTGTGATGGGTTAAGATCAAAAGTACCCCAGTGAAGGCATGCTATGAGAACTACTGCCTCTTCCACTTCAATCCTTTCAGGCTTACATTGGGTCCAAACACTTCAATGGCAGAGGGGGAAGTTGATCCATAGTTACCACCTCAAGGATTTCCATCTTTACAGGGGCTAACAAAGGAAGGTGGGCCATTTATCATTGATAAAACCTGTCCTGCAGCCTGAGAAATGCTTTCTTTGCCCAGAATAACAGACAGCATTGTTACCAAAAGACAATTATTATACTTACCAGCATGATGCAATCTCTGGCCTATTGAGAATTCTGTAAGTCATTAAACTTCAAAGGCATTCCGCTCACTGATCTGCCATTTTCTGAAGCCAAATTGTGCTTTTTAGACACATACACAGACACAAAGAACATTTTGAAAGCGGATTGCAGCTAGAACCTTGCTACACATTCTAAAAAAGGACATGCCAATATTTGGACCTTCCACCCCAGACTTGATAGCTGCAGTATGCAGAATCCAATTAAGGTTACTTAACAAAGATGACGGTCGGGGTTTGGTAGAGCTCCGTACCCTCGGGGGATTTATTTATCCTGGACCGGTCTACTGGCGACTGTGGACAAGGACACCTGTTCACTGTGGTCCCCTGCATGGTCCGATACCTTCTCTGACCCCCGGAGCCGTGATCCCGTGAGGTGTGGAGGACGGGCCTGCTCGCCGGTGCCGGGTCGGATATCGGCTTCCACACAGAGGCCCTGGTGCACTGTGGACGGGCATGCGCGCCGCGCGGCGGTGCCCGGGAGGTGCCTGCGGGCGGCCGCTGCACTGGGCTCACGTCGCTCCCGGCGGACCCGGCGACGATGTGGGCTGCCTGGAAACGCCGGAGGGACCCTGCTGGAGACAGTGCAGTGAGTTAGTACGCCCGCATTGATTCTGTTGCATCATCCTCCTTTCTGGCCTCTATAACCGGGCACATCGTTAGCCCCCCTGCGTCTTGATGTCCGGTGTGGCTCCGGCGCTACGGACTTGGATCGGCTGAAGTCGGGGTAGGACTGAGGCTTGCTGGCGCTCTCGTCCACCAGCTGCCGTGGACCCCTCCCCGCCCACCAGGGGCGACGCTACTACACAGGGCTACAGTCTGGGCACTGCTGACACTCTCTCTACCAGCATTGCCCCATAGCGGCCCGGGCTCCACATTGTCGACGCCGTGCCTCAGGACTGCTAGAGCGGCCCAGATGGGTTACACTACGCACTACAAGACTCTGCATTTGCTCAGGGAGGCATAGCTAATTGGAGCCGGTCATCACGTCACGTATGCTTTCTCCCCCGTGGTTTTGATGGACTATATCTGACTCACAAACCCCCTGAAGACTTCGCTGGCCTACCTCGAGGTGTCTTGTACGGTGAGATCCCCTATGTGAACCCCCCCCCCACCAGAACCTCAGCGGGGGGACGCTTCTGCTGGTTTATACATGGGACCTCCTCTGTCATCTGGCCCTTCTCCGGCCATGTAGGCCCGGCGGTGGTGCACGGTCACAAACTCCCAGGGTGACGCCCGAGCGTTATCCCGCGGGTAACTGTTACATCGAGCCTCATCAATACACACTGATATTTTCCTGTTGGGGACTTACTGCAGGGCCTGGCCAATGTGGAGCAGAATAGGCCCTCCTCCCCTTCCATCATTTTGTCCACCTACCCCGAGCGACCGGAGAATAATACGCTTCACCAAGGTCGACACGCAACATGGGCAGAGTCAGAGCAAAAACGCTGGATGAACACCAAGGAGCAGGCGCCCCCTCCACTGCGCCAGAGCTTTCCAGTCGGCCTTCATTGCCGGGGGCTGCGTCTCTGGAGCTTATTGAAGATACACCCGACAAGTTGGATTTAATACTTAAAGAAATCCGTGATTCCAGGGCGGCACTTGAACTGCAGATCTGCACGCTCACCAAAGGCCTTACTTTACTCACGGTGGACCACTGGAAACTGGCTGATTCCGTTAAAGAACACGGACAAGCCCTCGAAGACATGAACCTCCGAAACACAGCGAATACCGCAACCCAACAACAGCTACAGAAACAGGTGACGGGCCTGTTAGACCGGGTGGAAGATGCAGAGGGTAAGAATAGGCACAACAACATCGGTGTCATTGGCCTGTCAGAACCCAGCGAGGGCACTTAGACAGCAGAATTTATGCAAGCCTGGTTCAGGGACAATATAGCACAGGAGGGTCTCTCTCCTTACTTCTGTGTTGAGCGGGCCCATAGAATACCAACCGGGGCACCCAAGCCAGGCGCACCACCTCGCCCCCTATAATAAAAATCTTGAACTATAGGGACTGTGATATACTGCTACAAGAGAAAAAGCACTGAATCAGTACGAGAACCATCGCATTCCCTGTACCCCGACTACCCCGTCATGGTTCAAAGACAAAGATCGTCCTATCAAGCTGTGTAGAAGAAATTCAAGAAAGCGCAACTCATATACGCCCTTTTGTACCCAGCTCGACTGAAAGTCATTTATGACAAAAAAAAACACTTCTTCGAAAGCCCGGTGGACGCCAAGGAATAGCTCAAGATTATGTGCCTTGGTTCAAGCCAGTTCAGCCGCTCGGACAACTCCTCACAGGGCTTCGACAAACTACAAAGGCTGGGTTACCAACGGGCAAGGAAGCTCATTCAGAACAAAGACTGCGCTGGACCATCTCGCGAACAACAGCGACTCAACCAGGACGGGGTCCTTGTTGTTGCTGGGACATTTTGAGAGGACTCCACCAAGATCCCCACGGACTCAGACGATAGCACCATAAATTCAGACTCAGAGCATAGTATTACTCTGTTCCCTACAATCACACCCAGAACAGAGGATGGCTTAATTGATAATTGAAGCACGATATGGACACACAATGAGTATGGAACAACACAGGAATCGCTGCACTTTGAACTCTTGTGCAGAAGATGCAGACCCCGCCTTCCAGCGTTCATTATATCCTTTTTCACGTATTGAACATTAATGCTAGAGCTATGTTTTAATTTGTATGATTATGTAATGAGTTTGGGTTATCTGCAGAGAACGTACTGACAGACGGCTACTGAGCTCCTGCAAACTTATCATTGCTTTGATGGGATACCGGTTGTAGCCTATACTAGATTACTTACACGACCATGGTTGGTGGCAGCGACCCCCCTATGAGCGTACGCACTGTTATCTGATGTATGATTGTTGCAAATTGTTGCTGGGCCCAGCGTAGTTCGGTCGCTGTGCCATGTTTTGTTAGTGTTAGAGGGGAAAGGGACTCCTGGTCAATGTCGGTCTATCGGCTCCATCTAATGTGGAGCTCCACTCAGTCTATTATTGCATGCCTAGAACCACTGCCACTTTAAGGTTTAATAACTTAATAACATGGAATGTACGAGGGATGGGGGCGATTCAGAAGAGGCACCGTATACACGCCTATCTCCTTAGGTGCAATGCCCATATAGTCTTTCTGCAGGAATTCCATCCAACTGAGTCAGAAACACAAAAAACACACAAAAAATGGCGAGGGCAGATCTACTCTACAAGCTATTAAGCATTTGCTAGGGGTACGACCATATGGTTACGCCACGGGGTCCCATTTATCGAACTGGAACGCTGAATCGATGACCATCCTATTGAAGGGCACGCTAGATGGCTCCTTGGTGATTTTGGGCAGTATTTTCGCCCCTAACTTTGATCAGGACCGATTTCTCCACCGATGGAGTGCAGCGTTGGCTGAATGGGATGGTATCCCATGGGTGTTGGGAGATGATTGGAGCGCCGTTTTAGACACAAACATAGATAGATTCCACCCTCCCCTTCACAGTACAAATGCCAGTAAGCTAGCTGACACATTTAATACTTGGGCAGTTGGTTGGGTGCTTTCTGATGCATGGAGACATCTACACCCTACTCATAAAGAGTATTCTTTTTATTGCCCCGTACATAGTTTATACCAGGATCGATAAATTCCTCTGCTCCAATTCCATTGTCACTCAGGTCTGTCTGTCCACATATCTGGCAAAAACCTTCTCGGACCACAATCCCCTAGAGCTCACACTTACCTAGGGTAATGTACCAACCCCTGTACCCACCTGGAAATTTCACCCACAATTACTAGAGGAAGCTCTATTTCGAACAGCACTCTCCAACACCAGTACTAATTATTTAGCAGAAAATTGGAACACACCCTCATCTAACTTAATACAATGGGATGCACTAAAGGTAGTTGTACGGGGGTGTCAATAGGACAGATAGTGGGAGCCCTGCAAGAGACACATCAACGCTTGCTCAGAGTTGAACAACAAATGACCACACTAGTACAGGAGGCTGTGACGGACCCGAATAAAAGAGAGGCACTACAGAGTGCCCGTATTGACCACGCTAAGATACTAGAGACTCTACGGATAATTGATCATAGGGCATTCATGCAGCGAAAACATTCAGAAGCGGATAGAACTGGTACATTGCTAGCCCGCCTAGTGCGAGATAGGCCTGACCCACCGATAATAACACAAATTCGCAGGAGATAAACGTAACCTTTTACACACATCTTAGCACTCTCTATGCTGCACCCACACTAGATGAGAACTCTTCTATTGCAGAGTTTTTGCAGGATCTTACCTTCCCTGTACTCCCAGATACAGTACAAAAAGAAATAAATGGCCCCATCACCCAACAAGAAATTCGAACTGCAATCAAAGGTCTGAATCGTAATAAAGCGTCTGGGCTCGATGGATTGCCTATTGAATTCTATCATACGTACTCAGGCGCTCTGGTACCCACATTAGAGACAGTATATAGGGCCGCCCTAGAAGCAGGCCATCTACCACAATCCACCATGCAAGCATTAGTCACCTCGCTACCCAAACCGTTATGTGACGGCCTTGATATGTCTAATTATAGGCCCCTCTCCCTGCTGGCGAAAGAGCAAGGTCCTTGCTAATCCCATTCAACCCTACCTTAATACACTCATATATCGGGATCAATGCGGGTTCCTGCCGAACCATAGCACACCCCTTAACCAGAGATGGCTACATTATGTCATGAGGGCCGCCCGCACGCATACCAGTCCGTGGTATGCTTGGTATTAGACCTTCAATAGTCCTTTGACCCCTCTCCTGGGATTTTATGTTCGCGAAACTTCAGCGATTCGGGTTCCAAGACAAATACCTTAAATGGGTGCGCCTACTGTATGCTTCCCCCACATCTAGAGCCCGTACGGGTCGATATATTTCGAGCCAGTATACAATTCACAGGGATACCAGGCAAGGATGTCCGCTGTCTCCCCTATTGTTCGTTCTTGCACTAGAGCCCCTGGCAATAGCTCTCAGAAGGTCATCAGACCATCTTGGGATTCCCATAGATGGCATGACCCACCTGATCTCAATTTATGCAGAGGACATACTACTATATTTACATGATCTGACTGCCAATAATGCTCCCCTTCCCGATATCTTTACCACGTACAAACGTGTCTCGGGCCTTCTTCCCAAGAAAATCTCTGGCCTACTTCTTCCAGGAAATACCCTACCCAGACGAACTACGGTTTGGCGTGTCCGCCTTGCCAGTAGCCCCTACCACCTTTAAATACTTGGGCATTCAGGCCTATAGAACAAAGATAGAGGAACTTGATGGCAACCTAGTGAAGGCCATAACGGCCCTTCTAGCCAGTGTGGCTTTTTGGACCTCGCTGCCTTTATCGGTGATGGGGCATTTCGCCATCTCGAAAATGGTAATGCTCCCTCGCCTATTGTATTATTTTGTGAACCTACCTATTGTTGTCCCACAGTCTATTTTCCACACACTGAATGCTATATTAGTGGAGCTCATCTGGGGGACAGGCCATAGGAGAGTGAGTCTACAGAACCTCCAGTTGGAACCTTGTGGTGGAGGCCTGGGAGTTCCCGACAGCAGAGCCTATTACTACGCTAGTCAGCTCCAATGGTTTTCTTATTGGACTGCCAGGAGAAACCTACAGGAAATTGGCTATTCACCTAGGGATTTGGACCGGCGCATTACACTCCTTGCTCCTACCTAAGGCTAAGATCCCTGTGGATAGCCCTCCCCTACTAAAGACGGCACTACTGTGCTGGAAGAAGGCATTGTCATATACCTCTACAGCGGCCCCATACTCGATGAATATTCCCTTATTGGGTATTCCCACACCGCAGGGCAGACTCACAAGGGCCAGGATCCGCGACTGGGTAGAGACGGGAGTGGAGGATGTTGGGGCATTCTTCGGAAATGGTGCTCTACTTAATCACAAATCCTTTCTACAGGCTACAGGTGCACCCACACGTTTATATCTATTACAAGCTGCAGTCTCTCATTACATTAAGAACACATGGTCCCCACAGCATAGTGAACCTCCGTTACATAACCTGGTCCATCTCTTATATTATATGGGGAATGGGGGACACCTAGTCAGATGGCTATATACGGGTATACGAGCACACGCTGCAACCACACTTATATGCCTTAGAACAAAATGGTCTGAGGATTCTGCTACAGAAATCACAGATAAAGCCTGGAAGTGCATGCTTGAACACCCTAAAAGAGTGTCCCGTAACGCCAAACTAAAATTAATACAAACAATGGTCCTTCACAGATCGTATCTCACCCCACAAAGGATCCACCGTATGTTCCCAGAAGCACACCATTGCTGCCCCCGGTGTAAAAGGGACGAGGCAGACTTTCTTCACATGCTATGGACCTGCCCCCACCTACAGGACTACTCGAATGGCGCTCGTCAGTCCTTAGGCGAGGTCACACACATTACTGTCTCAGAGGACGCCTTGGACTGCCTCATGGACATTCGTAGACGTACGAGAACACAGAAGGTACAACTGAGATTTGTAGATTTGGCCCTCATTTTGGCAATAAGAGCCATTACCATGAGGTGGAAGTCCCCCAGGTGCCCAACGTTATCCAGCAGGCAAGACAGCATGATACAGTGGGGGAAAGCTGAGAGCGTAGCCCTTCGGAGGGAGGAAGAGAAAGGACTATGAAAACAACCCATTTCAATGGAATGGGATGCATGCTACACAAATTCGAACTACTTGATCTATCATCCCCACAATGTATCCTAACACCATAAGAACAAAAGTTACTTACCTGTAAACTGTGGTTCTCCAGTATTGGTGTCTTTCAAAGATTCACATGCTTGAATATTCCCCGTCGTCGAAGTGGGAGTCCCACGGTACATAAAATAGCAGTAATATATGCATGTATATATGACAAATATCATAAATAAAAATATACATACATACATATAATGCAATAGAAATGTAAACTTAAAAGAGTACCATAGAACAGAATAGGCCCATTGAAAAGCCCAAGGGAGAATTCAATTTAGTAACATATTAGAGTCATTATGTGTTGGTCCACATTCCAGCCAATCAGGCTGTAGCCTCCTCTAGAACCTTCTCCTCAGAAGCCCAAGTCCTCAGATTTTCGTAGCACAAAGTAATTATAAGTGTCTGAGGAGAAGAGAGCCTCTGAGGGTAGGATGGGAGGGTCGCATGTGAATCTATGAAAGACACCAATACTGGAGAACCACAGTTTACAGGTAAGTAACTTTTGTTCTTCTCCAGTATTAGGGGTGTCTTTCATAGATTCACATGCTTGAATAAAAATAGAAAGCAGTAAAATCATCACATAAGTCATAAAGGAGGTACACAATAAAGTCTTGGCAAACATATCACTAAATAAGTAATAAATACCAAATTTATGAGAAAAAACCTTTATGACTGGAGGCGGGTAGCAACAGAGGCTCACCTTCATCGGAAGAGATTCTGCAGCACCGCTTGACCCACTGCTGCATCCGCGGCATCTGTTGATTGCAGGCAGTAGTGCTTCGTAAAAGTATGGCTGCTAGACCAAGTAGCAGCTCTGCAGATGTGCCTCAGAGGTACCCCCGCAAAGAGGGCAGCAGAAGTCGATACAGCTCTCGTGGAATGAGCTCGAGCTGGAGCAGGAAGGGGCTTGACAGCCCGTTGATGACAGTAGGATATGGCAGACGATATCCATCTGGTGATAGTCTGTTTGGTAACAGCTTGTCCTTTGCACACCGGGCCATATGCCACAAATAATTGATTTGTCTTTCTAAATGCCGCTGTGCGCTGAATGTAAAACTTGAGGCAGCGCTTTACATCCAGAGTGTGCAAAGAACGTTCCGCTGCAGATTGTGGTGCTGGAAAGAAAGTTTTAAGAATAATTGGTTCATTGAGATGGAAATCACTGGGAACCTTTGAAATGAAACTGGGATTTGTCCTCAACGTAACAGCCTCGTTGGAGAACTGTAGAAACGGTGGCTGTGTAGTAAATGCCTGGATGTCGCTGACACGCCTGGACGAAGTCAGAGCAAGCAAAAGAGCCACTTTCCAAGAGAGGAATTTCAGATTTGCCGAATGGATGGGCTCGAATGGAAGCAAAAGCAGTTGGGACAAAACCAAGTTCAATCGCCAAGTAGGTGGGGGCCGACGGATCGGTGGGAACATCCGAAAAAGGCCCTTGAAGAATTGCCTAATTATTCTGGAGGAGTACAAAGATGTTACGGCATCATGGCGAAAACGGGAAATTGCAGCCAGGAACACCTTTAGAGTGGAGTGTGATAGTCCTGATCTTGCTAATGACAGGAAGAACGGCAAGATCTGCTCAGGCTGAGCACACATTGGATCCAAGGACTTAGTGGAGCACCAAGCACAGAAACGTTTCCACTTTAACTGGTAAGTTTTGATTGTAGATGGAGCGCGAGCACTTGCCAGTACCACCCTACAATCCTCGTCGATATTTATGCGTGTAAATTCATTGCACTCAGGTTCCATGCATGAAGTTGGAGATATGCTGGATCCGGATGGCAGATCTGACCTTGCTGCATCGTTAGTAGATGAGGCAGAGGATGCAAAGGTATCGGATTTGTCAGAGAGAACAGAAGAAGATCCGAAAACCAAGGACGTCTCGGCCACTTGGGTGCAATCAGGATTATTTGGCACGGTTGGAACCTCATTCTGTGCAACAGACGAGGAATGAGCGGAAGTGGGGGAAATGCATAGATGAAGTCGTTCGACCAATCTATTGAAAAGACATTCCCGCTCGTCTCCCTGTGTGGATGCCGACTCGCAAATCGTTGACACTTCTTGTTGAGAGCAGTTGCAAAGAGATCCAACTGCGGTTGTCCCCATTGACGGAAGATGAAATCCAAAGTTGGCTGATTGATTTCCCATTCGTGGTTGTCTGAGAGGGCTCTGCTGAGCGAGTCCGCCAGAACATTGGCCACACCTGGCACATGAACAGCTGTGAGATGTATGTTGCGTTGGATAGCCCAATCCCATATTTCCTGTGCCAGTTGTGACAGCACGAGAGACCTTGTGCCGCCCTGTTTGTTGAGGTAGTGCATGCTGGTGGTGTTGTCTGTCCTCACCAGCAATGCTTGTCCCTGCACTAGCCTCTGAAAGGACTTCAAGGCCAAGAAAATCGCCAGGAGTTCCAAGCGGTTTATGTGCCAAGTGCGCTGAGACGTCGTCCATTTTCCCTTTACGGACATCCCATCGAGATGTGCCCCCCAACCTTCTAGGGATGCATCTGTTGTCAGTGTAAGTGTTGGTGGTTCGTCTCTGAATGAACGGCCTGTCGCTATGTTTGGAGGATGAGCCCACCACTCCAAAGCTTTTTGAATGCGGGGCGTTAGATGGATCTTGTCTTCGAACGACCCCGATACCTGCTTCCACTGCTTGTCCAGTTCCTCCTGTAGGACTCTCATGTGCAATCTGCAGTTGGAAATTAGCTGAATGCACGAAGAAGCCATGCCGAGGAATGATTTGTACATCTTGACTGTAGGAACTGTACTTTCTTTATCATTCGATCTTGCCTCTCCTGAGAAACGAATACTTGTCCCAGCCGAGAATCTAGCGAGGCTCCTAGAAAATCTCGCTGTTGAGATGGTAGAAAGTGCGACTATTGGAGATTGATGGACAAGCCCAACGTTTCGAAGAGGGAGGTACAGACTTGAATGTGCTGTTCCGTTAACTGAAAAGTCTTGGCCTTTATTAGACAATCGTCCAGATACGGATAAAACTGGACGCCCTGGAGACGCAGGTAGGCAGCAACCGGGGCTAGAACTTTGGTAAATACCCTCGGTGCTGAACGAAGGCCGAATGGTAGGACTTTGAATTGGTAATGAAACTGGCCGACTGTAAAGTGGAGATATTTCCTGTGCCTGGGATGAATAGGTACATGGAAATATGCATCCTGAAGGTCTATCGTTGAAAAGAACTCTCCTGGAATGAGGAAATTCAAGATTTGAAGCAGGGTTAGCATCTGAAAAGTCTTTGATGCGATGAACTTGTTTAGAGCCTTCAAATCTAAGATGGGACGCCACTCTCCTGATTTTTTCTTTACTAGAAAGAAACGGGAATAAAATCCCCTGCCGCGCTGATTTTGCGGTACCACTTCTATGGCTCCTTTCTTGATCATTAGCTTCACCTGAGCCAACAGTTCCTTTAGATGGGGAGAGTGTGGACCCGAAGGTGGACGAGTGGGGGGGAATTTCGTGAATTCCAGGGTATGCCCTTTGAGATAACGTCCAAGACCCATTGGTCAGTGGTAATGTTGGACCAATCGTAGAAGAACTTTGAGATCCGACCTCCAAGATGTACAGTCGCCGGAGGGTAAAGCTTGGATTTGTCACTGTTTTTTGTTGTTGTTCGCACCACCTCTGTAATTGGACTTACGCTGGTAAGGTCTGGAGGTGGATTGACGACTCTGGGACTGATAAGAGCTCCTCTGTCTATTATCATTGTAGGTGTATGATCGATTTTGGCCTGTTCCACGAAAAGTAGAGGTTCCTCCTCCTCTACCACGTGCCCCACGAAATGGCCGTTTTCGATACTGTAATGTTGCTAAGGACTTTGCAGTGTCCGTGTCCTTCTTTATCAGCTCCAATGCATCATTGACATGCTTGCCGAATAAAGATTCACCGTCGTAGGGTAAATCTAAAACCCTGGATTGAACCTCTGGGCGGAAAGAGGTCGATTTTAGCCAGCCTTGACGGCGCAAGACTGCAGCACCCGCCAGTTGCCGAAAACCAGTGGATGAAATGTTGATGGCACAATCGATTATTTCGGCCGAAATTCTCTCCCCTTCTTGAATTATGGCCTGCGCTTCATCTCGGATGGAATCGGGCATCTGAGGGATCAGAGCAGCGATCTCAGACCACATTTGGCAGTCGTAGCGACCTAGAATAGCCAAGGCGTTGGATGCTCTCACAGTTGTCGCTGCTATTGTCGTAAATTTCTTACCAATGGAGTCCAACTTACGGCCATCTTGATCAGGCGGAGATGTCAAAGGTATGGCAGGATTTCGAGATCTTTTTTGTGCCGCCTGAGTGATCACAGAATCTGGTTTAGGTTGAGAAACCAAACAGGCCGGAGAAGTAGGTGGCGCTTTATATTTTTTGTCCAACCTGGACAAAACAGCTGGTATGGAATTAGGACGTTCCATCAACCTCAGACCTTCTTCCCATATGTGGTCGATTATAGGAATGTTATGTGATTGCTTCTGAGGCAAGTCCTTAAAATCGTATAAGAAACAATCAGTTTGTTGCGCCTCAATTGTAAGATGGAACCTCTTCGCAGCACGAACCATGAGGTTATGAAAACTCGCGATATCTACTGGCGGTGAGGCTCTTGGTGATGCAGGTGGAGTAGAAGGTGTCTGTGCCCTATAATTGTCCCAATCCTGCATCTCATTATCGGTGTCGTTATCTTCAGTGTTATGAGGATTTTGATCCTCATTATCGGTATAAGGACGAGTACCAGTTGGAGACGTAGGTGCAACAGGTGCCGGAGCTGGAGGTCGAGGCGCTGGAGATTGAGGTGGAGGCGCTGGAGACTGAGCCCGGGGCACTTGAGGTGCTGGAGAAGTAGGCAAGGATGGTGGAAACCTACGATTGTAGTCATCCAGCATGTGCTGCAGGTTTTGCACCAAAGACAAAGGGATTTGTGTAACCTGTTCATAACTAGTTGGTTCTGCCTCATCAAGTGGAAAAAGTTAATTCCCATCTTCGACGTCATTATGTTCGTCCTCATCCTCGTCACTATCATCCTGACACTTAATGTGTAATTCAGAAGGACTGGAAGCTGGGCCATAAGTTTGATCCATTTCAGAGTCATTTCCTGATTCCTCTCCTCCGGATTGAAATAGTTTTTCCGGAAGCTGTGATCCACTCCGTACTGGACTTAACTGGATGAGTGGTATAGTCTTGAGAGACGAGGCAGTAACCACTTTGAAGGTGGTAGCAGTGGTTAGGGGTTGATGTGACGTCAACGAGCCCCTTGACGAGAACTCCACAGTCTTTGCACCACCCAGGGACCCTTGCGCCGTTGTGGAAGAAACCGGCGTAAAAATTGGTAATTTAGTCTTTGTCAACGATGATTTCTTGGTCGTCGACGGAGTCCTCGACGAGGTCGTCGACGAGGTCGTCGACGAGGTTGCAGCTTTAACCGTCGACGAAGATGCTTTCGTCGACGAGGATGTAGCCGTCGACGAAGGTGGAACCGTCAACGGAGCAGTCGTCGACGGAGTGGCTACCGTCAATGGAGTGGTCGTCGTCGACGATGTAGTCGTCGACGATGCAATCGTCGACGATGAAGATCTCGACATCGGAGTTGTCGTCGACGATGATGGCTTGCTTTTCGTAGACAGAGGACCCGTCGACGAGAGGCGCGTCGATGATGATTTCTTCGTCGACGGTTTGATTGTCGACGAGATCTTAATGGTAGACGAGATGGGTCTCACCTCATGACTGCTCGTCGACGAGATGGTCGTCATCGTTGCAGAGCTGGTTGACAAGGAACAAGTGGTCGTCGACGTAGAAACAGCCATGACTGACTTCGTCGACGCTGATGTCGTCGACGGATGCGTCGACGGGCCCGTCGACGAGCTAGTGCCCGATTTAGAAGAGGAAGGCACAGCTTTGGGTCTAGACGCCAGAGAGCCAGGTCCCGTAGGCGCGCCCTGAAGTAAATCCTGTGGGGAGACATCCTTGAAGGCACCCAGCATTCTACTCTTCTTAAGAAAAGGAGAGGGAACCTCAGTCTCAGACCCACGCTTCTGAGAGGATTTAGAAAATCCAGATGACAGACTCTCAGCATCAGAAACCACACTTTCAGTAGATCTCAACTTCTGTAGCCACAGAATGAGACTGGCCTCTCTATCCCTCAAAGTTTTAGGGGGAAAGGTGCGACAGAACTTGCAGGTAGAGGCATTATGATCCGGGTAAAGACAGTAAATACACTTACTGTGTGGGTCCTCATGAAAAAGGCGCAATTTACCACATGATGGACAAGCCTTGAAAAGGGTTTTCTTTGTAGAAGACATCTCTGAAGAGAAAACAGCTAGAACTGGTGAAAAACTGAGCAGAGCTCAGGGAGACTCCCTTCACACGACGTGCGGTAGAAAATCTGAGGACTTGGGCTTCTGAGGAGAAGGTTCTAGAGGAGGCTACAGCCTGATTGGCTGGAATGTGGACCAACACATAATGCCTCTAATATGTTACTAAAGTGAATTCTCCCTTGGGCTTTTCAATGGGCCTATTCTGTTCTATGGTACTCTTTTAAGTTTACATTTCTATTGCATTATATGTATGTATATTTTTATTTATGATATTTCTCATATATACATGCATATATTAGTGCTATTTTATGTACCTTGGGACTCCCACTTCGACGACGGGGAATACTCAAGCATGTGAATCTATGAAAGACACCCCTAATACTGGAGAATTTACTATACTGTTCCACGACCAACTGACTTGAGGCTCCCGAACCCCGGCCCACATACTGTAATTTAAGGGTAATATAGACCCCCGGGAAATACCCTGCTAGACCCCCTTTGGTTACTATTAGCGTTAACATAGACAGACCAGGAGTATGGGGTGGGAAGGTTAGGGAGGGAGGGGATGTTGTCGGGTTTGTTTATTTCAGTACTGTACCAACACTTGATAGTAGACTCATGCAATGTATCTTTGGTAGGTGTCTCAAGAATAAAGGACGTTCTGTATTAATCTATGCACTGGATGTGATGTCAAGGTCCACAATAAAGTATGTTAAAAACATTTTCTTTTAAAAAGGTTACTGAACTGCAACTTTGGCCTCGGAGGCAACTGGCGATATTGCTCTTCTGTTTTATAATGAACTGTCTGTCCGATGCAACGTATACAACATTAAATATATAGAAAACCTAATCAATCTTGTCTGTGCGGATGTCAGGACAATTACTCAATAGAGGAATGAAGCACTGGCAAACTCAACAGGTGAATCGTTAGCACCAGTCTTTTAGGCTTCATCAATGCTTGTTTTATATTTTCATGGGTATATATGTACCAAGTAAATCCAGATGTAGTGAGCAAGGCGGACGTGTCCGCCGAAACGTGTCTGCGGTGTATCGCTTGGAATAAAGACTTTCTTTGATCCTAACATCCCAAGGAGTTGGTGCCTGTTTAATCAATTTGTGACCAGGATTGGAGAAGTATATATGTGTATATGTACATGGTATTTCTATAGCGCAAACCTAGCCAAAAGGTAGTGGAGAACTGCACAGGGTCAAAGACAGCATAACGTCAATGAATAATAGGAGAGGTAGCTGGTTTGTAGATGGTTATTCCTTTGTGATGTTGTGTTCTTGAAAGAGTGGATCTTCAACTCTTTCCTAAATTACAGAAGTGATCCTCAAGGGTACGGGGATGTCGTTGCAGATCCTGAGTGAATAGATGGAAAATGCCTGCTGCGTTGTTTTTTCTTTTTTTTCACACTTAGTTTGCAGTCTGATGGTCTCTTGGCTGCGTTTGTGCAGAGTATCACAAGAGATGGTGAGCTTGTCTGGAAAATAAGCAGGGGTCTGTTCAGACCCTCGATGAAATGTGCTGTGGCATGTAGGATGCCCTTAAGGAGGTGCCAGTGAGGAGTCTGGGAGACCATGGAGCAGGGCGTTACCACCACCGAGATCATAGAGTACGAGGGCTAGAACATCAGTTCTGAAGTGGCTTTCTGGAAGTAATGGTTTCACTTTCTTTAGAAGACAGACTAGTACTAGGCCATCTTTGTTTTTTTAAGCAATGTGTTCTTTTAGGGCGAGGATGCTGTGCCGGGGGAATCCAAGTGATCTGACATTCTGTGAAAGTTGAGGTTCAAAAGCCATCAAAGTTGATGTCTCTTAGCCAGGTATGGACTATTTGTTTCTTCTTGGTAAGTAACAGGAATTATATCCTGGTTGTATTGAGCTTCAGGTAGAGTGCTGGATATCCAGGTTTTGCTGATGTACAGACAGTGTTTGAGGTATTGGATGTCTAAAGCAATGGAGAATTTCAAAGTTGTGTATCAGCATAGTTTTTTTTTTAAATTCTTTTTATTGAAGTTGTATTCAGGTTTTATGCAGCATAGATCAAAAAACACGGAAAATCACAGCAAAGTAAAAATTACATTTGGTTTCAACTTAACGTAATGTCAAACCAATTTACTCAAAATATCATCCCCAAATTTGATCGAATTTTCTAATACCCCCAACTCTTTGAGCATATAACAATTTGCTTTCCTAACCCTTTTCATTTTTTCCAGCCATTCCTGCAGCGTCGGGATATAGGTTGAAAGCCAATTCTGCAATAGTAAAGATCTAGCCACGGCCATTATAATATAAATCAATTTTGCCAAGTGACTTCAAAATGTACAATCAGGATCATAACCAAATAAAACATTATTGCATTGCATGGGACTGATAACATACAATAAGTTTTTAAAAAACCAATAATTTCTTCCCAGAAATGCTTAATTTTAGGACAAAACACTATAATGTGTGACCAATCGGCTTGTTCGCAATTGCAATGTCTAAAACAGAAAGCAGATGCATTGTTATACATTTTAGCAATTATTACTGGTGTACGATATAATAGCCACTTGCTAAAATACAACATCCGGCGCCAATTGGCACCACGCAGTACACAGAAATTAAACTGATTAATAGTTTTCCATATTTCCGGTGACAATATTAAATTTTCCTGAGTGTACCATTTACGGATAGCTTTAGCAGTCAGCTCTACCTCCCGACTTTGTATCAGACACTGTTTCCATGCTCCGGGTTTCTTCTCCAAGTTATTAACAAAAAGATCTAAAACAAGAGTAGAAGTATAATTCGAAATGGTACCGGGATCTAATTGCGCCAACATAGGATAAATTAAATTAGAATAGGAACCAATTAGCAAAAAATTGCCAACAATTCGACCTGACATCTCGTTAACAGAGAGCCAAGTTCCGCTGACCAAAAAATCTGCTAATGTTCTGAACCCGGCCGGGCCCCAATTTTCTATAACAATGGGATCGATTTTAATCTTTAAAAAGGAAAACACTCCAATTAAGGGAGTTAGTAAATGAAAGGGTGGAAGTGAATAGCTCTTAAGCATTGCATTACGTCGTTTAAAAAACCAATTTAGGATTTTATACCGCACAAATTTGGGAGATTTCGGTACAAACAAAGGGGATGGAATTTGAATTTCTGAACATATCAAATCAAAGAAAAAATTTATAAAACAACTAGTTGCTGCATTCCTGTTCTTAAATCTCTCTAAATACTGTGCAAAGTAAGCATAGTAATAATCTTTCAAATTTGGAAAGGAAAGACCGCCATACTCAGTTTCTGCAGTTAATGTCCGTATATCTAATCTGGGTGTTTTTTTTGCCCAAATAAATTTGGAAAACATAGATTCTATTTTGGAGAAAAAAGTACCCGGCAAATAGACTGGAATTGATGCGAACAAAAAATTAAAAAGAGGAAGGATTGACATTTTAATTAAATTGATGCGACCGAGAATAGTTAAAGGCAGAGGGTCCCAACGAGCAAACATTGATTGAACTTTTTTTATTAATGGGACGAAATTGAGTGTATATAAATCCAAAATATTGGAAGAGAACAAAATTCCCAGATATCTTTTAGGTTTTGAATTAATACAGCCTTGTAAATCTTTGTGTAAAACTGGGTCTGCACCCCCACAAACCAATATTTCTGTCTTTTTTTTATTAATTCGGTAACCTCCTAGAGATTCAAACTCTTCAAAAATTTGAAAAATATAAGTCTGTGACTCCAAATCGGGTTTAATAAGTAACATAATATCATCTGCGTAGAGTTTGATTTTGGCCATGGAGGTAACTGGAGATTTGATCTGAAAACAATTCATGATAGCAATAGTTAATGGTTCGATAAAGAAAGCAAAAAGAATGGGTGATAAAGGGCAGCCTTGCCTAGTGCCACGTTGTACTAAAATTGAGCCTGCTAATGATTTATTAATAATTATGTTTGCTCTAGCCCCTACATACAAATTCTTTATCAAATTGATGATGCGTTGAGAAATGGCAAACTTAGATAAAATAAGGAAAAGGGTGTCCCATACCACCAAATCAAAAGCTTTTTCTGCATCTAAAAGTAATACCAAGGCCTGTATCCCACGTGCTTCAAAATAATCTAATGCTTCAACTAAAAAGTGTGTGTTAGTAAATAATTGTCTGTCTATTATAAAACCGTTTTGATCTGGATGGATCAAATCCGCCGCATGATCATTAAGACGGAGTGAAAGCATCTTAGTAGTTATTTTATAATCGGAATTTAATAAAGTAATTGGCCTGTAAGAATTCGGATCTTTGGATTCTTTCCCTTTTTTTAAAAAACTAATGACTGTACCTTCATGGAAGGATTCCGGGACTTGCCCTCCTTCCAGCATTGAGTTCAACAATAGCAAAAATAAGTCACTGAAGGAACTAAAGAAAACTTTAAAGAATTCTGAGGGGAAGCCGTCGGGACCACAAGCCTTGCCTAATGGAAGGTTTTTAACAACTTCTTCCAATTCTGCTTTAGAAAAAGGTCTTTGCATATGCCTCTGATCTTCGAGGGGTAGACTTGGAATTTCATGTCGGTCTAAAAACTCTGATAATTTTTGGTGATCGAAAATATGTTTTAGAGAGTAAATACTCTCGTAATGTTTAAGCATGATATTATTTATTTCAGCCTGATCAAATGTATCGAAATGAGTAAGAGGGTCTTTTAAGGAATGAATCAAATTTGAAGCCGCCTGTTCTTTTACTTGCCAGGCTAGAAATTTCCCTGAAAAGTTACTCTCTTCGTACACTTTTTGTGATTGTTTCTGAAACACCAATTCACTTTGCTCATAATAATGAGCGCTGAGCGCTTGTTTAGCTTCCCTCAATTGAATTACAACTGCATAATTTGGTTGACGTTGATAGCGTAATGTTAAATCCTGAATTTTTTGAAGCAAAGAGTTCCTTTTAATTTTCACAACGCACCACTCAGCCGCACCCTTACTAATAAGAACCCCCCGTAAAAAAGCCTTTAACGAGTCCCAGATAACATGAAGAGGGGCCGTGCCTATATTTCGGTTAATGTACTCTGCTATCTCCAACTTTAATGCTGATATCCAATTCAAATTCTGTAAATACATTTTATTAAACATCCATCTTTTCGAGACCTTAGTAGTCTCCGCATAGTCAAAATTAATCACTATCATAGCATGGTCTGAAAAGCCATTGTGGTAAAATCTCTGTGAACTAAATTTAAGCTGTCTAGATGTTAGAAAAAAGTCTATACGAGATGAGGATTTAAACCTTCCTGACCAGCAGGTATACTCCATTTTCAGAGGGTTTCTCACACGCCATGGGTCACATAAACCAAATAAAGATATATAATTTAGGATAGTCTTAAGGGATCTAGGCTTAGACTGCCTCTTAAGAGATGATGTGGAGTCAAAATTAGGGTTCATGAGTATATTAAAATCACCACCTATAATGATATCTCCACCGACCAATAGAAGAGATTGAAACAGAGCATCATAAATCTGGGGATTATCCTCTATAGGGGCATAGAAGCAAATAAAAGTAATCAAGGAGTGATGATTTTTAACTTTACATGAAACCCAACACCAACGACCTGAAGAATCATTTTCAGTCTGGACTATCTCAATCTCTTGATTTTTATTTATAAATAGAGCGACACCTCGTTGTGAACCCATGGCGCACGAAAACCCCCGAAAAGAAGCCCACGTTTTAAACATCTTGAAATCCTCTTTTTTAGCAGCAGCTATATGAGTCTCCTGTAACATGATCACTGTAGGATTTTCAGTTCTAATCCAGGACCCTATTGCACGCATTTTTCTGGCGTTATTCAGACCATTCACATTAAAGGATATCAGTTTCAACCCCGTCCTAAGCGACATGGAGCATAATTAATTGCACAAAGAAATACAAAAGTTTTAATCTCAAAAAAACTTAATTTACGCATATATATGCAAAAATGCCTACCAGAGTACCAAAAATGCAAGATCTTACCACATTCAAATCCACTGAAAACAACCTCAATTTTTCCATTTTTTCCCCTCCCCCCCTTCACCCATGGCCCTCCTCCTAATACTCTCCCCCACGCTCGCCACCGGGTCTTCCCCCCAACCATAGAGGTGTCTTGGAATAACACCCCGTTTCCCTGCCCAGCCCTCCCCCTCCCGCTCCCTCACCCCTCCACCAAATCCACCATATCTGTAACCAGAGTATAACCATCATTTAAAAAAAAGAAAGAAAAAAGAAAAAACCTGAAAAAAATACAAGCAAAAAGTGTGCTAGGAAAACATAGAGTTTGCCTACAACATCTATCCGGGTGACATTTGGCTAAGCAAATCGTTGGCTTCATCAATATCTGTTAGCAAGTGGAATTTGCCTTTAATCAGCACCTTTAATTTCGACTGTTGTGCTATAGAGGCTTGTGCCCCTTTAGCTTTAAACAGGTGCAGAAGTTTCACAAACTCTTTTCTACGCTTCGCAGCGGCGGCAGACATATCGGAAAAAATCCGGCATTTTGAAGTAGCATTTGCTGCGAACTGACCCTGATTTATGGCTCTTGTCAGAATTGTCTCTTTAACCCGAAAGTCAGCGAAATTAACCAAAATAGTACGGGGAAAAGGGGAGTTCGGAAATGGCTGAGCGGGCACACGATGAGCTCGGGTGATTGTCAAATCACCTTTAAATTCCGGAATGACTTCGTGCGATATAAAAGAAGTGACCCACTGAACCATATTCGAGCCCTCAATTTTCTCCGGGACCCCTACTATTCGCAGATTTGATCTACGATTGTAATTCTCCAACTCATCAAGCTTGGATTCCAAGGTCTTAGACGATTTATAAACGTCCTTGACGTCCTTTTGAAGTTTGGGGATTTCATCCTCTAAACTTGAAATTCTGGCTTCAGCCTCCTGAAGACGAGGTGGGAAAGAAGTGACAATATCCTCAATTTTGTCCTAACGATTTTGAATTCCAGCAAGTTCTGCTTTTTGAGACTGGTTCACTTCACGAATCTCATCCAAAATTAGGTTAAGCATGTCCTTGACTGACAATTGCATTGTATTTAAACCTGTTGTCTGGTTAGTCTCAGTATTCAAAGACAGGATAGGGCTCGTAAAACCCGCTTGTTCCTCCCCGACTTGTATTCCATAACTTGCGTCTTGAACCACCTGACTATCAGCTCCGTCATTCAAGTTAGTGACTACTATTGCAGCAGGAGCTGTACTTAAATCTTGAGCGCAAACTGAACCAGGATTAGGCTGGGCGGTAACAGAACTGCTCGACGTGAGCGAGTTATTTCTAGGCTCAAACAATGGAAATTGTCTTAAAGGTTTGTTAGTAGACAACGCCTTCATCTGTGCACTAGTATCTACTACAGGCACGGAATCTTGTTGAATAGAGTCAGTTTGAAGAGTCTCAAGTGGGCGAGCGTTCCCCAATGTATCAGGAATATCAGGGGACTCTATAATTGCCTCAATCTCCCCCTCGGAGCTCACCAAAGAAATCTCCGCCCTGCCTTCCATCTGGTCAGTTGTCTTTTCAGATGCGGCCTCTTCTATAGCCTTAAGCCGTCGGGCTCTCGCCTTAGCACGCACATTTGTTAGTTTGCCCATTAACGACTGCAGTTATTCCAGAAGTTTATCAAAATGGGGGGAGTCACACAATAGAAACACTCTAGCATTGAACAAAGCAATAGAGTGTGACCACGAGATTTTCAGGAAAGCAGGGCAATATGGGAGATGTAGTCCTGTATGCAGCATGTAGTATTCAAACACTGCAAAATGTGACTGCTGGGTAAGAAACGCTATCAAATTGCTTTAGTGAGGAGTGCCGTTTATTATTGAGGAAAAAAGTCAAGAGTCAATGCCTACTAGGATCCATTCAGCGTATCCAGCATACCAGCATACCAGACCTCAGAATCCACCTCACACCGGTGAAATGATACAGAGAATGATGATGGAGCCGGTGGAACCGATATTGTAGCCCCCTGCAGCAGCAGCAGCCCAAACAACGCGCCTCCTCGGATCCTTCGCGGTAGAGTTGACAGCGGAGCAGCACGAGGACCGCTATCAGGCTATCAAGTGATCGGGGCGGCATTCGACTCCGGATGAAACGCCGGCCCGGCATCTGCTTCAGATAGATGCCAACACCATCACCATCGCCATCACCATCGCGCTCGCGTTCATGGTAGAGGGAGGAGCAAGGAGGCGGGAGCGTTCAGGTGCTACGTGGAGGCGTGGATCTCCACCGTAGCGGTAGTATGGAGAATTTCAAAGTTGTGTATCAGCATATTGTTGTTAAGTATGAGTAAAGGCCCAAGCAGTTCCATGTGCAGGTTGAAGATGACAGGAGGTTTTATGGAATCCTGGGGGGGCTCCGCAGGTGATGGGGATTTTTTGGTCCTGAGTGTTGTAAAACTTTATTTTTGAGGATATGCAAGGCCCTCGTTAATATAAAAAATAAACACTCACTCAGAGCAGAAATATTTTTTGGCCCCACACAGCACACTTTGCCTTAGTGGTCAGTGGCAGCTTAGCAAACTACTTTGTGTTTATAAACAGAATGCGAAAGAGTAGAATGTCATCACTTGCAGTGAAATTTGACAATGGCTGAAGTGGGCTGGCCCTGTGCTCCATGCTGTATTGCTGTAGTGGGTGGCAGAAAAATGTGAATGACACAGCAGACCAACTGATAAAGAGGACTGTCTGAAAGCCCCTATAAGTACACTAGCTATCATTTTGGTAAAATAAAATGGTCTAGACCGGGGACACTGGAATTGTGCAATTGTGCAATGTTTGCATAATTATAATTTGCCACATCTGCCACATAATCTGCTGATTTTGACAAAATAATAATTTGATTTTAGCTTAAACAATGCAAAAGTTACTAAAAGTACAGCAACGTGTTACCACTCAGTGGAAGGCCCTACGCAAAGGTTGACAGGTCACCTTTCTTTTGCTTATTTATTTCATTTTCAATCTTTATTTCGACCATTTGGTCATAAAAGATACACATAAATTTAAAAATCACATAATTGTATCAGATTTGATAAAACATCAGTACATGATTTAAAATCCACATCAAACATTATTAACACTGTTAAAAATAAAGGAATTCAACAGTCTACCCCGCATCTTTTAAAAGACGATTACGTGTATACCACACATTTGTAAAAAATTTGGCAAGCGCAAAAACAATTGGGCCGGAAACATCACATTTTAGAATCCTATACATAGGCATGTATTCCCTGCCACCCAAGTTCTTGATCAAAGGCAGCAGCCAGTACTTTCTGGCTGCCATATATGCTGGGCAGAAAAAAATCACATGCAAGTCATTTTCCTCTTTGTCAACACAAAGGGGACAGTACTTGGTGGAAGGGACTTGCGACCAGGTACTAGAAAAGGAGCGCAAAGGCAGTGTGCCGTATCTCCACTGGAGAAATAACTTTCTAGTGAGAACGGGGTATATAGGATCAAAAGCCTTTTCAAATGCGTAAAGGTCCTTGTTTTGCAGGAATTTAGAGGAAAGGGACCCCTCTGTCTGGGTAGCTAAAGCCCTTTCCCTTTTGTGTTCATGATACAGATTCGCCAGAAATCTCTTAGAGATTCTGGGTGCTGTATCTGCTGGTTTATTCCACAATTCGGGGAGCCCCAGATCTGTGCACACTGACTGGATATTTTGGACCCAGGGGATACTAAGCGCCTTGGGGTGTTTTAGTATTTCGGCCAGTTCCGCCCTATAGTCGGCGAGATCGTCACTGCTCCAAAGCCTGCGCCAGAAGGCTATGGGTCTTAGACTTATCTCGTCGGCGAGAGGCCGTAGCCCTAAATCAAGCCTCAAAGGGAGAAGTGGGGTGCTGGGAGGAAGTGCGGTAATTTGCCTTACGAATCTGTTTTCCGTGACTGACAGATTCTGACATGGAGTATGGCCCCACAATTCAGCCCCGTACAAGATCGCCCCCCTGGCTTGTGCTTTATATATCTGAATTAGGGCCCCCAATGGGCGATAAGTCGAGCCAGTCATCATCCGGGAGATACCCCCGGTGATTTGTACTAATTTAAGGTTGGCCCTGGTTTGATGGGTCCCCCAGGTCATATTTTCGTTGAGTGTCACGCCGAGATATTCAAACGTGGCTACTCTTTCCAGCCGTGCTGCTCCCAGCAGTGGATTCGGGCGCTGTTTGGGGCTTGGATTCAATACCATGTATTTGGTTTTCATGGCATTGATTTCCAATCCTCTGTCCTGACAGAAGGCCACAAAGGCATCAAGTATCCTTTGGATGCCCATGGGAGTTTTGGATACCAACAGCGTGTCGTCCGCAAACATTATTGCGGGCACACTGTTGCCATTTAGTTTGGGGGCATCTGTGTAGTCAGTGGCGTTCAGATGAGCGACTACCCCGTTGACAAAGAGGCAAAACAGGGTCGGCGCCAGCACACAACCCTGTCTTACCCCCCTGCCCACGGGGAATCTCTCAGTCAACTCCCCCGACCTCCCACACCTTACCTGCGCATAGTTGTTGTGATGCAGCCTCTGTAAGGTCAATAAGATGTCTGGTGGTACGCCCATCCCTGCTAGAATGACCCATAGTTTTCCCCTGGGCACGAGGTCGAAGGCGGCTCGTAGGTCCACGAAAATCGTGTAGAGACTGCCACCCTCGAACCTCACTGTCTTCCAGTAGACCAGGTTCAATCTGAAAACCTGGTCCACAGTCGATACCCCTTTCCTAAAACCTGCCTGATATGGACTGAGGGCACCTGCCTCCTCGATCCATTCCTGAAGCCTATTCAGGAGGACCCTGCCGAACAACTTCTGCGCTACGTCGATCAGGCTAATTGGTCTGTAGTTGGCTGGGAGGAGGGGGGATCCCTTTTTGTAAATCGGGACCACCTCAGCCCCCAGCCAAGTACTAGGGATTTCCATCCCACCGAGAATGCCATTAAAGAGAGCAGCGAGGTAGGGCGCCCAGACGGTGGGCTCCTGCTTGTACAGGTCTCCCGGTAGCCCGTCCAGCCCAGGGGCCTTCCCCGAAGCCAGGCCTGAAATGGCAGCAGTGACCTCACTCAGTGTTATTTGATCCGCCTGAGAGCCCTGCCTCTCTGGTTCGATCACCGCAGGGAGTTCTCCGGACTCAGCGCTATATAAGGACTGGAAGTGGGCCTGCCACACTCCAGGAGCTATGTTAGGCTCCACAGCCGTATGTAAGCTCCCTGATCCCCCGTTCACCATTCTCCAAAACAGGCGTTGGTCTTGCACTGCTAGGGCCTTGGTGAGTTCTTCCCACTGGCTTTCCTCCCATTCTATTTTAGCCTGGGCGAGAAGTTTCTTGTAGGCATGCCTGCATTGCTTAAGGCGTTCCCCTCCTTTGCCCTCCTTTATTACTCCAAGGAGTTCTGTTTTGGCCCGTCTACAGGCCACATTGTACCATTGAGTTCTGCCATCAGCTTATTTATTTATCTGGGTGTTAAACTGGTACTAATGAGGTGCAACCAATGCCCAGACTAGTCTTAGAATGAAAAAATAAGGAAGTAATACTGTCATAAAAAGCCCCGCAGTACGCCGCATAATTTGCCCTTTTATGCCGCATAATTTACTCAAACATATTGCATAATTTGGCCCGCCCCTGCACATAATACTGTGGCCTTGGTCTACACTAATGCTAGACCTAAAAAGTCATCATCATGGAGGGCGGGTTAGAGGTTAAAAACTGATTCGCATAATAATATTATAGGAGACTTTTGCACTTCGCTATTAAATGAAGAGGATCTATCTGTTCTCATAAATGTTAGGTTTCATTGTAACTATATTTAGTACCTGTGCGCCAACGCAGTATGAATAAACAGTCTGCAAGATCCTTTTCTGAACGATATTTTTGTCTCAACATCAATTGCGGACCTGTCCCTACTGCTGAATGAGAATCTTTGTTTGATTTTGGGCTGAGGTCAGCCTTGATGTACATTGCTTGCGTATTAAGCCAATACTTTTTCTCCAGGATCTTGCAAAGAAGACTGCCAGGAGAGTGACCTATGACGATGTATTTACTAGTCATTAAAAAGAACATAGAGACATTGTACTCTGCCTCGATGTCCGGATTTATGCTAGAAAACGTGTATGCTTTAAAATACATTAAATGAATGCCAAATGAATCCACAGATTCACATTCTCGTTTAATTGACCATCCACGTTTAACGGCACAACAATGCATTTAATTTTTTAAGGTAATGTATTTAACAGCTTAGATAACAAAATCAATCAAAGAAATACAAAACATTACAAATATCAGAGTTGAATGTTAAAGAACTTTTTCTATAAATCACGTAAATTAGATGAGTTCCACAGTTCTGTAAATAGAATGTTTTGCTGTTTTACTTTATAGGTACATAATGTAGTTTTAAAGTTAAAAGCTCTAATATTTTTTTACGTCTACCAAATGGATCCTGCTTCCTGGGATGATTGACTATAATTTGACAGAAAAGAAAATTTGATTTTGTTTTCGATGGCCTATTGATTTGTCCTCTAAATGCACCTTTGTACGTCTCTTCTGGTCACCCTATTATCATTCGTCTACGATGCGCTGTGAGAGAGTAGATTAGAAAAGTTGTCACATCCTTTTCTGCGACCGTTTGCCCTTCTAAAAAAGAATAAAGCAATCTAATGCAAGACGAAATACAGGAGGAATAATATTAGGATTGTATTGAACGAACCGTCATCTTTCCCCTTAAATCAAGCACCCTCTTGCTCTCTTTTTCATATTTTGGGAGCCTGAATTACAGGAGCACATTTAACTTTCGTCCACAGTGCAGCTTCTATTACCTCAAGCTACTTGTAATTTCTCCTGACTTTCCTGCAGGTGACATTTAGCTCTAGCTGAAAATGTCCCCTCTTGAACATGTTGAATTCACAGCCGAAGTGCTTGAAGACACTTAAATCTAAATGTTATTCGACCACCAAAAGCTTAACCGGCTTTACTGAAAGGAATGGGCGCCAACTGCCTGCGGGATGTCTTGCCTGGTCAAAACACAAATCTTGCAGGTGGTCCTCGACATCTGCCTCCGACACCCGCGCTTAGCCAGGTGAAATAAGAAAGAGAACACAATCCAAGAAACCGGTGAGCAGACAAGTCCTTCTAGTGGACAATAAGAGTGTGCAAAAGCAAATGCTTAGATTAAGTTCTGGTGCAGTACTTAATGGCAGCCACTACCACCTCCAAGGTCTCTGAAGAAACACATAGGCGTGCAAATGCTAACATGCTCAATACTAGTAGGAAATACTGCCACATTCTTTGGCCTTCAAGGTCAGAATGTCTTTCCTCTCGAGGGGATGATGTGGTCCATCTATACCACAAGGGCAGGTCCAAAAACCAAACTTGGTGAGGCCAAGGCGGGACAACTAGGATGATTGACCATCCTGGCTCATCTCCTGAAGGAATCCTCCAAGTCAGAGGAGCTTAAGGGAAGACACTAAAGAAAGGCCATATCCAATGCAACATCTGCTCATTCCCTTGGTTAGTAGGCCCACCTGCTTGCTGCACTTAGTGTTCATATGAGTGACAAGGGCATCTATAGCTGACAGACCCATGCCTCGAAGAACGGATCCAGCACCATTTGGAGACTTTTTCACTCAATGAGGATGCCTAGTAATTCTGTCCTGTGTTGGTATGCAATATCAGCAATGCGGAGGACCAGTAAGAACATGTAATACTTTAAGGCTCATTACCATAGACAAGACATGAACAGCTACGGGTGGATGTCCCCATGTTTCTTTAAATAGAAGATGTCATTGATACTGAATGTGTCAAGAGGCAAATCTCTACTTGTGCCTCAAACCACTAAAAGAGAGCACTCCACAAGGTTCCTGCCACCTATACTGTGAGGAGTTAGTGTTGACTGCCAGTTGCGGACAGAGCAGCACATTTAGTATTTGCCCATCATTACAAAGATGGATCAAAATATGGTCACACTGGGAGGAGTCTGGACTGGTGGTCCATCAGTTCTGCCCAGTGGTCAGCCAGATGTGGCTGCAATGAACACATGTGCAGCTTGGTATTTGGGGCCCCTCTTTAGGACTGCTGTTATTTCAAAATCCCCTTGACCCACAAGGATGATATTGTGTCATTTCTCATAAAATGATCCACCCTTTTGCCAAAGGTAATTATTCTCTCTGGAGGAGGAAAGACATTTGCCAAGCTGAAGACCATGTTTGCTCCTAAGCACTGAATGCTCTTGGATGTTACTAAAACGGATTTGGGGAAATTCAATGACAACCTATGATTGGTATTAGGCTAGACTCAGACATCTCCCATGACACTTCTGGGGTAAGACAGGATTTCTGAGTATGTACTGCAGTAGACCTTCTGCTGCCACACTAAATGCCAGCAACAGGGCAGCCATCTTCTAAAGACAAAAAGGGCACATCAATGCAAACCGCAAAGAAAAGTCATTGTACTGTAAAACTAGTGTTGGATCCCACAATAACAAGAAATGGCAATGCCAATAGGTCCGGCTTATGAATGAAAGTGCCTTTTGTGCCACTGCTGAATTTAGGCACCCAATAAGTCATCATATAGGTACTCCGTCACTCATCTTTTCACACATGCATCCATTCATCCATCCACTGACTCTTTCCTGCATTCACCACTGACACTAGAGCAATAAAACACGCACAAAATCAACAACACAGGCATGAGAAATTAAAATCATACAAGTAGGTCAAAGCATAAGCCTTCGATAACAAAACATAGCAGCGAATGTCCATAATACAGCAATTTCATAAATAGTCAAATCCTTTATTCGATCAGATAAAAAATGACCATAACGTAAATAGTCTATTTTTGTTTCAAAGTTCTAAAATGGCTGCCACATTTAGCACCAACGTTTTGCCCATCCTGGAATGGTAAAACAATAATATATTATGAACAACAGCATTCCATAATGTTCTCCAGGTTTAGAGGAAGTGACCATGTAGGATGTGGCGCACTGCAGATAAAATTAGTGACAAGCAAAAGAGCAGTTAGCACTGCCTGGACAGCTGTAGTATCCTCTTAAAAAACGTTAAAATATAAAGAGGAGAAGGAAAGATACGAAAGGAGGACTATAAAAGGAGAAAGGTGAAACTAAAGTACTGGCCATACAACTCTGACAATGAAGCACACTGATTTTCAGATGGGTGTACACATGATCAGAAAATGGTGTTATTCACCGGGGAAGAGATCTAATGACTATCGTGGACTGAACAATTAACCCATGCAGTATGCTTTACGGATGAAAGCAGAGCATAAATGACACTCACACAGACCACTGGCAGAACAAAGTTGACCCAAAGGCCCTCAATGTATCTGTGTCCCTGAAAAAAACAAGGGTTAAAGTGACGCTTAGTTAGGAAGCACAAGTTACTACTCGTGTAACGATATATCTGTAAGAGACATTAGTTAGTGATAGATTCCTTACCTTAGAATATTTCCCAGGCGTCAGTCTGGATCCGGAAAGTTTTCTGCTTAGCAGTACCTCTGCGTGCTGGTAGGTGGCGCTGTGCGGCTCCGCACCCGTCACTGGCATCGTAAGCACCGGGATGACGTTACGGAGGCTACTTATGCGCCACTCATGCGCGCTGACGTCAGTTCTGTACACAATATTCCGTGCCGAAATGGAGTGCCATGCCAGAAACCGACCTTTGGTGCAAAAAACTAGGGCCCTAAAAGGGGATGACCTTAACCCTAGTAATCAGTTTGCAGAACAGGGAGGATGCATGGGGGGGGGGTAAAGAATCTATCACTAACTAATGTCTCTTACAGATATATTGTTACACAAGTAGTAACTTGTGCATATGAAAGAGACACTTTAGTGATAGATTCCTTACCTTAGAATAGATACCCCAGCAATACCAACCCCGTGGTGGGTCTGCAAACTGGATTACACCAAAAAGTCACGGAGCACAGAACGGCCAAAGAAGCCGTCTCTCCGGACCCGACTATCAAGGCAGTAGTGCTTCGTAAACATGTGCAGCGAGTCCCACGTAGCTGCCTGACAAATGTCCTGCAAGGGAACGCCGCGTCCCAAGGCAGTAGTGGCTGCAGTCTCCCTGGTAGAATGGGCACGCAGCCCCACAGGAGGCTCCTTTTTGGCCAAGGAGTAACATGCTTTGATACACAGAACAGCCCACCAGGAGATGGTTATTTGTGCACAGCCCAACCTTTTTTGGCGCCCACATAGCCAACAAAAAGCTGATCATCCACCCGGAACGGCTGTGTACGCTGCAGATAGAATACGAGCACACGTTTTGGGTCCAGACAGTGGAGCCTCTCCTCTTCACTTGAAAGATACAGAGGCGGAAAGAAGGTGGGCAAAGTAATGGTCTGCCCGATGTGGAAGGGCGTGACAACCTTTGGCAGAAAAGAAGGATGGCTTCTCAAGACCACCTTGTCCGGATGGATGGAAAGGAAAGGAGGTTTGGAAGAAAGGGCCTGGAGCTCACTCACTCTCCTGGCAGAGATTATAACAACCAGGAAAGCTGTTTTAAGAGTAAGAAGACGTAAAGGACAGTTATGAAGAGGTTTAAAGGGAGCGCACATCAGAAAAGTCAAGACAAGATTTAAGTCCCATTGAGGCACTATGAAGGGCACGGGAGGAAATGTGTGTGTAAATCCTTTTAGAAAGCGGTTAACAACTGGGGACTTAAAAAGAGAAGGCTGATCAGGGAGCCTCAGGAAGGGTGAAATGGCAGAAAGATAGCCTTTGATAGTGCCTAGAGCAGATCCCTGCTGGGCCAAAGAAAGGAGAAACAGAAGAACCTCAGAAAGAGGGGCTGAAAGGGGATCCACAGTCTTTGCTGTGCACCATGCCACATATGTGTTCCATCGGCAGGTGTATACCATCTTGGTGGAAGGATGCCTGGCTGCTAGACTCACATTACAGACCTCGGGGGGAAGGTCGAGAGCAGTCAACTGTCGCCGCTCAATGTCCACGCATGGAGGTGGAGGCTAGACAGGGCCGGGTGGAGGACTAGACAGGGTCGGGTGGAGGACCGTCCCCTGCTACTGCGACAGAAGATCCTCCCGAAGAGGCAGACGGACCGGGGGATCGATGCTCATACTGAGTAGCTCGGGATACCATACTCTTTGAGCCCAGTCCAGAGCCACAAGAATGACTTGGGCCCGGTCGCACCTGATCTTCTTCAGCATTCTGGGCAGAAATGGTATAGGCGGAAATGCGTACAACAGACCGCAAATCCACTCGCCACGAAAAGCGTCTTCGAGCGAGTGCCGCCTTGGAAACTCCAATGCGCAGAACTGATGACATTGCGCGTTCTCTTTTCGGTGGCGTATAGATCTAACCAAGGCCCTCCCCACTGCAGAAAGAGACCTTGTGCCACGTTCAGGCACCATTCGTGATCCACCATGCACCGGCGGCTGAGTTCAGACGCCCTGGCGCTCAGAGAACCAGCCAGGTGTTCAACCACCAAGGTAATGCCTTGATGTTCCAGCCATGTCCAGAGGTGCAGAGCCTCCTGACATAGGGTGCAACTACCCCACCCGCCCTGTTTGTTGAAATAACACATGGCAGTGGTGTTGTCCGTGAACACCTGCACTACACTTCCCCGGAAAGAGGAAAGGAATGCCTTCAGTGCAAGCCGGATCGCCCGCAGCTCCAGAAGGTTGATATGGAGCCTCGACTCCGCTGGAGACCAGAGGCCTCTGATCTCCGCCCCTCCCATGTGCCCTCCCCATCCCAGGAAGGACGCATCAGTCACCACTGTGAGCTCCGGTTGGGGAAGGGAGAAGGATCTGCAACTGACCCAATCGCGATTCGTGAGCCACCACTGCAACTGTCGCGCAGCGCCCTCCGAGATCTGGACGTGATACGACAGGTTGCCCTGATGCTGTGCCCACTGGAACTTCCGGTCCCACTGACGAGCCCGTATATGCCACCTGGCATGTGTCACTAGCAGGATGCAGGAGGCCATCAGGTCCAGAAGCCGGAGGGTCATCGTAACTGAAACCCGGGATAGAGGCTGAAAGAGTGGAACCATAGCCTGAATATCCCAGTCTCGCTGCTCGGGAGGATAAACCCTAAACAGTGTTGAATCCAGAACAGCTCAGATGAAAGGGAGCTTCTGAGAGGTACTCAGGTGCGACTTCGGCACATTGATGGAGAACCCCAGCAAATGCAGGAGGTTGGCCGTAGTCTGGAGGTGGGTGACGACTGCCTGGGGCGAGCCCGACTTCAACAGCCAGTCGTGGAGTTAGGGGAAGACTGACACCCCTAACCTGCGCAGATGAGCTGCGACCACCGCCATCACCTTCGTGAACACCCGAGGGGCATTGGTAAGGCCGACTGGGAGCATGGCAAACTGAAAATGCTCCCGGCCTACCGTGAACTGCAGGTAGCGCCGGTGGGCTGGCAGGACGGGGATGTGGAAATAGGCGTCCTGCAAGTCCAACGCCACCATCGAGTCTCCAGGGTCCAGGGCAGCCAGGACCTGAGACATAGTAAGCATCTTGAACTTCTCCTTCTGGAGGAAGCGATTTACGTCCCGGAGGTCCAAGATAGGGCCAAGGCCCCCCTTGTCCTTCTTGGGGACCAGGAAGTAGTGGGAATAACAATCATTCCCTACTTCCTGATCGGAAACTCGCTCGATGGCCCCCTTGGCCAAGAGGGAAGTGACTTCCTGACGGAGAAGAGCCAAATGATCCCCCGACACGTGGTAGTACCGAGGTGGCATGGCAGGAGGGGAGGACAGAAAGGGGAGCGAGTAACCGTGGCAGATTATCTGCAGCTCCCACTTGTCCGATGTGATGTCGCGCCAGTGGTGGAGGTGATGACGAATCCTGCCTCCTACCGGCGTGTTGTGCTCCCTGAAGGCCGGATTAGGATGGCTTGGAGGTGGAAGCAGCGAGTGTGGATGTAGACTGACCCGCCCGCTGGTTACCAGACCCGCCCCTGCGGTAGCTGCGTCCGCGCTGGGGCGGGTTCTGCGCAGGCTTGGAGGAGTAGCGCGTCTGGGCGCCTCCACCCTGGCCACGAAAGGAACGAAACCCTGGCGTGGCGGGGCTCTTCATGGAAAGGCCCAAAGATTTGGCTATGGCCCATGAGCCTTTAAAGCGCTCCAGGGCACTGTCCGCCTTGTCACCAAATAGACGGGAGCCATCGAAGGGCATGTCCATGAGCAAGCTCTGGACATCGGGTGAGAACCCAATGGAACGCAACCAGGCGTGGCGCCGCAAGGCTACCATCGTGGAAATCGCCCTGCCCAATGAATCAGAAGTGTCCAAACCACACCGGATGGCAAACTTCGCTGCATCCTTGCCTTCCGCAATTGCTTGGAAAAGGACAGCCTGGACCTCCTCAGAGCACTGAGGCAGAACCTCCACCACCGAATCCCACACTGCGTGGGAGTAACAGCCCAATAAACAGGCAGTATTAACCGATCTCAACCCCAAACTGGCTGAGGAGAACAACCTCTTGCCATATTGGTCCAGCCTCTTAGAGTCTTTATCTGGTGGAGCCGAGGGAAAAGCACTCTGCGATGTCGAGGCCTGAATGATCAGGCTCTCAGGCATGGGATGAGTGGTCAAGAAGGCATGGATCACCAAGCGCCGGACGAGGACGCCTAGCGACGTTCTTATCCACCGGTGCCCCCGAGGCCGGCCACAACCAAGTACCCAAGAGGACTTCAGTAAGGGCCTCGTTGAAAGGGAGCTGCAGCTCCGACAACGTAGACGCCGTCTGGAGCACCTCCGTAAGGAGGTTGGTCTTAAGGGAGACCGTAGGGAGGTCGAGATGGAGAGCCTCCGCGGAGCAGCGTAACACCATAGTATAGGAAGCGCATTCCTCTATAGTAGGCGGAGGTGAGGCAAACCACGGGCCAGAAGACTCATCAAGTTTACCCGCATCTTGAAGCTCATCCACCCAATCCTGCTCGGAGTCACACTGCTGCGCAAGGGGGTCCTCAGAGCCGTCCCAGTCCTCGTCCGGCTCCGGGGTAGAAGGAGCCAGCCGTGGTGGCAGGGCCGGAGCCGGAGAGGTCATCAGCGCCGCCGGTAGCGGAGCCAGCCGGGGCTGCGCCGGAGCCAAATCCCAACATGGATCCCAGGCCGGAACAAAATGGTCTGGTAACTGGGGTAGGGGCATGCCTGTGGCGAGGCTGGGGCCAGGGCCAAGGGCAGCGCCAGGGCCGGAGCCAGCGGTGCTGCACCTTGGGGCGCCGGGGCCGGAGCCGAGGGGCCTGGATCCAGTGGCTCCTGGGCTAGCACCAGTGGCGGTGCCGCTGGGCCAACAGGTCCTGGACACGGGACCACGGGGCGCGTAGGTGAGCCGGCGGGAGCCCGAGGCCTAAACAGGCGGTCCATGGCTCGGGAGTCGCCGACGGACCCAGGTATAGCGGGTAGGCCGTGGGACTCCCAGGCTCCAGAGGAGCTGCAGTGGCGAAGCCCCTGTCCCCCATGTCTGCCTCTGGGGAGTGACAGGGAGACGTCAGAGAGCAAACACGCTTGTTCGACTTCTTTTTATGGCGTCGCTTACCGGAATCTCACGGGGAAGACTTGGAATCCGAGGAGCGACGGCTCCGGTCCCGCGAACGGCCCCTAGACCCGGAGCGGCGGTGAGAGGAGGGCCGGACCTCCAGCAACTTCCGGCACCGCTCCCGTAAGGCCTTCGGGACCACAGCACGGCAGTCCCGACAGTCCCGGGAGTAATGGTCATGCTCCAGGCAGTAGAGGCAGACATCATGGGGGTCCGCCACCGACATATTACGGTGGCACGACCCGCAAGACTTAAAGCTGGGCATCCCTACGTGCACCAGTAGACAAGAAAGAGAGACAAAAGTCTAGAGAAAAGAGGTCAAACAATAACTGAGGTACATGCTCAATCCAGATCTGCGCTTTTGGCGCGGAAAAAGAAAGAACTGACGTCAGGGCGCATGTGTGGCACCTAAGTAGCCTCCGTGACGTCATCCCAGCGCTTACGATACCAGTGACGGTCGTGGAGCCGCACGGCTCCACCTACCGGCGAGCAGAGGTACTGCTAAGCAGAAAACTTTCCGGATCCAGACTGAAGCCTGGGGGATATTGCAAGGTAAGGAATCTATCACTAACGTGTCTCTTTCAGATTTGTAATTTTACCTTACTTTAGATGAACAAAAGACTTAAACTGCCCTTAAAAAATTAAAGGTTAAAGTAACATTATAGTTAGGTGAAAATGTCATTTAAAAAATACCACTTTAAACTAACAAAACCCTGAAATACACCAGTTATATTTATTTAAAGTAACTAGAACTCATACCCTAAAGTAACTAGAATTCACGCCCGTCATGCAAAGTCTTGAATCAATTATGTTATAGATCATGTCATGAGTGATTTAATATATGGGATAATTAGCAATGCATGGCAAAGGCATATATGACCTCTGAAGTCTAAAGTTAATGATGAAAGATGAGGGTACTCGGACTGCAAAACATTATTGCTGACTGCCATCTTTTCATCTGTGCTGCTGCAAGAGTAGAGCAATCAATGTAAATTAGCTAATTATCTAAAGACACTTTAGCAGCATTACAATCAGCAGCATCTCCTGTGCAAATGCGGAGGAGCATCGCCCAATTGCTCTGCATGAAGTTTAAAAAGGAAAACTTAAATGATAATCACAAATGTTATTATCATTTTAGTTTTCCATTCCTGCTTAGGTGCATGGAGGGTCTGGGCTGGCCAGAGCAGGGGCCAGGGGGAGGAGTGGTGAGCACACTCTATAAAGTGAGCATGGCCGTTTGGCCGGCCAAGCCATACACACCATGCATGTTCTCCATCGGCAGTAATGCACAGCCTGGCTGGAGAAATGCACTGCCTCCCAGTCCCTCTCTGAGCGCCGAACCACGGAGCTCAGACCAATGACAACGCTGCTGTAAGCCAGCGTTGTGGTTGACCAGGGGAGTCTAGGAGCCTATGTGCTTCCTGGTTCCTGCTGTCGACAGAGGAGCCGAAGAGGTCCGAGAGGATGTCCTGCAGGTAAGAGTGTTTTCCCCCATTTACCCCACTCCCCCGCCCCATCAGCTCTGTTAAGTAGCGGTTGCCACTGATTACAATGTTGTGTTTGCCCCTGAAAGTTCAGGCTCAGGTAGCAATGCTGCTTCTGGCTCAGGCAACTGGATGATTAAAAAAAAAAATTACATCTGCTTGAATGGGAAGCACTTTTTTGTGGAAGCACACACCTTCTGAATCAAAACATGTAATCCTAGCTAACAGAATGTGGGTGGAGCCAAAGCCCCTCTCTGTAGTACTCCTTAAAGCTCTGTTTTTAGGCTGACCACATTATGTCTGGTGACAGGTTCGCTGTCAAGTCAGACCTAAAAGAAGATTCACTGAACAACACCAGTAGACATTTTGGACAACTGCCAGAATATGAACCTAATTCAGCATATTCAACTTCTGTAAGGAGAGAAACGTATGCAGTTAATAAAGGTTTAAAATAGTGTCAGTTTGGTATTTAGACAAAATATCGGAGAAAGCACATTGTGTGGCCAAAATATCTTGTCAAGAATATGGAGGACAGAAATATTGTGAAGGTAAGTTTCCAAAGATAAGCAAAGTTTTCCTTTACATAACTCCAGATATATGTACCTTGAAGCTATACATATATAGATTCAAGGTACATATATCTGGAGTAAACTTACCTTCGCAATATTTCTGTTATATATATTGCACGGTAAACCGGTTGGAGGAGCATATATATATAAAGATACTGACGAAGGCTGACGACGTAACGCGTTTTTTGTTGACTTTCATTTGAATACACAAAGACCGCTGTGAATTTCATCACCCCCGGAGTGCTGTCGTTCCTTTGAGGGAAGGGACCTTTGAGCGTTCATATATATATATATATATATATATATATATATATATATATATATATATATATAATCGCTCCAAAAACACCAAAAGCACGAGTCACTCTGAAAGCGGGTGCCAGTAACGCGATGCTGTTCGCGTTTACAAATCCAAGCTCCAATTCCCTCACAAATACCCAGCCGGGTTGGAAGGAAAGCCAGCACTCACGAAAACAGCAGCAGCAGTTTCAGCAGAAAGGTTTTATTCTTCGAACAAACGCGTTTCGGGAATGAAATCCCTTCGTCAGTGTTAACATCGGAATGCACTGCGCGGCACCATTATCTGTGTTTGCAACCCTTATTGACACAAACAACGGACTTAGGTGGTTACACACCAAATGCACGCCATCTTAAAATGTGTTAAAATTTCACAAATGACCATACAAACGTATCGCATTTTTGCTGCATCAACATGTAAGTCATTTCTAACCATTCACTGTTTCTTTGACATAATGCACATTAAGGCAACATTTGTCATGAAACGGTTATTTGATAAACAATTATGCCGTGAAACGGCTACCCATAACTGCATCTTATAAAAGATCATGTCCTAACTATTTAGTAGGTGCAATTAACCACAAAACATATCTCTGAGCAAAAGTAGCATTGCACAAGACAATGCTCATTCTATACTGATGTATCATATTTATATTGTTATGTTAAACCAAATCTCGCCGTGGATCGGCAATTGCAGCCTTTGTGGCCGCTAACATCTCAGAGTAATGTTAAGAAAAAATGACAAACTTTACATATAGTTTCCATGGTCATCAAAAATTACATTGGAGTACATCCTCAATTAAAGATCAGAATTTACATCACTCTTGTGTTTAGAATGTAAGACAAGCTGATATGCATTCTAAACATATATCATTCAACCCAAGTGAGTTGACAATTCTTCCCCAATATTCAGTCCCTTCGGAGCCCTAGTTTCTAGATCGATAATGAAACGGGACTCCAATCTTCTCAGCGTCTGTAATCTGTTGCCCCCTCTGGGATTTTCTACAACTTGGTCTAAACAGAAATATCTGAGGAGATTCCTGTCACTATTGTGTTTAATTGCAAAATGCCTGGCTACTGGATATGTGAAATCCTTAATCACAATAGCCCGCATGTGCTCCAACACTCAAAGTTTGACAGGATTGATAGTACTTCCCACATATCTATAAGAACAGGGACATATCAGGCAATATACTGCATGGTCCGTATGGCAGGACATAAATTTGGTGATTTTTCTCCCACCTTTACAGCCCGTGACTTCATACGACAGAGTTCTTTTACTGGCAGAGCAGGCTTTACATTTTCCGCAAGGAAAAAAGCCTTTAACATCCTTTAGTGTCCCTATCTGTTTCTCCTGTGCTTGTAGAAAACTGTGAACCATCTCATCACGCAGTGAACGTGCCTTCCTGAAAGTTATTAATGGTTTCTCAGGAATATCAGACCCTACTATTGGGTCAGATTTGAGAATATGCCAATGCCTCGATAAAATGGATCTTAGTTTAAAGGAATCCGCAGAGAAAGGTATAATCATGCGGAAGTTCACTTCTTCAGAGGACTCAATTTTTTTATCTTCAAAGAGGGTCCTGCGAGGTATCTTTCTAACTTTCTTTAAAGTATCTTGAAGGAGGTTCCAGTTATATCCTCTGTTACAGAATCTCTCTATACTGTCAGCGGCTGCTGTTTCAAAATCCTCATCCTGTGTGCAGTTGCGCTTGAGTCGCAAAAACTCCTCGTAAGGGATATTTTTAATGAGTTTACGGGGATGACCGCTAGAAGCGTGTAAAACGCTATTGCCTGCGGTCGGCTTACGATAAAGTTGGGTGCAGATATGCCCATTTCTTACAGTTACTTGAAGGTCAAGATAATTCACCCTTTCTTTATGTATTTCACCAGTGAATTTAAGATTACACTCATTTTCATTCAGCACTTCTATGTACCGGTTAGCCTCATCAATAGACCCATCCCACACTAGGAACAGGTCATCGATATACCTGCTCCATAACACCACCTTGTTGTTCCAGGTGGCGTTCCTGGGGGCCCAGGCTACCTGCTCCTCCCACCAGCCTACGAATAAATTTGCATAGCTGGGGGCGAAACAGGAGCCCATCGCCGTACCAGAGCGCTGTTGATACAGTACATCCTGAAAAAGAAAGATATTATTGTATAAACAGAATTTTATAAGTTCCAATAACATCTTGTTATGAGTGGCAAATTTCAATTCTCTTTGATTCAGGAAAAATTCAACAGCTCCAAGACCTTGCTCATGGTCTATGCAGGTATAAAGGCTTGTTATGTCTAAGGTGATTAGTACATATGAGGGTTGCCAGACAAGAGGTTCCACTTTCTTTATCAAGTCCGTCGTATCCCTGATGTAAGATTTCAGAGATAATACGAAGCTAAACAAAAAGTGGTCCAGGAATTTTGAGAGATTCTCTGTGAGGCCTCCAATGGAGGAAATGATGGGTCTGCCCGGAGGGGCTTCAATGTTCTTATGCACCTTGGGCAGATGATAGAAACAAGGAAGAGTAGGGTTCATTGTTTTTAGAAAAAGGTATTCATCAAGATCGATCATCTGTCTATCGTGCCATTTCTTGAGCAAGCTATGTAGTTCTTCGATACTTGCCCAGTACTCCTTTTTCGTAATGGTAGTATAGCACGACGTGTCTTGGAGCTGGCGCATGGCTTCTGCAACATATTGTGGTCTGGACATGATGACAATGTTGCCTCCTTTGTCGGAGGGTTTGAATACAATCGTTTTGTCCTCCGTCAAACTCTTGATCGCCATTTGTTGTTCCTTCGTGATGTTATGATGCTTGTTCCGATGATTGGATTCAATCCTCATCGTCATCAGGTCCCTGATGACTACATCCGAAAAGATGTCGATAGCATCCATGGCAGTTTGGGGGACAAATCTAGAAGCAAGTTTAAAGTCACTTTTGGGTGCTTCTTGATCAATGTTCACACCAGCCAATCTTTGTGTTAAGGAGTTGCTTGTTGTATACGGTTCCATGTCAGCTTCTCGTCTTAGATTCTGTAAAACCTCACAAGCAGTCAAATCATTCACACATAAGAGATCAGTGTCTTTTTTGTTATTTCTTAGATGTTTCGCTTCTTTAGCAGTCGGTTTTGTTTTAAAGAATTTATGTAATTTGACTTTTCGAACGAACTTATACAGATCAATTCTTGTCTGTGTATATTCCAAGTTTTTATAAGGACAAAAAGTGAGTCCTAATTTTAAAACGGACTCCTCTGTAGTTGTTAATTGTCTCTGTGATAAATTAACAATGGTTAGCTGGTCCGAGGCATTCACCATCTGCCTCTCCTTTGACTTCTGGTGACCCTTGAAGTTGCTCTTGTTTGTCCTCTGCCTCTTCCCTTTCCAACCTCCCCTTCTGGTTTGTCTACCTTTTCTGGGAGCTTCTTCCTGCCATCTCGGAGCCAGCTCTCTTGGATGACTGTGAACTCCTGTTGAAAAGGGGTCTTAGTAGTTGATGTTGAAGGTGCTGCAGTGGTGTTTGCCATCTCGTCTTCAGATAATTCACTTGCAGTGACTTCTGAGTCGGAGGTCTCAACTCTTGTCTCCATGTTGCCTTTCGGCATGAGGTTTTTTCTCGCAACCTCTTTACGTGGCTGATCGTATTTCTTAGAGAAAGTCAAAACCCTCCCCATTGCATAATGCCGTTCATCACGGTCAAATTTTTCTTGTTTTCTCTGCTTGATTTTAGTTTCATATTTTTGTAATCTCTTTTTCATATTAGCCCTGAGTTGTTCTTGTTCTTCCTTGTTAGTATCCTGTGCAATCAATTCTTCCAACTCCTCTATTTCTTTCACGACCTTGTCGTGGTCGCTCCACGCAAATTGAATCAAGATCTCCAGCATGCCTTTGCAAGAGTTAGCTATATGTGCCGCCCATGTTTCTAACAGTAGGGGGTCAGGGTTCTCGTATGCGGGTACAGTAAAGATCCGAAGACCTCGAGGCACCCTCTGTACCTCTATGTACCCCTGCAATGATGTACCCTCCCACCATTTGCGGAGTTCGCGTTCATATAGCTTCTCCAATTTTTGAAATTGGGTTGATAAAGTGTTGGAGACTGCCACATTAGTTGTTGGTGGTAGTTTAGTGATGTCCGGATTTTTAATTTTGAAGATGTCTCCAGCCGCATCTCGGCGTTCCGACATGTTAAACATGTTCAGTTTCTATGTATCGTACAGTATCCCGGTCCCGGGAGGCGATACCCACAGTCTGTCTGCCTGCTGCTGCAAGTTCCCTCGCTTAACCGTCTATGAAAACATGTGTTGGAATCACATAGAGCAATACATTAAACAAGCAGGCTTAACGCTTCTGAAGTTGTGCCGGCTTTTGTATTGCTCGTTGATTACTTCGGACACCACTTTTCAAATCAAGGGGAATATAGTTCTTTATCCCTCAAGCTGTCCGGTAACGGTGGTGCACTCGTTTCAAATTAATAATCGCTCCAAAAACACCAAACGCACGAGTCACTCTGAAAGCGGGTGCCAGTAACGCGATGGTGTTCGCGTTTACAAATCCAAGCTCCAATTCCCTCACAAATACCCAGCCGGGTTGTAAGGAAAGCCAGCACTCACGAAAACAGCAGCAGCAGTTTCAGCAGAAAGGTTTTATTCTTCGAACAAACGCGTTTCGGGAATGAAATCCCTTCGTCAGTGTTAACATCGGAATGCACTGCGCGGCACCATTATCTGTGTTTGCAACCCTTATTGACACAAACAACGGACTTAGGTGGTTATACACCAAATGCACACCATCTTGAAATGTGTTAAAATTTCACAAATGACCATAGAAACGTATCGCATTTTTGCTGCATCAACATGTAAGTCATTTCTAACCATTCACTGTTTCTTCGACATAATGCACATTAAGGCAACATTTGTCATGAAACGGTTATTTGATAAACAATTATGCCGTGAATCGGTTACCCATAACTGCATCTTATAAAAGATCATGTCCTAACTATTTAGTAGGTGCAATTAACCACAAAACATATCTCTGAGCAAAAGTAGCATTGCACAAGACAATGCTCATTCTATACTGATGTATCATATTTATATTGTTATGTTAAACCAACATATATATATATCTTTTCAAGGTACATATATCTGGAGTTATATAAAGAAAAACTTTGCTTAACTTTGGAAACTTACCTTCAATATATATTTCTTCAAGGTACGCAGATGTGGAGTTAAGAACAGTTAATCTATGCTCACCTATTTGCACTTACCTTCTCAATATTTTGGTCCTCGATATTTCTGACACGATATTCTGTCCACACAATATTTCTGTTTCCTGTATCCTGTCAGTGATCCATCAGTATCTCTTTCCAAAGTGGGAATGCTCTACTGTACCTAAAAATTAAGAGCTGTTCTACTGCTGAGTTGCTGAATAGGGAAGAACTAGCCTAAAAGTAAGTAGCTGTACTAACTAGCTGTCTAGCACAGCTATTCTTCACCACTGAAAGGATCCAATGGGATTGTTTTCGTTCAATGACCGAAGTGAAAAGAAGGCTTTCCTGACTTCTTCACTTGCTTGAGTTCAATGATGCAGACATGGTCCTCTGTGTGACAACTCTCTTCGACAGCTGGCTGAGCATGGTTTGGGCATGCAGAGTATGGCCATATACAACACGACAGAGGTCATGCAGTGTTAGCCAGAGAGTATACAGTATGTGTCCAGAGGGTATATAAGTAATGCAGATTATCTGTGAGCACAAACGTTTATAACAGGTTTGTAAATTGTAATTGAGGGTCACTTTAAAGTGCACAACATATAACGGAGGTCAAATGATGCGTTTTGGGTTCCATAATCAGTGAATGAGGCTTAGTGCTTATTTTTCAGTACTCCAACGTTGTAGGCTTTCTAATGTTGAGAAAGGTTTCTAAAGATACATGTGGAAGGCCAACTGATCTACGTCTACCACAAGTGGAAATCACTCTGTTTACGTTTATCAGGTCAATGGTCGACGGAATAATTCCTCCTGTGGCCATTACATTAATGCATTACTTGTCACTTTCAGCTACAACAAAGCCTAAAATAGACATGAGTTTCAGATGACCAATGAACCAGACTTCTATCTGAATAGCTACCAAAACTTACAACTCTATCCACTTTACCCAATTCTACAATGAACAAAAATAATGAATGAACTAGGTGTTCCCCTCGAGGTTGATTTCGGGCTGGTGGTGCTCCAAGATATGTAAAAGAAAAGAAAAAAATACGAAAACATCTACACTAGTCAAGTGCCTGTTTATTGCGTTCAGCCAGGTCCAGACCTTTGCATATTAGAATTTGTAAAGAAGGAAAAAAAATAGGAAGGGAGCAAATCATAAAATCAGGAATTTCAACCCGATTCACGAGCCAGTCAATGAAAGTCTTGCCATTGTTCAATTCATCTTAAAGTCCACTTCGTTTTGGTCAAGGGTCTGAGACTCTAAACTTACATGTTAATTACAGTAGTTTTCTACCCAAAAATTAGCACAATAAATATGCAAAAAGACCAATGGTCTCTAGTGTCCTAGAGGTCCTGGCACAAGGACCAGTAGAGACTTCCATAACTATAGGCTTTGCTTTTTTATCTCGCTTGGGAGACCACAAACGAGTCCTTATTTAGGGTTTGAACATAGGTTGTAGATGGAATCACAATCACAGACACTGTTGAAAGATCCTTAATTGGACTTAAGGGGTCTGAAGCTTTCTTGGTAAGACTATTTGAAGCTTTCTCTGAACCATTTAGAATCCCACCTTGCACTCTTTTGACTTTTAAAAAAAAACACACATTTTATTTTGCACTCTTATGACTCTGTTACCATCCTCTGCTCCTTTTTTTCCATCTTATGTTGAAAAAGCTAAACGAAAGTGGGGATGACGCATGAAGGACTTCAAGGTTCCTTCCTAGTCTCAGGATTTAAGCGGCATTTCTCTGTCCACCACCTGAAAAAATGAATGAACTGCAGTAACTTCAGAGTCTAATTTTAGGGGCTGTAGCAGTGCATTTGCAGGAATGTCCAGTGGCGACTCCTCCATATGAGCAGAGGAGCGTCGCTCCACCACCACAATGCTATGCAGAAAACTGGAAAAATAAAATGGTAATAAAATGATTTTTTTTCAACTCACTGCTGAACAGAGAGCCAGGGCGGGGCGGTGTCATTGAGTCATTGCGTCATTGCTGCTGATTGGCAGCAATGAGGAGTGGTCACTTCAGTTTGAAGAGCACATGTTGGTTTAGCTAGCCTTCTTGCTATAGCCAGCCCGACATGCACAATTCAAAGGTCTCCAACTCAGCTGTCCAGTGCCTTCCGAAACACTGAGCCAGCCTCCTCCAACCAATCCAAACGCTTCACTCATGCTGCTTAACATTGATAGCAGCATGAGAGCAGCATCGGGATTGGATAAGGTAGTTTGCTTTGGGACCTGACTTCGCGCTCAGAGGAGTCTGGAGCCAGGGACTGGAGGACATGGAGTATGTGCTGCAGGATAAGGTAAATTAAAGTTTTATTTTTTATTTGTTAAATGTGGCGCCTTTCTGACTCGCAATATTTTGATTGTTGTGTGTTTGTGTGGCTGTGACTTTGATTGTGACTGTATATGTGTGTGTTTGTCAGCTTGACTGTGTGCCCCACCATTTTTGTAGGTTTATCTGGGAATGTCTAGAGGCACTGCAGAAGTCCTCTTCCCAGACTAAGCTCTCAACAAAGTTAGACAGTTTTTGTCTGCCTCAGCATCCCTTTATCTGAGATAACTGCTGGAAGCTTTCCTTAATTTCTGTACCCAATCAGGTAAAACAATCATTTTCATTGGGATACAAGTTCAATTTCATGTGGAACCTTTCTTTTTAAGCAGCCTGGTACTCACCCTCCTGCCGAGGCAATGGAGGTTCAGCAACTATTTCTCCTACTGTTCTTTCTCTTTTTTCTGCAGTACTTTTCTGCCCTTTGCATATTATTCTGGAAGATCAAAACAATTGTGAAATTCTCGCAAGTCTCTCCCTGGTCTCTTCGAAGGCAATATCTGAAATTGGCAATAGTATGTTTTATCGAATGCCTTGTAAGTCCTTTTGTGTGGCAGGCACAAACACCATGGGGTCTCTCTCCATGCCCTGGTTTTTATTGGACTTTCTTCATCGGTCTCTTGCTTCTATCCAGGGTACACCTGTGGTGCTTCTGATGCTCCCAATGCAGATTGAAGGGGGCAAGGAATGTAGATGGCTATGCTCACATGTTGGAATTAAATCCTGCCTCTCTTGTGTGACTACTCTGTCAGGTCACCTTGGTGACATGACTCCCGGGAGAATGCATCTGCATTTTCTGGCTATGGTCTGGTCCAAGGAATTAGAAGTACACAGCAACATATCAAATTCCCCAGGTCCTTTGAAACAAAAATTCAAAGAATAAGTGTGCATTGTTTCTTTGACTAAATGTTCTCTGGATCTATATTGTTACTGAGAATTTGCATTTGTGTAGTGTACCATTTGCATCATGCCACTATCTATCGAACCAGCAGTATATATGCGGCCAGAAACAACCACCTCACCTTTTTATGTTCTGTAAAAGTGAAGAATATTGTTAGTGCTACAAACAGATACACTGGCCACATGAATACTCTGTAACATGCGAGTAGGCAGCAATGACAGATCAGACAGAACTAGTTATAGTTATTTGTCAACTAAGTCTGGTTAAATATCTTGATTTCTCTGTGGAATTAGCACACAGCTTCAAATTAATTGGAGGATTTCAGACCGGACGAATCACACGGAGGCCAACCAAATATACTGATGATATAAATAGGATCGTACAAAGGTATTTTAACAACAAACTGTTGTATACATTCCATCTGGGGACTTTATTCTCAATTCAAAATCAACTCTATAGGATATAAAATTAAAGCCCAAATCCTTGGAGATAGAAGTATTTTGGTCATATTTATTCAATCGTGGCTCTACAATCACAGTGAGGAGACTTAGAACAGCTATACAGCCCTCCACCAACCATGGAAATTTGAACCTAATAGACATATATTTGATATACAAGGAATATAGACTTATGGTAGAAATTCATTATTCAACACTGAAAGGAAATGGTAAAATAAAAAAATGTATTTATATGTTTAACCATGACAAATGTCCTGTATTCATTTTGCACCTGAGCAAACCTAAATTACAGTATATATGCCTACTACGTTAATTCTTTAAACTTACTGTGACAATACTCCCAGTAAATGTGTGGCACCGCTAAAACTACTAAAATTAAGTATTTAGAACTATGGAATGATGACAACTCTATTAAAACCATGGAATGTTACAGAACTCCTAATTGTGTTACGGTCCTGTGCTTAAGTTGTGAATATGGATTTCAAATTCTATGGAGGGCATTGACTCCTGCTGATTGACAGCTGATTGACAGAAAAACATTGTTGGTCCCTGAAAATAATGGGAGGCCGCCTAAAAGGGGAGAATGGCAATTAACAGCTGGTAATGCCTGTAAACACATAGGTAATAAAGCCATTAGCACCCTGTCCCTTAATTTTAGTGTACAACATAGCCAACGAAGTCAACTGTTCCAATGATCTTTGTATCCCTGCTTAACACTCTTACTCAAGTTAAAAAGCATGCAAAGAGTGGTTAATATTGCTAGTATTATAAGCCTTATGTTTTTCTGAATTGATCTCAGCATTCCACACACAGTGCTAATGGCATGTACAGCCCATCTGCCACAGCATTAAAAAGCTTTTCCGCTCGCTTAACAGGCTTTGTTCTTTCCTTAATTGGCAGAATGTAGCAAAAGCATTAAAGTCTATTCACTGAGTGCAATTCAGGTAAATTTACACATATACTCTACTCATCGGTATAGATCTTCATGTTCGCCACAGACTGAGGACTCAGAGAGGGAATACAACACTTGTGATAGCCCTCAGTAGCAAACCAAGATGCTATATAAAAAGCAGCCGTCTTGCTGGGTCGAGGACTTTGGGCATATCTTCCCTGCCACCACCGAGGAGAACTGCTGAACATTGGGACGACTGCCGTGTGCTGCAAGGGGCCGGGACTGCGAGACCCAGGGTTCACCGCGCTCTAACAACACAGCGCACCTGGTGTCTCTTACCGCCCCCTGCTGCACCTATATATCCACGCCCATTACCGCGAACGCGGGACGCATGCGGGCGTGTGCCGGGCTAAGCCCAGGCAAAGGGCGGGCCGTTTGAGGCCGTTCGAAAACGGACGAGACCGGGACTGGGCCATCCCCTTTTGCTCTTGCCATCTTTTCATACTATCTCATTTAGCTCCCATAATCATCGACTGCTAGAGAGACAAGGAGCAAGAGCACGCTGGCAGCCGGACAAGCAAAAGGTACACTGGCCCTCAGTAGCAAACCAAGATGCTATATAAAAAGCAGCCGTCTGCTGGGTCGAGGACTTTGGGCATATCTTCCCTGCCACCACCGAGGAGAACTGCTGAACATTGTGACGACCGCCGTGTGCTGCAAGGGGCCGGGACTGCGAGACCCAGGGTTCACCGCGCTCTAACAACACAGCGCACCTGGTGTCTCTTCCCGCCCCTTCCTACCTCACAACTATTTACGGCCCGCGGCCCCCGCTCCGCGGGTGCCGCTCGCAGCCGTCTTGCTGGGTCGAGGACTTTGGGCATATCTTCCCTGCCGCCACCGAGGAGAACTGCTGAACATTGGGACGACTGCCGTGTGCTGCAAGGGGCCGGGACTGCGAGACCCAGGGTTCACCGCGCTCTAACAACACAGCGCACCTGGTGTCTCTTACCGCCCCCTGCTGCACCTATATATCCACGCCCATTACCGCGAACGCGGGACGCGTGCGGGCGTGCGCCGGGCTAAGCCCAGGCAAAGGGCGGGCCGTTTGAGGCCGTTCGAAAACGGACGAGACCGGGACTGGGCCATCCCCTTTTGCTCTTGCCATCTTTTCATACTATCTCATCTAGCTCCCATAATCATCGACTGCTAGAGAGACAAGGAGCAAGAGCACGCTGGCAGCCGGACAAGCAAAAGGTACACTGGCCAATTATTTTGTCAAAGCGGGGTCTCTCCTGATTGATGAAATTTCGGCTCTTGAAAGGCGTGTATCCCAGGAAATTGAATGGGTGAAAAGATCCTCTCTAGGCCCTATAGCTCATACTAGGACACCTGAAAATAGACTAGAACGTATTGAGCTAGACACTGAGGAAAATGGGGCTAGTGGGACGTTAGCCATGACTAATATAATCAATTATACCCTTCATAGCAATGCTAGTAGTCCTGATGAGCTAAGTTTACTAGCCCTACCCAGGTCTCAAGAAAACCCCCCTCCCCCCACACCTTCTGTCATTATAGGTAACACGGTCGGCACTAACAGTATAACTAGTGATCCTACACAGGGGGAAAGGGAAGGAGCTATACCAAAGAGGAAAAGAGGGGCACAAAATAGGGGGGGGGCGCAAGGCTAAAGTTGCAAAGCGCAACCCTGTAATTGTGGGTAATAAAAAGGGTTCAACTAATAAGGGACCAGCACAGCCGGACTATACTAAGGTGCCACCCATCACGAATTCATCCCCACAGGCATTAGATAATGTAAATCCTCCTCGCACAAATAAAATCAATGGCGATGATGACATTACTATGTCCAACATTGCCGCTCTTCTGAAGTTACTAATAAGCCCCCTAGAAGCACGCCTAATAAAGATTGAGGACAGGCTTGTGAAAATAGAGAAAGAAACGGTGCAACTAGTGGACAATTACAATAAAGATAGTAAGGTAGCTGGAGGAGGGGTGGAGCTTAGGAACAAGAAGACCACATTAGTGCCCCCAGTGAAGGATGGTAATATAGCTCCCATAATATTACAGACTCAGCAGCCCACACCACTTACTGCTATCCCTCAGTCAACTGACTGTGCCGTACCTTCCAGTAACACCGAGAGGAAAGCTACAGTCACACAGGGAGCACATGTCACCACTAAAAAAATTAGGCCAGTTAACTTGCCACCGGAGGCAAGTCCATATACAGTTATTCTAGCTGGCGTCCCCGAGCTTAAACCTAATTACAAAGAACCTGTTCTGGCACTAAAAAATAAGGTGGTTAGTTGGCTCAGTACATAAAGACCTCTTCCCCATGGAGTTATGAGCGAGGTTCTTATGGTAAGGAGAGTCCCATGGTTAGGTAACTCAAGGAAATCAATCACCGGAGATTGTGTCCAAATTAATTTTAGGGATCCCAGGACCGTCTCCCATATATGCAGAGGGTCGCACCAGGACCAGGGGACATCTATCCAGGCCCTACCCCTATCCTTTTTCTACCCACCAACGGCGTGGATACACGAGGAGGAGGCGGGATGGGAAACAATTCCTAGTAGGAGGGATGGATGGGCCGGCAGAGAGAGAGGAGCCTTCCACCATTCCAGACCTCAGCACTTTGCCCACTTTCCGACATTCAACAGGTTTAGCTGTTTAGATATGGTCGACTGACAGTATCTGGCCAGGACGGGGGAGGACGGTGGCCAATTGGGGGGTCCCAAAAAAGGAAAAACTACCCACCCCACTGAACTTTGTGATAATTCCCCTGGGGAGACTCACCGGGACGTGAAGGAAAAACATATCAAGGCGGCCCAATCGACTATTGCAGGGTCCCGATCTGTTTTGACAGATATTATAGTCGAGCAGGAATTATTGCCAAGTACATGCGAGACGGACACTCCATCATTAAAAACTTCGGATCATAGAAAATCCTCTTTAAAGATATTATCGTGGAATGTGGCTGGCCTGGGGAACAAATTGAACTGCCCGGATTGGAGCTTATTTATATAGGGTATGGAGATATGTATGTTTCAAGAAACCTGGGCGAGAGAGGATGTCTATCGTCCAGGCTTCGCGACATTCTCCATCCCGGCGAAATGGGGGGGAAAGGGGCGCCCCTCAGGAGGTCTTGCAAAGTGGGTGGAGGTCGACCTGGGTTGTAAAGCCAGATTACCTGACACAGCCTCGGAGGATATTCTGGGGGTCCTGTTGGAGTGGCCTAACCTGAGTAGACTGGCCGTAGTAAACGTTTACTCCAGGCCGGTAAACATCACAAAGGAGTCGCGTACCATCGACGAACTATCTGTTTTCCTCAGCGACATTCCCCAGGGTACACCTTTTCTGGTAGGAGGGGACTTAAACTGCCATTTTGAGCCTCTCCCAGGCCTACTGGATGGACTCTCCCTAGAGGAGGATGCAGTGTGGTCAGTACCCCCCACGTCAGCCCCCCCTCCCACCCCCCCGAGCTTGGACTCCTCTTGCCGTCCAGATCACTGGCTTAACCCTCAAACATGGTGTGCGGGCATGCAATGGACGTATAACCTCCGACATCCCCCCCAAATGCACATACAATAGAGTGGGTAGGGAGTCTAGACTGGACTACATGTTGGTCCAACTCGCTTTATGGTCGCATATCATTGATTTTAAGGTGATCCAAAGGGAAGACAGCGACCATAATGCGCTTGAACTGGAATATGCACTCCCCGGCTTAGTTGACAGAGGGGTAGCGGCACCCGCACCAGCTGGCACTGACGAACAATTGACGGAGAGTGAGGTGGGAGAAGCTAGCAGTGAATGCAGAGAAGATTTCAGGGCTTTATGCCCGGGTCATCCCTACACTTGATAAGGTGTGCTCAATAATGGAGCTTGCTAGCACCCAGGATATACATGAGCAACTGAGGTTGGCACACGAGGATCTTATTAAGTCAGTAGCTGAAGTCCTATTTACCACAGGAATAAGAGGGGGCGGCTGTCCCAACCGCCCAACCGCCCAACCTGGTATAACGCTACATGCCGTAAGGCCAAATCAGACCTGCTGATTTCAATCAAGGCGGGTACTGATAGACTTGAGACTCAGGCCAGAAGGAGGGATTACAACGCTTGGTCACCCACGCAAAGAGTGAATGGGAACAGGAGAAGTGGGAAAATCTTGCCACCTTATTAGTTGGCAGGGATTCCCGCAAATTCTGGGGCATTGTCAACACGGGGTCCGAGGAGCCAGTTTCGGCTATCGAACCCAATATTTCAGCAGAGGCTTGGCAGGACCATTTCCAGTCACTTTACATGGTTCATGATGGGGCTCCAAATCAAGCACAACCGACCCTTGGTGGCTCACCAGATGTGGAACCCTTCACAGAGATGGAGGTGCGAGCCGCCATTGCAGGGCTGACACCAGGCAAGGCGCCCGGACTAGACGGTTTACCTGGCGACTTATTTAAGCAGGAGCCTGACATGTGGGCCCCTTACCTGGTGCTGCTATTTAATGCTGTCCTGAGGGGTATGGAGGTCCCGAGTACTTGGCTGGGCGCAGAGATTGTGCCGATATTCAAGAAGGGGTCACCTCTGCTCCCAGCCAACTACAGGCCCATCAGCCTCATAGACGTACCCCAGAAAATAATTGGTAGGTTGCTACTTGACCGTATTCAAAGTTGGATAGAGGAATTTGCAATTTTGAGCCTCTACCAGGCAGGATTTAGAAAGGGGGTCTCAACCATGGACCAGATTTTTTGTTTAAATCTTCTGTTTTGGAAAACAGCCGTAATAGAGGGTGGCAGTTTGTACACAATATTTGTGGACTTGCGTGCCGCCTTCGACTTAGTGCCCAGAGCTAGACTATGGACTGTGTTGGCAGAGTTGGGCATCCCAGCTGATATCCTCTCGATCTTGATAAGATTGCATCAGGGGAATTTTGCATGTGTTAGGTGCGGTAGGAATGGGGCACTTTCTGGAAGATTCCCCGATGACAGGGGGGTGAGACAGGGTTGTGTGCTTGCACCGACCCTGTTCTGCCTCTTTGTCAACGGGGTAATCGCCCATTTGACTAGGATAGGTGACATCGATGCTCCAAAGCTCAACGGGAGCAGGGTGCCTGCCATTATGTTTGCGGACGATACCCTGCTGCTGTCCAAATCCCCTATGGGAATACAACGGGTCTTGGATGGGTTCACGATTTTTTGCGTGGAGCGGGGGCTTGAAATCAATGCCCTCAAAACTAAATATATGATTCTCAACCCCCCCTCCTCAACACGCCCCAATCCCACTATAGGCACACTGAGACTCGAGAGGGTATCTAATATTGAATACCTCGGGGTGAATATAAACCAAAACATGACCTGGGATACGCACCGGACTAAGGCGAACATGAAATTAGCACAGTTAACGGGTGGCATCTGCAGGATGGTGAATAGGTCAACCTACAAACCCCGTGGTCCTGTGCTCCAAATGTATAAAATGCAGGCAAGGGGGGCAGTCACCTACGGGGGGAATTGTGGGGTCACACACCAGCCCAAAACCTGTTGTCCACTGAAAATAAATTCATTAGGCAGCTGGTAGCTTTACCCTCAAGCACCCCGCTTCTCCCGATGAGGTTAGATCTGGGTATAAGACCAATTACAGAGGAGTTGGGACTGAAACCAATCACTTTCTGGCGTCGAATTTGGAGTACGCCTGAACTCATGAATTACAGGACTGAGCTCCAAGAGATCCTATCTTTACCAAATGCCTTACACATCCCCTGGTTGAGATACATTAGACAAACTTGTGAGAGCCTAGGAAGACCAGAACTATGTCTAGACCCGGGAAATGCATGCTCTAGGATCCCACGTAAACTCCTCTCAAGGGATTTCTATGAGCGAAATTTACATGCATTAGTAGAGAGTACACGGGAGGGGTCCCTCACCAATTTGTTCATCAAATTCAAAGACTCATACTATCTAGAGCACGTCCTTGATGGCATTAGTCCCGTTTTGACCCGGAAATTGTTTCTGCAGTGGCGATACGGCACACTCCCCCTTAGGGCTTTCACCAAACGCTGGGGTCAGCCCTCGCCCACAGAACAGTGCCCGGTATGCACACATCCTCAGGAAAATGATTTGCACATCATATTTTTTTGTAAAGCTTACCATAGATCCAGGAGGCACTGGCTCATCCCCCTTTTAAAAAACCTAGGTTTTAGACATCATCTTCCAGCATACAGAATTTTAAAGATGGATTTATCACCCCCGATTGTGGTTGCGGTGGCAAAATTCCTAACAGCGATGTGGCACACCCGCACTCGTTATATTAAGTCAGTCACTGATTCGTGAAAAATGAAATGTACTGTTGATTTTTTACTAGAATGCATTGTTACTCTTTTAAAATGTTTACTGTAAGGTTTTTATAATCTTTGTTTTATTTTCTATTGATTGCAAGTTGATTTTAAATTGTATGTATATCTTTTATGATCTAAGTAGATCGAAATAAAGATTGAAATGAAAAACAAAGTCCACAGCTTAGTCTATGAGAATGTGCCCCCCCCGCTACCACTCTGTGCACAACAGCCTTTCTGCCCCCCTCCCCCAGGGGCAGATAGGGGGTGTTTACCCCCAAAACAGCCTACTCAGGGCAGAAACCCACTAGACACCAGGGATTTATTGGCCAAAAAAAAAGGGATGGGCGTCCCATCCTATCATCAGGCCATGCCTTTACCCCAAAAGGCATACAAAACTGAGATGGATGGAATGCCTGAATTAATTTCAACCACTGATAATCACTCGGGCTGTATCCCAATTCATTGTTATTGTGCACACCATGCCACTACAGTTTAAACAACCATATACAAATCAGTCTTATCCCTACATATGTCGCGTCCGTCAAGCTCTATCACTGGGCCATTTGTCGTGCCCGAGCGGCATTTTATGCCGAGGAATTCCGGAACAGCACTAACCCGTCGAAGGCCATCTTCAAGGCGGTGAAAGATCTTATGTCTAAGCGGTCTATCTCCACGGCTGAGAGCTCTGTCACACACTGTGAATCCCTCGCTTCCTATTTCTTGGGAAAAGTCCAGGCTATATATCGGACATTCCCGAGCACTGGTAAAGTGCTGGGTAGTCCTAAGGAGACACCTCACCAGCCCGCTTTGCTCTCATTTCCCCCTCTCACCCTGGAAGGGTTTGACAAACTTGCTACGCAAGTTAAATCTGGGTCTCCATCCGATCCAGTGAGGCCTGCCCTCTTTCGAGACCAGACCTTTGTGGGACGCGCGGCTATACGCTCCCTTGTCAATCTCTCCCTAGAGACGGGGTTGTCCCCATTAGCTGGAAGCAGGCGGTGGTGTCTCCGATCATTAAAAAACCCTCTCTTGACCCGTCTAAGCCGGAAAGCTATCGTCCCATCTCGCTGCTACCCTGGCCAGCTAAGTTGACAGAGGCCCATGTCAATCTGGCCCTGTCTGAACACTTAGCCCGGTCCAATGCCCTCGACCCCACACAGAATGGCTTCCGTGCTGGCCACAGCACGGAGACTGCCCTTCTTGTGATGGTGGAACATCTCCGTGCAAGGTTGGATGCTGGTCAGACGGTGGCGCTGATTTTGTTAGACCTCAGCGCCGCCTTCGATACTGTATCGCACAGCATCCTCCTTCAGCGGCTCGAGGAGATTGGTATCGGTGGCCAGGCGCTGCAATGGTTGCGCTCCTTCCTTGACAACCGCTCCTTCTGTGTTGCCATCCCTCCCTTCAAGTCCAGGTTCCAGCCTCTGGCCATGGGGGTTCCGCAGGGGTCCTCGCTGAGTCCCACGTTGTTCAACCTCTACGTGAGACCGCTGGCTGATGTCGCAAGGCAGTGGGGCCTAACCATGGTCTCATATGCCGACGACACACAGCTGGCGGTTACTCTCAGCGGGGATGCGGAACAGGATGCCCCCAGGTTTCAGTCTGGACTGAAGGCGGTGGCCAGCTGGTTGACAGGTAACTGTCTCCAGCTTAATGCCACAAAAACAGAGGTTATGGTTGTCGGGAAGGGAGTGGAGCTTTGGGGCGATCAGTGGTGGCCTTCGGAGTTGGGCCCCACTCCGACCCCGGTGTCGGAGGTGAAGAACCTAGGGGTCTGGTTAGACGCTGGTCTCACATTTATAGGGCACACCAAAAAAATCGCAGCCTGTTGCTTTGGTCTCTTAAGAGGTTTAAGGCCGGTGCTTAAGTTCTTCGATGCCCCTACCAGACAGCTTGTGGTCCAGGCAACCATCATCTCTCGTCTGGACTACGCTAGCTCTTTGCTGGCTGGGGCTAACCAGGCTGAGTTAACCCGTCTGCAGCGGGTGCAGAACGCCGCGGCGAGAGCCATTGTTGGACTACCTAAGTTCTGCCCGGTGTCTCATGTCCTCCGCTCCCTGCACTGGCTCCCGGTTAGGAAGCGTATTCTTTTCAAGGTCTTGTGTCTGACCTTCAAAATCCTAAGAGGCATAGGCCCTGAGATTCTGGCCAACTCCATTTCTTTCTATGTCCCTACCCGCAATCTTCGATCTCAAGGTCAGGCCCTTGCTGTTGTCCCCAGATTCAGGCTCAGCAGGATGGGGGGACGCTCCTTTAGGGTGAGAGCCGCGTTAAGAACAATAGTTACTTACCTGTAATCTGTGGTTCTCCAGTATTGGTGTCTTTCATAGATTCACATGCCTGAATCATTCCCCGTCGTCGGAGTGGGAGCCCACGGTACATAAAAAAGTAGTAAAATATACCCTTAGTACATAATAAATAACAATACACCCAACCAGGAAGTAAAGTAGCCCCAGCTACAGTAAAGAAAACTTCCACAGTAGAACCTGTCCAGGTCATTATGTATGGACCAAACTGCAGCCAATCAGGCCACAGCTCCCACCAGAATGCTCTCCCCAGAGACCCAGGCTCTCAGATTTTGTAGCACCGGAGTGCACCGGAGTAAAGTATAGATAAAACAGCCTGAGTGAGCCTCTGAGGGGAGGTGGGTGGGTGCATGTGAATCTATGAAAGACACCAATACTGGAGAACCACAGATTACAGGTAAGTAACTATTGTTCTTCTCCAGTATTAGGGGTGTCTTTCATAGATTCACATGCCTGAATCAGAGTAGTGAGCAGTAATAGCAACAACATATACATAGCTCTTGGACGCCAAGGCACATAGCAGTAATGCAAGAAAAACACAATGCAAAGCAATAACACAATAGGCGTCAAAAGAGCAAGAGGAGGTGGGAGAGAAATAGCAGAGGCTCACCTTATTGGAAAAGATTACGCAGGACTGCTCTTCCCACCGAGGCATCGGTATCGCTTGAAGAATCCAGACAGTAATGCCTCGTGAATGTGTGCCTGCTGGACCAAGTTGCAGCTCTGCAGATATGCAGGAGAGGCACACCAGCAAACAAAGCAGTCGAAGAAGCGACTGCTCTCGTAGAATGTGCTCTGGGCACGGTTTGCAAGGGTTTACCTGCCTGTTGATGGCAGAGCCCTATCGCTGAAGAGACCCATCTAGCGATAGTTTTTTTTGTCACTGCACTGCCTTGTCGTGGTTTGCCATGTGCAACAAATAGTTGATCAGTCTTTCTGATGGCAACTGTCCTGGAAAGATAGAATTTAAGACACCGTTTGATATCCAGCGAGTGTAGAGTTCGTTCCGCTGGTGTCTGCGGATGTGGAAAAAACGTTTTAAGTATGACTGGCTCATTCAGGTGGAAATCCGATGGTACTTTAGGCATGTACTTCGGATTGGTGCGCAGTATCACCGAATCATTTGTGAATTGCAAGAAAGGTGGTTTAGATGTAAACGCCTGTATGTCACTGACCCTTCTGGCAGATGTCAAAGCCAGTAGTAAAGCAACTTTCCAGGTGATGAATTTTAGATCAACTTTATGAATTGGCTCAAAAGGATGGCGCATAACTTGAGCTAACACAATATTCAAGTGCCAGGATGGAGGTGGCCTACGTACTGGTGGAAACATGCGGAATAGACCTTTAAAGAATTGCTGGATAATTCTTGAGGAATATAGTGAATTCTTGCCGTCCTGTCGGTATCTGGATATGGCCGCTAAAAACACTTTAAGTGTAGAGTGCGCCAAGCCCGATTTAGCAAGATGTAAAAAGAAGGGCAAAATTTTGTCTGGTTCAGCATGTATAGGATGTAAATCCATAGTTTTGCACCAAGCGCAAAAACGCTTCCATTTAAGCTTGTAAGTTCTGTTCGTAGAAGGTGCCCTAGCATTGTTCAGGACTTCCTGACAATCCTGAGGAATGTTCAAATGTGCGAACTCATGGTGTTGAGGAGCCAAGCTGATAATTTTAGAGAATGAGGGTCTGGATGATATATTTTGCCATCCTGAATTGTCAGAAGATCCGGAATTTGAGGCAGCTGAACTGGTTCGCACTCTGAGAGGAGAAGAAGCTGTGTGAACCAGTATTGTCTGGGCCACCGTGGAGCAATTAGAATCATACGACACGGTTGTCTCCTCATCTTCTTGATGACCTTGGGAATTAGAGGAATCGGAGGGAAGGCGTAGGCAAAGATTTGTTCCCAGTTCATTGAGAGAGCGTCCCCGCAAGAGTCCTTGTGTGGAATCCAGCTCGCGAAATGGATGCATTTCTTGTTGTGGTAGGTCGCGAATAGATCTAGATCGGGCGACCCCATCTCTGGAAAATTTGATCCAGTGCCGGCTGATGCAGCTCCCACTCGTGAGTGCTGCATTTGGATCTGCTTAGGGAATCTGCTAGTACATTGGCTACTCCCGGGACATGTACTGCTGCCAGGTTGATGTTGTGTGCCAGGGCCCAATTCCAGATTTCCTGAGCTTGCTGAGACAAACGGGCTGATCTTGTGCCCCCCTGTTTGTTCAGGTAATGCATACTCGTCGTGTTGTCTGTTCGGATTAACACGGACGAGTTTGACAGAGTCGCTTGAAATGATTTGAGTGCAAGGAAGATGGCCCTCAACTCCAATAAATTGATGTGCCATGTCTTTTGCTGTGTGCTCCATTTGCCACTGATTGTCATCCCTTGAAGGTGAGCGCCCCAACCTTCCAGCGAGGCATCCGTGGTTACGATGAAACTGGGGACTTCTGCTAGAAAGGCGCAGCCTACTCGCAGGTTGCGTTCTTGAGTCCACCACAGAATTGCTTGTTTCATTCGAGGCGTTAAGACGATGACATCTTTGAAGGAACCGGAAATTTGCACCCATTGGTGGCCAAGTTCTTCTTGTAGTGGTCTCATCCTCAGACGACAGTTCGGGGATAGGAGGATGCACGATGACAACATCCCTAGGAAAGACTTGAATCTTCGAACTGAAACACACTTTTTTCTGAGGAGTGCCCTCGCCAGTTCCTGGATCTTTGCTTGTCTTTCATTTGAAATGAAGACTTGAGCTCTTTTGGAATCCAGAGTCGCTCCCAGGAAAGACGTCCTCTGAGACGGTGTTAGGTCCGATTTTTTGAAGTTTATTGAGAAGCCTAAATTTTGAAACAGGCAAAGGCATGTCTGGATATGACTGCTTGCGGCGGCATAGAAATTGGCCTTGATAAGGCAGTCGTCCAGATATGGGTAAATCTGGACACCTTGCAACCGCAAGTGGGCCGCCACCGGTGCCAACATCTTTGTGAATACCCTCGGGGCTGAACGTAGTCCGAAGGGAAGGACCTTGAACTGAAAGTCCCTGCCAGCCACTCTGAATCTTAGGAACTTCCTGTGCCTGGGGAAGATGGGTACGTGGAAGTAAGCATCCTGAAGGTCCAGGGTTGCCATGTGGTCGCCTTCCGTCAGAAACTGGAGGATCTCTTGGAGTGACAACATTCTGAAAGTCAACTTCTTGATAAATTTGTTGAGGGCACGCAAATCGAGGATGGGGCGCCACTCCCCCGATTTTTTGCGGATCAAGAAAAAACGAGAGTAAAAACCTTTTCCTCTCTGATGTTGTGGTACTTTCTCGATTGCCCCTTTCCGAATCATTGCATTGATTTGGACGAACAGCTCCCTGAGATGTGCTGGGGGTGGTCCTTTTGGGGGCGAATTTGGAGGGGTTTTCACAAATTCCAACATGTGACCTTTTGAGATTACATCCAAGACCCATCTGTCTGTTGTAATATTGGACCATTGAGAGTAATGCAGGGATATTCTTCCTCCAATTTGTGGCTGGCGTAGGCAAAGTGGCGGCAGGACGCTGTTCTCACTTTTTGTTGGCGTTGTCTCTACCCCGATAGGTAGTTTTACTTCGGGACTGTGTATAAGTATTCCGTCTTTGACCATAAGGTTGTTGTTTGTAAGGCTGGTACCTCTGGTTGCTTTGGTTGTTCGAATATTGGCGTTGCTGGTAATAACCTCCTCTGCTGGAGAAGTTACCCCTTCCTTTTGCACCACGAAAGGAAGATTTACGGTACTGCAGAGTACCTAAAGAACGTGCGGTTTCTGTATCCTTTTTAATGGACTGTAAGGCTTCGTCCACATGTGTGCCAAAAAGGAACTCGCCGTCATAAGCCATATTTAAAACCTTGGCTTGAACTTCTTGTCGAAAGGACGTAGATTTTAACCATCCCTCTCTTCTGAGCACTGCAGCTCCTGCCAATTGTCTGAATCCTGTGGCCGCCACGTCCACTGCTGCGTCGATAATTTCAGACGAAGCACATTCGCCTTCTTGTAAAATCTTGGTGGCCTCAGAGCGGTCTGGCTCAGGCAGTTTCTGGATGTATGGCGATATGTCAGACCACATTTGTCTGTCATATCTACCGAGAATTGCTAACGAATTAGCAGCTCTAACAGTGGTGGCCGCAATAGTAGATACCTTTTTACCAATGGTATCGAGGCGTCTTCCGTCTCTGTCCGTTGGAATGGAGATCTGAGTTGAGGGGTTCCTAGCCCTCTTCTGAGCTGCTTGCGCGATGACTGAGTCCGTCTTTGCCTGGCCGATGAGACAAGCAGGCGAAGAGGCGGGCGCCCTATATTTCTTGTCGACTCGCGGCAATACCGCAGGAGAAGAATTTGGCGTGGCCATTATCTTAAGCCCCTCCTTCCAGATAAAGTCTATAATGGGGATAGACCAACTTTGCTTCTGAGATAAAGTCTTAAAATCATAAAGAAAGCATTCATCTTGCTTTGCTTCCATTGAAACCAGAAATCTTTTAGTAGCTTTGTCCATAATTCTATGGAAGTTCGCTATATCCACCGGTGGTGACTCAGCCTTTGGTTGTTCATCTGGGGATGGTGTATCTGCTTGATAGTCTTCATACTCCGAAGAGTCCGATTTATTCAACTCCCCTTCTTCATGAGTGTCCTCATCCGAATTGTCATCATCCTGTTGGTGGGGAGATAATGGTGTGGTAGGTCGGGTATTCTGTGCCTCTTCCGACCTACCAGCCCTTGCACCTTTACTCACTTGAGGCTGTGGGGAGGTAACATGAGAGTCGCCCGACTACGAAGGCGGGAAGCGGCGATAATAATCGCTCAGCATATATTGCAGATTCTCATAAAGTTCCATTGGCATCTGCATCCCTGGCGCAGATGTGTTCACCAATGTAGGTGTCTGAATTTGCTGTTCCTCTTCCTCTTGATCTTTAACCTGTATCAGCAAGTCTGAAGGACTCTCAGCCGCTTGGAACATGTCATCACCAGATTCTGCCTCAGAATCCAATAGCCTGTCTGGCATTTGGAGTGGCGACAATGGCGTGGATTGAGATGACCTCTTTTGCAATAAAGCCGCAGTTGTGGCTGGAGATGGAAGAGGTATGGCAGTGCTTTTTGCTGACCATACTTGCAGGTCTGTACAAGACGACAATTTAGGTGTAGGTGGATTGTCTTGCAATTGTGGCAAATCCGAGCTCTGTGTCGTCGCCTTGGACGTTGAAGACGAGGGCTCTTTCGATTTCAGAGGTGGTGGTACCTTCGTCGACGTGGTGGATCTCGTCGTCGACGAGGGAACCGTCGACGGAGCAGTCTTCATCGTCGACGGGGCCGTCGACGGGGCCGTCGACGAGACAATTTTCATCTTCGTCAACGACGCTCTCGTCGACACGTCCGTCGACGGGGTCTTTTTCGTCGTCGATGGGTCCGTCGACGATATCTTCGTCGACAATGGTGTTGACGGCAGCAAGGTCTTCTTCGTCGACGGAGCAGCCGTCGACGACGACGAGGGTTTCTTCGTCGACTGTTTCAGAGTCGTCGATGTCTTATCGTCGACGAGAGGTGTGATAGCCTTCGTCGACGAAATGGGACGGATTTGAACATGAACAAAAGTTGGAGAGGAGGCTGAGGACATCACCATAGTCGATTTTGGTGAGGAGAAAGTCAAAGTAGTAGTCATGGCAGAGGCAGCCTGACTGGAAATCGGCAGCGTTGATGGTGCCTTATGCCCAGGTCTCACAGGAGACACTAAAGACTCCGTTCTTTTTAAGCTTGGAAGCTTAACAGATTTCTCAGAGGATTTCTGAGCTTTCGAAGTAGAAGGCTCTCCAGTCTGTGAGGCGATCTGGTGTTTCGCCACCTTAGCCTTCGGAGTAGGCACAGCACTCTCAGCTCTCCTTTTCTTAGACCCCTTAGTAGACTCTGAGGTGAAACTTCCTACCTCAGAAAGTGGCTCATCCTTGTTCTTTATCCTCTGCAGCCACAGCAGCAGGCGACCCTCTCTGTCCCTGAGGGTTTTAGGTGAAAATTTACGACAGATGCTACACTCCTTAACCTGATGGTCAGGGTACAAACAGTAGATGCAGCGAGTGTGTGGATCTTCTTTAAACAGTCTCGCCTTTCCACACGAGTCACAGGCCCTGAAGAGGGACTTAGAAGTAGACATCGTAGTAGAAATAAACTCGATCAAAGAGAAGAAATGAGCAGAGCTCAGAGGGACTCCCTATCACACGACGTGCGGTAAAAAATCTGAGAGCCTGGGTCTCTGGGGAGAGCATTCTGGTGGGAGCTGTGGCCTGATTGGCTGCAGTTTGGTCCATACATAATGACCTGGACAGGTTCTACTGTGGAAGTTTTCTTTACTGTAGCTGGGGCTACTTTACTTCCTGGTTGGGTATATTGTTATTTATTATGTACTAAGGGTATATTTTACTACTTTTTTATGTACCGTGGGCTCCCACTCCGACGACGGGGAATGATTCAGGCATGTGAATCTATGAAAGACACCCCTAATACTGGAGAATCTGGAACACCCTCCCAGTTGAAATTCGGCTGCTTGAGGACTTGCTGTCTTTCCGTAGAGCCATAAAGACCTTCCTGTTTTAGCCTCCCTGTTTTAGTCTGTTCTAGCACTTTTCTGTGGCATTATCTCCTTGTTGTGTTATGTTTGCTCCGTGTCTCTGCGCCGGGATGCTCCTTCGCTGGAGTCGCTGTGCGCATAATAAATTGTTATAACATAACATACTCCAATAAGAATAGTCCAACCCGAACTCCCAAGCTAGTTCCTCCCTGAACCGGAACACAAGCAACTCAGGGTTGGTTTTACCCTAGTTATGGGCTCATCAGCCGGGTACAGCTTGGTTCCAGTGGCACAGTGTGTACGGGACTCACGTCTGGGATTACCCGTTCCACTTAGGGAGACACAGTAAGTATACAAAACAGTGATGGGTGGAATGCTCAAATTATTCTCAGCCGCTGGTATTCACTCTGGCGGCATCCCAATTCACTGCTCCAAAAGCCCACTCAACGCCAGGAAAAAGTGGCCAAAAAAAGGGAGAGTAGAGGATGTGGTCTGGCCATGTTTGCATCAGACACTGATCCAAGACCACAAATGGCCCAACAGAATTTCGTCCATCTTTGGATGGGGGTGGGGGGGCAAAATTGCTAATAGCGCATAATACACAAGCAAGTCAAATAATGTAACCCAATTTGCCCCCAAAGGCAGACAACCCACCTGATGCCAGGGATATTTTTTATAAAGATAATAGGGTGGGGACCGGTCTGTCACGTCACTAGGCCATACCTCTGCCACTAACGCCCTAACAGTCTCCTTCCTCTTGAGCATCACCAAGGCAAGCAAGAGGAAATGTGGATTCTTTAAGGTGCAGTTTTGACATACGGGCCAGCAGAGAGGAGATACATCCCAATTTCCTCTCACTTGCCATGGTGAATAGCTGCACTGTTTGGGAACAGGGTCAGCGGCCAATCGGGAAACCGTACGAACCTTTGGCCTTTTTGAAACCTAGAGAACGAGGTGCCACCAGGGTAATGTGGCTAGTGTGAAAGTCCCTATGCTTTCTTGACTAGAATGTCTAGCAAATCTCAAACTTTAGCAGAAATCACACATTTTTCCTCACATTCTGTGAATCTGCTGGGAGCTACAAAATCCCTTTCACCCAGCGTTCCCACACTTCTCCCAATAAAAAACTGCACCCCATTTGTTTGGCTGGGCCTCGCCCCTGCAAAAGGAATGGATGAAAACTGTGATCTTTACATGGACGCTGGTTTAAATCGTTCGTGTTAAGGGCGCTATGCCAACCAAACATGTGGAGTATTGTTTTATAGAGTGAATTGTGGAATGCTGAGTGGAAAGAATTTTTTCGATTCCAGAACTTTGCATGTTCTAGCCTAAGCTTGAGGTTTGTATGGGTATGAAATCATAGGTTTTAAGTGGTCTAGAGTAAAGATGATGGTGTGACCATGTATTATATGGGATAAAGTGCATGATAAGGAACTTTGTCACTTCCCGCCAATATTGGCAGATTATAGCTACGTTGTTAGTTTAAATTGCACATCTTTCGTACACACCATTGTAACATTTTCTTTTTGTGTTTAAACGCATGTATATGTTTCGTATCTTATATGTAAATCATGTACTCTGAAGTCCTTATGTAATGTAACTGGTTCTAATGTAAAGCATTCTGACACCTTCAGGTAAAGTACGTAGTATAAAACAAATGCAAAAATAAGTAAAGAGACAGGTCCATGCAAGTCACACCACCCTAAACTAGTTTTCAGAAATGGTCGGGTTTAGTAGGTTTTCTTGAGTGCCTGTTTAGCCCAGGCCTGAATTCCACTGCTACCCACATTGCCAAAATGGGTTGATTTTGTGACTAAAATTTGATGGCTCCCTAGCTGCATTTTGGGACCTTTCGTGTCACGGGTACTAAGCCCACACACTCAAGTGAGGTACTCTTTTGAATCAGGAGACGTGTGGGAACACAGATTAGTAGAACATGTGTTACTATCAGATGAATCTGCCTCCATATTTGGCTTCCAAATTCAGCAGTTGTAAAAATCACCCCTTTTACTATACTCAGTATCTTGAGGACATTTACACATTTTTCATTTTACAGGTGTTGGCTCTAGATATCACGTCTTAGGACAATTGAAAAACACTTTATATTTCTATAACCAGAAGGGTCTGATGGACGTAATGGTACATTACTTTTGCAAATCAACCATCTGGGGAAATAATTACAGGTGAAAACATTGTTAGATATATATTTTTTTTCCTTTTTTTACATTATTTTTTATTTCAACAATTAGTTGCTATGGGTAAACATGAGAGATTTACACTGGAGTTGCTGAATTTCAGAATTTTGTCTAGCTTTCAGAAATGCCTACATTTCCGGGGTTAGCCATGGGTTTCATACTAGTATCCACCACAATTTGCAACTGCACCTGTTGAAAAATACCAACAGTGTGATAAAAAAATGTTTTTTTACAACTCTTCTTGTTCCTGAAGGCAGTAAAGATGGTGATCTTAACCAAGCAAACCTTTTGTTAATGTAACTTTTAGAAAAAAAAGACATGCCTTCTTGCTCAGTAACTTTTTTCTCATTTTTGTAAAACAATTACCCATCAACTTGCTACATGTTGACTATTTTTTTTTATTGTGAGATTTTTGAGATTCGAAAGGAACCCACAAACCTTGAGTTCCTTTCGAATCTCAACATGTGTGGAAAAAAGTTACAGAATGTGTCTTGGCTATCTCTTATGGAAAACTTGTGGAAAAAAAGTTATGAAGGGCTAGGCGACAGGGCTCCAAACATAAAAAAACAGGGATAAGCACTGGGGGTGGGACAAACGAAAGGGTTAAGGCAATCAATAAAAAGAAGTGTGTTTGTCAAATAGCTTTAATTGGTGCTTTTAGTAGGCTTCTGTAATCGTCAATCACAGTCTCAGTTTCCTTTTTCTTGTATTTTTTTTTAAGTTTTATATATCGCGAACTAGACCCGAGGCATCGGGTATCAGAGCGCTTTACATGAGCACTAGATTCGTTACAGATGGACACATTCTTTTTTTGTTAGGCACAGGGAGATTAAGTGATTTGTCCAGAATCACACGGTGTTGAGCGTCGTTGCTGAGATTCGAGCCTGGTTCCCAAGCTTCGAGGTCGACCGCTCTAACCGTAAGGCTACATCCTCTCTATTCTGAAGAGCCTGATTTGTTTTTTTTCATATGGCAAAGATCCGGCTCAAGGAAGTCGTCCAGCCACCGGCCCAATTTCCATTTAGCACTGCATTGGGTAAACATACTGACGGAACACTTAATACAGATTAAATCTATCCAGCTATGTACTGTGCTACTTTCCACCGCAGCGTCCCAGTTTTAACACACATCCATTTTCTATTTCCAGCCCTCCAGAATTATTCTAAATATAAACTGCTTTGGAAAACTTAAGTTTAATATAATTGCACAAAGCTTTCAATACTCAAATTTGAGGGGATTCAATATCATGATCTCATCTAGGAAAATATTTAAATAGAAAGGAAAATCCATACTAAACAGACAAACAACTTAAAGAAATACCCAACATGTGCTGTGCGAGCGAGCATTAGCAAACAGAAAAGAGACCTGCACAACCCACGCATGTAAAAGTTTCTGCTAAAATAGTGCAAATGTGTGCGCCAGAAATTGTCGGGCATTGGTACACTGCATTTCATTCAGCAAGGTACTGAATTAGACAATCCTGAATTAATCTGACCGTTTTCAAACTGTGGCAAAACTAATGTGAAGAATCTGCAACATGATCAGCACTAGTTTAGCAGATGCACATATTGACACAGAGACAACTCATCAGTCCCAAATGCTGCTTCTTCAACAGGAGTGGAGTAAGACCACCAATCACTTGCCAAGAAGCAATCGCATATGTCGGGTGCAATATTTAAAGTATACATAATATGTAAGTGTATTAAGAATAGATAATTCCATGGTGGGGATTATGGCAATAAAATATTAAGAAGACAGAGTGGTTTGTTAATGTCACAATAACCCTTTGCCCGTTTTATTGGACAGAACATATGATACTTATGTCACTTATGTTATATGTTTATTTTGCTGCAGTTATAATGAAAAAAAAAGTTTTCTTCAGCCGTAAAGCATTATTTGAAAAAGTTAAGTTACTTTGTTGACTAGACTGGCTGACTGTGAAGAAAGCACAGGGTTGTGGAAATCGTATCAACCAACGCGCAGGATATATTGTTTAGGGTCGAAGACAAGTTTTCATATTAATTTCATCCAGTGGACAAGTAGACCCAACCAGTTACAGCAAAAAATTATTTGGCTGCCAGTTTACAATACTATAGTATGGATCTGTGATTTGATGATAGTTTGACATTAAGGCAAGATTTGTAACTACACGTATACGTTTTACAAACTTGTATATAATTCACTACGCAAAGCCTTTTCCATTGGGGGCAAGCGCTCTGGGAAAGAAACTAAATCACAGTGGTAAGTGGTAAGTTCGCCATACCGATAGTGTCTCCAGTATAAAATGTGTAGATAAGTTTGCAAAATGTAACAGTATGAGTCTATTTACAATGCTCCACGAAGGATACCTGATCATATGCAAATACATGTATGAGCATGAAAACAATATTTGTGATCATTTGCTGTCAAAATAAAACACACAAAAAAAACTTGGAAAAGACGTTTTGCTAGACTGTTGAGCAAATATAAATACCATCTCTCTGAGGCATTATTCCATTTTTTGTGGCATGCTAATATTAATGTTGAATTAATGCAAAGCCATGAGGGGCAGCATGAAAATAAACGAGGCGCCCGATTTCTAAAGAAAGTCACAATAGTGCATCCACAAGCACGTTCTTGCAATTATGCAGATTTAAGACGTTCAGGAATTTAATGGAGTTTTAGGAAGTAGGCCTGGAAACCATTTGTGCTGCGCTCTGGGCCAACCCTCTAACCATTTGTCCTTCGATGGACCTTTTCTTTGCCATTTGAGAAGTGAAGGAAGTTAGCATTAAATCAATCAATTTCAATTAACAGTGTAACCCATTTAGCTACACAATAAGGACTAGAAATCAGTGACTATAGTTAAGAAGGTTTATTACAATTTAGCAGTCACATTAGGATAGACAAATCTCAAAACCATGCAGTAAAGCAGTTTTCTCTAAAGTCAAGTCAAGTCAAGTCAAGTCAGAGAATTTATATAGCGCACTACATACCCAGAGGGTCTCAAGGCGCTTAGAAAGGGGAGGAGGATTACTTGTCAAATATCCACGTTTTAAGTTGCTTTCTGAATGCTAGGTGGTTCTGGGTAAGGCGAAGGTAAGCGGGGAGTGAGTTCCATGTTTTAGCAGCCAGGTAAGAGAAGGATCTGCCTCCCATGGTGGTCTTGTTGATGCGAGGTATCGTGGCGAGGGCTTGGCTGGAAGAACGTAGTTGGCGGGAGGGGGTGTAGAAGGACAGTCGAGAGTTGAGGCATTCTGGTCCGATGTCGTAGAGTGATTTGTGTGCGTGGGTTGGATCCATGACAGTATATAAGAAAACTACATTTAAAAATAAGAAAATGCTATAAATCTGGCATGGATCCAGCCCTCCAGGACAGCCTTTGATGAACCATGCTGTAAAGCTACAGAACAACAACTGCGAAACCCACCCTCCTAAAGAACTTTAGGCATACCAGTATAAGGCAAACATGTAATTCAGTCACAGCAATACAAAAGATCAACAGTAGGATTTGGTGCTTAGAGAAAAGCTTCTGCTTCTCTCATCTATACATGAGTACAATTTAAATTCATCTAAGTCGAATCTAAGCTAACAAGAATGGTTTTGGAACCTAAAGAATCTCCAAAATCAGGAAAATGCTGAAAAATAGGGAAAATGTGCAAACGTGCATGCAGTAAAAGGAAGGAGACAGCATCTCAGAAGCTTGGTCAAGAGTCTTCTTGGGACAGGGGATAAAGTGTTAGCCTAAGCCACACTCCGCAAAGGTGAAAGGGAATACGCTTAGAGGCTTAAACCTCTCAAAGTCCAAAGGAAAGTAGCCTAAATTCAAACAGCGTGAACTCCAGTCATTTGCACCAGAATATTCCAGGTAACACCACTCTGTCCTTTCCATTCTCATGTTATAAGCAAAAACATCGACATTATTTCCGAGGCCAGAAATAGGAACGATATTTTGTCCTTAATCACTTATGAGCCTTTGCAACATTAATAAATGGACACTTTTGGTTGACGCTCTGGCTCTCCATGTTCCTTGTTAAGGACTTCTTCTCAGGCTCACCCTCTATCGCTAGTACTGAGTTGTGTCTATTCTCAAACTACCAAACCATGTGAACCTACAGTACTGAGTTGTGTCTATTCTCAAACTACCAAACCATGTGAACCTACCTTCAAGGAAAAAATATGCAAGCAGAACTGGCTAACATTTTATGCAGAATGAAAAAACAGACCTTGTCACGAAAACTTAAAAGTATTAAATTAATGGCCCGCATCTAATGTGTGTACATTAGAACACAAATTAATTAAAATGTAAGTACATTAGATTCACATTACATGTAGCATAGAGTAAAATGTTTAATGCTTGTGCATACGTATCTCTAAGAACTATATTTAAATGCAAATAGGAAATATTAGTGCACACATTACATAAACCATTGTCGTTTCTAAAGTAAACACACTTTTAATAGGTGAGGACGGTTTATTCATCAAGTCGCTAGAGAGTATATCATTTAACAAAGTTAAGGCACACAGTGTATCCATGAATCCCTAATCCTACAGTGAATACACTTCAATAATGATGTCAAGTACAACACATTACATTAATATTGTTAGGGCAGAAAGAAAGCATGTGCTAAGAACATGTTTATGTTATGTATTTGAGACACGTAAGAGTTGAGCCAAAAATACGCTGCTCGAATATGTGCCCAACAAACCATTGTTGAATTCCATTCTTGAATGAGCAAATATGCATATGTACATTTACCCAGGTGGGAATCTGCTGAAGAACTGCAAATTTACTTTCCCTATTACCTACCTCACCTTTTTTCCCCATCCTGGAAATGTTTTTACTCGTGCCCTAGTAGGAAGACATTGGCGAGGACTTGGTGATATCCTTAAACATGTTATTTTTTCGGTGTGCTGATTCACATGACATTCTACCCTGGATCTGCTTCTTCACACCTACTTACAGTCCCTGTATGTAGATTTGCAGGAAAGTGGCCCAAAAAAAAGTGCAGAGCCTTTTTAGAATCCAACCTCTTATATAATACGAACCCTAATGTAATCAGAGATTCTATTATCAGTGCTCTGGCACAATGAGAATTCTACCATATTTGTCATCTCACTGTACGGCACCAAGGGGGACAAGCGGACTTTTTTTACTGGACAAGTAGATAGATTTCTGAATCATCCCATCCCTTGGACAGGTAGACAATCATATAATTCCAGACACCTTTAAGTAGCAAGAACTGTTCAATTATGTTGCTCAGAAGATGCAAGTTTGAAGAAGATGTGTTTTTCTATGTCAAGAAGTGGATTGTTGTTGAAGCAAGAGATTTAGAAGCTGGGTGCTTCAATAGCCTACTAACAATGGAATAATAATTCCCAGCGAATCAGAATGTTTTCATTGTTAGCTATAACTACGGCAACATTCCTACTCAAGAGGTATTCTTTGGTGTCCAGTTTCCTGCCCCTCTGGTGTAACCTATCCCAATTTGCTTGAGGGTTGACCCCATCTCTTTGTTGTGCTATCCCCTTCTGGCATGTTTCAGCTGACTGCAGGAAGAAGGGACGCATTAAGCTCACCATGGCAGGCTTTCAAGACTGTTTCTATGGAGCGCAGCACCGCTCCAGCTGTCCCTCCTGTACAAGCTGGCACTGGGAAAAGAATTTCTCTCGCTCTCTCTCTCTCTACAGAAACTGTGCCACAGCTCCACCTTTTTTCCGAGGTTGAATGCAAGCCCAAGCATTTACAGAAGAGTAGATAAAAGTCAATAAACTGTTTAAGTTTTCCTATTGCTCTGAGGTACATGGACTTGCTTTCCTCCTGGCCAATTAAGGGGTGGAGCTGGCATAATGTGTCTGGGAAGACAGAGCAGTTTTCTGAATACCAACACGTGGGACAGACAGTCCGAAGCACTTCAGAAAAGCAGTTTTTCAGTTTTTGAAAGCAAGCCACTGCGAGCTAAATTCACACCTTTGGTCTGCCATGGCTTCTTTCCAAGCGGTAGTACTTCTTAAACAAACTGTTTTAAATAGTGTTTTCCTTTCATTTATTTTTAATGTGGGTGATGTGTGAGAGTTTATTACAGACATTTTTCAGAGAAATGCTGAATTTATGTTTCATGCACAGCCATAAAAAAAGGTTTATTTTTGGAAGACGCTCCATCTGGAGTGGAGAAGTGTGGCTCACTGGTTAGAGGAGGTAGACCTGGAAGCAGAGGTCAGGCCGGGACCAGGGTTCAATTCCCGGCTCGGCGGGGTCTTGAGTCCTAAAATGTCCATGGACTCGACAATTCTCGCTCCGGTGCCTACTCGATTCACGGGTTCACACTCTGCGTCTCTGGGCAATAGCTTGCTTAATCTCCACAACGGCCCCTTGTGGCGGGAGGCCTGGCTTTCACCTTGCGTATACCCTGCCGGGGTTATCTCACAGGGGAATACCAGGACGGGTTCCCTAAGCAAGCGCTTAGAGACCGGTTGGTGATTTGCGCTATATAAATTCCTGTACATTTACATCTATCGATGATAGGTAGAGTGGAGTTAATAAAAATGGTCATGCTGCCACGTCTCCTTTACTATTTTTCTAACCTCCCGCTTTACCTGTCAGTGTCTTTCTTTCGCTCCCTGGAGGGGGTCGTCAGGGATTTTGTCTGGAACAACTTGCAGTCCAGGGGGGCCTTAACGAAGTTGCACCTGCTGCAGTCAAGGGGAGGGTTGGCTTTACCCAACTTAGAGCATTATTTTCTGGCTTCCCAAATATTATGGGTAGCAAAATGGGTGGAGGAAATACACCTCTCAGACTCTGCGGAAAGTGGCCCCCGCTCTCTCTGGATAGGATCCTTTTCTTATTCCACCCCTGTAACAGATCGAATGAACCGCTTTCTTTATTGGTTCAGATCACGGTGCTTTCGCAGGGCGCTACGCCTCACAAGGCACGTTATACCATATGCACCTGTTATGCCATTGCTGGGTATGCCAACAGTGAGAGGACGGGTACAGAGTTCGGATCTTGTTGATTGGGCATAAATAGGTTTTACTACCCTGGGCAACCTGTATGGTGAGGGTGCATTATGGCAGTTCCTCACCATTACGGAGGAGGATGGGGTTCCTCTCGGCCAATTCCTGAATTATGCCTCCTGGACGACCATGATGAGGCCCTGGTGGGGTGATATTGCGCAGGAACCTCCAACACATCTCCTTATGCAATAAGTACACGTAATGGGTACGGGACGGCACCTGGAGAAGTGGTTTGCAGAGTCGATCCGAGAGCACGCTTTAGTGGATTTAGCATCGGGCGAGCTAAATGGTAGGCAGATCGGGGGAGGTCCTATTCAGAGAAGGAGTGGTCTGTAGTCTTGGAGAGCCCTACACGGATCCCTAGAAATGCCCGCTTTAGATTGATCCAATTCTTCATTATTCACAGAGCATATCTCTCCCCAGCCAAAATAAATAGGTACTTTCACAGATGGGACGCATGTTGTCCGCGTTGCAAACTGGTAGATGCAGATCTGCTGCATATGCTCCGGTCCTGCCCTGGGCTGCATTCATACGGGGGCAGGGTGATTGGACCCTTGGCCACTAGCACTGACAGGGAGGTACAGCGGACGTGGGAGGCATGTATCACAGGCGTGTTCCTGAGAAGCAAAAAACATAAAGCATTTTCTAAATTTTTAGATTTGGGTTTAATTGTGGCCAAACAGCTTATTACACGTTGGTGGAAAGCGGAAGAGGCCCCACCGAAGAAGGCTTAGTTTCTCTCAATGCTGAATTGGGTTAAGGCAGAGGCGGTCTCTTTAATACGCAAAGATGTGCTTGGGCTTCATAAATTCCCTATCTCTACTGCATGGAATGTAATGCTATGTACGCTTCAGGGACTGATGGTACCAGAAGACCCTCCGGATCCCTCTCTTCCAGATTGATATTTTGTAACATATGCGTTGAACCGTGGCCTGTGATATACAGTGATTTGGGACGAGTGTCCCATACACCCCAAATTGTTATGTAAACTTCTCCAAGCAGACATGTAGTACAACTATATAATTGCGGACAAGAGTAACGTCTCATAGCAACTGAGATTCATGTTTTAATACCTACCTTTATAAGGCTCCAGCCCCCCTTCCCAGGAAATTCTGCCCCCGATGATGTTTCTATGTTGAGAGTTATTAATGAGACTGTTTGATTGCATAAACAGATTGATGAGTTATGGCAGAGTGAAGCCAAATAAGTTGTATATAGGCCATAGATATGTGTATGCACAGTAGAATGTTACTGTATTACCACAAGATTTCATAGCCATGCTGCAGAAGGGATACCGATAAATGCTTAATGGGGTATGTCATTTACAAGTATAGATGCAAAAGGTAACAGGGATGTTTTTCATACCATTGCAATGTTGGGTTACAAATCTAGCCTGGCTGACTACATGCTGGCTATATATTATAATTTGTAAGATGGTGTACTGTTTTGCGGTTATGTACAAAAATGTGATGAACAGATCAAACAAACAAAAAAGGTTTCTTTCAGATCAAAATAGGACCTCACATATCAGAAATAGGAGGGCGTCAAAGAAATTGTTTGCACGAATATTTGGACGAATGTGCCTGTGCACTGTCAGTCACCTGGCTAAAGAGAGTATGAAGAAGCTGAAATTAGACCATAAATTCAAAGTTGTTCTGAACAGGGGACCCCAAAATTCCTTTTTGCCCAGAGCCCCCAAAATCTTTAAAATGTTCCTGCCCCTCATTAGGGCACCTTACCTGCAGCTCTGGACTATAACTGCAGAAAGCTGGGTTACGAACACCCAAAACTCAATTAGAATGTTTAGGTTTGGTTTATGAAGTGGAGCAGTATTTTGATGCTTTCAGTTTAGAAATTCATGGTCATGTTTTTCAGACTTATTCGCTCAACAGTGATACCTTGATATATTGGTATTAGTGTGGAAGCGAATTATTGATAACCAACTGGTGCAGGGTCACTTCTTCGTGCACGGGTTCTTAACAAGTAAGGAGGAATCAACACTAGAACGAAGTACAAGCCATAGGTCATTAATTAACATTCTGGAATGGGGCCTCGTCCGACTATGCACCATAGAGATACTCGAGGAGGAAGCACACCAAACGATGGTTACATGGGTTGTTATAGCAAGAGATCACAAACAAGGGAGGCCCAGAGGTAAATAGAGCTTTGGGAAAAACACACAAATGAGTTACCGGAAAGGATTGACAGCCTTGGTGCCTTTTGCAATTGTCGCGTCCTGAAGCTGCAAAACAAGATATGCTATCTGGGTAAACTTTACTTGAGGCTTTCCCATTGTTTGAAAAACCCCAAGCAGACGCCAGCTGTTCTTTTACGCTGACTCTGCATGTATACACAGCCTTCAATGTCCCAATCTAGATTCTTTACTCATGTTTATACAGATGCAGTGTCAAGGATAGAACCGGGCTGGAAGTAGGGCAGGGGTGAAAAATGGATGAGGCATAGCTTAATCAAAAAATGAGAGAATCAGATTTTACATTTTAACAGTCCTTCCTTTTCAGCCTGTGCTGAATCCATTTTTTAAAGTATATATATTTAATCTTGTATGTTAATATTCAGAAGTTCGTAAATTTCAGTGTGCATCATTCAATTCATGAACATTAATTGGGGGAGGTTTAATATTAATACAGGTGGTTATACAAGTTGTACATATCGTAGGGGCACATTGAATGCAGCAACAGAAAGTGAGAAAGATGGCTCCTATAATTATTATTCCCATTAATAAGTTCCAACCCCAAGTGGAAATAAGTCCCTGTAATCATTCGGACCAGGACCAGGTTCCTTGGTCTTGATGTATTTCTGTAGCTATTTTAAGTAATTTGGAAATGGCGTCATAGACAGAAGGGGCGTGGTCAGGAATGAACACACAACAGCTACTATCGATGATGCGACATGCTCCACCACGATCAGCGAGTACTACATCGAGCACCATTCTGTTTTGCAGGGTTATAATCCTTGCAATTTGGAGCTCATCTGTGATATTACCAAGAGTCAGTGCTGTTTGATTTGTTACAGCCTCTACTATACGGGTCAAACGCCTAATTTTGCTACTATTTAAAGCTGCACCAACAAAGAATAAGAGTCCCAAATTAAAATCAACATATTGTTGTAATACAGTGTCAGTTTGATCTACTTCATCATTATTTATGGTTCTTCTAAATCGATTCAAAGAAATGTCATTTATTAGTTTTTGGTCTTTGTGATAAGACGCAGGTGCTAAAAACACAGGAGGAAGCAAAAAGGACACATAACATATGCCGGACCATCTAACTGGTAGATGATAATAACCTTTGTTTCCACAAATGAAGTAAGGATTATGGGAAGATAGAAAACTGATGTTGTTCGTTCCAGTGATATTCAATACTGTAGTACAGTCACTTGTTCCCACGGAAATGCTGCCAATACTGCTCACACAAAAATGTGCTCAGGCTCTGGTTACAGCGATAACAGGAGGTCCATTACCTTTGGCTGTTCGAGTGTTAGGAAAAACATATCTTGTGGAGGAATTTCCTCTGCGATACTCCCATACAGTTCCCTTGGCCTGCGGGTGGCCTTCATCATCGGGGTAAAAGACCTTATTGAGCTGGGCACTGAGTCTTCCTACATCAGCTTGAGTAATATTACTAATTGCAGAGGCCCACAAAAGTGCAAACCAGGCTTTACAGGAGCCATTATGTGAAAATGGCAAGGTAATGAAAGGCGTTCCTCCCTTCTTCTGATGGGCTGGCATCATTCCACATACCCAGCAGTTCGTAGTGTTTGTAGCATTATGAGTATGATGAAACATTTGGATGAAAGTATGATTGAGATACGACATACAATGTTTTTTCTCTTGATAGGGAAGAGTGAAGTAATAATGTTCCGTGGGGACAGGAGTAGTAGGCAATAAGTTTCTAGCCAGAATCACTTTCTCCTTAGTCCAAAAAACTGCTGCCAATATTATCAATAATATAAACAGAGTCACCATACACAGAGTTTTGTCATTGCTTCACAACTTAGATCCCAATTTCTGCATTTCTCCTTCTTGGTATTGATGCAACAACAGGGCGGAGAGAGATCCAGGCACCACTAAACACGTATCACAACCCCCCCCCTGAACCCAGTTCAGCCGATTCTGTGATCCTACCGTGTCACAGCTGAACCGTTCCACTAATTGAAACTGGTCCTCCGGTATCTCTTTCTGCTCCTTCCCTTCCTTGGTCGTAAATCATACCTTGTTGCTGAAGGCGCAGTTTGATCAGGAAACAGAGTGTCTTAGTTCAGAGGAGCACCACTTTTCTGAATCTGTAAGATGTCTTTCAGATCATTTCTGTCTTCTGGCTGGAGAACAATTGCTGGGATTCGCTTGCAGTGTGCAGCATTTATCCAATTGCGTCTGTTGGTGACACTGACAGCAGCTCGGGTTGCCAGCAAGACTTGCTCGACGTTCTTCCAACAAGGCTCAAGATTCTTAGAGCGTTGAAAGTTTTTCACCAACACGAAATCGCCTGGTTGGAGACCATGAGCGGGACACTCTGATTTGTCTAGTTGGGCTTCATGCACCTGCTGGTAAATCAGAGAATACTTTTCAATCAAATTTTCAGGTAATCACTCAAAACAGGGTACTGTATTTATTTTATCATGTTTTGCCTTGGGGGTCCCCACACATTCATAGGCCTGCCAAAAACTATTTCGTAGCGAGAAAGTCCAATCTTACTATGTGGAATGGAACAAACAGATAACGCTAGGGGTAAAGCATCTGGCCAATTAAGGCCCGTTGTTGCTTGTATCTTCGCTAGTTTCAACTCCAATGTGGCACTGTACCCCTCTACTAGACCCGCTGCCTGGAGGTAATTAGCAACACAAAACCTTTGTTTTAGACCTAAACCCTTCATTAGGTACTCTATTATCTGGCCAGTAAAGTGGGGGCCGTTGAGGCTCCATAGGACTCTACAAACCCCAAAATGGGGTAAGAACTCCTTTAACAGAACTTTAGCTGTTGTCAAGGCTGTGTTGTCTTTTGGGGGGATAAGCTTCTACCCACTTACTAAAGGAACAAACCACAACTAACTTATACTTCAAATTATTACAGCGCTCTAACTGAATATAATCCATTTGAAGTGCTTCAAAGGGAACCTGGGGAGGAGAAAATCCACTAGTAGGGGTTGATAGTACCTTCCCAAGATTGTGCTGTAGACATATCATGCAATGTTTGACCAAATGTTCTGCTGTTTTCCGAATGTGCTGATTATCCCAAACCTGTTCTAGTCGGGAGATGGTGTTTTTTGCACTGACGTGAGCAGGTCCATGAGCCATAGTCACAAAACATAATAAGTAGGCATAGGGCAACTTCCATTTCGACGTATCTTTTGATCTCCAACATCCCTCATCATCCAACTCTCCTTCCTTCTGTCATTCTGCCTTTTCTTGCTCCGGAGCCAACTGCTGTATTTCTTTGATCTCTGTATACATATTTTCCCACCTTTCAGCTTGGGTTCGTAATACATACCTCCTACTTGTGTGTATACTTGCAGTACTTCTTGCACTTCGTCTGCAAAGGCATTTCCTTGCCCCACTTTATCTATAATTTTCTTGTGGGCAGTACATTTGATAATGGCTACACTCTTTGGCAATGTCAAGGCAATAAGAAGACTATTTACCAATTCACCATGCTGTATTTTAGAATCATGGAAGGTTAGGAATCCCCATTCCTTCCAAAGACTACTGATAATCCCTGACTGAGTTCGCAAGCCCTCAAAAGCGCAATGAGTTCAACTGCTTGGTCAGATTTTTGTGGAATACGGGCTGTTTCTACCACAGTTTGTAATGTGGTTATGGCATAGGATGCAGAGGTGGGGCCATCAGGTAATTTCAAGCAAGAACCATCCACCCATAATTCCCCCTCAGGATCTAACAAAAGTGTATCTTAAAATCTATTCTCCCCTTAGTTTGTTCTTCTGTTAGGAAAAAACTGTCTTGCAAATCACGAGTTTGTTCAGTTGGCAAAGGTAACAATGTAGCTGGGTTCAATGTCAAATATCTCTTGAGTTTAATATGAGGTGCCAAAAGCGTTAGTTTGTATCCTGTGGGTCTAGAGCTAGTCAAGTGTTGTGTTTTAGTCTGGTTCAGGAGTGCATCTACGGAATGGGGTACCATAACCATAAGCTTGTTACTCCCCCTCAGATTGTTGTATAGAGATGGCGGTGGCAGCAACCGGTCTAAGACAGCCTGGAAGTCCTCCGCCCACTGGGTCTAATACAGCCAAAAAATAGGCACATGGACGATGTTTACTACCTTACGGTTGTGTAAAAACTGACGATGCACATCCGTCTCTCTCGTATACATATAATATGAAAGGCTTAGCATCGTCTGGAGTGCCTAACACTGGAGCAGAACAACGGGATGCACAAAGCTGCTGATATGCTTCCTGACATTCATATGTCCAGGGTAGAGGAGAGGGAGTGTCTTTAGTAACAAGAGTCAAAAAAGGTTTGATGATAAGTGAGAAGTTGGGGATCCACTGTCTACAGTAGGAAGTAATACCAATAAGTGCCCTGACTTTTTCTGAGTACTTGGAATAGGAATTTTTAGGATAGTTTGAATCCTGTCTTTAGTCAGAGTGTGGCCTTCCTTAGCCAAGAGGTAACCCAAATAAGTGACCTCAGACTGACAATATTGCAGCTTATTCTTAGAGACTTTATGTCCCTTGACAGCAAGATGATGCAAAAGGGAGAGAGTGACCTCTTTACAATGCTCAACTGTGTCTGCGGCTAGCAAAATGCCATCAGCTTATTGCACAACTGTAACTCCTGGTGGCAAAAGAAGTTCATCCAACTGCCGTTTAAGTGCCTGACTGTAAATGCTAGGACTTTCTGTATAGCCTTGCGGAGCCCTTCAAAATCTAAATGAGCGACCCGTAATGAGAATCCAAATAAATATCTACTATTCTCGTGTATAGGAATAGAGAAAAAGGCATATTTTAGGTCAATAACAGAATATAGAGTGGCTGTAGGTGGGATTAATGTCAACAAGGTTGTAATATCAGGGACGACAGGATATTGAGGAATCACTATTTTGTTGACTTCTCTTAAATCAATCATGAATCGGTAAATGGGGCTATTGCATGCATTAGAGGAAACTTCCTCAACAGCTCCTGTACGTATCATGTCATCAATGATAGATATCTGACCAACTCATAAACGATAGATATCAGCGCATCCTCACCTTCTTTTGATATCTTATATTGCGGGAACCTTGGTAAGGAAGCATCCTCCCGAACCTGTATGTGTACTGGGGAATTGTCCATTCTTCCCACATCTGTGTCAGCAGTAGCCCAAACACATGAAGGGACAGAATCAAGATTCAAACATAAAGAAAAATTATATTGTTTAGGCAATGTCTTTTTCCCACAAATGACACGTACTCCAGATGGGGAACAATGTATAGTAGCATGGAAATATTTCAAAAGATCAAGTCCCATCAAATTACCTGGAGCATGTGGGGGAAGTAAAAAGGGGGCTGAAGCAACAAAATTCTCAACCTGCAAAGGTAATTTATGGGACACAGGACTAGGAGTTGGTGTGCCATCAAATCCTATCGATGTAGTCACTTGGCTAGACAAGGGTGTCCCAGGGACCAGTTTCTGAAATATCGCACTACGTGTCGCCCCTGTATCCACTAAAAATTTCTGATCCTGCCCAAGTATGGTGGCTGTTATATAGGGTCCTGACTGGTCTACAGGTATCTCAACTGGTCCACCTTGTACTACGCTGTCCTAAGAAAAATGTGTTCCCACAGTTTCCTCTGATTTCCAATCCTCCATAGAATATTGATTATTTTGTTGATCAAAATAATTTCCTGACCTATTTCTCTCTGGAGCTTGAACCTGCTGTCGCTGCTTTTGGGAAGCTGAAGACCCCTGGCTACCATTCACTTGTCCCCTTCGTTTCCCACCAGCAACTAAAACAGGACATTTAGAACGCCAATGTCCTTTCTCCTTACAGTAAGCACAGTGATCCAGTCCTAGTGGAGTTTGTCTACGCGGTGGCCCTGCTGGAGGTGTTTGTCTGAAATTCTGACCATAGGTTTGACCACAACCTCGACCTTGAGGTCCATAGGCCTGGACCATCATTACCTTAGTTTTCAATTCTTTTAGTTTTCCTTCTTTCCGTTCTTGATCAGTGGTCAACTGATTCTGATAATACTGAGCCATATCTGATATAGCTTTCGGGGTTACTGAAGCCCACGTACTCTCAGAATTCTTTAAGCGAACAGATATCTCGGGAAGTAAATTTCCCACAAATCGATCTACAAATAAATGGGCACCCGTAGGTGTAGATTTATCTTGCCCACTAAAACCGTGGTACACTTCCTCAAAGCGAGTATAGAAATCAGGGACAGCCTCTCCCAGTTTTTGTTTACAAGCAGTGAGAAGTACCCAATCTATCTTCCTGACCGGAACCATTGTTTTTATGTAAGAATGTTACCAGGAAGATCCAGTATAAGCTGACTAGGTTTCTGACCAGGTTTCCTATCCCTGTTGGCTGCTATGATGGCAGTCCAATATCCTCCTAGGTCAACAGCATGATCCTTCTTCCGAGTAAGTCGCCACATATACGGTGGCAGGATCATACAAACAAACATATCAATATCAGCTAAGGTCATAACACTAGAATCAATGGCTGCCTGTACATCATAAAATCCTCTAGGATTTTTCTGTATGTCTGGTAAAGAGGCTTTTAAAGTAAATACATCTGTCCTTTTCCAGGGTGTATATATCTAATTGTACAAAAAATGGGCTCTAACATTGGGACTATTAGGGTCATCATTATCTGCATTCCCTCTTCCAGGAATGAACTGAGGCGCGGCTTCCCTCATAGGTCTTATTCGAGGACAGGAAGAAAGTTAATTACGGTATCCAATTATCAATGCTATGGCAGTGTTAATTCTACTTACAGGGAAGGCTCCTATCTGAAAATGTTGATTAATAGCTCTAACATCATCAGGACCATTTTGTCCTGTAGTCATCTCCCATTGGACCATAAGTTGATGAGAAAGCTTATTTATGAGACAAAGAAGCTCGCCCTCAGAAAAATCCTATATCTGATCTATCATTTCTCCAACCTCCATTTCTAGGTCACTCAACCAATTTAATACCATCAACCTCTTGATGTGATTGAGATGCATTAGAACGAAGAATTCGAGGGGTCAAAACAGATACAGAAAGTTCAGGATCATCAGTCATTTCGGGTACAGTAGCCTGGGATGGAGGCGCAGTGGCCTGGGATGGGGGGAGGTAAGGGATCTACCGGTACTGGTTGGAAAATAGGGAGCTGGACAACCGCGGGCAAAGGAGGTGGAGCCGGAGGTACAGGGGGAACGACATTTGGTGGCCAGGGGGAAGAGGTGTTAAAGGTACATATGGGGGTGGGGGTCGTTCAATCAATAATTCATCAATATCTGAATTCACATCTTCTTGGTGGATTTATGCTTCTACTGTGGGTCTGACTATATATTCCTTAGATATTAGCAATCTGTGCTCTCTATCTAAACATTACTTTTTCTCCTGAACTTCCTTAACCTCCAATTCCTTATACTTCTGATACTCTGTCTTCCTTTCCTGTTTCCTTTGTACCTTCTCTGCCTTGAGCTGCTGCTCCTTTATTGCCTTCCTCCACATATACAAAATGTCAAACATAGCTGGCCTAACTTTCTTTAAAAACAATTGTTTCTCTAAATACTCGAGTTTGTGAGGGTCCATTGTTCCCTCTAAGGCCATTGCAACTGAGGATTCCCTTTTGTATATTATATTTGTTCCAAAATGCATTATACATGATGGGACAAATACCATATTTGATGTACATCTCAAAATTCGGCATACCTTCTGGTGACGCCGGCTGACTTGCTTCCAAAATGCTCTGTTTATCGCAGAAGCAGCAACAAAACTTCCAAAGTGTACTAAATACAGGCATGTTATATAAGATATAAAAAAGGTATTAACAGAGAGAAATAAAAAATATTCTCACATCACCTGTAAGGAAAAATGTTAGACAAACAAATAGCAGGTTCCAAAACAGATTCCAAATTCCAAAACAAATTCCAAGCAGATTCCGAACGGATACCAAACAAATGCCAAGAAAATTGCAAATAAAGTCCAAGCAAATGTCAAACACATTCTAACCAAATGAACCAGTTCAATACAGATCTACCTTATGTGTAGTCTTCAACTCCGACCTGTCGATCCTCCCTGATCCAAAAAAAAATGACCGTCTGAGGGCCCCAGTCAAGGCCAGCAGCCACTAGGAAGATCAGAGTCGGAGAGCTGAAAAATCACCCTGGACCACGAGAAACCCTAGTCTCTTCAGGTGGGGCGCCCCTCAGCGAAGTTCATCTTACCGACACAATCTCATTCCCCAGTCCGACTGCGAGCCCTTGATAGTGCCCCACGTCTGGGCGCCAATTTGTGGAAGCGGATTATTGATAACCCACTGGTGCAGGGTCACCTCTTTGTCTACGGGTTCTTAACAAGTAAGGAGGAATCGACACTGGAGCAAAGTACAAACCATGGGTCATTTATTAACATTCATGAATGGGGCCTTGTCCGACAAGTACCATAGAGATACTCAAGAAAGGAAGCACACCGAACGATGGTTACATGGGTTTTTATAGCAAGAGATCACAAACAAGGAACGCCCAGAGGTAAATAAAGCTTTGGGAAAAACACACAAATTAGGTACCGGTAAAAAAATCACAGCCTTGGTGCCTTGTGCAATTGTCGCGTTCTGAAGCTGCACAACAAGATATGCTATCTGGGGAAACTTTACTTGAGGCTTTACCACTGTCTGAAAAACCAAAAGCAGACGCCAGCTGTTCTTTTGAGCTGACTCTGCATGTATACACAGCCTTCAATGTCCCAATCCAGATTCTTTACTCATGTTTATACAGATGCAGTGTCAAGGCTAGAACCAGGCTGGAAGTAGGGCGGGGTGAAAAATGAATGAGGAATAGCTTAATCAAAAAATTAGAGAATCAGATTTTACATTTTAACATTAGTACCTCTAGTTAGGCCAAAATTATTAATCTCGAACTGAGTCTGATTGGGACAAACTCTCAAGCCTATTCCCAGGTGATCCTTTATTTCTTTCAATTGTTTTGAAGCCTGGACAACAAGTTGAGAAAGATCACATGGAGGGAACTCTTGAGGGTTAGGAAGGATATTTACACATTTGGTAATGTTTACTCCTATAGTCTGAAACAGAAGGACTTCAAATGTGAGGAAGTGCCATCCTGTAAGAACAGTAGTGTTCTAAAGTTTCTTTAAAATAAGTTGCTAAGATAAAAGGTTTTAAGGATGATGTCCGACACTGTTTAGATATAAAAAGACTGCATCTGAGCTTATGTGTGTAAGGCGTAGTGAGATGCTATTTAACCTAGAGGCTAATTTATGTCCCTCTGTATGAAGATTCTTTATGAAGTTTAGGCTTGATCAAATATCAAGTGGTGAAAATACAGGGATCAAAAAGAAGGAAACGTCATTTCATCTAGGTTGTCAATGTTGTAGTGCCAAGTAACAGTATATGAATCCTGTTTTATTCTTTTGCACGGGTCTTTTACATCTTCAACAAAAATTCATTTGTCCGGTTATTTCTAAACATTTTATAGCAACACAAGAGGAAGCACTTTATCTTTTTTTTACATCGTTCTACGATAAATGTTTGCTATCGTTTGATGAAATTCTTTAGATCCTTTCTTGCATTATGTGTTATTCATTTTTGTTAAATTGGTAATATTTGTTAAGATCACTTGTTATTGTATAATGAAATTTGTTGGTTCTTTTTCTGTATTATAATGTGTCATTAATATCTATGAGACTTCTTTAGCGAAAACTTTTAGATCGATGTATTTAAACTGTTTTGTGTATTTTAAGCTTGTATAGTATTGATGTTTTTTTTCTATCTACTGCTTGTGGAAGCACCTTATTGATTAAATAAAATAAAAAAAGACTAACTGACTGGAGAGAAAACTCCAATAAATGCCATGCTGGAGGAAATCCATAATTCACAGGAATCAACATTCAAGAATGTTCTGTAAGTCTTGTGAGTCTGGATCTTTCAACTCAGTGTTTGGGTAACTGAGTCCTGACATTTGTCTTATACCATCTTCATCTGCTTCTGGAGGTTTTTCCACCTCAAAGTTTGTCCTCCCTTCCAACCTTTCTGGAGGGTACCTCCTTACCATGTGTTGTTTGCTCTTCAAAGAGGGTATCGTGGCTACAAAAGTGATGCTAAGGCCAGGGAGTACCTAGGTAAAGACAGAAGCCTCAGGCCACTATGAAACCTTACACTATCACCAAGACTAAGGTTTTTAATGCAGATTTAAATTTTCGGATTGAGGGATAAAGTATTAATTCCTTCAGGAAAGGGTTTCCAAAGAACTACTACCCTTGCTAACAAGATTCTAGCCGCATTGGTATAAAACATTTTATTTTATATGCGGAAGCTAATGCTATTTTGTGCAAGAACCACATGACTATAACATCTATGTAAAGCATTTGAAGCCAGGTTCCTTCATTTCTTCTCAAACCAACAACTACTCTCATATAGGGGCTTATTATGATGTCAGTCGGAGTTGCCTCCGACCGGCACCGCCCCGGACTTTGGACCGACCAACCTGAGGTTGGCGGTTCCGACCACCTGATTGCGATGCGACCGAAACTGTTTAGTCGGGTTCCACTGTTCTCAATGGGAGCTCGTGCTACGGCCATAAACCGGACGTAATACAGGCTCCTATAGAGAAATGGGTGTGTGTAAAACTCTGCACCCTGTGGCAGGCACCCCATGGTGCCAGCCACACAGTGCAGGGTTTTAAAGTGAGGTACCCAAGGTACCCCCTCGACAACCATCTGTAGACCGCAGAGAACTGTTTTCCCCTTGGGCGTGTAGCCCACAGGCAGCCCCAGCTCCTAACATCCCAGGAAGAATTTCCAGATCTTGAGAGAGGGCAGAATAGTGCACTTTGGGATTTCTAGATGCCACACATATCCGGAAAGTTGTCACCAAGGGGGAGAGGACCTGGTAGCCCATTGGCTAGTGACTGCATCACCCCCAGGGTATTTTCTGGGAATAAATTTGGCACCCTGAACCTCAGATCACACCGGAACTGGAAAGAGGACAGAAGATGGACTGGCCTGCTGGCCCCTAGACTTGACCGAGAGAGGCTGTCCCGCCTGCTGGACTGCACCTGCTGCACCTTGGGCTAGCAAAGTGAGAACTGTGCCTGTGGCTCATGGCTGAGGGAAAAACTGCTCCCAGACCTAAGAAGTGACTGAAGGATCAGTTGGCTGATCCCCTGGAACCAGCACCTGGGCAAACAAAGCTGAATAGTCTAACTTGAAAGGTCAGTAGCCACTTCAGTAGAATCACTGCCGACTGCCACTGGGCACCCCAAGAGACGGATCCTCAACAGGTAAAAGTTGCACCGGAGTCAGCTGGACCCAGGAGTGTCATCTGAGTGCAGATTTGTCGCCAAGAGGGACACCAGCCTCCACCAAAGGATATCATTAGGACAATGTGGACGGAGATGGCTTTCTATTGTCTCAAAGAGGACTTCGAGAAAACATTGACCTGTGACCAAAGCCGCACCACCTGACCGAGAAATAACCACAAATGCAAAGGCACCCCTGTGGACCGCACAGCACCCAGAGCATCTTTGATCTTTCTCCCTTCTGCTGCATACACAGCATCAGGACCACTCCACTGAAATCTATGCTGGCCATGCTGTAAAGTTTGGAACTAGACTGGAAAACACTTTGGTGGCCAGGATACTGTCCAAATACTCCTTATTGTACCCTCAGACCTCCTCCCTGTAGGATTTGTGTCGCCCAAGCAGGGCTGCAGTAGTCAAACTCAACTCTTGAAAACTTTTCAAAAGTTTACAAACTTTACAGTTTTCGCTTGTGGTTAAACTGAGATTTAAGTTTTCTTTAAAAATCTGTATCCCTGGAATCCTACAGTGGATTTAGCTCATCTTGGGCTCTAAATCTTTGTAACAATATAATCAAGTCAAGTCACGTCAAAATCCCTTTATTCGATTAATTTCCAGATGAATCATAAAGGTACATATATACATCGCATTGATAAGCAAAGACAGCAATAAAACCAATTAAAAGCATAAAATACAATTAATTCCATCAGTGAGCAAACTCCTGTTTTTTAAATAAAAACATAAAAAGGAAGCAACACAGTAGCAGACAACTAGAGGGTCAGGCAGCAATTGTAAAAAATACAATCCCTGACGACATTGCCTGAATTTATATTTACGCATGATTGGAAGCAAAAATCTTTTGTGATGATCACGTAGGGGCACACAGCTGTAGAGAGGTCTAATTTTGGCCCATCACAGACTCTCTGCATGTTAATGCAAGTACCCTCTGGCCTTGGATCTAAATTGTCCTGGTTCACATCCCATAAAGAGTGCTGTCTTGGTGCCTCCACCACCAAGTCTGAAGAAGGAATTAAGGGGCAGATGTATCAAGAAACCATTTTGCACTTCTTTAATAGCGATTGTTAAGGAATCGCTATTTGAGAAGTGCAAAATGGTATGTATGTAGAATTTCGCTATTTTTTAGCGATTCCTTAAAATTCCTTAATTGCGATTAGCAAATTGCTAATCGCAATTAAGGAATAATTTTCCCATTCATTTCTATGGGCCAGGAGGCCCATAGGAATGATTGTGCAGTAATTCTCAAATTGCGAATTCGCAATTTGCTAATCGCAATTTGAGAATTATTTCAAGGGTGCAGGGGTGTCTCAAAGACACCCTGCTGCACCCCTCAAATCTACATGTGTGTGCATGTGGCACACATACATGCCCTATGGGCATGTATGAGTGTCACATGCCACCCTTACAAATGCCAATTAGGGCATTTTTGAAAAAAATCGCAATTTACCACCAACTACAAGTTGATGGTAAAATGCGATTTTTTAACACAAATTCGCACACCAAAAATGTGTCATACATATCATTTAAGGAATCGCTAAATTTGCGATTCCTTAAATGCTATGCAAAAGAAGGAATCGCAAATAATTGCGATTAAATAAATTGCGATTATTTCATACATGTGAAATATCGCAAAACGGCCGTTTGCGAGTCGCAAAGGCCGAAATTCTGCGATTTTCAGCCTTTGCGAGTCGCAAAAGCCTTGATACATCTGGCCCATAGTCAGTTACTGAATACGGACGAGTGCCAGTGGTCAGGGGTACTGATGTTGGTGCAGTTTTAGGGGTTTGGCTTACAGATACAAGATGGCTTGGGCCATTATATGTAATCAATTTTTATAAATTGGTGTGGGATTTATTTCATTGTATCGTGTGGTGTTCTTATTTCATTGTTTAGTACTTTACACTAGTTTCTTTATTTAAGCATTGCTGCTCGAAGCCATAGCTACCAAGGGTTCAACTTGGGGTTTTACAAACGAGCCTTATGGCACCCAAGACAGTTTTTGCGATTGTATTACATGATCAGTCTGCACAGCCATAACGTATAATACACCCAAATCCTCAAACTGGTGCCTAGCAGTGAGATCCAGAACTTGTGTTTAGCTGTACCAGACAATTAATAAGTTAGCAATCACTTGAAAGATCCGCCAAGTCGACACTAAGAAGCAGTTTTTAAGAAATTGTCAAGCTCTGTATAAAAAGTAGCCAATGAAAGTCATGTGGAATGAGCAATGTCCAAAGGCCTTTGACACCCTTAAGGAAGTTTTCTGCTCAGGACCTGTCCTCAAGGCACCTGACTTTTGTTGTCCAAACTGATCCTTCAGAACATGGGATTGGGGTGGTATTATCACAGCTGAATGACCAGGGTCAGGATCAACCAGCTGCCTTTATGAATAGATGACTCCTGCCCAGCAAGCATCTTTGGAAGGCCATTGAGAGGGAAGCCTTTGCTGTGGTTTGGTCCTTGAGAAGCCCTACCTGTTTGGGACTCACTTCAGAGATCAAACTGACCACAGACCTTTCAGATGGTTGATGCAGATGAGAGGAGAGAATCCCAAAGTGTTGAAATGGTCCATCTCCCTACAGGGTATGGACTTTACAGTGGAACACAGACCTGGGACTGATTATGCCAATGTAGATGGCCTTTCAAGGTTTTTCCACTTAGATGATGAGAACCACCAGGGCCAGGATTAGTTACTCATCACCTTTCATCAGGAGCAGGGGGTGAGTAATGAAATGCCTATTTTTGCATGTTCACCTCCCATACATTTAGACTGATGCAGCTGGTTTAATGACTCAGAGTAGAGTGCACTGAGGTATGTAACCAGACATCAGTGTCAGTTCTAACCCCTACAAAGTTTTTGTCAAATGTATTACCCCCAAATGGCAGAGACGGACTCACTTATAAGTCCCTAGTATATGGTATCCAGGGTATGTAAGGCAGATGGCCCACTCAGGGCTGCAGCACTGATTGTGCCACCCTGCGTGTTACCAAGTACAAAATGGCTCCCAGCCTTCCACTGCAGACAGGAAGTGCAGTGGTAAAACTGCCAGTTCGACTTTGCCATTCATACCAATGTTAAAGCGTCCACTTCCCTCAACAATATATTTAAGTCTCCCGAGTCCTAAGACAAGGAGCTGTATATTATTAAGTAGGATATGTATTATATATATGCCCCGACAGCAACACTTCCAAACTGTTGTTTTGCTGTGGAAGAGTTAGTAGCCTCATTGACTAACAAAGGGTTACTGGTTGATCCCTCAGCCCGGATAACTTCCGAATGGGACTACATAGGTGGGTACAGTGAGGCATTAAATTAATTGTTGCATTCAACCAGACTTGATGCCCAAGTCAAATTTAATGTCAATGTTAAAAGAAATACAACTTTTAGCAAGTTGCCACTCTCTGACCCTGTTTGTCCAGTGGCCTCACATGGTCACTGGCCACAAGACAGCTTTCTGCCCTCTTGGGGAGTAGTGTGAACCACTCCCAGGTTTAGGAAGTATAGCATCCTTCTGCAGAACAAGGTGTTACCTCCTCTTCGCAGGACGCCACTTAGGGTGTTGGCCCAAAAGGCGACCTTCAAAGATTAGGCCGCCTTTGGTGGGTAAATGGCACTCAAATTCGACAGACTGCACTTTGTTCTTGTAGACTGCCTGGCGATGGGAACAGAGAGAGGAGACCAGCGCCCAAGCCGGTTTTACTCTGGGCGTAAAGCCCACAAGACACTAAACCTCTAAGGTGGGCTATCACTCTTCTAACATCCGAGGAATGGTCCTGACATTTTTAGAGTAGGCAGAAAAATGGACTTGGGATTGCTAGATGCCAAACATAGCTGCAAAGTCGGCAACAAGAAGAAAGGGACCTGGTAGTCCATTGGCTAGTGACCGCATTATCCCCCCCTTGGCACTTTCTGGGAATACATATGATACCCTTGGCACCATAAAATTCAGATCACACCGGATCTGCAAAGAGGACCAAAAAAATACTGCCCTGAAGATCCCTGGTCTTGGCAGAGAGAGGCTACACCATCTGCTGGACTGCACCTGTCGCACCTTGGGCTAGCGAAGAGAGGTCTGTGCCTGTGGCTCTGGGAAAAGCTGCTCCCCAGTCCCGGCCAAAGAAGTGGCCCCAAGGGTCTGTTGGCTGACCCCCTGGAATCAGCACCAGGGCCAACAAAGATGAAGTCAGTAGCCCACCCCAGTACAATCTCTGTTGACTGCTGCTGGACTGCTGCCAAGAGACCAATCCTTGATGGCCATAAGTTGCACCTGTGTCAGCTGGACCCAGAAGTGTCATCTCAGTCCAGACTGGCCGCCAAGGGGGTCACCAGCCTCCACCAAAGGATATCGCTGGGACTGCTGCAAATGAAGACCGGTAGCTCAGCCTCAGCTGGCCTTCTACTATTTCTAAAGTGGACTTCTAGGGATCACGACCTTTGTGGCCATAGTCACCCTACCTAACCTGTGGACTGAGGAATAACTGCAGGCAGCCCCGTGGACCTCACAGCACTCACAGCATCCTTGAGCATTCTCAACATCAGGATCACTCTATTGAAGTCTTTAGTGGTTGTGCGGTAAAGTTCGGAACTGGACTGGAAAATGCATTGGTGGCCAAGTAACTATCTGAATACTCCTTAGTGCCCCCCCCCCCCCGACCTCATCTCTGTCAGATCTGGTCGCCCAAGCTGTTCAGGAGTAGTCAAACTCAACTCTTACAAACTTTTCAAAAATGTATAAACTTTACGGTTACCAATGCTCATTTACGGTAATATTGAGGTTACGTATTCTTTAAAAATCTGTATCTACGGAACCCTTAAGTGGCTTTTACTCATCATGGACTCTAAAAATTCATTAAAATATTATCTATTTTTATAAACTGGTGTTGGATTTCTTTCTTGTTTTGTGGCTTTCGTATTTCTTTGTTTGGTACTGTTAAATGCTTTACACTTGTTCCTTTGCTTAAGCCTTGCTGCTCAAAGCCATAGCTACCCAGGGTTGAGCTTGAGGTTTGACAAATGTGCCTGACTGGACCCAAGACAATTTTTGCAAGTGTATTAGAATTTTTTTAATCTCATCACATTTGCTGGGCATTCAAAGACCAATGTCAAATGTCAAGTTGCATCTTCGAGGAAGCCTGGTGTTTATTTTTACTTTCGGCTGCCTTCAAAGTGAGAGCGTTTACAGGAAAGAGGAATGCAGCTTACTTTCTCCATGGAGCCTGTTTATGCCCTTTTGCTTAACATTTTTATCTTAGACTTGGCCATCTCAAATGGTATCTTGTTCTTCACCTGTACAAAACACCTGCCTCTCAGTCGTGGGGCATGAAGTTCACAATTAGCATTCTCAGAGTGGGTGGAAACGAAACAAACACTTCTAAAATCATGTTTGAAAACTATTACTTCCAAGAACAAAAAAACTTGCACTGATGTATAGCCTGATGTACTAATTACTTGCTTTGTGTCACATCAATGTAAACTATGAACTTATAAATAAATGCTTGCCCATTCAACGGGGGCCACATGCAACGTTCAGGAGGGCGCTTGTGGACTGCACTGATTTAGTCTGATGTATTAGTACTACTAAGATAAAACAGTTCTGCATGTGTATGAAATATATTTTTGGTATTATTGCAGAGACTTCTTCCTATTCAACATGTTTTTTGCAAAATTCCTCTTCTTTGGTGAGTCCATTGAATTTGTGAAACTGCTTTTTAGGAACAAAGTACAAACCCGCATTTCAATCTCAGCCTAACATATGGTGATCTTAGGCAACTTACACTGTTTATGGCCCATTCACTGTCAAGCCCAGCATAAGATCTTTTCACAGGAAAGAGCCAGCCACATCATAACATAATTGAACAACGTTTGGTTTTCACTTTGATATGTAAAGCATATGCTTTATTTATGACATCTGTGGCAACTAGCGTTAAAGAGTTAAAGAAGTTTAAAGGCACTATTTATGAAAGCTATTGTGGTTATGTTTAGCTCCACAATAACTATGTATTCCGTCTGCAACTGTGTCTTTTTCGGAACACAAATATTACTGGATATGAATGATTACCTCATTTGTCCTTTCAGGCACTAGGATAATTATTTGAGTGGTGCAGCAGGTGCAGTGGCACAGGGGGCAAAAGGTTTAGGAAACCCATTGGGCACTGATTGTTGCTATATTTTACTACTAAACAAACTGTCACAAAGACAATTACCTTAAAGGCACTAGGGTAATGATTTGAATGGTGCAGCAGGTGTAGTGGCACAGGAGCCAAAAGCTCTAGGAAGCCCACAGAACTCCACGTATTGCTATATTTTACTACTTACAAGCAGTCACAGGTGCAGTAGCCTTGTAGACACTAGGCTAATGATTTGAATGGTGCAGTGGCATAGGGGCCAAAAGGTTCAGGAAACACACTGAATCACAATTGTTTCTATATTTTATACAGTCAGAAGTGTCATTAACTTGCAAGCACTAGAGTCATGATTTTAATGGTGCAGTGGCACAGGGTTCAAAATGTCTAGGGAACCCCCTGAATACAAATTACTGCTATATTTTACTACTACCCCCAACTTGGAACCAGCTCTGGCTAATATCTCCCTCTTTCCTACTGAGGTTCTGCCGCCCCAGATCTCCCTGTGGCGAAGCGTGAGTGCCGCCTCCTGCACCGCCGAGGCGCTTCCTGGCCCTTCTTCTATCCCTTCAGGGGCTTCCTGCCTCACAAGCTTCTTCTTCTCCATACCTACGAAACTGGTACACTTTAAAAGTGAATGAATCACATTTTTTCACAGTATGGGCAGCTTTTATAAACAAGCATTTACAATGCAATGGTTTCGCCTTTGGAAAAGTTAGAGCTATTGGCATTGCTCATGACATTTCTTTTTTTTTTTACTTATAAATAAATGGCATTGTTATTTACATTGCCAACAGCTCTCACAACCCACACAGCTCTCACAGCCCACACAGCTCACACAGCCCACACAGCCCACACGGCTCTCACAGCCCACACAGCTCTCACAGCCCACACAGCTCTCACAGCCCACACAGCCCACAAAGCTCTCACAGCCCTCACAGCCCTCACAACCCACACAGCTCTCACAGCCCACACAACTCTCACAGCCCACACAGCTCTCACAGCCCACACAGCTCTCACAGCCCACACAGCTCTCACAGCCCACACAGCCCACACAGCTCTCACAGCTCTCACAGCCCACACAGCCCACACAGCTCTCACAGCCCACACAGCTCTCACAACCCTCACAGCCCTCACAGCTCTCACAGCCCACATACTGCACCCTCAAACATTATTTGTTGCACTTTAAATGGACGCACTGTCCCTCTGGGTGAGGACCTGGCTCCCTTCTCATTGCACTTTACTCGAATACACCCTTCTGCACTTAAGGGCACCTATGTCAGCTGCGCGTTATTCAGTAACGTATTTAAACGTACACCCTGCAGCACGTTCAAAGCACATTACTCATTTGATTTTCACTTTAAATTCACACACTAATTCAATTTAAGCTCGTCCACAATCACTGGACTTTAAATCCATATACCCGGGTCATTTTGTGTGTACAGATGTCGCCTGCACTTTAACTCATTCCAACCGTAAATACTATACTAGACAACACTGCTGCACTTCGGATGAACACGTTAGCACACATTACGCGGTACGCTTATAGTGTGAAGATGAAGTGCAGGGAATCCCTTTCCATCCACTGCACTTTAAAGGACATTTTTTCGACTAAAGTCTCCTAAACGTTCCCGTGGCATTTCGAGATCACACCCATCTGCACTTTGCTATTTAATAATAGGTTACCGAATGTATTTAAGGATTAACCGCCCCAACTTTTTTATCAGCTCCACTTTCACTTATTTATTTCCCCTCTTCATTTTTTTTTTAGGGGGGGTAGCCTAACGGCCAAAACTGTCGACTTTGAATCTGAAGAACCGTGTTGGAGTCTCAGCGTTGGCACAGCGTCCTGTGATTCTGGGCAAAACACTCACTCTCCCTGTAGCTATAAAAAATGAATGTGTCCTTGACTGTGTAATGTAGCTGGTGCTCATGTAAAGCGCTCCGATACCTTCAGGTCCAGTTCATGCTTTATAAACCTGCAACAAAAAACAGTTCTTGCAGCGAGACTTTGGACACCACTTGTCTGCTATGCAGGAAATACAAGCTTCAGGTCACACTCAACATCCAGACCCTCTCCACGTTACATTTTACATTGCACTTTCAATGACTATCCCCGCCCCATGCACTTTACAGCGGTAGGTACGGTGGCACTTTGAAGGGATATACCCGGGACCTCCACAGAGCTTTGCACTAGTGGTTACAGGCGGCACTGAATGGACATCGCCGCACAACCCTCCAACCCCAAAGACACAGCACTTCACTCCAGTAGTTATGACGGCACTTTAAATATTGCTGCTGTTAAAGCTTTGACTCCGCCCTCCAGACCTGAACTTTGACGTCACACTCCACTCCACAGCACTCGGGGTCGTGCTCACTTTACTTCTCCCGAATTATAATTACAAGAAAAGGACGGCGCAGCCGACAACACCAATAAAACCCCACAAAGGAAGCAGTAAATCAAAGGCTCCGACCCAAGTGAAAATCTGACCTGGGGGCGCCTAGAACCCCATCTGACCCACCCTAAATGACACAAACAGAAAATGATTCACTGCAACAACAAAAGCATTTTAAAAACAAAAATAAAGCAATGCCGAGATAACAGACAAACGGAAAGGGAATATCAGCGTATTTAAGAAAGACAACTGAAAAATTAATTTCGGAAAAGACAACTAGTGACTCAAGCGCTCACGCGCGTGTGCACCCGAAACACAAACATACCCCGTCTCCGTTTCCATGCTTCTCTACACCCCCCCTCCCCCCTACACTGCTCAGCTTATCTTCCTCTCCTCTGTGCCTCCATCCCTTACTGCCGCTCTCCTGGTCTTCTTTTGGCCCCCGCTCTCTTTTCGTTCACCTTTCTCCCTCATTTTCGACATCTCAAAATTTCCCACTTCTCCTCTCCCTTTCGCCCCCTCTCTCTAGGACGTGAAATGGGCAGTCTGACCTCAGTAAGGCGCGTGCCATCCTCAGCGGTCATCTCTCCGGGTGTCCAGGGTCACACAGGGAGTGCTGCAGATCTCTCCGGGTGCCCAGGGTCACACAGGGTGTGCTGCAGATGCGGCTCTCCCCGGGTGCCCAGGGTCGCACAGGGCGTGCTGCTAATGCAGTTCTCTCCGGGTGCCCAGGGTCACACAGGGCGTGCTGTAGATGTGGCTGTCTCCGGGTGCCCAGGGTCACACAGGGCGTGCTGCGGATCTCTCCGGGTGTCCAGGGTCACACAGGGCGTGCTGCAGATGTGGATCCCAGAGTGCCGGCGCCGCCTGCGCTCCCTGCAGTCCGTCTCCTCTCTGGCTGCCGCATTTGGCAACCCCCGGCCGCGCTCCTTCCTGCCTTGAATACCGCGCCCTCATTATTCAGGGCTCTGTCATTAGCACCCGTCCCCGCTGCCGGAATTATGAATGAAAAGCCTTGTTGTCCTTTACAAATAAACCAGGCTCCCTCAGTCAGTCAAATTCAAATGGAAGTGACTGCCAGACAAAGTAGCCCCATGACGGACAGTGCTCTCAGCAAGGGATCAATACACACAGGCAAGATGTTGTGTCTTGCTTTCCCTTTGTTTTCTGTGTTCCTGCATCATCATGATGCTGCATGGAATGTTTCAATGTTACATGACGTGCTGGTTTGGCGTTGACCAGAGACTGGACAGAAAAGTGCCATGTATCGTATACCTAAACTTGCAAACTACAACTGAACCGTATGTTCGAAGTGTATCCTGACCGAGTAACGAAGAAGCTACCTGTTCTTACAGCTGAGTCCACACTGATTACTACTCAAAAGGCACTTTACAACCCCAGCCCATGTGCAGAATGAGACCTCTAAAACAATACGTTTCAGAATGCAAACTGGTTTTTTTTTAACTGTAGTGTCAAAAATGCTGTGGCGGGAACAAATTTAATTTCTAAACCCTCCATACACCAACATAGCTGTTTCTAGTTGATGATAGTCCTACCTGGAATTCTAAACCATAAATTACAGGCGCGTCGTCCTCCATGTCGTAAAAGCACCACCCTGGGCTGGTTGTTGTCTTATACTGACTCTTCGCACTTCCAACTTAGGTCTATTCCAGCTGGTGTGGTCAGTTCGAGCCACAAGAATTGTAGGTCAGTATTCTCCACGATTTCCTTTTTTTTTTTTTTTTTTTTAAATATCTTTATTCAAGAAATTTTTTCCCCCCCTCCTTTTTTCTGTTACATCCAATGTGTTTTTAAACATTTACATAGTCTTTTACAACAAATACAGATTTGTGTTGCTAAATAATAATAATATGCAGATTTAGAATACTAACACACTAAACATAAGTATGGCACATCATACAACATATCTGTTAATCTTATAGACTCAACAAATTTCTCAGTTATTGCCACCCGTAGTTTTCCTATACTTCCAATGCTCAATGGGCAGCCATATCTTACACCCCATAGCTTTTGCCTTCCTTCCTTTTCTGTCATATATGGCCCTCTCTAAATTATATGTAGATAATAATCTTGCTACCCAAGTCTGGAATGACGGTGCTATCTTCTCCTTCCATGCTTTTGCAACAATTATCCTGTATACTGCTGTAACCATGAATAAGAATTCTGGATACATTATATTTTCCTCTGAGCTTACCCCCAGAATTATCAGCTCCTCAGTTAATTTAGTTTTTATTCCCAGTGATTTCTCCAGAAACTCTTCTATTGCCAATTTTAAGGTGTATAATTGCGGACATTGTGCGAACATATGTGTAATATTAGCCTGTGCTGAATTACACCTTGGGCACGTTATTCCAGTGGAGCCTCCCCAACTGGCTATTCTAGCTGGTGTATAGTATAGTGAATAGACTGTTTTATAGTGTTGGGTTTGGAGTGTAGCTGAGCATAAAATAGTTCGACCAAAATCTAAGGAAATTTGTAGATCTTCCGGTCGTGCCTTTACCTGTTCTCTCCATTTATTACTGTATTTCTCTCTGTCATCTGTTTTGTAAACTTGTAGCTCTGCATACAGCTGTCTTATTGAGCATGAGAGGCTGCTTCCCAGATAATCCATTATCTTGCATCTCGCCATCCCTCCTGCACCCCCCGTTTTTGTATGGAAGTAACTCCTCACTTGTAGGTATTTGAAGAAGCTATGTCCAGCTATTTTGTACCTATGCTGTATATTTTGGAACGTTAAGATTACTCCCCCTTCATCCATTAAGTCCCCCAATTTCTTGATCCCTTTCTCATCCCATTCTTTCATAGCTGTGTCCCAAAAAATTTCCATAGGGAGATTATCATTCATATAGAGCCTTAAGTACCGATTATACCTTCCCAGTCCCAATTTTTTCTTTATTGCTTTCCAGACTTTATATATCGCACTCAGAGTCTTAAATCTTGTATGCTTAAAATATGCAAAGTCCACCGTTGTTACTAAAGCGTTTTCTGCCGCTTTACCTAAGAGTGCTTCATATACGTTCGCCGGACATTTTCTCCCCTCGTCCTCCTGAGGACTTCCGCCTAATAGTCCTTTGGAGTATTGTAGAGCTGTTGCCCAGTAATAGAATCTAAAATCAGGTGCTCCCCAGCCTCCCCTCTCTCGTGGTAGTGTTAAAAACCGGTACGCTCTACGTGTCTTCCCCTGTGCCCAAATTAATTTATTTACTACTGATTCTATTTTGTTAAACCATATCCCTTCAATAAAAAGTGGAATTGCCCTGAACAAATATAAAAATTTCGGAAAAGTAACCATTTTAATAAAGTTAATTCTACCCATAAGAGTCAAGTGTAGGTTATTTACCCTCTCCAGGTTGCTTTTAACGTTGGCTAGCAATGGTTCCAAATTTATCTCTACTAATTTTTCTAAATCTGCCGTCACCCTAACACCCAAATACTTTGTGTCTGAGACAACTCTTGCATCTGCAAATGTGGTGTGTATATTCTGAACAACCTGTGTTTTCCCCCTATTTATTAAATATCCAGACACCTCTCCGAATTTCCTTGCCTCCTGTTCAATTTCAGCCAATGACTCCTCTGGTGTCGGTGTTATGACAGCCACATCATCTGCATAGGCAAATAATTTATATTCTTTCCCGTGTAACATAACTGGAGTAATCCTCCTATTTTTTGTGAGCCTTCTCAGATAGGGGTCTAGATATATTGCAAATAGTAAGGGTGAAGCTGGGCATCCCTGCCTAGTCCCCAGTCTGATCTGCACTGCGTTAGAGTATGATCTATTAATACGTATCCTAGCACTAGGATGTTTATATAGTGCCTGGACTGCAGTTATGTATCCTCGACCTATACCAGCCCACTCCATAGCCTTCCAAAGGTACGCCCAAGAGACCCTGTCGAAAGCCTTCTCGGCATCCAAAAAGATAGCCGCGACAGGGTCACCTGAGGCCGCTGCAGCGTCCAATATAGTAATCAGCTGTCTAGTGTGTACAGTAGTTCCTTTCCCTGGTATAAATCCATGTTGTGTAGGGGAGACCACCCTCTCTATCACCTTGCTCAGTCTATTGGCCAGTGCCTTGGAGAATATCTTTGCATCGGCATTAAGCAATGTAATGGGTCTATAAGAACCCGGCTCAGTAGCGGGTTTATCTTTTTTTAATATCACGATTATATCGGCACCCGCCCAAGACTGAGGAACAATTCTGCCTCCCTGTGCCAAGCAACAGATTATCCAAATGTCTTTGGCTAGTACCTCCCAAAAAGTTTTGTAGAATTCTACCGGGATCTGGTCTTGTCCCGTTGCTTTGATGCTGCATGGAATGTTTCAATGTTACATGACGTGCTGGTTTGGCGTTGACCAGAGACTGGACAGAAAAGTGCCATGTATCGTATACCTAAACTTGCAAACTACAACTGAACCGTATGTTCGAAGTGTATCCTGACCGAGTAACGAAGAAGCTACCTGTTCTTACAGCTGAGCCCACACTGATTACTACTCATAAGGCACTTTACAACCCCAGCCCATGTGCAGAATGAGACCTCTAAAACAATACGTTTCAGAATGCAAACTGTTTTTTTTTTAACTGTAGTGTCAAAAATGCTGTGGCGGGAACAAATTTAATTTCTAAACCCTCCATACACCAACATAGCTGTTTCTAGTTGATGATAGTCCTACCTGGAATTCTAACCCATAAATTACAGGCGCGTCGTCCTCCATGTCGTAAAAGCACCACCCTGGGCCGGTTGTTGTCTTATACTGACTCTTCGCACTTCCAACTTAGGTCTATTCCAGCTGGTGTGGTCAGTTCGAGCCACAAGAATTGTAGGTCAGTATTCTCCACGATTTCCAATGGTTTTCCGGGGTTCCTGAAAGATAGCCAATGAAAAGCTGGCTAAGCTGCGCCGACTCTTGGACAGGCAACACTACTCAGACCTTGCATGTGTTCTGAGCCATATTAGCAAGCGGCGCATGCGTCCGAAGTAGTGCACAGGCTGCATCACGTATCCATTTGTGAAGTGTTCGAAGCGCACGCACGCGTCTTAAGGCAATGGGAGGGTCGGTCGAACGGTGGGTCTCTTTGACGTTAAATATAGCACAGAAAAGCATGCTGATGCGGGTACCGTAGGTGCAGTACTTCAAGGTGGCTGGTGACTAAAGTGTGAAGACTTCAGTCTTCTGCAACAGTATTTTTATCGGGAAAGACACGGAAGCGGGAGGGGGGGCGGGAAAGACACAGAAGCGGGAGGGGGGCGGCGGGAAAGACACGGAAGCGGGGCGGGGGGGGCATCCCAGCGAAGACTCCTCTCTGACTCACGGAGAGGGCAATCGCGCAGCCCACTCCTGAAAAATACACTTCGAAACTGACCAAAACAAGGCGACCACAAAAAAAAATAGGAACCGCCCACCGCCGCAATGACGACGTGAAAGAGGAAGAGAGGGAAAAAATGTCAGGAATGCCCACGAATCTGGTCCGTGATTGACGGACAGATCTCTGTTCCAATGGCTAGCCTCCATTTATGGAGCTAGCCAATGGAACAGAGGGCGTATTCAAGGCACCCCATACTGAAGACTAGAGATTTCTCCTGGGGGTGGAGCTAACGCTCCGTGCCCCAGGCGAAACCTAAAAAGCACATAAATGTTCTATAAAGTATTTCAGCATTTTATGGCCAGGATCACAGGATGTTGAGCCAACGCAGAGAATCAAACCCAGTCCCCAATGTCGGCAGCTCTTTCAGTTATTTCACATTTTTATTATAGTCATCTGCAACATGTACAAAAAACATTGGCAAAGACAATAGATTTCGCATGTGCGTAACCTATTGGCTTTGCCATGCTTGTTCTTTATTATTATATATAATACGATCTTGAAATACATTTCCTTCAGGATGTGCACTGTACGAAAACTTCTCCAACAACTGATTTTATGGTCCAGGCCATCCAAAGGGTGCAAATAGCTTACTTGCTGGCTTGCCTTTTAGTTTACTATTGGCATTGTCAGGGGGGGTGGAAACAACTGATGTGCCTTTTAGTTCACTATTGGCATTCTCAGGGTGGGTGGAAGCACGAATATTTCAAAATTCATGTTTGAAAACTATTCCTTAAAAAATAAAAATATTTGCACTGATTTAGTCTGATGTTCTACCACTTTCAAATGAGTTAGATAGAAGGCGGCTACACTGTAACTACGTAATCAGGCTTTGTGCCATTCTTTTTTTTGTTGGTCCAATCGGAGAGATGGATGACTTTTATTTATGATGAATATGCAGAGGACTGAGCACTGAAGAATGGGAGGTGAAGTTTGGCCTCCGTTTAACTCCTTCTGCCTGCCGAATGCTTTATTCGACATCAGCTTCAAGAACCTTACCCTGAAAGGTGTATCTGTGGCACATTGTTTTCATGTAAAATCGTTGTGATTAGCTTGGAATATTATCAGGCCGTTTGAAAACAATCTAACACTGCCTAATCAGCTAATGCATCTTTGACTGTTTCACTTCACTAAACTTAGCAACTATAAATCGGAGACTAGGACCATTGTTTAGGCTTTCTTATCGTCCGGAATATGCTCGGGAAATGCTGCAATTGCGGGGCACATAAAAACTGCGCGTTATGTGCATCAGGTGTGATGATAGTTTGATTGCATCACCTCAGTATTTAAAGACCTATTGAACAGCTGGTCTGGGCGTCTCACGGGGGGCAAAAACAAGCCTTAATGCGATATTAAGAGTTAACAAAAACAAATATAAAATTATTTGTGAAGCTTTTATTTTTCACTGACAATTGATCCACTTTTTTCGTGTTAGATGACCTGCTCAACTAAAATCACAGTCTTGCAGCAAATTGTGAAATAACAAGCAAGGGGTGTACTAACTGTTTTGCTCTAAATGACCCAAAATTAAGATAAGAAAACCAATTCAACAAACATAACATTAGACAACTCAAAATATATTAAATATGTCAAACACAAAACCTTAGCAAGAAAGGACGTTTGGGTTTCAATACCGATTAATTTGTGTTAACATTGTAAGTAACCACAGAAGTGCAGCAATGTAATGAAACCTTTGTCCTCACTAACAAATGCCTGCTAAATATCTTGTACCGGTTTCATGCTATTCGAAGCCACTCAAAGAAGGACCTTACCTGGTACTTATAGATAGTTACAGAAGCTAACTATCCTTAGGAAGCTTTCTAAAAACAATTTGAGAATTGTTTAGGAATACATTTCACCTTTCTAAAATATATATATATATATATATATATATATATATATATATATATATATATATATACATACATACACACGTACACACACATTTATATATAAAGAAACCAGTCCCAGATAAAGTGATTTACTTCCACCACAAGGACACGGACTTCTAAGATATGTGTTTTTTCAAATGATGTTTATTTCGTTGACATGGCGGTATGACGCATTCCGGCCACCGCGGGTGGCCTTGCTCACATAATATATATAGATTGCCGCTTAACAGTATAAAACAGTGACTTTTAATCTAGAGTCTGTAGGCCCCAGGGATCTGCAACAACTATTTTGGGGATCTGCAACTGTTTATAAAATTAAATATTCGCAGCCTGATCCAAAAAAAGGAAAATGTACACCTTAAGTGCTTGTATACGAATGAGTGCGGGTGCCCAAATTGCTTTTCATAAGCCGGTAACTGGTGCTATTAAATGTCAGCACATGCATAGTTAGAATCCACCTCATGCCTCTTTAATCCACTAGCACACATTCACTTCCTCTTTATCGTAGCTTGCAAGTTCCTGTTTTCTCTCTTTGTGACTTTTTACCCTCTTTCTCTTGCTTCTTCTTTGCCCTTGAGTGTTTTTCTCTCACTTGCTCTTGCGAAATGTCCAATCAGGAAAAATAAGCGCCAGTCCCCAAAAAGGATTGCTGGTGACCTCCACCTGCATCCATGGCTCGAATTAATCACTGGTGTATCCTTAACTTGATTCATGAGAGTAGCACAAGTGCAGCACACAAAATTTATTATGGACAATTGGTTGCCTCAATTCATGAACGTCAATTAACCAATAGGCCTGGGGTGGGGAAAGTGACATCACACGCCAATTGACCTTTAGGTTCACTCACACACATGCATACATATACATTCACACATACAAACACTGTCTCTCACATAAACACACTCTTACTTGCACGTATGGACACAAATTGCATTTAAAAGCATTTTACTTACATTTGCTGCCAGGAAGGATCATAATTGTACTCTATTTTTTAAAACACTAATATGGAATAATATATTATTCACTATTAGTGTACTAAAAAAAAAGCCAAAAAACAAGGAGATTGCAGCCCCAACAAATGCCCATAAGGACGAGCTACCCGCCTGTGTTCCTGGCACTGATTTTGCTACCTCAGAGGCCAGAGGTCGCAAATACAGTGCCATGGGTAACATGGGCAAGCCAGGGGTCACAGCTGTGACCTCTGGCGACCCCTAAATGACGCCCATGCCTCAATTGAAGAACTAGTATGCTCGAGCAAAAATAGATCAAGTATTATGAGAACAAAATTGATAAGCTTGAGTCTACCATATCATTTCATCTTTAAGAAATGAAACCACATTTTGAAAAGTTCCAACGTTCCTATTAAAAAAACATACAATCAGTGTATGTATATTTTTTGTTTTAGAATTAAATTAAATACTCCATACTTTGTGTATAAGTTTGATGCACACCTGTTTCTTTATTTTAGTATAATATTTTGAGGTTCGAATTATAGAAATTGCTTAGGTTGGTGTCCCTTACTTCAAGTTCTCGTCCACAGACTTCAACGGTTAAGAACAACAGGTCTACAAAACAGATAAATACTTTGACTAGTGTGGATTGCATTACTTCCTGTCTTGTTTGAGGCCCTTTCAGGCATTGTATTGTGAAAGGTTTGGCTGAAAACTTGCACTGGAGTAAATGTTCTCCCACTTGCCAAGGGGTGTCCTCTAGTGACACTTGTTTACAAAGGTGGCTTAACCCGTTACAGACGCTGCGGCATATGGTTTGCCAAACTTTATCAGTCTGAATACTCCTCTAGTTTATGCAGTTTAGCTAATGCTAGACTCGAGCAAAGATAAGTATATTTTGAACCTTTCAATCAACTTAACACGAGTGTTTATACACTAATAAAAACAGTATGCACAAAAGGCATTCAATTCTCTCAAGTGGCCATACATATTTGCAGTTCTCATGCGAATGGGGCGAAGGAGCCGGGCTACTGGGCAGGATAACCCTTCTATAATAAATATATTTTCACAGATTAGGCTGAATTGAAGAGTTTCCTCTGTTTCTCCAATTACCTGTGGTACAATGCAGGGGTGCTCCCTTTCACCTTTACTGTTTGCAATTGCAGTAGAGCCCTAGGCCTGTTTCATTAAAGAATCCCACACATATGGAGGCATTGTGATTGCTGGTGCTAGATACTTGATTTCAATATAAGCTGACAATATACTTCTTTATGTGAGATAGCTGTCTAACAATGTTTCACCTCTGATTAGAGAGATTATACACTGTGGACTATATCCGTGACTTCAGATAAATTGGAATAAATCCGGTTTTCCGATTACACTGAATATAAATAAGCTACACCTTGAATTCACACTAGAGCGATGCACTGTACCAATGTGCTACTGGGGCATAAAAATATATATGGCCTTCTGGAGAAAGTTGTGTGGTACAAATACGGGACCGTTATAGTTATGGTTGAAAAGAAAACATTGGTTTGATGTCCCCTCCTGCTTTCTCTAACATGCAGGGCACTATTATTAAAATTATCTTCCTACCCATGTTTTTGTGCATCTTCACCAATATACACATTGTGTTCTCAGGATCCGTTTTTGACCGCCTGCATAGGATATCTACCAATTTTGTGTGAGTAGCTAGGCAACCTCAACTAAGTTGGGAAGTATTGATTATTCCATGTGCAAGAGGTGGATTTGCGATACCACAACTGGATCTTTATTCCTGGGTAGTACAGGCAAGTTACGCTTCTCAGTGGAACTACCCTAAGTACAAATCTCCAGCGATTACAACAGAAAGAGAAATGATTACCCCCTTTCCATTGACTACTGTACTGACCAGGCCCTTACCTAGACCTTTAGTGCAAATCTACACATTAAATTCCACCATATACGCTTGGCACAAGCTTGCTAAGGCTCTGGGGTTGGAGGAAGTATACTTACCGAAGATCCATATCCATAGTAACCCACAGCTGGAAGCAGCATTAGGGCTGAGGGTGCAAAAACAGTTGCTGCGATTAAATATAACTAAGCTAGGAGTTCTCCATTCAGCCAAATAATTGTTATCGTTAGAGGGCCTTAAAGATATGGAGGGATCCACACCTTTAGATCTTTTTTATACTTCAGACTTTGTCATTAACTACAGGCAAGGCAGTCTTGCTTTCACTGTGAACCACATGCACTTGCAGCCCTGACACAACCTATCACTAGCAGCGGGCACCAAGACATTATATCCAAATTACATAAAGCAGTCAGAGCTAACCGACTAACCTCAATCATTAAAATATTGGCAAAGTGGGAGGGCGATTTGACAGAGGTACTGCCAGACAAGGCATGGCATTACTGCTGTATCCAAACAGAAAATGTATCTATGGATAGTAAACACAAAATCATACACTTTAAATTCTTGCATTGATTATTTACACTCCATCTTGACTTGAGGTTTTAGGTTTGGATGTGAACTCTAATTTCCTTCGCTATTTGATTTTGATTTGATTTGATTCGGGTTTTATATAGCGCTCTATCGCTCCGAGGAGCATCTTGGCGCTAGATGTGATTTGTGTGGATCAAGGGGGGGAAAAGATATAATAACCCCTAGAGACGTTTCAGAGTTAGACCAGGGCTTTGCAGGTAGTGGCTGTTTGATTGTAGATCCAGGTTTTGATGGCTTTCCTGAATCTACTTTCGCATGAGATTTCCCGGATTTGAGGAAGGAGTTTGTTCCATGCTCTTGATCCTTTGACCGTCAGAAACTTTCCCCCTCTAGTGGACAGTCGGAATTTTGGGATGATCATTAGGTTGGCCGTGGCAGATCTTAGGTGACGTCCGGGGTGGTAGCGGTTGAATTTGTTGTACAGGTAAATTGGACCTGTTTTGTGGAATGCCCTGAAGGAAATTATCAGTAGTTTGAATAGTATTCTCTTTTGAATGGGAAGCCAGTGGAGAGTGTCTAGTGCTGCCGAAGCCGAGGACTTTCTCGATGTTTTTAGCACTAATCTTGCTGCAGCGTTTTGTACCATTTGCAGCTTACGTAGTAAGGCTTTGTTGGCCCCTACATATAGACCATTACAATAGTCTAGCCTGGATGTGATTAATGCCACTGCTACTGTTTTCTTGGCTGATAAGGGAAGGAAATCAAAGAATTTCCGAAGGCTCTTGATGACATTGAAACATGAGCCAGCCACTTCAATGGTCTGTTGTTTGAATGATAATGCCTCATCAAATTTGATGCCTAGGTTGCGGGCACTCTTTATAGTGCTTGGCGGGGCTTCGGCATTGGGTGGCCAGCAGGTTTGGGGGGAGAACAAATTATTTTTCCCGAAGGGTAGAATTTCGGTCTTTGCGGTGTTACATCTCAGGTGGTTTATGTTCATCCACTTAAAGGTGGCTTCCAGACAGTCCCTAAGGGAGCGTTCGGCAATTGCGGCGTCCTCATCTAGAATTAACACTAGTTGAGTGTCATCGGCGTATGCTATTGAGCTGATAGCAAAGGAGGAGATGAGTTTCATTAATGGGACCATATACAGGTTAAACAATATAGGGCTTAAGCTAGAGCCCTGAGGTACCCCAGATTGAACTTCCCTGGCCTCAGAGTGATATGGCCCTAGGATGATGGTTTGTTTTCTTTGTCTGAGAAAGTTGGTGAACCATTTCAACACAGTGCCCCCTATGCCTGCGCTACTAAGGCGATGAAGTAGAATATCGTGGGACACCGTGTCGAATGCCGCGGATAAATCAAGTAGGATCAGGACAGCTCTTTTGCCCTGATCCAATCTAATTGTTTCCGTTGAGAAGATGAGGGCAGATTCAGTGGAATGGTGGGAACGGAAACCCGCTTGGTTAGGGTGAAGAAGGTTATTGTTTTCCAGGTACGCGGTGAGCTGTTTGTTTACGCATGTCTCTGTAAGTTTACATAGTGCTGGGAGAAGTGATATGGGTCGAAGGTTTGACAGTGTTGTGGGGTCTGTGAGAGCTGATTCTATACATGCCGTTTGGTTGTGCCCCCATTTAACATGACATTGGGTCCAACTATTTGAGATCCTTTCCAAAATGGAACATTTTGAAAGAACTCTCTCACAGCTTCACTAAGCTATGACCAGGAGATACCTAAAGGAGTGAGGAAATATACCTTTATGGCATGTTTGCTTGCAAAGAGATGAGTAGCACTAAAATGGGGTAATGAAACAATGCCTAAAACTGAAGAATGAATTACAGATCTTACTTACTGTAAAGATATGGCAGATAACTACTCAGCCACTTTACCTATCATGTTGGGGCCCAAAAGCATTTAGGGACTTCTTCAGGAGAATCTGACATTCCAGGATGCAACTGGTCAAAGGCTTGGAGCTAATGGGATAGATGGCGGTATGCATGAAGAGAAGCAATAACACTTGAAAGATTTTGGGCCTTATGATCCTTTTAAGAAAGCTGCCTTTGCATATATGTATAGAGAGGTGGGTTTCACCTAGCACTGTAGAGGGGAGTTATCTGGGTACTTGTATTAATGCTTTTTAGATCAACTTCATGCAGACTCATGATAAGTTGTGTGTATGTTTCTTGATGCTTACTGGATGTCAAATTCTTATTTATATTAGTAAAGTCCTGCTCTGATTGAACTTGATGACACTTGGTTGTGCAGCCTGAATCTATAGAGTCCAGCGAAAGTATATGTCAAGCCAGAGAACTTTTGCAATTTACAGGGATGCAATTCTACATTACTTCTTGTTTATTTATTCTTTGTTTTGCGGAATTGCAAGAAAAACTTTACATTTAAAAAAATAATAATCATAATAATAATAAACTAATAAAGTAATTGGAACCCGGATAAGATTAGTGTTTCATGGAGTTTTACAAGGGCGTATGTTAACTGTTGGTAAACAGTAAAATGCCATGTACAGCTACAAGAAAAGAAATTACTACATTTTCATACATTTAAATGATTGAAAACAACAAAGCACAGTGGGATGCTCAAGCATGAGGACATTAACAACTTAGAGAGTAACACCTTTTATAAAGGCACAGGGGATAGGGTTCAGCCAAACCAATACCAATGTTTTTCTCCTGGACTAATTGTTAAAATCCAAACTTATGCTATGTGGATGCTTAATTAATAAACACAAGAACAACAGAAACATCTTCGATGTCAAACAATAACCAATTATGTTCCAACCCCAATATTTAGAAGCTCATAAATATTTCATAAAATACATGTGACATTTGTTAATATAGTTTATCATCCATTGTTTTGGTCCAAAAATAACAAAGAAAACAACGATATGCACTAAAATACTAATGATAGTTTGACATCGAACTTATATCCGTTGTTCTTGTGTTAATAACTAAGCATCCACATTGCGTAAGTTTGGATTTTAACAAAGAGTCCAGGGGAAAAACTTTTGTATTCGGATACTCAAGCATGAGCACAGATAGTACAAACAACATATAAGAAGAAAGAGTTCACAGGCAAAAGAGAGCAATGCTGGCCACTTTCGAATCAATATTAGATTAAAGGTTTGCCAGGAAGTGCTAGACACAACTAAGATAAAACACAATGGCTAGGTTGTGAGAGCACTACATTAAGTCGACGTTTCGATCCACTTTTACTCTAGTTACACGGGATCATCATCAGGACTAGGGTTGAAAACAAATGCCTGTCTATAAATGTAATACAACCGCCCATTAATAGGCTCTTTTTATCAGTAGTGTTTGGCGAGTCCACCTACATAAATTGGTGTAAACCGCGCTTTCAGAGTGAGATTCCTCTGCCTGAATTACGGGGTCCGCGCAGATGCAATTGGCCTGGAGGTCCTGTTTAACCGCCACCCAATTTGAACTCTTTCTTCTTATATGTTGTTTGTTCTTCCAGAGTAAGGTACAGGACTGTGCCTAAAACATTTATTAAACTGCTTTCTCATTGTTTAAATAAATACCCTGTCCGGCTGGACAGTGGACAAATATAGATTCCTATTATGGCCTATATTTCATTCACACCTCTGATTTGGATAAGCTAAGGACCATTGTCTTTTGTAACATAATTCCCCACGGTCCTCAGCCAACTGTTTGGGTTCCCTTGTTAGATTAAGAAAAAGGGGCAATTCCAAAGCATAAGCAAGGGAAGGCTAATGAAACTGGTGGTAAGAAAGTGAAGTTGCCCAAAAATATTCGAGTAACCACTGTTGTAGGGGACCAGGCCATTGCGACTACACCTGTAATTGTAGACGCATCTAATGAAGGTCTAATACCCACGAGAGTGGTACCCCAGGCTGAGGCTGGGGGCAAGAGCTTAGGGAGCCCAGGGAAAAGGGTATGGATGGAGGACCCCCTTTTGGTTAAAATGGGTGATCTTTTGAAACACTTTCTTCGCCCAGTTGAAGATAGATTGACCAAAATTGAACAGCAATTAAGCAAGATTGAAATTGCATCATTGGGAATTGCTGACTCATTAAAGATGGTAACTATACCAAGGGTCAATGTTCCTTCAATGAATCCCGGGGAGGGAAGGTCGCTACTGATCGGGTAATTCCGTTAGCTCCGACTACTGTTTTACAGGCTTCAACTGTCCCCCCAACTAAGGCACCAGTGGTTTCAGTAACTAACAAACCAACCCAGTGCAAATCAGCTCAGTTGAAGGAGGGAGTTGGGGACCCCGTAGCCCAGGCTCCCGGGGGGGGTAGTTAACATCGACTTGCCCCCGGAAGTAAGCCCTTATCTGGTGGTTTTAGCAGGGGTCCCGGCCCTGAGTAAACCAGGCCAAGAGTCATTTATGGTTTTAAGAAATAAAGTTGCCGATTGGCTAAACAAGTATAGACCACTGCCAACGCACATTTCGAGTAAAATACTCATGGTACGAAGGGTGTCCTGGGTGTGACATATGGCTAAGGATATCAGGGGGGACTGCGTTCTCGTTAATTTTAAAGACCCCAGGACAGTGGAGCACATTTGTAACTGGAAATACTATAGTCCAAAGGCTTCCATCCTATCCCTCCCATTGTCCTATTTTTATCCCCCTGATTATTTTCCCACTGTAGATGAAGGGTGGACATTAGTAAAGTGGAATGGGAGGGGCTTGATTAACGGGGGCAGACTGGAGTCTTTACCAACACCGAGTCAAATCTCTATCGAAAACCGGTTTAGCGGTTTGGAGGCCGTTGACTGACTTCAGGTTCACGAAGGGGTATCTTCAAGCACTCTTGCCCTACTCAGCAATAGTACTGCCAGTCCACCTCATCCAACCCTGTGTCCATTTCCTGAATCGCCAACTATAGTTCCAGCACCTTTAGAGGATAATTTAGAGAATGTATGGGGCCCCTATTCAACTCAAGGCAGTGGTTCTATTGTGAATCTTAAAGTCGTTTCATGGAACATAGCGGGCTTACGCAACAAGCTATCTCTCCCGGACTGGAACACTTTTATTGATGACTATGATTTGCGTGTATTCCAGGAAACATGGAGTCTCGAGCCGCTGTTCAAGCGCGGTTACTCGTTTCCATATACCTGCCATCTCCTCTGGACGCGGGCGCCCATCTGGTGGTCTCATGGTCTGGGTTAAGGCTGCGCTTAACTGTAAAGTTGTGTATCACTCATGTCCAACATCAGACCTGATGAGACTAATGATTAAAGGCACAACGGGCAATATAACCTTAGAACTTTTTAACATCTATGCAAGAGGCACTCAAGGAGGGGCAAAATCTTCAACTATTTCCATCTTGTCTGAAGTGCTTTTGTCCTGCCCCCCTGACTCTTTCACCCTGATTGCCGTCGACCTAAACTGTACGTTTGAACCTTTGGCAATTGATGATATTCTGGGAACCCATGTTGAAGATGCAAGATGGGGTATACCTTTACTGTCGATCTTGCCAGCCAAGAAATGGTCACCGGTGGTCATTCAACTGAGTGCCCTAATGTTGGAACTTGGTTTAAGAGCTGTTAATGGGCGTACACCCTCCGATGTCTTGGGAGCAAACACTTATAACAGGGTGTCATGTCCGAGCAGAATTGACTATATACTGGTTGATAAGAGGCAATGGAAATATGTGTGTGACATGATTGTTATACCGTCTATTGATAGCGACCATAACCCTCTATCCCTATCACTAGCTCTGAGATGCTATCAAAGGCAATTATACCATCCAATTGCAAAAGGTTTCTCAAATGGCCAAAATTCATTCTGAATGAACAAAGAAAATTAGCTTCGGGGGAAATCTTAAGAGATCAGACTGCTAAGCTTTTGGTTGCTTGTATGAACGAGACTGGGCCCTCAGTGGTGGAGACAATCTATGTTGAAACAATTGACCTGTTGGGTTCGCTCTTTTTAGAGGCTCCGTCTCATAAAAAGCGCATCATGAGTAGTAAGCCAATGGAGAAGTGGTTCAATAAAGATTGTAGGAGGAAAAAGCTAGCATTGTTACTTGCCGTTAAAACCCACAATACTGTTGAGGTGCGTATGGCGAGGCAACAGTATAGACGAGCCATCGTAAAGGCGAAAAGGGCATGGGAAGAATCGCATTGGACTAGCCTGAAGATAGCGAGCCAGTCTAAGAATGGCGAGCTCTTCTGGGCCCTGGTAAGAAGATCTAATGGTTGTGATCCGGACCAAATCCCTAACCATATTACTGATGGGGAGTGGTTTGATCACTTCAGGAGACTCTATGCAGGAGACAAGATTTTGGAGAGATGCGGGTCGTTAAGTTGCCCAATGGCATCCATCTCTATTCCCTTGGGCTCCTTTGACCCCATAGGGAAAAATGAGGTGGTGAAGGCCATAAATAAAATCGTCACAGCCAAGACTCCGGGACATGATGGTATACCGGGTGACCTATTTATAGCAAACGCCTAGCATTGGGCCACTTATTTTGTATTCTTGATCAATGCTTTGCTTGAAGGGTCTCCAGTCCCAGACTCCTGGAAGGGAGCAGTAGTGGTCCCTATTCACAAAAAAGGGTCCAGGGGGGACCCTGCCAATTACCGCCCAATAAGCCTTATCGATGCAGGTCAGAAGGTGGTTGGCAGGGTCCTCTTGGAGAGGATCCTTTCGTGAGCCGAAGAAAACAATATCATCTCGCAATTCCAGGCATGGTTTAGGGCATGCACAAGCACAATCGACCAGGCTTTTAGGCTGGTACTTCTACACTGGAAGGTGGTAACCATTGGCAAAGGTGGTCTTTATCTTGCATTTATTGATTTGAAGACCGCCTTTTACCTGGTTCCTAGAGAACGCCTATGGTGGGTCTTGTAAGAGATGGGGTTTACCCCGCCCATTTTGAACCTCCTGGCTTGCATGCATGATGGGAACTATGCCCGTATTCGATGGGGCACTCAGGAACAAATAACAGACAAAATCCCCGTGAACAGAGGCGTCCGCCAGGGATGCGTATTGGCGCCAACCCTGTTCACGTTGTTTGTGAATGGGGTTGTTTCCTTCTTATCGGAAATTAATGCCGATGCTCCCATTCTGGCAGGTGTCAAAGTCCCTGCATTACTTTTTGCGGACGACACTCTGCTGGTATCGAAAACACCAGCGGGTTTACAGAAGTTTTTGGATCGGTTCTGCCTCTTTTGTAAGGAGAGGGGCCTAGTTATCAAAACAAAGCTCCTCTATTTCAACCCTAGTAGGTCGTCCAAATCCACCCTCGTTCTCGATGGTGTGCCTCTAGAGCATGTGAAAGTTTTTGATTACTTGGGGATTAGAGTTTCAGATAACCTGAAATGGCAGCCACACATTGAAAAAATGGCCCTAAACCACAAGCGGGTTGTGGGTGCGATAGGGAGGGAACATCGTGCCTCAATCTCTAGGCCCATCGCCCCAGCACTGGAGATTTACGCCGCAAAGGCTGTGGGCTGTGCATTATATGGAGCTGAACTTTGGGGCTTTGGTAACGTAGACACCCTTGCATTGGCAGAAAATAAGTTCTTTAGAGAGCTTGCCTTGATCCCCAGGGGGACCCCCACCAAGCCACTCCTGAGCGACTTGGGTCGTCGCTCAATCAAGGATTTAATTACTTTGCGTCCCCTCCTTTATTGGGCCCGATTATGGCGCATCCCCGAATTATCTGGTTATGCTGACGGCCTTAGAGAAGTAATGAGTCTCCAGGGATCATATAAGATTGGTTGGCTAGCTAATGTAAAAAGGCTCCTTTTGGCCACTGGTCTTAAAACTGCATGGGAGGCAGGGATTCCGCAGTCCAAAAGAGAAACCAAGAGAGCATTTTGGGCATGGATCGATAACCAGGAGCATAGAGATCCTAATTTAGGTAGATGGACTGACGAGTTTCGCCAACACAAGCTTTTGCCTCGCTTGGAGCCCTACATGGATTTTATTCAGAAACCGAGAGATAGGGCTCTTTTTATACAATTCAGGTTGGGCACCCTCCCTGTTTGTGAACGCACGAGTAAATGGAGTCCTCCTCACCAACTGCCCGTTGATTGCCCACACTGTGCAGGTGTAGTTGAAAACATCCCACACCTTTTTTTTGTATGTCCGGCTTACATTAAACCCAGAATGAAATGGTTAAAACCTGTGTGCCGACAGCTTGAGATCAGGAATCACTCTACCGCCCTCAGAATCCTCCGAGCAGATGCAAATACAACCCTAGCCTGCGGGGCGGCCAAATTTCTAAGTTGGGCCTGGCTTATAAGATCGAAAGTTTTATGATGAATAAGTCCAATTATCAATTTTTATCTCTTCATCAAAGCTGCTTTTGTTTAATACATTTTTATCTTTTTATTGTAACATTGATTATTAATGTAATTTTCTTTTTAACTATATTTATTATGTACTGTGTTTTTAAATGTTGAATGCTTTTAAGATATTTCATATCGAATAAAGCTTTGTTGACTGACTGACTTTAGAACTATAGGTCAAGCCCTCCCATAATCTTGTATCTGGAACATGTCAGACACCATTGTCAGTAACGGCTTACACTAGCAACCATCTGACCGCTGGCAAAGAAGTGCACAAAAAAAAAAGAAAAAACAGGGTAAAAGACCTCCCTTTATACACAAATAAACTGGAACTGCATCCGCAAATTAATCAGGACCTTCCGAAACCTACTGCAATTTAGTACATAGCTGACACACCTCTTCAAAGAAAACGACATCACAAGAAAATAACTGTCCACTTACGCTTCTGCTTTCAGAACCCAGCTACCCCTGCAAGCACTTGTTTATATTTGCCTTTAACCCAGTAGCGAACTCCTTTGCCCATTTGTTGTGTTCACGCTCTAAAAACAGCAGATACATAAATATATTTCCCGACGCTAATGAGCACAGACTATAGCTACCAGAAAATAAAAGAATTCACTTTTAGTAAATTTGTATACAGAGTTTTTCATTTTCAAATTAAAATAACAGGGTATATACTTCACTATTGCACAGTATCGTCACTTCTAATTTGTATGAGATTATGTCCTGCTCACGTATACAATACAACTTATATAATAGCACAGGTGATTTAAATTATTTAGTTGTAAACATATCATAATAGTAACAGGTAGCGTACTGTAAATTTTTGCTTCACCAATCCACAACTCGAATGCTCCCATACTGTGGCGTAAAATCTTTTCACTGCAGGTAGTATAACAATATTCTGTCAAAAGTTAAGAATTTGCCTTAACGGTGCACTGCTTTATAGTTGAATGTTAGCAAGAATTGGTGGCTCTAAAATACCATTAAGAGACTATTATCCCTTGCGAAGCTTCAAAGACGGCAAATACATTTTCGTTAACTAGCTTCCCTTCCTGTACTGGATTTCTAGATGCCTCTTTATCACTCGTCATAGTTAGTAAACATACCTAATCTATATTGCTGGTCATGAAAACATAAGACCCATTTACTTCTACTTCTTTTGACTACAGGCCTACTAGTTAGTATAGGGTGCTGAGACAATTTAGATTGTAATGTGCAATATGTAAAATGAAACATCAACATCTATCAGAACCAACAGGGAAGAATATTTCTAGGTTGAAAATATAGGAAAGGGACCCAAAACAGAGCTTACTACTCAGAGTACCACTTTTCGAGGTCAAAACGAACAGCAAAAGAGCCAACCAGCATGGACTGAGGGATTTCTCATGGTTCCAGTAAATGGACAGCTGCACCTGAAAAACCAATACGAAGAGTGCAAACCAAGGTGGCAAGAACCAGTGGCGTAATGCAACTTGAGCCCCGCGTAAATGCAGGAGGACCCCAAGTTCCGGACCCAGTTGGAGCTCTCAGGCCAGGAACCTGCCAGTGCTGGGGGAGGTGGAGCTTGCCCCCCTCCCCCACCCGCACTGCGGTGGCGTTGGTTACGCCACTGGCAAGAACCATCTTTCTCAACCAAGATTCTTTCATGCTGCGGTGTGAGAGCCTTCCACACTGCCATGCTCAAATTTCTATAATTAACTGTAGCAGCTACTGGAAACAGGATTGGAGGACTCCTATGAGTTAAAAACATCTTCATCAAAATGTCTGACTTAACAACTGTTGCTATTAATAAGGTCATCAATAGCTCGTTCTCAGGAGGAAGGAGAATTTGCAGGTGCTGTCATTGTGAAGTATTCGGGAGAGCAAAGATCATGTAAAATTCTAGTCACTGGATGAGCTTAAGATTAAGGGGAACCATCCCATGGTGGGAGACCAGAGGCAACAATGGCATGCACTAATAATAAATGAAGCTCTCACCTAAAACAAGCAAGGAACCAAGATGGGAAAGCAGTTCATGCCCTGTTGGGCTCCATAAAGAAGTTCTGCAGGCAGAGTAAGGGGAACAATTGGGAGCTGTTGGAGCAGTATATTGTCTTTCAGAAAAAGAAGAAATATTATTTAGCCTAGCCCAGAAGAGTCCTAAATATTTATATATGCCATCCCTCTCACTGGAGGTCTTCAATGCCTTACAGAGTGTCACAACATAAGGATGACTTACAAGACCAATATCATCAATATTACTCAATTTTGACTTATGCAGAATCCAAGATGACAGCTCTGTGATGGGAAGCGTTTTATGGCGAGCCCTTGTGTCAGTGCAAGATGATGGTTCCGCACGATTCCTTAAGTTAGTGCATTATGGGAGATTGGAGCAATCTGGGTATAGGAGCTGCAAGGGTCATTATGGGAGACTGGGGCAATCTGGGTATAGGGGCTGCAAGGGTATCTAAGAGCTAAACTGGATCAGCATTTTGTGTTCACTTGGGTACACTTGTTGTTGTATGACTACTTAATCCCTAGCAAATCAAGCTGGTCTGTCTAAATGAACGAATCACCACTAGTAAGTGCCTGTGTTAAGGGAGGATAATGACTATGCAACAAAGTCTGCAAACTTATGGAGCAAACCGATATGAGAAGCTCTTCAACCTGCATGGAAAATTCCTAAGGGGCACTGTACGAAAACTGACCCAAATGATCACAAGAATGGGGCTGTCAGACCCCATACTACATGCACAATTGTTGAAGTTCTGCTTTTAAAAACTGCTAACGGGGGAGGGGGGATAACTTCAATAACTCCAATTTACATCTTCAGCTGTCCCCTGGACAATGGCAGCTAGCGCCGGGACGCCCCTTGGCTGGGGCAGCCGTGCGCTATACAAACACCTATAACATAACATAACATAACAATAAGGTCAGAAGTGGCTTAAGCAAGAGCCAAAGACCCAGTACAAGGGAAGCCAACTGGTCTAATATTTCTGGCTGAAGAAAGCTCTGATGGGTCCAAATAAAAGTGGAAGGGATGGTCTGAAAGCGTATCTGTTATCCTGTTTAGAACAAAAATGACAGAAATAGGGAATATCAGCAGAAGGACTGTGGTGACTAGCATAGACAGAAGAAGGGAACATACACCCAACAAGGCTTCCAAATTGCTCTTACTGTTTGACGAGCAAATGTTATCCATCTGCGCTAACGCTGTGATGCGATTCAGAAACAAACAGTATGATACATTTTATTTTGCATAGCTCCATTAATTCAGTAGGAGAATAATGAATTATGTAGTGGAGTTTTGCTAGCTACTTTTATACTGGCTGTTATCATCGTGGGATGTTCTTCTGCCTGTATGTGAGATGCTGTTTTTTTTCCACTAGCTCTTTAGAGCTATGCATTTGACGTCTTTTAAGGGTGCCATTTTCAGGGTTGCCTTTTATGGAGTTGTGATTAGGTTTCTTGCCTTTAGGATAATTGAGTGTAGGATTCTGTGGCGTTCGACTGCCTATTTTTAGACGTGCATACTCATTTCCTGGCTGCTGTTTAGATACTATGATCTATTTTTTTGATTTTTGTTCAACTGTTTTATCAGCTGTTTTTAGAACGGCCAGACATTTTTCGCCCACTTATAGTGACAAGATTTTGTTGACTGCTCTTTAAGATGAGGTGGTTTTTTTGAGTGTTTCTGCCGTGGTTAATTGTATCTGACATTGCACAGCTGCTTTATTATTATTTTTCCTTTATGATTTGACATTTTACTACTGTAATGTTATGTTGACTGTTTTCATACTGTGCGCTTTACTGGGTTTTAGTTAGGGCCATTAAAATTATAGGACACTGGAAGACTAGCTAATTTGGCAGGAATTAATACACAAAGATGCACGTTCTCTGACTGTTATTTTCTTGTTTTGTAATTTTAAAATATTTATATATAAGCAGAGAGAGAGCCAATATGCCTTTCTTTTTGTTAAGAGGCGTGTTAACTTGAAGATTTTATGCGTGCTCCCTCCAGATGTCCCAGAAAGAAATACATATAAAAGCAAAGTCTTGGACTACACCAGTATGGAAGATAGTAGTAGAGCCCCATTGCTGAACATACAGCATTAGGAGAGGTAAGGTGGGCTATCAAAGATGTGTTTTATGAAAAGGAATCAGAAAATGGCGTTTGCATCCTAAGTGAAAAACGTAGAAAGCAAAAAAAATATATTGCAAATTTGATGCTTTTGACCATGGCCAGTATTTCATGATGGATTTAATAAAGTCTATGTATGCGCAGATGTTCACTTCTGTAACAAAAGAAAAACGCACTTCCAACATGGTTTCAGGCCAGCAAAGTGAAACAAATAAATGAGCAAAAGACATTATTGAACAGTGACCTATCTTTATGACACACTAAGGAATCCAAACAGCACGTTTCTGAAAACAAAAAAGCCATAAATCAGCAACTGAAATCTCTCTATACGAGCACAGTAAATACATCAGAGAACACACACTTGCTTGGAAATACAAGATACACACATTGTCACAGATACAGTTTAAAAAAGGACTTATTGATGCTCAAAAGGAAGCAGCAATCAATGTAAAGAAGGCACAGGTACCTCAGGGAACTACTCAACCATGATTATTGCCTTATTTTACTACTCAAACAGTAGTCAGAGCCCAGTGTCCTTACTTAAAATCCAATGGCAACTTTGCTTTGCCACTGATGCCCTATCACTGAAACCTAATGCATCACTCATGGTAAATGCAACAATCCACGAAATGGACAGCCCATGAAATCAATGGCAAACCAAAAATAAAAAAAACATAAAAACTAATGAAAGGGGCAGACCCAAAGCCTACACTCTCTATGTAGTTATCTTTATTGTACTTTTTGAAGAACTGCTGTCAACTGGATCATACAAGCAGATAACGATTTCTGAAGCCAAATCTAAAAAGGGGGCCCCAATGCTGGGCAAAAAGCAAAGGTTTATTAAGAAAGAACAGTCTATGCATTAGCCAGATACTGTTTAAAATGTTACTCAACAAGTGATTAAATTGCATCCTAAAGTACGTAACAGCTTTTTACTAACAGAGCCCCTTCTATCACTCAGAGTAAAATATTTATTGAAAAGTTGCAATTTGCACTTAGCACAAAAAAGTCTATGTGCACACTTATAATAAAAGGTGCCCCTCTTTTATTATGTGCATTCCGGTGATGATAAGGTTTTTTTCAAGCACAGACAAAAAGCCAGTCCACATTTCATCAATTTGGGGCATTATTACTGCCTATGTAACTGTTTAATCTCATCGGCAACAGCTTGATATCAGGCTGTAACGACCAAAAGATAACCAACTAATATTTGCTATGGGTCTGCCATTGTGTTGCAACTGACTTTGAGCTGGAAACATGTTTTGTTGAAATCTGTAAACTATGCAGCAGATGGCGGAATACATTGGCTAGTATAAAATAAATCCAGAAGATTGAAAATACCGCAGAAACAATAATTTGAGAGGTCCTGCTTACAGTACATAGTGTTGTGCAAATGTTATATTGAGAGATATATTGCTTATCCGTGTTGAGACTGAATACGGTTGTGATATCTTGTTTAGCCGTGGGCGTACCAAGTTGTGAAAGTTATCCCCAAGATTGTTCTTTGGCTGTTTCAGGACGGTTTGCAGTTTGGTGACTAAGTTGAGGATGGTCTGGCCACTTCCTCAATGAGTCTGTGATCCGTGCTATTTAGTTGTCTATTCTATGATTGCAGGAGTCTGAGCTGGACGTTTTCTTGCGAAATTGTTGGTTTATATGTGTGGCGTCATTACACTGGCTTGTAAATTACCGTTATTTTCTCCTCAAGCGAAAGGATCGGAGACATAAAAAGCGGACTCACATGTCCACTCACCTGCAGCCCGTCTTTATTCTTGGCCCTCGAAGCCTCTTTACTCTGGCGTTAATAACTTCAGCTTCCTCCTGGGTTGGAAAGAGCAGCGGACTGCGAAGCTCCACGCAACGGCGAACCTTGGGCTCGCCAGTAAAGGCGAATTACATGGCGCGTCATCACTCAAGGTATTGTGTCCCCCGCCGCGCCACGTAAGAAACCTGCTTCCCTCACAGAACCTTTCCCACGCGCCGGCTGCTCGAGACACAGTGACACTAGCGGGACCAGCGGAGTGCGACAACGCTGCAGCGAGGCGTGGCCATCACAGGAAGGAGGCGCTGCTGGCCACTCCCACGCCTGCTCCACCCACCTCCTTACAAACTTTTGTTTACTGAAAGCCCAATGGGCGTCTCGTGCGCCTCATGGAGGCGACGCGCTCACCTGAAGAGGGTGGGCACCTGCTGAGTGCGAGTCTCTGCCCACCGCAGTCAGGGATAGAGACAGCATCGAGCTAACTTTTCTGATTGTAAAGGTATAGACAGGGGCGTAACACAGGCCCCCGCAGGCCACGCATTGCGGGGGGGCCCCCCCGCTCCAGGGGCCCCCACGCTCCAGGAGGCCCTCACTTCATTATTGATTGAATGGTGCACAGTGCGCACAGCACTCCCCCGGCATTTTAACAAATTAGATCATGGTGCGCAAGGCATGCACCAGGGGGCCCCCCGGCCCGTCGCCCGGGCCTCAGAGGCTCATGAATCCTTCCCACTCTTCATTAATAAAATGGGGCACAACTTTTTCTGCGCACGCACGGGCCCCAGCCGAGCCTCTTATAACTGGAGTGCGGGCCCGGCCGGGGCCTCTGAGGCTCGTCGTTTGAGTGTTCTCCGGGGTGGGACAGGGCTGGTGACCAATGCCTGCCCTGGCCTGATTGCATTTGCCGTGACGTGCGCACGCAATTAAAAGTGTGCTGCGTCACAGCGTGAGACAGAGGTGCGCCTTCCCAGGACCCAGCCACGCTCCTACCGCAGGACTGTCCGAAGGACGTCACCGGCCATAATTTAAATTAATGTATTACAAGCCCCCCAGCCCCTGCCTGGCTAGCCTTGCCCAACCCTGCCCCTGCCGTCTGCTTCTGCTAGCTGCCCGGCCCGCCTCCTCTGAAACAGGTATGTTTTAGACAGATGATGACAGCCATCGCACGTTTTCAGGCTTATAATAAACCATTGCCTTTCCCAATAACGAATGTCACACAGGTAGCCCACTCTGCTGGGTGCAGGGTCGTATTCGTAACACCGTACCATTAGTAGAAAAATGCTAATTAGGTTCTTAACATAAATTATTTTCATGCATATTTCTGTTTACGAAGGTCGACAGGCTGAAGCAGGAAGGTAGAGGCAACACTTTGAAAAGGCTCGAGACTTTCCCCACCCACCCTTTACCCCCAGAATCTCAGTATCTGCACTGCCCATGTATATAAAGTCGGCGCTTCTATAGATCCTGCAGTTCTCCGAATGTAAACATGACAGGCTCAAGAGTTTCTGAGGCACTTGAAGGAAAACGTTCCCACTAATTTACAAGTAGATCAGCTGCTTAAGCAGCAAGTGAATGTAAAGAGCAAAAAGTTATATATTTGAGGCCAGGCTTCTTCTGGGATTAAGAAATGGCTGCACCAGATAATTTGGCCGAGCCCAAGGACACGGTATGCAGAAGAAGGCATCATTAAAACCGCAGTGATGATTTGTGACTTCTAGATATAACCCTTCAATCTCCACAGGCACAGCCCTTTGCACCAACGCTAACATTAATTTATTGGGTATTCAATTCCAGTAGAACTGCCAGTATGGGAAAACTCTATGAATTCGTCCTTGTTTTTATGTAAGGGGCTGTCCACGTGCATTACTGTGCACAGCGTTTCAGACACACCTTCGCAGAAGTGCAGTCGCGTGTGTTTCTTTTGTGAGGGAAAACATGTACTCCTGTGGAGAAACTCCTTCTCCTCCTCCCCACTCCCAATCTTAGAGGTGATCCCTGCCCATTCCTACCATGGAGATTGATTTACTATGACCCTTTACAGGAGTAAACCGCCAACCATAGCCAGGATGTGTAGCAGTCAGAGGAAGTTTGTGACTAACCACAGACACTGGGGAGGGGGGAGCATGTGTGTTTGTGTGTGTGTTCGTGTGTGTTTGTGTGCATGTTTGTGTGTGTGTTCCTGTGTGTTCGAGTGTGTGTGTGTTCAGGCCGTCAGGTACTTTCCACCCCAGAACAAACTGGATCCGTAAGGCCCATTCACCCTCTACCGCGAGCAGATGTACTCACAGGAGTATCTTCTTGTGAGTAAATCTTTTACCTAAAGTTAGACCAAACTTGTCAATGTCAAAAGTGGCCTGAGACTTGTATACCAGGCTGGTAGTAAATGTGAACCAAACGCGTCGTGCAGCTATCTTTGATTATGCAGTCCATTGTGTTGACTAGTGAGAAGGCCTATGTAAATATTCATATCCATAGGTTAACTAACAGAGTTTTAAATACAAAGATGGGTATTACTGTGGAACACTCGGGTGAGTCATGCATTCAGAGTTCAGACCTTTCCAAGAGAAAATTTCCGGCCATCAATTGTTATTTTAAGACTCTGCAAAGGCCTGGATCCTGGACATGCCTTATACTAAATGGAAACAAAAGCGTATTTAGTCATTTGTAATGTGCAATTTCGGTGTTTGTTTACTTTAGGTATCAGTTGGTCAGAACACATTTAAGCATGCTTTCTTTTTATGTGTGTGAAGTATAGGGATAAACGGTAAAAATATGTAGCAGGTTTGATTTTACTTTTTCTTTTACTGGCTGGAACATCAACATATCAACCCTGTGTTTTTTCGATCTCAGCAACACGTACTTCACTGTACCAATAGGATGCAATAAAATTCAATAGCATCTGGGTGTAAGACATTTTATGGTGATGATTGCTTTACTTTTCTATGTTCTTGGTAAACAAATAGTTTTGTATCAGTATTTTAACCTTCCATTTTGTGGTTTTGAAAGATGTTTTAGGGCTTTTCTTTGATCAAAGGGGTATCATTTCTAATATTTATTATTTCCTTGCACTTTATTGCTTGGTCTTGCTCGTAGGAAAATGTCACACTAAGTGTCACACATTTGGCTGTTGAGGGTCATTCATAAGTGCACTGAATCCATGGTGATGTCACAGAATCTGAAAACTTGCCAGCTATGTGTATGTAGCCTTCTCACACGCCTCTGCTTCCCTCAAAACCCCTGACTCTGCGGCCTGGCTGCAGCAAAGCACAGCCTCTATGTAGCACTCCTATGTAAGGGCAATAGGTTAGTGTCCTTACATTTCTGGTGCTTTGTAGCAGTTTTAAGATCTTCTTAGAGTTTCTTGTCGCTTCAATGGGTGTAATTTCTGATATTTCTATGTTTCCCTCGTCTTCATTCCTTGATTTGGCACACTAGAAAGTGTCACTCCTAGTTGTTGAAATGTCACTCATAATTACACTGAAATTATGAAAATGTCACACATAACCAATCTGAAACCATGGCAGCTATGCCCTCAGCAGCCCCTGTTTTCCAGCCTCCAGGGACCCCATCAGCACTGTAGCACACACAGCTAGTACTACACTCTCTCGTCGGCGTTGGTTGCACCAGTGAGTTGCCTCATAACAGTCCTACTTCATAAATTTAATGGCGCATGCCATGTGCGTTGGGTGGAGGTAACTTCATCTTCCAGGCCCAGAAGCAAGGGGGTTGAAGGCAACTGCCTTGAGGCCAGAGACCTTTTGCATATTTACATACCTTTGTAAACTGGTTACCAAGGTTTAGTTTTTTTCTGGTTCCAGTACCCCCTGGGCCCACACTCTGCCTATTCCTTACATTTTTTGAATTTTACATTTAATGCCGTAGTGTGAGAATGCATTTCATGAAAAGGAATATAAAGTAAGGTTGCCATAAGAAAAATGACAGCAATGTGTTGTTTAAAGAGCTTGGAAAAACCTTGTCTTGACATTAAATAGCTTTATAAATAAAGTTTGTATTGATCTGTAATGTGACTTTCCTGTCTTTGCTCACTTTAATGATCAGTCATGGATCATTCAGGCAGCCCAAGAACACAATTAAAAGTGCTTTCTATTTATATTTGTTGTTCGAAGTATGAACAGATAGGTGCTGAAAATACGGCTTTAGGTGAGTGCTTATTTTTGTCCCGTCTGGGACATCAAAATAATGAGCTAGCAACCCTAATCACAAGACAGGAAGTTTGTTGGAGGATCAGGTCCTTATTTATTTCCTCAACCATCGATCCCTGATTAACGCCATAATAGCAATATTTTAACGTATATCTGAAAACCCTACGCCGGCGTCAATAACATGCTAAGTTACTTCAAGTGTCTGGGAATGCACCCTGCATTCAGACAACTCACACCTCATTCTTGTACGTCACTTTTACGCTCAACCTGCACTCACAGCAATCGCAATGTGCTCACACTGATCACCATGCACTCACACCATTCACCCGCTCACCCTGCACTTACAGTGATCACTCTTCACTCACAATGCACTTGCGTTGTTCACCCTGCTGTACCTAACCCTGCAGTCACACAAGCATACTACTGGCCCTGCACTCATGTCACACTTACCTCAGCTGTCCCACTCACTGCTTAATCTGCAAACTCACTTAAACAAGCCCATCACTAACCTTGCATTCATATGTCCCACTCTGCACTTACATCCACACCCAAATTCATATGGTCACCTCACTCACCCTGCAGCCACTCCTCTTACCCATTTCTCACACTGTTGCATCACTCACCATGCACTCACGTCGGCACTCCAACCACCCACAAGGCGCATAGGGTTAATATGCATGCTACAAAAAACGTGTACCATGCAGATCACAGAACTGAGTGTGAGTAAACTATGAGTAGAGCTATAAAAAATGAAATGTTTGTCAGAAAGGTGTTATAGAGAGATGAGGTGCATTGTCGGTGAGTGGTAGTGAGGGAATTCATGGAAAAGGAGGAGGAAGGGTGCAGCAAAAAAGACTGTCAGATGCCAACCAGAGACTTTTTGAGCATGGGCAAAGTGGGCTCCGGCCCAGGGTCCCAGACTTTCAGGGGGCCCCCTGATAAAACCAGCTCTGTTCTGTAGCGTCTTGCCCTGATGACATTAAATGATTCTTGAACAGATTGTTTTAAATAAAACTTTCCTTCGCTTTTTAAAAATATTTGTGGTGTGTGGTTCAAGCAAGTCGGCGTGGCGTCGTTGGCTCAACATCCTGTGATACTGGGGATTGGGGAAAAATCATTAATCTCCCCGTGCCTAACAAGAAAATATGTAGTTATTTCCAGTGAGTCCCTGTGTATTTTATTACACCGTGGACTTTGCAAACTCACTATTAACCCTGTTAGTGAGTTTGCAAAGTCCATGATGAAATGAACTAAATACTTTTTTGTGAACACTCTTTGAAGTGCTTCAAAAAGTGTTAATCTTTATATAGCGGGAACGCGACCCGAAAGTATTATCGCAGCTGGCTTTAAATGAGCGTGCCAGTCAGTTCTTGACTTTGTTTGCATGAAGCTCGGAGGGAGGACACTGAGTGATACTGATTGCGTCCTCAATGTGTACTGACTGGCGCGCTCATGTAAAGTCAGCTGCGCTAATACTTTCGGGTTGCGTTCCCGCTATATAAAGATGAACACTTTTTGAAGTGCAGAGTGACTACTTCTCTAGATTTTGTGGACAGAAAATGAACAATACGTCAATCATAATATTTCTTCTTGAATGTTTCTGTTCAGTTGTTTGTTTAGTTGTTTGCAGTTTAAATTAAAAAAATATGTGAGGTTCTCTGCATTGTGTATTGAAGTCTGTTTGAAGCTCTGTGGTTATACTGAATAAGCAGCTATCATGTTGTTGGTATGTGATATGTCTTTAATAATGTAATAACTACACTTTCACAATTGCTTTAATAACCTTCTTGCTTCTCACATTTGCTTGAAAACGCACCATTTACCTACTCTTTTTTCAAAATTTTCTCAGAGGAGAGCCCCCGAACCCTCTTTTAATGGTTCAGGCTCGCTCGCTGCGCTCACTCGCCATGGTGCTCTCCCACACAACTTTTACGCCTCACCATTTATAAACATCACCAGCACCACTGGTTGCCCAGTCGAGCTTTTATGGAATTCCAGGTTTGGGTTAGACTTTCAAAGTTTCATGTTGTTGTCCATTAATGTCAATTCTAATTCTGACCCTTCATAGTTATTCTTCAGCCATAGGCAGTTCCTGAGACAATAGGACCACTCTTTTTCAGTGTTCTGATTGCTGCCATTCCTGAGACAATAGGATCTCTCCTTGGCATTGTTCTTATTGCTGCCATTCCTGAGACAATAGGATCGCTCCTTGGCATTGTTCTTATTGCTGCAGTTCCTGAGACAATAGGATTGCTCCTTGGCATCGTTCTGATTGCTGCTTCAATTAAATAATCTGCGTTTAACATTATTGTTAGAAATGGCATAGCTTATATGTTGAGAGGGTTTCCCACTTTCTCATTAGAACTTTCAGAAAGACAATATAGAGGTATTTCATTTAAATGTTGGAGGTTTCAAATTGAAATATGCTAGATTTTTGGGGGGTGGGGCAAAGTGGCAGGTGGTGGGCCGGGTCACCGGGGGGGGCCCCCTCCATGTGTTTTGCAGGGGGGCCCCCTCAAGTTTCGTTACGCCACTGGGTATAGACTAGCATCAAGTTTGGCTTTCTTACATTATATGAGGTATGGCCCTAAATTAAACATCCACATTGTTTTTAGTTTGTGTTTTTTATAGCCCGAACTTGGCTCAAGGGCATTAGAGCGTTTTTCAGTAAAACCAGACGAAGTTACACATTTATTTGGGCAGCGAGAGAGAGAGATGGTGATTTGCCCAGATCAAAAGGGTGTTGTGATTGAAGCATTTTTAATTTCATTTATTTTTATTTATTTAATGCGATTTTATATAGCGCGAGCATTACCCATAGGTGTCAGAGCGCTTCAAAAAATAATCAGTTGCGTTACATAAGGACTTTGGATTATATGAGTTACGAAAGAGATATAAACAGGAAAAAAATGGCAAATGTACAAGTGGAGCAAAAGGAGGGACACATTGCAAATGTACAAGTTGTAAATTCACTCAAGGAAGAGATACAAACAGATAAACTCTAAAATCACATATGAATGGTAGTAAGTACAAGGTCTACTACATATGCTAGTGGTTAGAGTTATAAATACAAGTAGAGTGAAAGGAGGGAAAAATTACAAATGTACAAGTTGTAAAGTCACTCAAGCAAGAGATACAAACAGATAAACTCTAACATCACATAGGAATGGTAGTAAGTACAAATGTCTACTTCATATACTAGTGGTTAGATATAAATATGTATACAAATTGCAAATTCACTCAGGATTACATTTTAACAGCGATTAGGCTTGGACAATTATATATTACATATTTACAGAGCAGGACATTTTTGCTATGGTTCCCCTGTTTTATAACCACAGCAGCTGTGGTCAGTAGCCACATCTCCTGTGTTATCTCTGTGTTATATTCTTGTGCTCTCTTCTTTTTTTGTGTTTGTTCAATGCTGTTGTTCTGCCATAGCTGTTAGGTTTTCATTATGCAGCTAGGCGGCATCTCTATGTTTGTATTGGTTGCGTGGTTATATTCATGGTGCCCCTCAAATTTACTGCAAAGAATGATCAAATACCTCCTGTTATACCATCCTAGATTTCAGCATTCTATTCTTTGAGCAGGTTTCTTTTTTATAGCTAGAAATTGCTTTATTTTCGTTTCCCATTGCCTTCAAATTCCTCCACTTTAGTGTAGGTTAGGGCCTCACCTGCACAACACAAAACACGTTTATTGTATACTGAAGAAGAAATCCACTAGATCCAGGTAAGTTTTCAAGAAGTTTACTGTAAAACAATAAATCCATTAGATGAGCCTATTCTCAAACGACCTCCATCTGCGTGATTCCGTTACTGAATGGCGAAAGAAACGGCCAAGACCGTACCGAGAATGATGGAACATGGAACGCCATTTGCAAGATGCACTGGACATTCAAAGGATTCAGGAAAGAACTAAGCGCCCGCTAGGGCATGCGTCTCTAACAGAGCATGCGTCTGGCACAACAAGCGCATGCTTTATAACAATGCCGAATAGAACACATCTCCCCTTCTTCTAAACAAAAACACACAAAAAATAGTAAATTAAACCATAAACCCTTGCAAATATGAAGATTTTTTTGAAACTCTACCATATTTAGTAATGACATTTTTGTTGAAAATCATCACAGTTAGTATTGTTGATCATCCTTGAATTTCCTTGAATGATGACACAATCCTCTGCCCTGGTTTGATGATTATCCAATTTATCCCTTTCAGTGAAGATAGGAAATAAAGAAGGCAAAAACAAATCACAATTTTGATGTTGTTGCAAACTATTTCTTACCACTGTGCTTTAAAACTCCTTCAACAAAACAAGATTCTTAACTGCTCACCAATGCCCATCTTTCATAAGAACTGAGGAACAAGCAACTTTGGTAACTTTGACAGGCCCATGAAAATTGAACTCCACTTTGGATTTCCTAGGTCTCATATTCTTCAACATGACCCATGACCCAACCTTGACAGCAGTAGTACCAATACTTTTTTTGTTACCATGATATGCTTTGGTTTTCTTTTGTGATTTGTGATTTTTGAACTCTTGTTTTAATATCTTTAAGATTAACAACCTCCCCCACAATACTTTGTGATCTGTCTTTTAACCACACAGGACATAAACCAGTCTGAGCTTGTCTGCCCTGCAAAAAGGAAAATGGTGAGACTCCAGTAAGGCTATGAGGAGTATTATGGTAAGCCCAAACTTTATCTTGGACAAACTTAACAACATCCTTGTTGCATATGAGAGCAGTTCGAATGCCTTCCTTGATGAGTCTCTTGGCATTTTCAACAGCACCCTTGAAACAAGGCAAATAAAGAGCAACATCATAGTGCTTAATACCTTTATCTTTTAAAAAGGACTCCATAGTTTCTGACACAAGTTGTACACCATTATCCGTGATCAACTCCTTTGGGTAGCCTTCTAAAGCAAAGACTTTGTACAAAACTATAATGACTTCTTGAGTGAATGTCTCTTGCACAAAATCATAATATATCCACTTCAAAAAATAATCTATTATGACAACTACGTACCTGCTATTAAAAGGTAGTGTCATGATGGGGCCATCTAAATCACAAGCACATTTATTCCAAGGGACTTGAGGTAATGGTGTAGTGACTAGAGGAGTACCTTCTGTCTTCCAGTGCTTATTAGATAAGATACATTCTTGACAATTACATGCAAAGGTATCTAAATCGGCATCCATGTAAGACCACCAAAAATAGCATCTTAGGGTTTTCTTGGTGGAGGTAACCCCTAAATGACCAATATGGCCTAACTCTAAAATCTTAGGTCTTAAAGCAGTGGGTATAACATTTTTTCCCGCTCTCATAAGAATATCATTTTCCAAGGACAAGCTGATCAGCTAATTGTCAGAACACAAATAAGTACACTTGACATTTTTGATGGGAGGCCAACCCTGTTGAGCAAAGCTTTTGACATCCCACAAAATCTAATTAGTCTCACAAGTAGTGTCCCATTCTGTTTCAGTAATAGTACCCTCACACAGCTGTACCACATCCATGCTCGCCACAATACATTCATTCATTCTCAAACAATTCAACTTCCACGCTTTCTTCTTGTGGGACGGGTAACCAGGATACACAATCAGCTCTGGAGTTTGTGCTTCCCGGTATATATATGACATCAAAATTATATTCTTGTAATTTAGATAAGATTCGGATGAGTCTTGAAGAAGCACAGGCAGTTTCTTTAACACACAAAAAAACGTAAGATGTTTGTGATCTGTGCATAAGCTAAAAATTGTGCCTCAAAAATATGTTTTAAATTTAGTTATAGCCCTTGCACAGGCAAGTGCTACCCTCTCTATGGTGCTATATTTTCTTTCAGTTGAGGATAAGACCCTGGAAACGAAAGCAACGTAGTTTCAGACAAACTTACTTTCTGACATAAGATAGAACCTAAATCTACAGCACTGGTATCACCATTATAATACATTTGTGACCACTCACATACGATTTTAAAGCAGGCACCTTAGATAGTATGTCTTTTATCTCCTGAAAAACATTCTATTCAACTGTACCCCAACAAAATCTTTCTTTTTTCCTCAACATTTTATTAAGTGGTTACATGAGAGTAGCATGACCACAAACAAATCTGGCATATTAATCACTCCACCCCCAAAAGGATCAACATTCATCCTCATTACAAGGTGAGGTTGCTTCTTTTAAAGCTCCAATAAGATCTTCCTTTGGTTTGATGATCTAAGTATTTTACGTTATCTGTCAAAAACTTAGACTTGTCTTTTGAAACCGGCATACTGTGCTTAGATAGAATACCCAAGACGTTGTCCAGAATATGGCTGTGTTAAAAAATATCTTTAGGAAAAATAAGCCTTGTCATCTTGGAAAGCTAAAACACCATGTACATTCTTGAATAGAGTAAACATAAATTTTTGAAACACGCTTGCTGCCAATGCAAGACCAAAGGGCAAGCGTAAGTACTTGAACGCTCCGAAGGGCGTAATGAAAGTGCAAAGGGCTTAAGATTCTTTTTTAAGCACAATTTGATGATAAGCCACTTTCAGATCAATGTTACTAAAGATTTTAGCTCCCTCCAAAGGAATTCATTTATCTTAGGGAGTGGATAGCAGTCCACCATAATCTTTTTGTTTAAGAAGCGTAAATCCACACACAAACGGATTTTACCTTTTTCTTTTTTTTAGCGATCACCACAGCACTGACCCATTCTGCAGAATTGACAGATTCAAATATTTTTTCTGCACGTAACTGGTCTAAATGTTGCCTCAATTCATTTCTAATAGATAAGGGAACATCCCTGACTTTATGTTTGACTGCTACTGCGCCTGGTTTCAGAATTATTTCATGTTCAAAATCCTTAACGGCACCAACAGAATCAGAGAATACAGTAGGATATTTCTACAAAATTGTATCTATTTCACTAGTATGATCCTCTACCAGCATGACGAGAACGGTAGGGCCAGGTCTCAAAACTATGCCTAGTCTCCCTTGCTCTCTCCAACCCATTATGTCACAACCATTAACTGTTACATATATTTTGAAAGAGGGGGACCTCCCAGAAAACTCTGAAACATCAATAAAATACCCCTTGGTAAAAATGTCTGACTCCCCATACGCTATGGCCTTGATGTCAGGTGTTTCAATAAATGTATTACTCTAGTAACCTTCAAATGTGTCTTCAGATAACATAGTTACTGGTGAACCAGATTCCACCATGATTTGTAAGCTTACACTACCAATTTGGACTTTGCAAAAAGGTCAATTTTTCTTTGTATCACAATGAAGAAAGTGATTTGTTACAACATGAGAAGATTTTTATGCTAAGCTCAAAACAGTAACAGTGTTGAAGCACTCCTCATCATCAGGTCAGGTGTATAGTGTTGAGTGATTTCAGGAACACAATTCACTCTAACAGCACTAGAACCAGAACTTTTACAGATTTATATGAAATGGCCAATTTTGCTACATTTGTTGCACCTTTTACCCATGGCAGAGCAATTGGGACTATTACCTAAATGATTGTATGAACCGCATCTGTAACACATATTAGACTTGGTGAACTTATTGTTCTTAACATTCCCTACTGATTGCATTCACACAGGTACTATTGAGATCATTAGGCATCCAAGATGCATTCGCTAATGCTTTGACAGAGAGAACAGAACGTGCTATGCCTTTAGCAATTTTGACAGTTTGTTGTAGAGTAGGATTAGTACAACACAGTAAATGCTCTTGTACTTTTTTAGAATAACAATAAAACACAATTTGTTTTTTTAAGTATTGATCACCAGCATCCTCAAAACAACAGGAACTAGACAAAATGCAGAGACTATCCCCATACTGTTCAATACTTTAATCATAACTTTGTTGGCCGTAATAAAAATTAACCCATTCTAAAACAACATTCGGCTCAGTAGTAAATTGTTTCTCTAGTCTTTTCTCAGCCTCAATAAATACATTCCATGTGGGGGAGGAGCTTCGCGGGCAACCAAGATGGCCGCGTAAGCTCGGAGCTCCGCGGACCTTCCGATCCTCCTCAGATATCCTGTCTGAAATCCTGATCCACGAGGGTGGATTCTCATTGCTGATGGTCTACTGAGGCGAGAACTGTTTTCCGATTTCGAATCGGTGACTCCTACGCGGGGCTACGTCGAGTGGAACTCCGTGCCAGTGCTGTGCCATTGTCTCTCCGGACTCCGTCACTCCGCACGATCGATCTGCGGAGTGACTGCCTGTCGTCTCTGCTGGCGGAATACTAGCGCCCGCAGTGCGCTCTCAAGACGGCCTGATCTCCCTGTTCAGCCCGGAAAACTCTATCTTGCTCGTTGGGCTCGGGCTTGACTGGCACAGCCCTTTGTCCTCATCGGACCCAACATGGCGGGCAGAGGGGACCCCGACAAGACATCGAACAAAGGCGTCCGCGGGAAAGCACAGTCGCAACAGAACCGGATTGAGCGCTATACCCAGCCGAAGACGCCGCCTGTTACGGGAGCCTCGGCCAAGAGCCTCCCACCTACGGGCTCGCCAGACGGCTCCGAGCCTACCCTGAGCGACATTATGGGAGCCATCACCAGTTTCCGGGCTGACATGCAGCAGCAACATGAGGTCTTGACACACAAGGTGGACACTATGGCCGTTGACCTGACTCTTATTAGAGCTGACCTGGGCAAAACTAATGATCGTGTCAAAACACTGGACATTAAGACCTCCAGCCTGACGGCCGACGTCTCGGACCTGCAAACAGAGGTCCGGAACCTGCGGATGACTGCGGATCAATTCTCAAGGAGGCTGGAGGACTTTGAGGGACGTGCCAGGCGGCAGAACGTCCGCATTGTCGGTGTCCCGGAGGGTTCAGAAGAAGCGGCGACGGACTTCTTTGTCGAAGAACTTATAAAGACCCATCTGGTACCGTCTGGCCTTAGCAACTTTTTCTCGGTGGAGCGAGCCCACCGTGTGCCGGGCGGCCCGCCGAAGTCGGGCGTGGCGCCTAGGCCCATTGTGGCACGACTTCTCGACTTTCGTGACCGGGACGCGGTCCTGCAGGCATCCAGATGACATGGACCGCTCAAGTACCAGAACGCCGAAATACATTTCTATCCGGATTTTACCAGGACGGTACAGCGGCAGCGCCAGAGCTATGCCGGGGTGAAACGGAGATTGCGTGATATGGGATATAAGTATTCCATGATGTTTCCTGCCAAACTCCGGATTGAACATGAGGGCCGTGCCCTTTTCTTTGACTTTGCCGAGAATGTGAGTGACTGGTTGGATACTTTGTCGCCGCGCCGAGACGCCCAAGACGACCATGATGGAGGTGCGGCTGGTGGCCCGATCTATGAGACTTGGCTCTGCAGTGGGAAAAACCGGTGCTTGGTCTTTCCGCCTCATGTGACTATTGGGTATTGTTTTAATTGACCCTGTTGACTTTCCTGTTGATACATGGAGGGTGGCGGGGGGTGTTCGCGGAGATTCCTTACTCCTCTGGGTCTCTTTTTGTAGAGTAGTTATTTGGGGCGACAGGCACACTGCTGGTTGGGGGGGCTTTTTAGTCTTATGCAGGGGTGCAGGGTGGGGGGTGCAACTATGCCAGTTTATTTGTGTGTTCGTTCTTTCTCTTCTTCTTTCTTTGGGCACTGGATTGTGTTTACTACTGTTTACTTGAGGATCGAGTTGGCTGGGGTCGGGTCGGACGGGTTGCGGGACGATGGGGGGTAGGAAATTGAAAGTGATCAGTTGGAATGTCAATGGGTTGGGTGACCGTGTTAAGAGAGGGGTGGTGATTCAACTGATTAAGAGACATATGCCCGACATTGTGCTTTTACAGGAGACACATTTGGTGGGGAACTCTTGCAAGGCCCTTAATCGTAAAGGCTACAAAATGGTGGCCCACTCTGGGTTCTCTTCGGGCTCCCGGGGGGCGGGTATCCTGGTGCGTGCGTCCCTTCCCCTTGAGATAGACGTCACTGTGATCGATGAGAGGGGACGCTACGCCGCGGTGGCGGGAAGATGGGAGGGGCGTTCCTTAGCGCTACTTTCGGTTTATGTTCCCCCGGGCCTGCAATCCAGTACCTTCCAAGACCTTGGTGGCGCCATTTTATCCCTGCCTGCGGGCCTATTGATAATGGGGGGTGATTTCAACTCAGTCTGCTCTGGCTCCCTGGACCGCCAACCGCCGAGAGATCTCCGCAGTTCCCAAATGTGGTTGCCTTCCTTCCTTGATTCTATGGGGTTGGTGGACAGTTGGCGACTGCTACATCCCGTGCTCCGCCAATTTTCCTTCCTATCGCGTGCCCACGGAAGTCTGTCCCGTATAGACTACGTCCTTACCCTGGCTGCGCATGCGCCTGCCGTATCTGAGGCCCGTTTTCTGGCACGGGGTATCTCCGACCATTCCCCGCTGTGGGTCTCGTTTGATTTTAACATTGTCCTGTCTGACCGTCCGGTGGCGGTAAACCCATGGTATTTCCGTAATCACAAGACGCGTGCGCTCCTGGCCAAGGCCATCGACCTCTATTTCTCGGAAAATGTAGGCTCGGTTGGCTCGGCTATCACCTTGTGGGAGGCATTCAAGACTGTGTTGAGGGGTGAGGCCCTTGCTCTCATTGCGGAGGCCAGGCGAGTCAGGGATGCCGACCTCGCGCGTATTGAAGATGAGGTTTTGTACCTCGAGTCCCGTTTGGGACCCGAGCCCGACCCTTCTCTTTTGCATGACCTCTCCCTTAAGCAATCGGAATACCACGATCTCGCCACGAATGCTGCTCTTATACTGGCCAGGGAACAGCAAGGTCGTATTTACGATGTGGGGGACAAGGCCGGAAAGCTGCTGGCTTGGTTGGACAGTCGCGAGATGGCTAGCCGTGTGGTGCCGGAGATCTTGGGCGATGGTGGAGTGACCGTCACGGACCCAAGTGCCATTGCCGAGTCTTTTGCTGATTATTTCCGGGGTGTCTATACTTCCAACTCAGACCGCTCCGAGGCTGACTCGGCCGCGTTCCTCTCGGCCATTGACCTCCCTTGTCTTTCTGAAGAGGACCGTGCCGACATAGACCGGGACATATCCGCTGACGAGATCGCCTTGGCAATCCGTGCATTACGCTCGGGTAAAGCGACTGGCCCTAATGGTATCCCGGTCGAGTTATATAAAATCCGACCGGATGTGATATCCCCGTATCTGCGGACTATGTTCCTGAGGGCCCGGGAGGAGGGCCTCCTCCCCTTGGATCAGCGGTTGGCCACCATCGTGGTTATTCACAAGGAGGGGAAACCGAGAGACGTTTGCAGATCCTACCGCCCCATCTCCTCAATGCGGAGCCTAAGATCCTAGCCAAATTGCTTGCCAATCGGTTGATTGGAGTCATCGGTGATTTGGTGCACCCGGACCAATCGGGTTTTATTCCTCGCCGTAACACTGCCCTTAACCTGCGTCAGCTTCATGGTGTCATGGCCAGAGCTCACACCCTTGAAGAACCGGCGGTGCTTGCTTCCCTTGATGCCACGATGGCCTTTGACTCCCTTGAGTGGAGTTATCTTTGGGCGGTGCTAGCGAAGCTTGGCTTCGGACCGGGCTTCCTGAGTTGGGTGCAACTTCTTTACGCTTGCCCGTTGGCTAATGTTACAGTCAATGGCCGCATGTCGGCGTCCTTTGCTCTCCATCGAGGTACCAGGCAGGGTTGCCCCCTGTCACCTCTCCTGTTTGCGCTGGCTTTGGAGCCACTCGCGGCCATGCTACGTGTGCACCCGGACTTGCATGGTATCAGTTGGGCCCCGGGCTTTGAGGATAGAGTTTCTCTATACGCAGATGACATCCTGCTCTATCTTACTTCTCCCTGCAAGTCACTCATTGTAGCATGCGACGTGCTCAGGCTGTTTGGACGCCACTCTGGTCTGGTCATTAACTGGGCTAAGTCTTCCCTTTACATTCTAAAGGGGGACACGCCGCGCCTCCCTAGAGGCTGCAATATCCAGTTGGCCGGTCAGGGCTTTAAGTACCTGGGAATATACATTTCCGGTAGTTCAAAGGCGCGTTATGAACACAATCTCCTTCCCCCTCTCCAGCGGCTGCAGAGAGATGTGGATAGTTGGCGCAAGCTCCCGCTCTCTCTCCTGGGCCGGGCGGCGTTGTTTAAAATGATGTCCTTGCCCAGGTTCCTGTACGCCCTACAGAACACTCAGGACTCGGTTCCGGCTCGCTATTTTCGAGAAATTGAGAGCTTGCAACGCGCCTTGCTCTGGGAGGGTCGACCCTGTGTCGCCATCCAGAAGCTCACATTGCCGTGGTATGATGGAGGTATCGCCTTGCCGGACGTCAGGCGTTACTACTGGTCCTCTCAGCTCACTGCCATCAACCATGGTTTTTATGGCCCCGCGGACAGCCCGGGCTACGCAATGGACAGATGGCTTTTGCGCGGTGGCAACTACTATCGCGCCCTGTATTCCAGATCCTTCGATCGGCGCCTTACGGGCCCGACCAAGGCAGCGGTTCACACCTGGCGGGTGATTACTAAAGCACAGGGTTGGCAGGGCAGACTGACTAGATTCACCCCACTGTACGACTCTGATATCCTGGGCAGACTGTGGCACACCAAGGGTTTTGATAAATGGGATCTCATAGGTATCTCCAGAGTGGACGACATGGTTGTTAAGGGAGAAGTCAAGACCTTTCCCCAACTGCAGGCCGAGTATCATTTGGGCGGCTCAGAGTTTTTCCGCTACGCCCAGCTGAGACACGCGTTGATTTCTGCTAGGCCAGCGGAGGGAGAGATCCCCGAAAGCTCCCCCTTGGAGGACAGGATTCTGGACGGCCATATGCCTGACAGCGCTATTTCATTGTCCTATAAAAAACGGATAAATGTTCGAACTGATCTCCTCCTGTGCTTGAGAGAACAATGGGTGGCTGATGGCCTGGAACTTGACGACGAGGACTGGCAGAGTGCAGTGTCCTCCCCTAAGGAGGTCGCCATCTCCTCGCGTCTCCGACTGGTGCAATTCAAAATCCTTCACCGGGTGTATGTCACCGGCCCCCGGCTTGTGCACATGGGCTTCTCGCCCGATGGCCTTTGTCGTCGTGGTTGCGGGGTCCTCGCTACCTTTATGCATATTCTGTGGGAATGCCCCGTTATCGCCCCTTACTGGGCGAGAGTACACCGGATTATGGGAGAGGTGACTGGTGTTGAGTTGGCTGCGGAGGCGCGGAGGTGCCTCCTCAACGTCTGGGAACCGACTGATTACAACACGACGCAGACCCGTTGGGCGACACTAGGCAATATGATTGCTAAGTGAGATATCGCCCAAAAGTGGGGTGCTGCCACGGCCCCCCTGGTGGTACAATGGAAAGCCAATATGGATTGGTGTATGCTCAGAGAAAAGACGGTTTATGCTGCCAGGGGGAGGCCTCAGACGTGGAACAAAGTGTGGGGGGCATGGAATGCATACAGGGGTGATGTGTGCTTACCACCGGAACCTATTCCCCGGGACGAACACCTATCACCGTAACCTGTGACACCAACTGCTTTATGCTTATTGTATTTCTCCTGTTCTTACCTTCCCTCCCCCTCCCCATCCTAATATATATTCATTATTTTATCGATTCTCTACCTGTCCTCCTCTGCCTCTGACCGACCCATACACGTCCTCGCTACTCCATTGCCTATCTTCTGCGCCCTTTGGCGTTTCTTTCTTGGTTTGGTTATCTTTTATAAAATAATAAAAAACAACCTGCAATGTTCTGATGTAAATCGCCTTGCACTATTTTCCTCCTGATACTATGCTGCCTTGCCTCCGGGATGTTAGGCTGAATAGCTGTGTGCTCTTTTATAATAAAGGTTTTAAAAATAAAATAAAAAAAAAATACATTCCATGTATCCCCCACTTCTCCAACCGGAGCAGGCACTTCAAGTAAATTATCAAAAATGTTTTGCCCCTCCGTACCCAAAAAACATATAACATAGCTTGTTTCCTAGCGGAATTGTACTCAACTCAATCTATTGCCACTAAATAGTTCTTGAATATTTTAAACCAGTGCTTCCATTCCAAATTGAGTTTACCAGGACCATCTAAAAATCATGGAGCGGAGGTTGTTGGTGAGAATTAATTCCTCCAGGCATTTTGTAAAATTAGGGAGTCAATAAAGCAGTGAAACAGAAAAAACTAACACAAAAAAAATAATGAACAAAATCACTGAAAATGTTTCAGATGAAACAACGTACAAAAATGTGCCGGAACCCCCCGCGTGTGGCGCCTCACCACCGATTGGTGCAGCCTGACCATTGACAAGGAAGCACTAAGACTGCTTCCGGGTCAAGGGGGTGGGCTGGCAGGGAGGCGGGCCAGCTGGACTGGTCAGCCCCCACAAAGGCCACGGGGTTAAAAGGCCTGAGGAGCGCGGGAGGCGCTCTCTTGCACCTCACGCTCCTCACGCCTACTTCGTGCCCCTCGGATAGGGGTTAAATAATTCTGTTATTTATCTTTCAGGTCTCACAGGATCTGGACAGAGAAGCGGGCCACCGTACATCGGAGCGACCCCGCAGCCGGAGTTTTGAGGCGGCACCGGGACGCTTGGTATAGCGGCAGAGACCGGCGAGTCGAGGGACCGGCGGCAGGGAACTGTGCAGGGTGGTTTACGCGGGAGCAGAGCAGCATGGTAGAGGTTAGGTGCTGCGAGGCGGGATATTGGGCCGGGGCCCAGTGCGGTAAGAGCAGGTGTGGTCAGGCTGAATATTAAGGGCCTCCGACTTAGTTGTTAAGTCATGTGCGAGGTTGGCAGCAAGCGACATCGTTATCTAACACGCAGATCGCGCTTCGAGCCCCGGCCGAACGCATAGATTAGCCCGGGAAACGCTTTATTTAGCGGGGGCTTTGCCGGATATTCAAATTCATTGTCGGGTGATTGGTCTTTGTTGTATGAGGCCTCATTCAGCTCTTGGGGTGATACCTTAGTGATTCTACTAAAGGCTGCCAAATAAGTCGGGTGTGCCCCCCATCCCTTTTTTATTGTTGTCAGAACGAGGTTGGGATAGCAAGCAACATAGGGGGAAGTGAATTTGAGGCAGGGTTTGGCCTGGTTAGTATCTAGATGGGAGATCGCATGGGTCATTGAAAAGGCTTGTGAACAGTAGGCGTGTATAGGACACCACAGCAATAATAGGGGGCAGTTCACACAGCAGGGAATAGTTTGAAGAACTGAGGTTTGTAATTGAAATAAAGGCAGGATTTTTGTCACTACGTGAGGATTGTCCATGGTCACATTTGTGCAGGCTTGGAGTAAGTCTGGTATTAATAAGGAAGATTGACTGGGAGTTGCAAGGTGAAAAATACTTTGGCATCCAATACTGTTTCTAACATTGCTTTTATCGTAGGCCAATTATCCCAGTGGCAGAAGGGAGGCTCTGTGGAGTCGACGGACGGACGGAAAACACAGGGGACATCCGGATTCGAGGACTGAGGCAGGCCTGCATTTCATTGCTTCTGGCGGGCCACCGGGCTAGAGTTCGCTCGCCCAAGCACTCAGGCTAGCTGGTGTGTTGCGGTCACAGTTGCGTGGTGTTTACGGCCAGCCTCAGAGCCTCCAACAAATAAGGTACAAGGCACATCGTGCCTATAAGTGTGTCAGCCATTTGCAGTGTAGGTTGGGCCACTCTTAAACGGGGGAATGGCAAGTGGACGGGGCGGAAAAAGTTCCCGCATGGAGCCCATGTTGCAGTCCATGATGGGCAGAATGACAGCGATGGACAAGAGATTGGGGAAAGTGGATCAGCTAGGGAGAAGTGTTGCGGAGATGAGTCAGAGGTTGGATGGTCAAGTAGGGCCACAGGGGAGACCCAAGCGGGTGATAGTGCCCCCTCAACCTAGGGGAGAGCTGGCGGTACAGCCTAAAAGGGGCAGGGCCAAGAAGACTCATAGCCAGGCCCCCAAGGCACCAGTGGGAGTGGGGTCACCAGAGATAGTCCCTGACCAGGTGCCAGTACCTACTCCCATGACCCCGTTAAGTGTACCGGTGGCAACGGCTCCTGCCACGCCGCCGTTACCTCCAAATCCGGCGTCCCCGGCGTTCCCAGCAGTAAGTCCGGTAGTACCAATTGCGAACCCGGCACCTGTCGTGGATCAGGACCCAGCATCCCTCTCCCCAGGGAGTGTACCCCCTGTGGTTAGTCCGGTGCCGGTAGAGCTTGCGGCGCAGATAGCAGCAGTGCTCCCTTGGTTACAGATTGGGGGGTTGTTACCTTCATCATAAGATCCTTCCGCAGAGGTACAAAAAATGGTGGAAAAAATTATGTTGGCCAAGGGTGGCGGTGGGGCGCCTAGCACACCTTTCTCCTCAAACAGGTTCTGCCAGCGCGGTGGTGAATGATAAGAGTGTGGCACCAACGCAAGTTGCGGAAAGTGGTAAGGATGTTGCGTTGCCTCTGTTAGGGGAAGGCACGATACCGTCCAGGAGGGAAAACCTGGGCGAACATGTTTAACAAGTGGTGAAGGAGATGATTTGGGCGGGCAAATATGTGAATATATTTTCATTGTTAATTGACAATAGTGAAATCGAGTATGCCAGGTCACAAAAAGAATGGATGTTGCCTAGTGAATTGCGGACACAATTGGGTAAATTCAGGGTGGAGGAGACACTGACTAATTGGATTAGAGCCTTCTCGGTATTCATGGCAATCACTGCTGAACGTTCCCCCAACTTGCAGGCTGAAATGGCCTGTTACCAGAGTAGAATCACAATGTGGAGTGATAAGCATGGAGGGGACGGGTGGAAGGAGTATGATATAGCCTTCAGGAAAGCAAATGAATTTGACCACTCATTGACCTGGGATAGGGTAGATTCTCTCTCATGGCATGGCCAGTTCACAGGTGGACAGTCAGTGGTTGCAGATGCAAGTTGGAACAAAACCTACCCTTCCAAACCCCAGTAGCCCTTTCGGCCGGCACAAGGTGGTGACGCGCCCCGGAAGAGCAGAGGTGGAGGGGACAAAAAGGGCGTGTGTTGGGACTTTAACAGACGTACTTGCACCAGAGCAGCGGGCACTTGTAAGTTCAAGCACGCGTGCTACATATGTGGACACCCTTCCCACCCAGAAACGGCATGCCGTTCAAAAGGTAACACCTCAGAAAATAGGATTAGAGAGGGAGGCCCGCGTGTCATTCACTCACCCATTGATGTCCTGGCTAAGATTCCTTGGTTAAACAGGTACCCAGACCATAATTCTGCAAGGCTACTGCAGGAAGGTTTCTCCCATGGCTTCCGGATCCCAGCGGTGGGATATACTGGGGCGCCAGAATGTAGAAATCAGTTGTCAGTGAGACATAAACCAGCTGTTGTAGCCGCTAAAATTGAGAAAGAACTGCGCCTGGGTAGGATAGCTGGTCCCTTTGGTGACATCCCGGTACCCGATTTTGTTTGCTCAACCCTCGGAGTAGTCCCAAAGAAGGAGAGGGGCGAGTACAGACTCATCCACAACCTATCTGCACCTAGGGGCGCATCATTGAATGACGCTATCGACAAGAGCATTTGTAGCATTAAGTATGCGTCTTTTGACCAAGCAGTAGAGATGTTGAGCACCCTTGGCCCCGGTGCAATAATGGCTAAGACTGACATTGAATCTGCATTCTGGCTCCTCCTGGTACATCCCCTAGACCAGCACCTCCTAGGTTTTTCCTTTGAAGGCAAGTTCTATATGGATATGTGCATTCCCAAGGGTTGTTCGATCTCTTGTGCATATTTTGAGACATTCAGCTCATTCCTGGAATGGGTAATGAGGCAGACAACAGGTCACCAACATGTCATGCATTACCTGGATGATATTATTTTTCTGGGCGTGGCGGGCTCGCAGGAGTGCGCGTGGGCATTGCAGAAATTTTGCGTGCTCATGCTGACTTTTTGGGGACCCGCTAGCACCTGGAAAGACTGTTGTCCCGGGGACATGCTTGGAATTTTTAGGCATTGAATTGGACTCAGTGGAGGGTTGTTTTAGGTTGCCCAGAGGAAAGATCGAGAAATTCAGAGCAGCCCTGCAGCAATGTTTGGGTAAGGAAAAGGTGACATTACAGCAGCTACAGCAGACCGTGGGGCAGCTGAACTTTGCACTGAGAGTTATACCTATGGCACGTCCTTTCTCACGCTCAATCGCCCAGGCCATGAAGGGGCTGCGGGAAAAACACCATCGCACTAGCCTGTCAGTGAAGGTTCACCAGGATATGCGGATATGAATGGCATTCCTGGAGGACTTCAACGGCAGAGTAGTGTGGTCCGGCCCCCCACTACATCAGCAGAGTTAGGTCAATGGACTGGCGCTACGGGTAGTGTTGGGTTCGGCGCCACACTTGGAAACAAGTGGGTAGCACAACAGTGGCCAGCATGGTGGGAGGAAAGCGGTTTGCCTGCAAATATCGGTTTCTTGGAGCTGTTTCCAAAATGGGTCGCATTGATGGTTTGGCCAGAACACTTGTGCAATCAATCAGTGATTTTCTGGTCAGACAACATGAGTGTAGTTGAATGTATCAACCAACAGGCAGCGCGGTGTAATTTTATACTCCGCCTCATAAAGGAGATTGTGCTGAGATGATTGAAGTTGAATGTACACTTTAGGGCCAAACATGTCCCGGGGGTCCAGAATAACGCAGCTGTCACACTCTCTCGCTTTAAAATGCAGGTATTCAGGGAACATCTACCAGCTGCAGAGGCTACACCGGCACATTTCCCAACAACACTTTGGCCGATTGGTGTCCTTGATTACAGAACCTCGTGGCAGCTAGCCTAGCCCCCAGGACCAGGACGGCATACGAAGGGGCGTTTATGTCTTATTGCTGTTTTTTGGGGCACGATTGGGAGGTTAGATGGGATCAGGAAGAGAATTTTGCTGCTTACATGGAGATGTTGCACACGGAGGGGCGCTCAGCTGCGACAGCTAGCAGACATAAGGCGTCCGTCTCCTTTTTTGCGCAGTCCAAGGGAGCTAGAGATCCCACAAACAGTTTCATAGTGCGTAAGGCACTGAGGGGCTGGCGGCGTATGCAGGCGAATACCACTCATCCCAGACAACCAATAGGTCTAGAGCAGCTTGCGGCGCTATTGGTGGCTCTGCCCAACGTCTGTAGCTCCGCATGGGAGGTGCTACTATTCAAAGCCGCGTTTTCATTGGCTTTTTATGGGGCACTTCGAGTAAGTGAACTGGTGGCTAGAAACAAGTTGGACACGCAGGGTGGGCTCCGGTTTGATAGCACAAGGATAAAGGGTGATGCAATGCTGGTAACAATACTTAAATCAAAAACAGATCAGGAGGCCCGGGGGGATAGCCTAGTACTTCACTGGGCATGGGCAAATCCGTGCTGCCCCGTATCTCATGTTGAGGCTTTCATCTGGCAGCGGATAGGCAAGACAGGGGGGCATTGTTAGTGCATGCAGACGGGAACCCCCTCACCAAATTTCAGTTCAGAAGGGTGTTGTCAATGGCAATCAGCAAGGTCAGTCTCAACCCAGAGGATTTTGGGACACATTCTTTTAGAATTGGGGCAGCTACTGAAGCAACAGCGAGAGGGTTGCATGCCAACAGTGTGAAAAGAATTGGGAGATGGTCTTCCAATTGCTATAAACGTTATGTGCGGCTGCACATGTTGTAAGGTGCAACTAAAATATCTGACACCTGCCTTGTCGTTTGCTTTGTTACAGTTTCTCGAGCCTGTGACGCAGGGCGGGAACTGGTTCTGGGTCATCAACAGCATCCATCATCAGTGCAACAAACGCAAGAAGACAAAAGGAGGACACAAGTAATATGGATTGTGGGTCACTCATATGTTAAACGTGCGAAACATGTTTTCCTTACAGGCGGATGTAGAAGGAGGGCGGAGCAGAGGGGTTTCAAGATATCCTTTCATGGTAGGGGGGGCTCTGCCTCAACCAGCTTAGGGTGTTTTTTTTGGAATTACTCGGCCAACACATCCCACCGCCCTCAGTGGTTATACTACATCTGGGGGGAAACGAATTAGCAAAACTGGGCAGGAGGGTCCTTTTGGAAGAAATCATCTCGGCAGTGGGTTGGCTTGCTAAGATATGCCCTGGCTGCACCATAGTATGGTCTCAACTGATCCCTAGGCTGCAGTGGAGAGGGGGGGACTTGGTCAGGGCGTTGAATCACTCAGTAAAGAGGATCAACAGCTAGATAGAGAAACTATTTTGAACGCCTAATTTGCAGACTATCCCGCATGGGTGCATCTGGGGGGATCAATTCTACTTACGCGACGGGGTCCATCTGACAGAGGCAGGCAATGACTTATAGACTAAGAATATCTTGGCATGGTTGGAGGGTTTTGTTAGGTAGGCATGACCTTTCAGAGGAGGATTTTGGGGGGGGGGCAGGTTGTCGGTCAACTATGCTGGCCTGTGGCGGTAAGGCCATGATCGGTGAGCAGCAACTTAAGGTCCTAGGTGTGAAAAATGACAAATGTAAATGAACATAAGCGGCGTTCATTTGTGTTCGCCATATCTCTCACTGTAAGCAGAACGAATACCACGAAGCATTGACCGCCTCATCCCGACGGCGTAGGCCCATGCACGCACATACATGACAGCCATTTTAGATACCGCGGCCTCCCTGCCCCATTTGTTAAATCCCAGGCCATAACACTCCCTCCCTCTGCGCGACCCTGCTCTAAAAGCGACTCCCCGCCTGACCCACACACACACCCCCCCCTCGCCTTCCTCCGAGGAACACCCTTCTCCTCTTCTGATGATCCCCCCTGGCCACGCTTGGCCTCTCGACCCGGTCCCAAGTCATAAGACCAAGCCTCGTGGATGTACACCCCCCCCATATGGCCCTGCACAGCAAAATGTGATACATCAGCCGAAGTGCCCTATCGCCTACCCAACCTTTGATCTGACCATCCCCTCTTGCCCTCGTGTCCTGTTAGAATGTCCGGCTGCAAGATTACAATCGCTTGTTACATATGGGAGGGGGAATGATATCCGAGCGAAGGGTATGGGAATAGGCCTGAAGCTGGGATTCCAGACATGTCTTTTCGTACTTCAAAGTGCCTTTTATTGCAATAAGGAATGTTTGTGCGTCATAGACCTGTGTATAAAAGATGAAGCCTCAGTAAGACTTTTAGAGCACCTCTTGAAGACACTGTGTGCGTGTCCGAAATGACAGGCTCTCCTCATGAGAAATAAAACTCTGTTCTTGCGTCCCTGCTTCCAGTGCCTGTCTCTTTATTTGATAACTGTTCAAGATGGGAACTAAGAGGCGTCTTGCGCCAGCAGTCTGGGCATCGGTTGTACTCTGACTGCTTTTCCTCAATTGGCGCCACTTGGGGCCCAACAGCGACATAAGGTCCGGTAAGAGAGGTCCAGACGATGGGGTGAACATCTAAACGATTGGAGTATACCTGCCATGAGAGGGCCCTCGTCCGGCTGCCGATTGAATGAACTTCACCGATTCTGAACGGACCTCTCTCAAGCGACCTACTGTCCTGACTGGAATCCCACAGGAATGCTGCGGTAAAAACATGGAGTAAGAGAACGATCGGGCGCTGGAAGAGGGAAGGCGAAGAACTGTCCGCACGGTCCGGTCCGGGTAAGGATGGCTTTATCCATCTGATTGACTGATTGATTGATTGATTGTTCGTATTGGAATCAGTATTTAAATACTGGTATTGTTCATTGATTGGTTCATTTAGCCTTGGTTGCTACTTGAAGTATTGGTTCTCTTTGAGACATTCTCTGTTTGTAAACAGCGACGAATAGGAACGTTCCTCTCTCTTTGCAAATAGGGAAGGATAGGTAATGCAGACTTTTGTCCCCCATTGTAATCCGCCATGCCTATCTTTCTCACCACTGATTGTTTGTTATCGATTTTTATCGATTATCGCTCTTTTGAGATATTCCCTGTCTACAAACAGAGAAGAATAGGAATATTTTGTCTCCCTTTGCAGATAGCGAAGGATAGGTAATGCAGACTTTTGTCCCCCATTGTAATCCGTCATGCCTGTTTTTCTCCCCACTGATTGATTAGTTGCCTGGACATTTATTGTTCCAGGAATAGTTCGCTTGAGGTATTCTCTGTTTGCAAATAACGTGGAATAGAAATATCCTGTCTAGTCTTTGCAAGTAGTGAAGGGTAGGTAATGCGGACCTTTGTCCCCCGTTGTAATCTGTCATACCTATCTGCTCCCCACTGATTGGTAAACTAGTTCCACCCGGACCATTTATTAGAGGTAAATCATCTGGCTCAACCGGAGGGCACCCCTAATAAAAGGACATATGTAAAATACGAAGTAATCACCGTATCCTGTTAACAGAAACTTTAGCATGAAACACACTAGAAAAGGAAGGAAAAAGAAATCGAGCAAAATCAGTAGGCCACTGATGAGTTCGTGACTTCGCTAGAAATGAGAAACGTTAGAAACAGCCCACAATAAGAAACATGAAAGTGGTAAGAGAAGCCAAGCTTGACATCACGGCAGCCACGAGGTAGCTAGGCTCCGCAGCCCCTCACTGATCCAAACATGCCTGTCCGTCCCACCACCCGCCACGCCCAATAAACGGTAACATGAGATAGATACAAGTCAGCAGATACCTACCCCCATTCCGGAAGCTCCCGAAGTGCAACAGGTCCATGGTTACGCCCATCCGGAAGATGAGGCCTCGACACGTGCAGGGCGGGGCCCGACTAACCGCCATCAGCCGGAGAGGTCGTGGGATGGTCGGCCCGGAATGTACTGGTCCTCCCATCCTCTTCTGGTGCCCTGCAGGCCACCGGGGGGGGATGTCTTGCTTATGCCTCCGACCCCCCCCCCCCTCTTATCGCCTGGTCCGGCCAACACGAACGTCGGAGCCGGGAAACGGCGTGGGGTGCACTGGGAGGGAGAGGCGGCGCGAACGAGCCTCTCCCACCTCCCCAGGTGGAGGCCCCCAGCTGCACCCCCAGCGCTCCACTCACCCGACAAGGGCTCGTCCACTCTTGTGGTGCAGCGACGCTCCACTCACCCGACAAGGGCTCGTCCACTGTTGCGATACAGCGACGCTTCGCCCAAACCAGCCAAGTTCATGAAATAGGCGGTCGACCCTGCAGGAGCGGGCCCGGCGTGAAAAGATGGCCCGGTCGCTTGTCAGCTAGAAAATAAGTCCCACGACCAGAAGTGTTCTCCTCGACTTTGAAGATTCTATGAGAGCCGCGGGGGCGGGGCCCCTGACCCCTGACCCCCCCCCGCGGGCACCCCCCGATGGGGAATGACTGCCATGGTCACCGACGGAACGACCAGGATGTAGCCACGAGACGATGGCGCTCTCATGCCGGCGCCAGCCTCAGTATGAATGACTAAAATCCTGCGGACTACCAATTTGATCAAGTTCCGGTGGGACACCAGTATGACCCGGTAGGAATGATTGTTGCCACCCCCCCCTTTTTTTGACTGATGGTTCATTTCGCCAGTCCCTTTTGCTACCCTTTAATGAAAACTTTTGGATTGCCGAAAGAGGTTCTGGTCCAACCACGAGTTGATGGAGACCTTTTGACTATACTTGGACCTGCCTGACCTCACCCAAAATGGCGCCGGTACAAATGAAACTCGCAACTCCTTGTTGTGTCCCGGTTGCTCAGCCTTGATATCATGAGATATGTATGCAATTTTTGCACATGGCGAGATGGGATGGGCATTGATTATATGTTCGGACAATGAATTGATATGGGATGGGTACCGATTATATGTTCAGACAATGAATTGATATTAAGTTTTGGCGCATCATGTTATTGAAAGTTTAAAAATTTTTCGACACTTATGGTACTTGCTCACAATGAATTTTCAACATGATTTTATCGTATTTGTCGCACATTTTAATTATGAAATCCCCGACCACCGACTCTGTTATGCTTTCCTCAAATAAATATCCCCGCGTGTACAGTTCCAGTCTGCTCCGTGGCCGGCCCACGTGGTTGTAGGCCCGTATTTGTGCACCAACATTTTTAATTAAAGGTTTTTGAAAAACAAACATAGTTGTAGCACTTAGATTGGTAAGTTTTGAATAAATGAACACTGTTTCCGATATAAGTACAATACAGGTGAAATGAAGCAGCTTCGATTAGTTAAAGGTTAAAAAGTATAGTACACAGAAATATTGCAAACGTGAATGGTCCAGGTTTGTTGTGTGTGTTTTTTCATTTTTATGCAACGTAAGGCAATCGATAAAGATCCCTGTATTTAGTCTCTACTTGTATGCCACATGTATCAGGGAAATTGTTTTAGACGCCCCTAAGCCACTCCGAAGGAATGCTACCTAGCCCCTCTAGTTTCCGCACCTGGTGCACAAAACGACCCTGTACCACTTTGGACCATCCCTCTTCCTCGGAGGAGAACACGAGCTCACCCCCCACTTTGCACCGACTGCCCTCTGTCTTGACCCTTCCCTGCACACGTCCCGTAATACCACACTTGGGCGATCTATGCAATACGCAGTCCATCAATAATTATCTCTCCCGCACTACCGGTCCCTCTGGGCTTAAAACGCCGAGATGGTGGGGACTGCATCCCGCGGAGATAGGTCGAGTATGTTGTAAGTAAAGGCATTTTCGGGTTTATGCGCGCGGATGTGGTTTAAAAACGCTGGCCCCACCCCTTCTTCTTCCCTTCTTTCTGCAGGTCACATCGGAACGTTGCCTAAAGTATGGAGAAGACCTAAGCAGCACGCCATGGTCCTGTGCGGAAGTCAGGATAGCACTGTGAAAGTTAGATATTACCTATGGAGACTACCCCTGAGAACGTGACGAATTTGCACGATATGAATGCACGTGTGCATGCTCTGATGTGTATAGCTCGACTGAATACACAATGCACATGTTTGGATTGATAAAAGAAATGTTTTTGTGTATGACTTGAGTGATGATTGAACGACCAATGGAATGGGGAAAAGGGGGGTCTGAACATGGTGCCCATACACGATGGACAAACAAAGATATAGCGCTCCCTTACTTGGAAATAACTGTCTCTCTCTCTCTCTGAACACTGCGACTGGGAGGGTGAAGCAGAAACTTGACAGGTTATTACAGTATGCCGAAATATGACTCCAACCGGCACCCCAAATAGTGCCACCAAGAATAACGTGCACCAATGAGTAAATTCAAACTTTAACTAAGTAAGGAAAGGTTAAGGAATATTCCGGGGTGAGGTCTACCCAAGTACCCTCCGCCTGAAAGACTAGGAATATAGTCAATGTTTAAGATTTACCACCTTCTTCTTGCACCCTCATAGACATAAAACTCAAAGCTGCCCCATTGTTCTCCCGACTGATACCCTCTGTTGTCTCAGCTTGGAAATCCATTCACTAAAAACGATTCGGAGATCCCACCATGAGCATTAGCCCGACCAGGTTAGCTCCCGACCAATTGACAAAAGTGTAAGTATTTGCAACCAAAACGCCACCAGACAAGGCAGCCGACGATAAAAAAAGAAGAAAAAAAAAAAAAAAGCTCAGCACCCAGATGAATTAAGTAGGATACTAAGAATGCGCAGCATGCAGGCAGAAATCTTTGTGGCCAGAAACTGTTCTATGTTTTGTCTTGGGTTTTTGTATGTAATACAATCTCCCCTGTCTAAATTCGTGTGTACGTAATGTATGGATCTACGTTGTCCCTCAGCTTGTGTTTCTATATAACTTGACCCCCGCTGTCCTGTGTTGTGTGCGCACTAAATGGCCTATTATCGTACACGTCTCTCTCTCTCTCTCTCTCTCTCTCTCTCTCTCTCTCTCTCTCTCTCTTTCTCCCTCCATGTCGTACGTGTACCGAATAGTTCGTTTAGAATGCGGACGACTCTCTCTGAGGGTCCAATCCCCCTCCCGTTTCCTTTTCCTTTGTGTGGTTACGTTGTGCCCCGCCGGCACAAGCCTAATTGGTTTGTGAACACAAAGGTGTTCAGAAAAAATTGACAGAACCTAAAACGATCGTAAATTGCCATGTTACTACCTCTCCTTTCTGCAAAATGGAGGAACTTGAATTGGCTAAGAAGGAAAGGACAGGTGAGACGACTGATGTCCCCTGATCTGGCCTTTTTATAGGGGGGACTATATGTCAGTGGCCTTCCGTTTTTCAGTTCGTTAGAAAAAACAATCCCCAATGCCCAGATTACCCCACCCCTCCGCATCCAAGTACGAATGCCGAGAACGTCCTCGCTTCTCCCGATTGACCCCAGCTCCATATCTGCTGTCCCCGAAGTATAACTGATGACCCTGATTAACCGTTGCTCCCCGAGAAAAGAATGTTTAGCCCCTGTCCCTCTCTCATGATGATAGCACTTCCCCCTGCTTGCAAGAGTTAGCCGACCCTGAAGGAAAATGTAAGACTGTCAGGACTCGGGTTAGAAAGACGAGTCTCTACTGAAGGGTCCGATTTCGAGTTTGATAGAACACACAGTCGATAGGAGTCTGACTTCTCTCCATATACGTCATGAATGAACACCAAAACTGTGACCGATGAACATATCCCCCAACTACTTAGGATTTGGGACAGAATTGAAATGTATAAATGTCTTCTCCTGCCAGTTCTCTAAAGCTTGTTTTGTACCCATTCAAAGATGCACAATCACCGGAGGAGAGGGGCCGGACGTGACGCTCAGCCTGGCCGCAGATCATGAAGAATCTGTAACTTTGACCAAAGGTGGAGCCGCAGAGCAACGAAACGCGGGACGAGGCACCACTCTCAAGCACGGAAATTGAAAGGATGAAGGGCCGCCTTGAAGCCCTCTGTTTGCCGACTCACGTGTGCCAGAAGTCCCCCCCGCCCTTCGAGCCCGATCAATGGGCCTGCCTGCTCGTTATCCCTTGCTCCCTTGGTTTGTTTCAGAGATCTGATCCCACTCCGCCCTCTCTTCCCTCGATTATCCAACGACACCCCCTCTTTCCACATGGATTTTGACTCCGAAAAGAAGAACAGGATTTAGGTGGAATAGGGTTTTGCCACGGAAGGAGAAAGAAATGCAGGTGCCCAGCATGAGGCACCACTAAAAAAAGAGTAGTCAGGAAACAGGACTGTGGTCTAACAGCAGAGGACAGATCGCACCCTGCGACGCGTAAGGTTGGATCCGAGCTGGACCTATAGCTCCACCGCCGGTGCTCAACAGCGCCAACGGAAGAAGACGGACTACTAGAGCCTACCAGTGATGGCTCGCTGCTAAAAAGACACTGTGACGAAGACCCCCCCCCCTATTTTTTTGAACATTCTATCCCTTGACTAATTGCTTGTATAGAACTGAATTCCTCCCTCGACCACTTTGTATTGCTTTCAAAATGTTTATCGGTCACCTTTATCTGTACATTAATACCACCGGGGAGAGAGAATCAGAACTGCTATAATATGTCGGAACATTTTCCTTGTTTGACCCCGATTGAGTAGTATACCGATCTCTAGACTTGTATGTATAACCCGACAAATGTGAATTCATATGTATTGCATTCCGCCTATCGCATCGACTGCACATGGTTATACGCAATCCGCTAGTATTGACAAACGCTATTTCATTGACCACACATGGCTACATGTACACCCCGCCAGTTAGGATAAACACGGAAATGAACTAACTTATGTTAAAAAGCGGCGACTGTGAAAAATGACAAATGTAAATGTACATAAGCGGCGTTCATTTGTGTTCGCCATATCTCTCACTGTAAGCAGAACGAATACCACGAAGCATTGACCGCCTCATCCCAACGGCGTAGGTCCATGCACGCACATACATGACAGCCATTTTAGATACCGCGGCCTCCCTGCCCCATTTGTTAAATCCCAGGCCATAACACTCCCTCCCTCTGCGCGACCCTGCTCTAAAAGCGACTCCCCGCCTGACCCACACACACACCCCCCCCTCGCCTTCCCCCCAGGAACACCCTTCTCCTCTTCTGATGATCCCTCCTGGCCACGCTTGGCCTCTCGACCCGGTCCCAAGTCATAAGACCAAGCCTCGTGGATGTACACCCCCCCCATATGGCCCTGCACAGCAAATGTGATACATCAGCCGAAGTGCCCTATCGCCTACCCAACCTTTGATCTGACCATCTCCTCTTGCCCTCGTGTCCTGTTGGAATGTCCGGCTGCAAGATTACAATATTATTTATTTATTTATTGAACTTGTATTGCGCACAGCTACCCGCAATGGGTTTCCCGGCGCCAGGGACAGACTGAAGAAGAAAACAAGCAATTGCTGAAAGAAAAGAAAAACAGAACCGAAGAACTTAGAACAGAAGAGTCTTCAATTTTTTGCGGAAAGCAAGAAGACTAGTTTCTGTTTTTAGCGCCAACGGGAGAGCATTCCACATCTTAGGTCCTAGATATGCGAATGAACGGCCTCCCATTTTTGCCAGTCGGATTCTAGGAATCACAAGATTGCCATTGTTGGATGACCTAAGAGAGCGGCCAGGCTGATATGGCTGGGCAAGATTGTGCAGGTAGATGGGAGCAAAACCCTGACGAATCTTAAATAGGAAGCACAAAGTTTTGAAGACCACACGATCAGAAATTTTTAACCAGTGAAGGTCACGCAGAGCTTGCATTGCGGACGTTCTACGTGGAACATTGCGCAGCAGGCGAGCAGCTGAGTTCTGTACAACCTGGAGTTTATTGATTGTGGCTTTATCTGCGCCTAGATAGAGCACATTGCCATAGTTGATGCGGGACATCACAAGGGCTTGTACGACAGTTCTTCGAGTGGACTCAGGCAACATCCATATGATCTTCTGCAGCCAGCGTAGAGTATTAAAACAGATTGCAGCGACCTTAGTTGCCTGCTGCCTCATCGAGAGTTTATCGTCGATCAGGACACCGAGGTTACGGGCAACAGGCACGGGGGTAGGCAGCGGACCCATATCACTGGGCCAGTGTCTAGAGCCCCACAGATCTTTATGTATGCCTAGTATGATCACCTCGGTCTTGTCACTGTTGAGCTTTAGCAGATGCGCTTGCATCCAAGCTGCAACACGAGAAAGGCCAGTTTTAAGGGCAGAAGTGTCCTGAGCCCTGCTGCTAGACAAAGAAAACACAATCTGCGTGTCGTCTGCATATGAGTATATAGACAGACCGGCGTCCTCTACGATAGAAGCAAGTGGTCTGATGTAAATATTGAACAACAGAGGGCTCAATATAGACCCTTGAGGGACGCCGTAAGCAGAGGAGTGAATCGCAGATTATGCTTTGTTTGAGAAAACCTGAAAGGTGCGCTCATTGAGAAATGAGGCCACCCAGGCAAGCGCTGGTCCAACAACACCAAGGGAGCAGAGAGACTCCAATAAGATGGCATGGGACACGGTATCGAAAGCAGCGCTTAAATCAAGAAGAATAAGCGCAAAGGTCTCACCGCTATCGATACCGTGTCGGAGTCGCTCAGTCACCCCAAGGAGTGCGGATTCAGTGGAATAATTAGCGCGAAAGCCTGATTGGGATGGATGAAGATATCCCACGTTTTCAACAAACTCATTGAGCTGGGTGTTAACATGGCGCTCCAATATTTTGGAACAGGCTGGCAGCAGGGATATAGGCCTGATGTTGGCAAGATTTGTGATGTCAGCACCAGATTTTTTAAGCAGGGGGACGACCATGGCATGTTTCCAGTCCTGTTCCACCCGAGATTCAGTGAGAGAGATGTTAAGTAGCCTCATTAGGAATCTCCGTGGTAACAATCACTTGTTACATATGGGAGGGGGAATGACATCCGAGCGAAGGGTATGGGAATAGGCCTGAAGCTGGGATTCCAGACATGTCTTTTCGTACTTCAAAGTGCCTTTTATTGCAATAAGGAATGTTTGTGCGTCATAGACCTGTGTATAAAAGACGAAGCCTCAGTAAGACTTTTAGAGCACCTCTTGAAGACACTGTGTGCGTGTCCGAAATGACAGGCTCTCCTCATGAGAAATAAAACTCTGTTCTTGCGTCCCTGCTTCCAGCGCCTGTCTCTTTATTTGATAACTGTTCAAGATGGGAACTAAGAGGCGTCTTGCGCCAGCAGCCTGGGCATCGGTTGTACTCTGACTGCTTTTCCTCATAGGGGGCGTCACCATTCTCGAATGGGGCCGCCCAGGGGAAGGGGCTAATGATCTCTCCTAGAACTTCAGGGGCATGGATATCCACTTGGTTGGAAGGGTGCGGGGGAGGGAGTCAAGCTTTCCTTAGGCTGGTAGCCACCCCGCACGAACACTATGACGTCAGCAAATGGCGCAAAGTAAAAGGGCCCTCCTTTTGGTTAAATGGAGTTCACAGAGCGTACGGAGTAACCGGGAGAGGGACGTACTCTCCCGGTAACCGGGCTCTGTCGAGCATGCGCTCTCTCATACGTGAGGGAGTAGCTGGCAGGTAGGATCTGACATCGGTTAGCGACCTTGCCGTAGGCCCAGAAATGTTAGGATGCAAAATTCATACGTAGGATGTTAAATTCAGTTAGGAAACACGCTGTATTAGACATTTGTTAAGGTTAGCCCTTTCATACCTGTCTACATTGCTGTATATCTAATGTCAGAATTTTGCATATTAATGTTGGTATTAATGTTTTGATTAATGTTTTCATTTCACAATTTTTTTATTGTTTTCATATTTTAATAAATACGGTCGGGGTGTCGTGAGACCCCCTGCCTTCCAAAGAAATTCCTAGTATGTCTTTTACTTTACGGTTGGTGTGGTGGTGTACAAGACAGGGAGGGGGTGGTCAGTAGTCCCAGACCATATGACAGACACATAGCTCTTGCTGGAGGTCCGAAGAATCAATTAACGAAAGAACTGCCACAGAGGAAGCTGTGACAATCGCGTCAGGATGAGGTGGGATCTGGAAATGGAGAAAAACCACCCAGTCTCCAAATATATGTTGTACACAAAGAAGAAATTCACTAGATGCTGGTAAGTTTCCAAGAAGTTTATTGTGAAAAACAATAAATCCAATAAATGAGCCTATCCTCAAATGACCTCCATCTCCGTGATTATGTTACTGAATGGCGATAGAAACGGCCAAGTCAGTAACGAGAACGATGGAACATAGAATGCCATTTACAGGATGCACTGGACCTTTAAAGGATGCATTAAAGAACTAAGCGCCCACTATGGCATGCATCTAACAGATCACACGTCTGGCGCAGCAAGTGCATGCTTTATCAAAATGCAGAATACAACAACGTTCAATCAACATGTGATTTTAAACTGTGTTTGAAATGGTCTGGTACTTACCGGCATTTCCTACTGGCACTTTCTAATGTTTTCCCCTTGAGTACCCAAACTTTTCCTCAGACAAGTGCACAGGTACTCATAGGGGCCTTGCTTCGACACCGGAGTGGCGCTCATGAACTGCTACCCCAGCAGCACCTTCAGCACATTCTGTACTGGTTAAAGTCTGCCTTTCAAACAGGGTAATAGCCTGGGCTGAGCTGGTCAAGAGCGATCAACCAGCAGCTGTTTTCTCCAGGACACAGCATCAATATGTGCTTTTGTGGAAGTTATGAGAGGAAAGGTGAGGCTATATAGTGTTTCCTTTATCCTTGATTATTTCACAGTAAGGGTAGAAAGGTGACTTTAAAACCTAATGGGTGGGGGTGTGTGACGCATTGTTCAGTGCAATACACCTTTTTAGCATATATATATATTACCTACTGGCAGTCGGCAGTAGGTAGTTATAGTTACAACCTAGTTTCCATAGGAAAAACATTTTTTGGCTTGCTAATAACGTTGGCTTGTTTGACAAGTCTTTGCAAAATTCTCCCCACATAAAAGTCTATCCAGGTCAGCTCCTACCCTGAAAGTTTGGGGGTGATTCATCAAGCGGGGGCTGAGAAAAAAGGGGGTCCCAAAACGCGTTTTCCCCATGTTAATTTCCGTTGGAAATTTTGCGACAAGCTACAGCCCGAACTGCTGAATGGAATTTCCCCAAATTTGGCAAAGGTAGAGTTTGTTCCAGAAAGCAACCTTGTTTTGAAATGATGTAACTCCAATCAGTAGTTTTCGAGAAATTAAAAAAATAAGAGTCAAAAAATCTATTTCCCATAGGAAACTTTGTGCAAGGCTAGAGTCGAAACTACTGAACGGAATTACCTCAAATTTGGCAAAAAGGTAGTGCTTGGGTCAGAAAGTGACCCTTTTTTTAAATGGTGTAAATTCGTTCAGTAGTTGCTGAGAAATTAGAAAAATAAAATGTTTGATATCTGGGTGCAGCCTAAGTCCTGTGCACGGGCTTCACTGTGATTGACTGCCAACACTTCAAACCAGGAAGTGTTGGCAGACATCTTGTGGCTCGGTAGAAGTGAGTTGCTAGAAAACAGTGAAACAAAGGTAGAAAACAAGAGAAGGGGGCAGGGTAGAAACACCCTGACCCCCTAGACCTGCTCAGGGGATATTAAAAGGACCCTCAGGGCCAAAGAAAGCGTTAAAAAAAGTAAAAAATAAATATCGGCGAAATTCACGCTGGGGCCGCGGGGTCCCACATTTTATTTTAATGAGGCCCATAGGTGGGCTAGGTTCCGGGGGCAATTCTTAAAAAATATTAGTGGGGGCTCGCTGGGGCTGCGGGGGCCCACTGGGGTCCCCGCAGCCCCGAGGCTTCACTCATGTTGGGAGGGGAGTTGTGCAGCTCCACTCCTGGAGCCCTCCAGGTGCTTTGAACTTTGGCTTCATTTGACGAATCTTTACGACATTTTCCAAAAAGTTTCTCTTTTTTGACCAGCTCCTATCTTGAAAGTTAGGGGTGATTGGTCATGGGAGGGGGGTTTAGAAAAAAGGCAGGTGCGAAAAGTGTTTTCTCAATGCATTTTCCATAGGAAACTTTAGACAGGGCTACAAGTCAAACTGCTGAACGGAATTACGCTAAATTTGGCAGGGAGAACATGGAACGTCAGGGGATTGGGGGACAAAATTAAGCGTGGTTTGGTACTGCAAACCATTAAACGTCATAAATCTGACCTGGTGCTGCTTCAGGAAACACATCTGGCAGGGACCACTTGCAAAGCACTGAATAGGCGTGGCTATACCATGGCAGTGCACTCCGAATTCACCTCAGGTTCCAGAGGCACCGGGATACTTCTCAAGAACAACTCATCCTTTTTAGTCACCAGCCACAAGACAGATGATCAGGGGCGGTTTGCGGCGCTCTCAGGCCAATGGGAGGGGATGGCTCTGAATGTGATATCTGTATACATCCCCCCCAGCGTTACATGCTACAGCACAGCCAGCACTTGGCCAGTTTCTCATCGATCTCCCGGAAGGGGATATGATCCTTGGGGGTGACTTCAATGCTATAACGGACCCCCTACTGGATACCCTTCCCATACGGGATCGCCGGAGAGGCACTACCATGCTTCCTGGATTCCTGACTGCCATGGGCCTCACGGATGTGTGGCGTCATTTGAACCCCATGGCGAAGCACTACACGCACTACTCAGCCCCCCACGATAGCCTTTCACGTATTGACTTCTTCTTTCTGGGGGTGGGGTTGGGCTCAGTGGACGGGCTGGAAATTCTGCCAAGAGGCATCTCTGACCACTCCCCGATCTCACTTCACCTTTCTACCAGAGAGCATAAGCGCGCTAGGCTATACCCGATATACCCCAATTATCTGCAGGTACCCGGTATCAGGAAGAAACTTAAATTGGCTACGACACACTATTTCAATGAAAACACGGGATCGGTTGCCTCACCCTCAGTACTATGGGAGGCTTATAAAACGGTCCTGCGAGGGGCGTCAATATCGGCCATTACTGGGCACAAAAGGGAATCCAGAGCCGAACTGGCTAATTTGGAACTGGCATTACACGCGGCAAATAATGCACACATGGCAAACCCCACCCCTGACACCGCACCAGGCACACCTCACTACAATCACTAAAGGACACCTTGCGAACACAGCACACCGCATCTATGATGTGGGAGATAAGGCAGGGAAGATGCTGGCATGGCTGGACAGGCGGGGCGGTAGTCACAAGGGAATACAACGATTATACGATGCGGGGGGCCAGCTGCAGACGCACCCAGAACGGATAGTCCACACACTAGCTCACCACTTCCAGGGGATCTACACACCGACACGACCGGTCACAGAACAGGAGGCCATGGCGTCGCTCAGCCACATTTCTACCCCTGTGCTCACACCTGAGGCACGGCAGGAACTTGATGCAGACCTGACGGAGGGAGAAATCCAGTTAGCAATACAGGCGCTGAAATCCGGCAAGGCTTTAGGCCCCAACGGCATTCCTGTGGAATGGTATAAAGCGGTGGATTCGATACTGGCCAAACCTCTCTTAGACATGTACAAAGAGAGCGTGACAAAGGCACTGCTTCCGCTCGACCAACGTACGGCCACTATCGTAGCCATCCCCAAACCAGCCAAGCCGCCGACAGACTGCGCCTCGTACCGACCCATTTCCCTACTCAACGCAGAAGCAAAGATCCTGGCGAAACTCCTGGCCAGTCGTCTAACCAAGCATCTGAATACCCTAATACACCCTGACCAATCGGGCTTCATGCCTCACAGGAGCACAGCGCTGAACCTACGGAGGGTGCACGGGGTAATGGCGCGGGCGCATCTTCTTACGGAACAGGCTGTGATACTCTCACTAGACGCGAAAATGGCATTTGATCTGGTGGAGTGGGAGTACCTGTTTGCTGTCCTGACCCGAATGGGTTTCGGCCCGCAATTTCTTGCATGGATACGACTACTCTATACCCCACCGGTGGCGCAGGTGGTTGCAAATGGTCACATATCTTCAGCCTTTCCACTGGGGAGGGGAACTAGACAAGGGTGCCCGCTATCGCCCCTTCTGTTTGCGTTAGTACTGGAACCACTGGCAGTCCTGCTTCGAGCGACGCCGCTATTTCGGGGCATCACTTGGGAAGACGGGTGGGAGGACAAGGTCTCCCTATATGCGGACGACATGTTGATCTATATGACCGGACCGACAGAAGGGGTCCCCGCCCTGTTGACCATCTGCGACGAGCACGGCAAGGCTTCGGGTTATACCCTGAACTGGTCCAAGTCCATACTCTATGTACTTAAAGGCCCGGGCCCGGTGCTGCCAACCGACTGCCCCCTCAAAATAACCACCTCCTCATTTAAGTACCTGGGTATCTTTGTGACTGCCGAGGCTACGCAATTCTACACCGAGAACTTACAGCCACCTCTGCAGCGATTGCGTGCAGATGTCAAGTACTGGGCCGCACTACCGCTGACCCTCCTAGGGCGAGCGGCACTCTATAAAATGATGGCTCTCCCACGATTTCTCTATGTGCTCGAAAACTCCCCTTATGTGGTTACTCCACAATACTTCCGACAGGTAGCGGCATTGGTTTCCAGTCTTCTATGGAGTAATGGCCCAGCACGGATAGCACAGACTAAATTGGTGAAGGGCTGGTACGAAGGGGGGATTGCGCTACCAGATCTCCAACTATATTACTGGGCGTCACAGCTTAAGGTTATTAATCATTGGATCCACGTATCACGGGAGGACCCTGCATATAAGGCGGATTGGTCACAACTGGGGACTGAGGGCATGCTCTCAGTGCTCTATAACTACCCACAAGTGAAGGCCCTCCTTGGCCCAACACTTCACACGGCGACGCTCTGGCATGCGGCACAATCACGCCTGGGGTGGAAGGGTAAACTCACCAGGCTAACTCCACTGTGGGACGCTAAAACACTGGGTAACCTGCGAACATGTAAGGGGTTTGCACGATGGGACGATATAGGGATCTCAGTGGTGGGGGACCTCTGGGACAAAGGTACGGTTGTCCCTTTCCCGCAGCTCCAACAGACATACGGCTTGGGCCCCTCTGAAACGTATCGGTATGTGCAAATCCGACATGCTCTACTGCGAGCAATCCCACTAGACACCACACCCCCAGAATCATCACCACTGGAAGACAGGCTACTGACTGAATTTATGGAGCAAAAAGCGACTTCACTCACGTACAAAAAACTGATTAATAATCTGCCAGATCCCACACAACGCCTTAAAGAAAAATGGGTGGGAGAATTGGGGGACATGGATGATACGGAATGGAACGAGGCACTTGCCTCGCCACGGGAGGTAGGCATTTCAGCTAGATTCCGCCTGGTGCAGCTTAAGGTTTTACACCGCACCTACTACACCCGCACACTACTGCACAGGATACAGAGGGCACCGCACCCATACTGCCTCAGGGGGTGCGGGGAGGAGGGCACTCTATTACACACGCTATGGGAATGTCCACAAATCAGGGAACTATGGAGGCAAATTATGCGTACAATCTCACAGGCTATCAATGTATCTGTCCTGCCGGAACCCCGTAAATGCTTGCTGAACGTCTGGGATCCTACAGACTTAAACAGGTATGGTCAACTGTGGGTCACACTGGCGGTGACAGTGGCTAAACGGGACATTGCACAGCGGTGGGGAGCCCCGGAGTTGCCGACGGTGGCAGGGTGGATAAGAAACATGGACCTCCTAATGGTGAAGGAAAGGGCAGTGTATGTATTAAGAGCTTGCCCCCGCAAGTGGAATAGAATGTGGACGCCATGGAACAAGTATAGAGGCGAACCATGTGAGGCTTTGCCGGAGGGTGAGGACTCGGAATCTGAGGATGACGAAGACTAGTAGCAGAAGACATGCCAGTATAATGCAGGAGGGGGCCGGGAGGATGCGGGACCGCACAGCTATCGTAGGTGAACTGCTGTGTAACTGAACATGTAAGAAATTGTATGTATATGAGCGCACTCAATTGCACTATGATGACCAAAGTTGGGTTTTAATGTTTTTTTGTTTTTACTTACACTTCATATTGCTAATTTCAGACAAAACTATCAACATTGCTTTATCAGGGTATTTTCTATGAATAAGGAACTAACGTGGGTTGTGATCTACATATGCTTGTGTACACTCACTGTTATAATGCATAACCGTGGCAAATAATGTTAATTGCTGACGCATAATATGACGAGTTCATTTCCTCTTGAGTGCAAATGCTAAAGAAATGTACCTGCAATTAACGAATGAAAATATGAATATCTCTTTTGAACTCCTGACAATAAAGAATTAAAAAAAAAAAATTTGGCAGGGAGAAAGGTTTTGGTCCAGAAAGCGCGCTTTTGTTAAAATGGTGTAAATCCGTTCAGTAATTTTTGAGATATTAAAGGAAAAAAAGATATATATATTTGGACTGTGCCTAGCTCCCAGGCATGAGCTTGCCTCTGATTGGCTGCTAGCACTTCAAACCAGGAAGGGTCCTCTGATTGGCTGCTGACACTTCAAACCAGCAAGTGTTAGCAGCCATCTTGTGCCTCGCATCGAGTGAAAATATAAAAAAAGGTCCCAGGGGCAATTTAATATACCGGAGCTCTGTCTGTGCGAGATACCCCTTTCAAGCTCCCCACATCAACAGGTAACGCACCCTCTTCCCCCA